>NW_028227264.1:40635000-41235000 GCF_978045245.1 Mus caroli
CAGTGATGGCGGGCAGGTATAGAGAAGGTCAAATGTGTGCTCTGAGACAATTCTTTTTGGAATAACTGTCCTACCAAACTTAAAACTAACCTTTATTTTCTCCCACAAAAAGAAACTATGCAAGATATCTTCCAGGGTAACAGGAATCTCCCAGAGTAAATGTCACTTTGAAAAAATCTAGATTATTCACAACCAGAAATCTACTTAAAGGATTTTTTTTTTCTTCTTCTGTACAAGTCACGAAGGTAAGAAAGAACTTGCCCACCTCACATGAACAGAATGCAATACCTTGCTGGCTGTACTGGAAGTGTGCAAAGCTCACAGCACACAATCCTTATAGTCATACTCAGAAATCATGGGGTTAACTAAATCCCAATAAAATATTTAGCTTCAAAACCAGTCTCGGGGGCTGGCGAGATGGCTCAGTGGGTAAGAGCACTGACTGTTCTTCCAAAGGTCCTGAGTTCAAATCCCAGCAACCACATGGTGGCGCACAACCACCTGTAATGAGATCTGATGCCCTCTTCTGGTGTGTCTGAAGATAGCTACGGTGTACCTATGTAGAATAATTGACTGGAGCAAGTGGTGCTGACCAGAGCAAGTGGGGTTGACCGGAGCAAGCAGAGGTCTTAAAAATTCAATTCCCAACAACCACAAGAAGGCACACAACCATTTGTACAGCTAAAGGTACAGTGTACTCACATACATAAAACAAACAAATAAATCTTTAAAAAAAAAACAGCCTCTGATCTTCTCTGTACACTTGATTAATAATAGTTTATGGTATCCAACATAGCATGTATAAAATTCTAAACTCCAGTTCTTCTCTTTCTTCATTTCATTTGCTCAACTTTGTCTCTGCCATTGTTCATTAGTGCTTTTCTCTGAGGATGAAGAGACAACTTAAGTCAGTCTAACAGTTATTCCTACTAAAAGAATCTGAGAGCTGGGCGTGGTAGTGCATGTCTGTAATCCCAGCACTCAGGAGGCAGAGGCAGGTGGATCTCTGAGTTCAAGGCCAGCCTGGTCTACAGAGTGAGTTCCAGGACAGCCAGGGTTCTGTGTCTTGGGGGGGGGGGGGGGAGAACCAAAAAAAGAAAGTCATTGAGGAATAACTTTAAGCTGTTAGCTAAAAACAAGTTTTGAATCTCATTCCATCCAACTCATTGCCTCTCAGACCATGGCCAAATGAGGAAGGCAGATTCCACATCTACACAACAAAGATAAAGAATTCTTATTTGAAAAAAATGCAAAATAATGTATTCTCTCCAGAGGTTATAATGTATGAAATATGCAACTATAATGAGCACACACATCCTGTACAACATGGTCTGGTGGAAAAAAACTCTCAGGAAAGAACAGAGTCTGGATTGTAAACCTGGTTCTGCCACTAGCTGGACAATCCTAAGGAAAATGACAGTGCAATTTAAAGATGACCTACGGAAGCTCTTGGTTTTTCTGCTGTATTGAAAGTACACAGATGTGTGGGATGATTGGAATGGTTGTGTGATTTACACACACACACACACACACACACATTACTAGTTTGGGTTATAAAGAATTTTAAAGGTTACTTTAGATATTATGAAAGAGTTTAACCAGATAACCAAATTTTACTAATATATGTATCATACCAAGCATTTTAGGCTAAGGAATAGAATATATAGATTCCCAAGCATCTTTGAAGAAATGACAAAGTTATTTTTTAGTAAAGCCAAAGAAGTAAATTAAGCACTAGTTATGGATTGTAAGAATATATTCTAAGTATGCATTCGGAAGCCTTTCTGAGGATTCTAACCTATGGGCCAGAGCACAGTCTGGCTTTTGCTATATGCATATATAAACTGAGACAAGGCTATCTCAGTATCCTGTCTAATGCACGAGAGCAGCTTACAAATGGGAAATGAAGACACAGACAGAGTCAGCAGCAAATGCACACAAAGGACTGTGTGCCCGGCACCCCTGGGATGATTAAGATTTTGTCAGAGAAAAAGTAAATCCACATAGTAGGAAAACAAATGTCTTAGGCATTTGGAGCCTGGAGAACTTGGCCAAACTATTGTTCACTGTGCACAGTTTGTGTCTTCACACTCAGATGTTGTTGAAACAGCAGACTTAAAAGAAATAATGTCAATGAATCCTACCAAGCACTATACATGACCTCTGGGGTAATTAGCAATCATTCAAAAGCAACAAGACTAAACTGTTCTATTCTTTATTACTGTCAGCTCTTATCTTGATCAGCATTTTAATAAAGATGGTTCGTTTCTAAGACAGTTTCATGAATCAGTCATAATTACATTCTGACATGCAGTGAATAGTAAAGCAAAACTAAATATCACTTCATCAACCTTTCTAACCTTTATGCAAGTATTAACTGTAAATAATTTTTACACAGTCCTACAACAGGGAATCTGCATATTTCTTAGCTTTGTACATACTTTACCCCAAATGAATTTCCTGTGACCTATACCTGAAAAACACAATCAGCCATAATTATCCAGTTTTGTGAGATGTTCAGGTGTTGCCTTTCAGAGTTCAAATCAACTTGAAGTATAAAAGGCTACTTTATTCTACAAATGACACAATATGCAAAGTGGGTGAAGTAGCCAAAAGCATCCCAGAGCATTGTGGCTTGAAAGAAGTCTACTTGGAATCACAACGTCATCAGAGAGCTATCCTCAAGCACTGACACTAGCAAGCATTGGTTCGTAGATGACAAGAGAGGAAGGGACGGCGGTGACTGAATTACATATGACATGTGCTCAAAGGACATTGGGGGAAGGGGGTGTGCAGTGCGGCACTTAGGATCTGAAGGGGAGGGTTGTTTCTTCATGCAATGCCAAATCGCCCAAGGGAACAGTTGGAAATGTGTCAGAAACAGGAGACTTAATGGAGGGGCACTGCTCTGAGCCTGAGCGGTCTACCTACCCACTTCAGCTTTCCCTCCACCCTTGCAAAACAGATAGGTTACTTCTGAGTTTTCAGGTGGCTAATTTATTTTTTGCTGGGGATCAATTTGAAAATATGTTAGGCCATCCAAGGGAACACAAATCAACCAGCAAAATAAACGAACACTGGATTTTAGGTGAGTTGGTTGTTTCTGAGCACTCCAAAATTTCAAAATAAATTCAAGAGTTCCTCCAAAAGAAAGTCTTCCCTCCCAGGAGTGAAAGGACAGTGCACAGACCATTGTGGACACACAGCCAGGTTCTCAGGATGGGAATCTCACTGGAAAATAAAATGAGGTTCACAGGAAACATACTGAGGGATATTTTAACCAAGCTGATCTCATTTAGAAACGGAAACCCTCTAAGAACACACTTCCATTTTCCTTAGCATCATTTCCATTTTAAGGTCAGTTCTTTGCAAAAAGCAATCTAAAATTACTCCCTGTGTGGCTTCTTATCATCTTCCTTATAAAACAATCTTACTAGAATGTTACCGATTTGAAGAGCGAAAGATTGACCGGGAGGAATTGAAAGCGCAGAAATGTATTTATTGTCTTCTGGGTGATAGAAATGTATTGTCTCCTGTGGGATAAATTTTGTTTAATTTCTCTGGTCGGCTCTCCTGCACAGTCATCCTTTCTAGAGGAGCAAGCTAAGGAGTAGGGAGAAGTTTTGTTTTGTTAAAAAAAAAAAGAAGAAAAGAAAGAAAAACAGATTTCCCAGGGGGAAAAAAAAAAAACAAAGTCTGATTAAGATTTAAACAAAGCTAAAGATGGCTCCATCGGAGGCCTGAGAAGGTCCGCTGCCTCATTAAGGACAACTGAAAACTTGGGATGCATTTTTGTTTCAAGGGAATCCAAAAGTCCTTGGTGTAAAAGCAGACGGGGGTGCGGGATCCATTCAGTCTCTCTGTACCACAACCATTCTGTCAAAAGTATAAAACACTGCCTGTGTGCAGCCAAGTCACAATGACTCTTCCAACATCAAAGGCTTTGCACCACGAGGGTTTTTTTTTCTTCAAAATTTATTCAAGCTAAGGGCAGAGAGACAACGATTCATACACGCTAATTATGCCTAATTATCTCTTCCCTTTTCTGACCAGCTCCGGCCAGGGCTAAATGCTATCTGGATTTCTCACAACCTCCCTCTGCCCTGTCCGTCCCGCCCCACAGTGGAGGCTTTGAAGAAAACAGTTGTGGCTTTTCAGAGTTCCCTCAAAGTAGAGTTCAAGCAAATTAAATAATGATTCTGTTAGTTTTGACACGTTTGTGCGTTAAATATGAGGACCTCTTGGTTAATTTGGCAAATTCCTCACGACTCTTCATGGGTAGATCATAGTAACGCCCGCCTGTATAGGAGCGTCTCCTTCTGTTTGCTTTTCATGATCCAAATGCAATGTTTATTGGATTAAAGTTCTTCTCTGCAGCCCTCCATGGTGGCCTGTGACAAAGAGCTTAAAAGTTCTTTTAATTGGCTTGAGTTTTAAGGGAAGGGAAAGGGAAAATTCTATTTCACATTACATCACTAGCCAAGAAAATTGCCATGTGTAATTAAACTAATTTATCTCATGATTCAAAGAAGCCACTAATTCATATTTAAGACACACTTCCTTTAAACCATTTTTGTCACCACAGAACTGATTCCTTGTAATTAAATTGAAAATAACTATTTATTCAAGGACAAAAATTCAAGTATTAAACTATATATTTTCATATAAGCCACAGCTGCTTGTATTTCAGTTAAAAACTAGTCTATAACTAATATATTTTATAGAAAATCTTTATTTTCATTTTAAAAGACAAGAAAAATATTTTTAAAACCATATGCTCCAAATTATTTTCTTATAGGCTGTCTAACACAAAGTATTCCTCTGGGGATAAAGATGGGTAAGAATTACCTCTCAAAATTATTTCACAAAAATTTAAAAATTTTTAATCCCATTTATCCACTTCAAAAACACAAAACAAGAACATGACTGCCAGTGACGTTTAATTCTTCTATCAATATATTTTTCAGTAATTTTAAGTCGATTTTTTTCTCAAGCTTGTATGAAATAAATTCATAGGGGATGCCTTGGGTAGATATCCTTAATTTACTTGGGTCCAAGAGACACTTATCACAGAAATGCATATGAAATGATCATGGGGGGGGGGGCGTCTTATAAGACATCAAACACCCTACAGGACTCAAGTGAACTCTAATGTTTTGTGGGAAGTCAGAGTTTCTTGAACCCAGGAGTCTGGTCTGCTACGTCTGATCTCCTTTGTTTCTTTCAGTTTTAAGTATTAAAAAGGCAACTCCTAAGTCAAGACAACATCATGTTAAGGAAGGATGACGTCTGCCTGTAAGGCTGACTGGGGTTGGGAGGGATAGCCCAGCAGACGCCAGCTAGGTAGACACTACCTATGAGGCTAATTCTGATGATTCAATGCACTATGCCAAAAGGCATCAGGAACACAGCAGCAAATAAGGCTCAGCAGTTGTGAAAGTCATAGCAGGCCAGAGAGCAAGATCCATTTACTGAGCAACTCTAGCATCCTAGCGAAGGTGCTGGACAAAGAGAAATGCCACTGTGGCTTGCCTAAGGTCATAATCAAGTTTTCTAAAGTTTGGCACTGAAGAGCACAGCGTACGAAGATTCTCAAAGTGTCGCTAACAGGCTAAGAGTCCCTCTGAAAAGATTCTCAGTAAAGAAAGTCATAAAGACCAGGATACAGCTTTCACGCTTTTAATCAAGAAGACATAACAGTCTAGAAATATTACCATGGAGATGTATAGTCATCCCTGAATATTACATAGTACAAACTTAGTAACAACAAAACTGTTACTCTCTTTGATTATTAAGTATCCATACATTGCATATTTAAGTCAAATCATAATAACAACACTTCTAAATGAGTAATGTTTTATCAGAAATGGGAATTTCCTAACAGCTGATGCTGGGACCTTACTGTTCTCCGATTTCATTTTCTACACGGCACTAACGGTAGAGAAAGATAAAATGGTGGACTGCTCTGCAGGTTGCTGGCCACCAGCTCACAACTATCGTGTCATTCACCCCAATTTTAGCATTTAAGGGAAAATAAAGAACTTTCAAAACAAGGCAACTTGCTGTCATTGGGGGATGACAGTCAGACGCTGAGTTACGGGTGGTGTCACCTGTGTGTGAGGAACAAGGCATAGGCTCATGGCCAGGACATTCCCACGAGGGTGTTCTTCTAGAGTTACTCTAGAGCTCAACTGACAAAGTTCTACAAAGAAAGTGAGATTCATGATGAATCTCTTTAAAACCTACAGACAGCATTTCTTTCATCATGGGAAAAAATATATCACACAAAATGGTCTGTGAGTGGTAGGCGGTGGAGTAAACAGGATTTCTACCCAAATATAAAAGACAGCCCTGATGCGTCACCTGTTCCCAGAACCTGATCAGATGGGAAGAGGAATCACTGCTAGCTAATTCGACCCTCACGGCTAAGATTAGTCTAATTGGAAGTAGCCTAAGAAAGAAAATCCTATTCTTCGGACAAAGTATAGTCGTCCTCTATAACTTTAATCACAACCATCTTAAATGCCGATGGTAGCACGGATTATGTTGAATGAATATTACTCAATCAACATACACTCAAGGCCTGTTATTCTTTTACTCTGTATAGAATACTGGGCAGCATGGACTCGGGCCGAGGCAGGAGAATTGCTGCAAGTTTGAGGCCAGTCTGAGTTTCACAGTGAGCTTTCGGCCAGCCTGACATACAGACCATGAATAATCAACCAATGGAGTGGAAAGAAGGCTACAGATATGGCTCAGACAGAGGCTATGTGACCAGTAGTTGACCAGAGCCTGGGTTCAGTCTCCAAGGCTGCAAGTACATACTGTGCCTGGATGCTTGCAGGTATGCATGTATCCGCATATGAAAATGAACTTTCATCTGATTCTAACAAAGCCAATAATGCCAAGTGACTGAATTAGCTGTAACTCCTCATGGCTCCCCTCTTGGAATCTGGCCAGACAAACTCTCTCCTTTTATCAAACATTTCTCCAGCTGCTGAAGTAATATCTTCTCTGAGAGCTACTACTGAGTCTACCCTAGCATGGAGTTCCTGTCATGTAAACATGTGCTGTTTACACATATGATCTGTTCATTCCTCACACGCTTCATCAGTGAGGGTCCACACACTGTCTGGGAAAGGGCAGAAAGGGCATGGTTAGGCTTTCAAGACCATTAGTCTCTGCCATGGGGACCCCACCCTGTAGCAGCAGTGTGAAAAGAGCTATAGATAACATACCAACAACAACAACAACAAAAAGGCATGAAGCTTTTTCAATAAAGCTTTATTCACAAAAGTAGGTAGCAGGCCAGATTTGGCCACTGCCTATGTATGCTGACCTTGGTACTGTTTCTGTAAACTACTGCAGTGCAGAGGCTGAGACAGATATATGTAATTGTAAAAAAATGATCTTGTGCAGATTCTAGCAAAAGTGTTAACAATTTTATTGATGCTTTAGAAAAAATACTTTAGAAATAATCACTTACTTTAGGGAAAAAAAAATCACTCAACATATAAAACCCACAACAAATACCACATCGCATCATCTGGCCAGTGGGGAGTTTTAAATTGCAGACTTTTAACAATTGCTATGTTAACCATCTTTCTTGCATAAGAGGAAGAAGCGCCAACACGGTGCTTTTTATTCGTATGTACCAAGTACATCTTGCTTTTCGTTGGAAGCATGGAGGGGAAATCTAAGTTTTACACAAACGCGCAAAGCCTCCAGTAAACGGAAGAATAGTAATGATTAGTTCATAAAATATTAATGAACTTAATTACTAATCACATTTTAAATGTACAGTCTTCATGGTTTCCTCCTTTCTGTACACCCTTCCTTCACGGTCATGCCTTTCGGGTTTTTCCTGTAACTTTTGACTCTGTAAGTCTCCAGGTAAGGACCAAGTGCCCCTTGGGAGAATCCTGACCTCTGCCCGCTCTCTCTGTTCAAGCTGCCTCTCTCTACCATGTACTCAGGCATCTCGTACTTAATTCAATTACAGAAGTGCTCACATGACATGATAGGAATGCTATTGCCTGAAATGTTTAATCAGATTCAATTCAACCACCACCAATTATTTTACTGTAATATCTCTATTTATAAGTTATTCATTTTGACTGGTGGTATGAAATCTTAAAAGTAATTCGCTCAGGAAATTTTATAAAGACTGTAATTCCTACATTATCATGTGTCCAAAAATATGTATCTGTGGGGTTTTTTTTATTTAACTCCTTCTGAAATGTAACAGAGATTTATTTATTTATCTATTTATTTATTTATACACTGGCCCATTTATTTGGGCAGGGTCTCACAATGTAGTCCAGGCTAGCCATGAATATGGGATTCTACTGCCTCAACCTCTCCAGTGCCAGGATCACAGGAGTCTGCCACCATGCTTGGCAAGTCTAGGGGGTTATATGTGCACACTGATCTAACCGATCAGAAATCATTATTCTTTTCATTGTTTCATCTTATGTGTATGGGTGTTTTGCTTGAATGGATGTGTGCAGCACCCTAGGAAGGTAGAAGACTGCATTGGATGCCGTGAAGCTGGAGTTCGGGGCAGTTGTTAGCTGTCATTTGGATACTGGGAATTAAACAGGACTCCCTTAAAAGAGCAGTCAGTGCTCTTAACCCCTGAGTCATCTCGCCAGCCCTGACACGGTGGGAACAAGTCTACTTTACTCTGGGATCTACCGGGAATAGACAGTTCTCAGACCAACTCGGGGATCCTCCCCATTTAATTTCTTTTCTTACTGACTATAGAGTTTTCCTTTACCCAGGAGTTAAATCACACAACAGATAAATATATTATTCTTGTTGGAGTTAGGCAAATTACACAGTGAATACTATAAACCTATTTTCTTTTTTTTTTTAATTTTTTTATTAGGTATTTTCCTCATTTACATTTCCAATGCTATCCCAAAAGTCCCCCATACTCTTCCCCCCCACTCCCCTACCCACCCACTCCCACTTTTTGGCCCTGGCGTTCCCCTGTACTGGGGCATATAAAGTTTGCATGTCCAATGGGCCTCTCTTTCCAGTGATGGCCAACTAGGCCATCTTTTGATACATATGCAGCTAGAGTCAAGAGCTCTGGGTTACTGGTTAGTTCATAATGTTGTTCCACCTATAGGGTTGCAGATCCCTTTAGCTCCTTGGGTACTTTCTCTAACTCCTCCATTGGGGGCCCTGTGATCCATCCAATAGCTGACTGTGAGCATCCACTTCTGTGTTTGCTAGGCCCCGGCATAGTCTCACAAGAGACAGCTATATCTGGGTCCTTTCAGCAAAATCTTGCTAGTGTATGCAATGGTGTCATCGTTTGGAAGCTGATTATGGGATGGATCCCCGGATATGGCAGTCTCTAGATGGTCCATCCTTTTGTCACAGCTCCAAACTTTGTCTCTGTAACTCCTTCCATGGGTATTTTGTTCCCAATTCTAAATAAACCTATTTTTTACTTTATCCTTAGGTCTTTTTT
This sequence comes from Mus caroli, assembly GCF_978045245.1. Lineage (NCBI taxonomy): Eukaryota > Metazoa > Chordata > Mammalia > Rodentia > Muridae > Mus > Mus caroli. Next base: position 40,644,485 of record NW_028227264.1, read on the forward strand.
TCCTTCAGACATGATTTGTGACCATTGACTCAGAAAGCTGAGTCAGGAGGGTGATGAGTTCAAGTCCAACATGAGCAAAACTGGAAAACCTCACACGCTCACGAACACAGGCACAGACACAGACACAGACATACGAATGGAGTGAACGGTGACACTTGGACCTGCTTTGCCCATCTGGTGTCATCTCTGTAATAGTTTTTAACCCCAAAATTTTTCTCTTTGTTTTTATTTCTGCCGGCTTGTTTCTCTTCTGGTCTTATATTCAATTTATCTCCTTTACTGTACTAGTAACGTGACTTCTTTAATTGCTCTGAAAATAAAATTTCTCTGACTTGTTTTCCAATTCAGTGCGGTCATCCTGTGTTACTCTGAGCAACAAGTAAGTAGTCATGTCTTTCTCTCTTTCCTGCTCCGAGTCTGCCTTCCTATAAGTGTGTGTATGTGTGTGTGTGTGTACATGCACGCACATTTCTATGAGAGAGGGGGGAGACAGAGAGAGAACACACGCATGCCACTATGCACAAGATCAGAGAACAACTCTGTCGTCCTTTCTCTCCGTCCGCACGCCCACAGTTCTGAGGATTGACCTTGGGCCTCAGTCCTTTCTCCTACAGCCATTCTAATGCATCCTCAGAGAGGCACGTGGTACAAACGTATCCTCAGTACAACAGTGCTGAATTCAGGGTGGGACTTTAGGAGGTGGCTGTGGCCTGAGGATGCTGACCTTAGGGATGGACTGATAGATACTGTTATCAGGAGAGGTTCCTGGGGCGTGCATTCCTTCACGTTTCTCTGTGTGCCCCCTCCCCACCATGAGTGAATACAGCATGAGGACCCACTAGATCCACACCTAGTGATTTCCATGATCATGGAATTCCTGGCTTCCAGAACTTTACCAACTGACCTGTATTCTTTACAACACCCGTCCTGTTCCCAGTTATTCTAGCATCACAAACTGGACAAAGATACCTGCCACTACATTCACTTTTATGGTGGTAATGTTCAATCCATTTGCTTTGTGCTAATACTTCAACTTTAAATACAAGAGTCCTGTCCAGATCTGCTGATTTCCTGAGAACAACGGGCCAATCTGATCTGTTTAAAAAATTTATCCATCGGAATAAAAATATATGATCATTTTAGCTGTGTTGAAAATATCTCAAAGAGAATATTTAAATCACTTAAAATATTATTCAGGTACAATTTCAATCAGCATTTGGGATGCTCCTTCCCAGTATGGTCCTGTGTGTACATTATCCTCACACTTTCATGGCTTTAGTCAAGCTCTTGCATTATGCTGTGCTCCTGATGTCTGTGATTAGTAGGGCTTCTAGATAATCATTCCCTGAATAATTACACTAGATCCTCCCATGTGAGCATGGCCAGTGTTTGCCTAACTGCATCACACATGAAACAAAGCGGGAGGTGGGGGTTGGGAGGGGGGCTCTGTGCTCACCACTGTTTTCAGATTTATACTTTCCTATGTCTATGGTAAAACATTGCTGAGTAGCAGAACTAAGGGCAAAAAACTCTCTTTTTGCTTATAATTAAAATCCAAGGTGCTGAAAATGTAGGCTGGGCACAGAGGCCCTGAGTACACCACAGCGAGGAGGGAAGGGGTGGGGAGAGCAAACTCAGAGCTCATGTCTTGAACTGAGAGCACAATGGAGACAGATTATATTGGGAATGGTAATTGGCTTGGAGACCTCAAAGCCACACCTAGTGACAAACATTCTCCAGCAAGGTCACACCTTCTTCACTTACCCAAACAGCTCACCAACCGGGGACCAAGTCTTTAACTATCTGAGTCTATGTGGGACATTCTCACTAACCCATGTCATTCTGTTCCTTGGCCTCCATAGACTTGCGGCCATGCTATAATAACAACATACTTAAGTCTAAATCCGTAAGTCCTCAGATTCTTTCAGTCTAAATATTGTTTAAAAGGCACAAAATTTTTTCTGAGACACAAAGCTATCTCTTAACCTTAATCCCCTGTAAAAATTAAAAAAATATAAAATTTCATACTTTTAACATATAACAGCACAAAATATACATACAAAATAGACATACAAAATAGACATCCTCCATCCCTGGAACCAAATTCCCTATTAGTTACGTTTTCATTGTTGTGATAAAGGACCAGTCTGAGGAGACTGACAGAAGTTTACCTGGGCTTACATCTCCTGAGGGTTAGGTCGTCAATGGCAGGAACAGCATGGCAGTAGGCTGGAAGAGGATGCTGAAGTCTCAGATCTCAAACCACAAGTACAAAACAGAGAGCGTGCACAGGAACGGGTACTGGGCTTTGTGGTTTCAGTGACATCATCCAACAAGGCCACGCCCAAGTCTCCCCAAACAGTGCCACCAACTGGGAACCAAGAACTCAAATACCCGACGCTGTGGTGCCATCACACGCACTGACATTAAGGTGAATTATTGCTAAGGGTGCATGACTTAGCAAAGAACAAGCCATACGAAACGGGGAAGCATGTAAACACTCTGACTAGCCAAAGTCAACTAACATTCTCTAACACCAATGGCTTCACTGGAGAGCCCAGGCTGGAGCTGAGCCGAGTCACCAGGGAAGTGCTGAGACAGACCCGGACACATGCGTCCTAAAGGTACCTAAAACACCTCAAAGGTGGTGGTGGTGCATGTCCTTAATCCCAGCACTCAGGAGGGAAGGGCAGGCAGATCTCTGTGGGTTTGAGGCCAGTCTGATCTACAGAGTGAGTTCCAGGACAGCCAGGGCTACACAGAGAAACCCTGTCTCGAAAAGCAACTCTCAATAGACTCGAGTTATTCCGATGGATAAATTTTTTAAACAGATCAGATTGGCCCGTTGTTCTCAGGAAATCAGCAGATCTGGACAGGACTCTTGTATTTAAAGTTGAAGTATTAGCACAAAGCAAGATATTCAGCCACTGCCAAATTAAAAAAAGAAAAATTCTTAGCCCATTTAAAGGAAATAATAGACTCAAGGCAATGAACACTGTGTCTTAGCATCTGATCTAAATTACCAGATATGGGGGAATTAATCAACAACCAGAAATAGCTGAGATGGGAGAACTTACATATGAAGACATTTAATACAGTGGCTTCCACTTTGGGGATGTAGAGATGTATAATTTTGAACTCTGGATATTACTTATAAAGCAAATATTAAAAGACCCTGAAAGCATCAATATGGACGACTGCCCCAATACCTAATGAGCAACAGGAATGACATTTCTCCCAAGCAGCCTACATATCATCTTCTGCACTATGAAAGGCAGCCAGCCAGAGGGAGAAGCTTCCAGCCCAGTGCCAGCTCTGTTTAAGACTCTGTGTGTGTGTGTGTGTGTGTGTGTGTGTGTGTGTGCACACATGTTTTTACATTGATTGATTGTGAGGGGATGGGGGAGGGGGGGACATGTACTCTATGTGTGCAGGCATGCCATGGCACATATACAGTTGTCAGGAGACAACTTTCAGGAGTCAGTTCTCCTCTTCCACCAAGGATTTGACTCAGGTCAATGACTTTACTCACTGAGCTATCTATGTGGTCCTCATCATGATATATCTATGTGTGTGTGTATATGTATATGTATGTATATATATATATATATATATATATATATATATATTGCCAGCAGAGCTCTAACATCATCAACTGTTTAGTCCTCTGACCAAAGACATCCATGGAACTTGTGACTGAGGCCCACATCATCACTGCCACCCAGAAGACTATAGGTGCCTTCCCCAGGGAATTGTGGTACTGGACTTACAGATACTGCTACAGCTATGGGCAAGCTCAGCTCTAGCTGAACAGGAAGTCCACTGGCATGGGCTTCTGTGTACCCACCCATAACATATCATGGGTGTGACTTGCATATGGAGAGAGGGCTCAGATGTAATGATATCAAGAACGTTTTTTTTGGTTTTTGGTTGTTTTTTGTTTTTTTGGGGGGGGTTGTTTGTTTTGTTTTGTTTTTTGTTGTTGTTGTTGTTGTTTTCGAGACAGGGTTTCTCTGTGTAGCTCTGGCTGCCCTGGAACTCACTTTGTAGACCAGGCTGGCCTCAAACTCAGAAATCCACCTGTCTCCAAGTGCTGGGATTAAAGGCGTACGCCACAAGAGACACTGAAGCTCCGATGGGCACCCTGCGAGGCCCTGAGGATGTGGTTTTCTGTTCAGCATCACAGTGACCCTCACTCATCAGCCTTTGATGCTGAGGCTGCACTGCTCCCAAGAACCTCTCTATCAAATTCATGTCCTGGTATACAATGGATTCGGCTACATAAAAAGTACAGCCAACTCTATGTCCATATGACTCCAAGGAGTCACGTCTTCTGATCTTGAGCCCCAGTGAGCACATGCAGAAAGAAAGGGCCTCAGTTCCCTATACATTTCCACCAATGCAGTCCCTCCATACACAGACAGTTTCCGTGCTGGATTCCCCAGAGAAGAAGTGCTGAAGGTCCTACAGTGAAGTGCTGAAGGTCCTACAATGGCATACATCACCAATAAAGTTTACTGTACTCCCCCAAAGGAAGAAAAGATGTTCAGCCACAATGTGACCCTACCTCAGCCTCAGTGGGATGTGTATTGGTTTTTATTTGTTTGCTTGTTTTCCAAGAAAAGAAACAAGCATTGTCAAGGATGTAGAGGCACTACGACCTCGATGGTGGGAACATAAAATAGTAAGGCCTCTATAGAGAGCAGTATAGAGAGCAGTATACCCATGTCTCAAATAAATTAAGTATGCAATTACCACATGTGATGATTAATTTCCATCGCCAACTTGACTAATCGCCATGGAAACATATCACAAGTGTGTCTATGAAGATGTTTCCAGAAAGTCTTAACTGAGCAAGGAAGACTCACTTGATTGTGGGCAGCACCATCCCATGGGCTGGGTCCCAGACTGAACAAAGAGAACACTACCGAGTCCAGCACTCCCTCTGCGCTCCGGCTGTCCACGCACTGTGGTCAGGACCTCACACTCCTGCTGCCATGCCTTCGCAGTCATGCTGAACTGTATGCCTTATAAACTGTAAGGAGTTTAACAGCAAGAACAAACATAACTGATGTGCCTCGTTCCACTTCTAGACTCCAAAGGACATGGCTGTCCTCATTGGGCCTTTGCCAATCTGACACAAACTAGTTATCTGGGAAGAGAAACCTCAATTGAGAAAATGCTTATATCAGATTGGTCTGTGGGCAAGCCTGTAAGGCATTTTTTAAATGTTTGACATGGAAAGGCCCAGCACATTGTGGACAATGCCACCCCTCAGTAAACAGTCCTGGGTGCTATAAAAAAAAATCAGGATGAACCAGGTAAGAGGAGCGAGTCAGTCAGCAGCACTCCTCATGGCCTCTGCTCCTGTTCCTGCCTCCAGGTTCCTGCCTTGGGTTGCTGCCGAGTTCCTTCAGCGCTAGACTATGATCAGAACGTGATAGGCAAACAAATCCTTTTGTGCTCCCATTTCCTTGGTTACGGTGTTTTCCACGGCAATAGAAACCCTACCCAGGATGACATGTGTTTGCACCAAAAATGTTCACGGTGGCTTTACTCACAATAGCAAAAATGTGCAGATATCTCAAATATCCATCAGCAAAGGACTGGGTAAACAAAATGTGGTATATATAATAATAGGTAATTTTCACACCATTCAAAAGAACAGAGGCCAGGCACAGTGGTACAAACCTATAATCCCAGCACTCTGGAGACTGAGGCAAGAGGAGTGTCAGCTCAGGACCAGCCTGGCCACACAGTGAAACCTTGCCTTTAAAAGTGGGAGAGGGCAGAGAACAAAATGCTCAGATATGCGACCACATGGATAGACCTTGAAAACACTATTTTTCTCTACTTTCTTATGTGACTTCTTTTCTTTTCCATGTGTGTATGTGTGTGTGCTGTGCACATAACCTGAGGGTTGACATTGGCTGTCTTTCTCAATTGCTCTCTACTTTATATACTTACAAGGGCAGGACCTTTTTACCAGGCCAGCTTGCTCTGAAAACCTGTCTCTGCCTCCTGCCCTTACTAGATCCATGCTTGTATGACAAGTGTTCCATACATACATGCCCTCAGTCCCTGAGTGATTTCTTTAACTCGAGTGCTATCTAGAAGTGTATGTCTTCATTTGCAAACAAGAAACTCTGACTTACCATACGTTATGGTGCTGCTCACGGGTGATTGGACACGGTGTCCAGAGACTGTGCTCTACCTGATTTCTGTCTTTCAGATTTACTAGTAAGACTGGCTCGCGGGGTTGCTCAGATCCTTGCTGCCGTTTCCCCACAGCTATAAAAAGCTCTATGAGAAGCATCCTCTCCTAAGGGAATCAGTCCTCTGATGGTTCTGTCACTTTTCTTACATGCTTGGAGGCCATCCCTATATGGCACGCTGATTCAAAATGAGTAAACATCACTGGTCAATAGAGCATGCTAGTATCATGGCGTGCTAATACCACAGTACCAGGCACATACAGACAGCCTGTGCAAGCACTGTTACTATGGCCACTTTACATTTTTAATCACATAATTCTAATATCTCTATCAATTTGATTGATGCCACTGTCAGGTGGTCTTTTCACACTAATTTGAGATCTTCCTGGTCTTTGGAGGGAGTGTTTTTTCACTAAAACCTGAGAACATTTTTGTAACGTCATGAGACTTGAAGCTTATTTTAATTAGACATTTATAGTGTGTATGTGTGTGTGTGTGTGTGTATATATCATAATACAAGTAATTTAAATACATACACACACACACACAAAGCAGGCATGGTAGTGCACACCTTAACCCCAGCACTCTGATCTCTGAGTTCCAGGACAGACAGGACTACATAGAGAAACCCTATCCAGGAAAAAATATGCATACCATAGATGTATCACCTTAACTCTGGCTTTAAGCATATCCACTGGGTTCTTCATCAGCATTATCCATTTAGGGAACCTTTCATCATAACAGATACATTACTAACTAGACACTCTGTCCTCAGTATACACAGTATCCATTCCTCTGGGCCTGGGATAGATCAGGGTTAAGAACTCTTGTTCTTAAAGACAATCTGATTACGATTCCCAGCATCCAAATGGCAGCTCGCAGCCATCCATAACTCCAGATTCAGGATGCCCATGATACACAGACATACATGTAAGCAAGACACTCATAGATATTAAGTAAATAAATATCCATTCTTTCTTCTGCCCAACACCTGATACCCTCCAGTCTAGTTTTGCTCTCTATATACAAGTCAATTTAGGTAACTCACATAAACAAATCACACAATATTTGGCCTTTCAAAAAAAATGTATCCTTTTTGTTCCTGGCTTGTTTCACTTCATAGAGTGTTTTCAAGATTCATTCATATTATAGCTATAAGTCAGAATTTCAATCCATTTTATGACAGAATACTATTCTAATATATATATGTACTGTTCCAATACATATATATACTATTCTAACATACATGTATACAATTCTAATATATATGCATACTATTCCAATATATAGTATATTTTATTTATACACATTTATACCATATTTATTGATATTTATTGTATTTTAATTATACAATTCCCTACCATTCCTATTATCTAATAAAAGTGTTATTATTTATTAAGAGCTTACATAAGTGCTTGTTATTTTTCAATACATCAAGCAATAAACTATAAGCTTCTGTGGTACATTATAAATTCTGTTTACTAGGGAGAAACAAAGAAATATATTTATTTTTTAAAAATATTTATTTACTTATTTAATGTGTGTAAGTACACTGTAGGTGTCTTCAGATACACCAGAAGAGGACATCAGATTCCATTACAGATGGTTGTGAGCCACCATGTGGTTTCTGGGAATTGAACTCAGGTCCTCTGAAAGAACAGTCAGTGCTCTTAACCACTGAGCCATCTCCCCAGCCCCGAAAATGTATTTATAATATTATTTTCCCTCAATAAATTCTAATTTTCTTTTTACTAAACTAATAAGACTCTGTTATTTTTATATCTTTATTTAGAGAGAACACGTTTATGTACATGTGTGTGTGTGGCTGCACACATATATCATAGTGTGTGTGGAGGTTGGAGAACCATTTCTGAGAGTCAGTTCTCTCCTCCCACCAGTGCCTCTATCCCTTTACCAAATCATCAGCACCCCTATGTGCTTACATTGGTTTCTGCTGTACATTTCTCTCAGCTGGGCCAAGATGAAAGTCATGTTATCATCTGTAGTAGGTAAGATTTAAAGTGAATTAAATATGAAGCCATCCTTGCTTTCAAAGGAGTCTTCACACATACAAACTGCTCAACTTTGCTTTCTGTTGCTTTGATAAAGCACTGTTCAAAAGCATATTAGGGAAGGGAAGGGCTGATTTCACTTTCATGGAGGGAAGCAAAGGTCCCCAAGACAAGAGCCTGAAGACAGGAACTGAAGCGGAGACCAAGGTAGGCTGCTTATTGGCTTGCTTTCCAGCCTGGCTTTTTTATACAGCCCAGGCCCCACTTGCCTAGGAATGGTGCCACCCACAGAAGGCTATGCCTCTTGTATCAATTAGCTATTAAGACAGAGCCCCACAAGCATGTCCCCCAGACCTTCCCTCATGACGGCCACTCTTGTGGTTAAACAGCAAAAAGACGGACAAGCTCCACCTGCGCCAGGTCTAGTTTCTTGTCATTGACCTGTGCTCTGTTATGTATGAGAGAACTTTGCAATGAACTGGACATTTTAGATATTTTCTTTTTTTTTTAATATATTTTTTTATATTTTTTATTACGTATTTTCCTCAATTACATTTCCAATGCTATCCCAAAAGTCCCTCATACTCTACCCCCCACTTCCCTACCCACCCATTCCCATTTTTTTGGCCCTGGCGTTCCCCTGTACTGGGGCATATAAAGTTTGCATGTCCAATGGGCCTCTCTTTCCAGTGATGGCAGACTAGGCCATCTTTTGATACATATGCAGCTAGAGTCAAGAGCTCTGGGGTACTGGTTAGTTCATAATGTTGTTGCACCTACAGGGTTGCAGATCTCTTTACCTCCTTGGATACTTTCTCTAGCTCCTCCATTGGGGGGCCCTGTGATCCATCCAATAGCTGACTGTGAGCATCCACTTCTGTGTTTGCTAGGCCCCGGCCTAGTCTCACAAGAGACAGCTATATCCGGGTCCTTTCAGCAAATGCTTGCTAGTGTATGCAATGTTAGATATTTTCTAATGCAATCTTTACATTGATTCTTGGACATGTCAGCTCATGGTCAATTTGAAATTATGAATTATTCATTTTGGGTGCTCTTCTGTCTTCAGAAAAATCAAGAGCAGAAAAAGAAAAGGAAAGGAAATTTGATGGGTCCATTTAGTTGTCTGTCATTGGTATCGTATATTGAATTATGGTAAATTACTGGCCACAGAGGAATAAAAGGCTCAAATTTCCTCCAGAAAAGTATATAGACAAAGTTCTGTGAGCCTTCTTTTTCTATAGCTCGTGTATTAGCACCATATGAAGATACTATTTTGGGCACGATTTTTCTTCATTTCTTGTCTGTATTGTGGTCTCTTTATAGACTATATTACTTTGGAGTAGAGCAGAAACATCGCAAATCACCTCTCCCCATGTGTGAAGCATGAATATCAAAGGGAGACATTACTGACAGGATGGACCCTCTGAAAGCACTTTCCTCACTTCTATAAATATCTCGGAGAAATTAAGTTCCCCGGGAACCTAAAATTGGTGAGGGAAACAGATGTTTGAATTCTTCTGCGTTAGTTCTCTGTTAGGCACCAACAATAATCCAGCGTTATGGTAAAGAACTTGTCTGACTGTGTGTTTAGAGTATCTGAAGCTATTTCAACTCTTCCTTCTTAGCACGAAAATTTGAAGTTTAGTTTTTGCTAAATAAAACTTTATTCTTTTTTGAATATGTTGATATGCATCAAGACCATTTGCATATCTAAAATTAGATAAATTACATTTGGCACATAATTGAGCGTCATTTGGGAACTCTATACTTTGCTTTCTGCGTTAAGTATTTGTGTACATTTTGCATTCTCAACAAGATTATAGAGATAAAAACCACCTATTTCATAATTCTATTACCTACTCTGACTAGTGTGGCAGTTTGCACAGAGTAGGTTTTCAAGAAATATTGGTAGGCTATAGAATTAGTGAATAATCATGCAAAAATTACTTAAAATTAACAGTAAAAAGGGGAGGCTATTTTATCTTAATGATATTGTAATGAAGACTATTTTAAACTCTGTGCGGCAATGACACACACAAATATTTAAACTATTTATGTGCCTCAACTTGACATAATTTCATGATAACTTGATGGCAATCACATTTAAATATATTAGAATATTTTTGTAATAATGGTGTTCTAGAATAGCAACTTTAATAGCTAGGAAAACATGTTAATAATGGCCATTAGCCTGAAGGAAACAAAGAACACCAAACCCTCTTTTTCAGAAATAAATGTATAAGTTTAAACATTCTGCTATAATATTTATAAGCAACCCTTAAATTAAGATTTATAAAATGTAAACTATCAAATGTTTCAGCTAGGGGACAACTTGGACTATGTTTTGTAATTTTTCCCACAAACACGCTAGGCAATACTATTTAAAAAGATATCTGCTCTTGTCTGACTACTGGATAGGAAGATGAATTCTGCTTGATGCAAGACCGAAGTCTTCCTACTAATGAGTCAGGAGTCATCTGCTTGTGTCACTCAGTGGATGAACAAATGATTTCCCCTTACCTTCAGGACAGCTATAAATGGCACAAAGTTAGCCCTCTGGAGTCCATTTTTATAGAGATCTGAAACAAACAAACGCATAAGCCTTTTACTTCACGTCAGTCACCATGAAACTTTATCTTGAGCCTGGCTAAGGAAGCTTTCTACTGACTAAGGGAGTGAAAGAAAAAAAAAAAAATCACCAAAATTATTTCTAGTCATACAATACCAAAACTCACTACACTTTTCATAGAAGAAAAAATTAGCAGCTATGGAAAAATGCCCAGTGGGAGGAAGATAGGGTTGAGAATGGGAAGCCATGCCTTCAGAATCCCAAGGCAATCATCCAGTGTAGGAAGAGGACCGATGGAAAGGCACAGTGACACACACCCTCAGTCCCAGGCAAATCAGAGAGACAGGCGGATCGCTGAGTTAAAATTAACCTGATTCTACACAGAGAAAACAAAAACAAAAACAGACCAAAAACAAAAATAGAAGAAGAAGGAGAAGGAGGAGGAGGAGAAAAAGAAGGAGATGAAGACAAGACATATCTAAAAACACTTGGTCCTTGAACATAGAGGAAAGGCTTCATTATCTTTTCCTGTCCTGTAAGTTCTCAGTGATTAACTAAAAGCCATGTAAAATTAACCATTAAAAAAAACATCATTAGACAAAGACTACTCCTGAATTTGTACCAAGGTGACATATTTGCTCAAAAGGCCAGTATAAGTGAATTGTCTAAAAGTCCAAATGCTCTTCCTAGTAGCCTAAGACATCAGGTAATTATATCACAGGCAAAAATCTTCTTACTTAGATACTTTGTTAACATATGAATCTGTCACTGTGAATGCACGCTTATACAAAATATAGATACATAAATACACTTGTTTTCAAAAGCAAACAAAAAGAAAATAGCAGCACACTTTTAAGGATTTTATACTTTTCTTCTTTTTCTTTTTTTTGTTTTGTTTTGTTTTGTTTTTTTGAGACAGGGTTTCTCTGTATAGCCTTGGCTGTCCTGGAACTCACTCTGTAGACCAGGCTGGCCTCAAACTCAGAAATCTGCCTGCCTCTGCCTCCCAAGTGCTGGGATTAAAGGCCTGCGCCACCACTGCCCAGCTATACTCTTCTTTTAAAGGAAGAAGACATTTGCTAACCAGCATGACACACATGTGTGACTGCAGAACTCAGGAGGCACACATATGTAACTGGAGTTCTCAGGAGACACACATATGTAACTGTGGTCCTGAGGATGGCACACATATGTAACTGCAGTACTCTGGAGGCACACATATGTAACTGTGGTCCTGAAGATGGCACACATATGTAACTGTGGTCCTGAGGATGGCACACATATGTAACTGCAGTACTCAGGAGGCACACATATGTAACTGTGGTCCTGAGGATGGCACACATATGTAACTGCAGTACTCAGGAGGCAAATGCTCAGAAGACTCCAGTTAAGGCCAGCCTGAGCTATATAGAATTGCTTTGTCTTTAAAAATCAGAACAAGGGCTCACATCCACTTGTAACTCTAGCTCCAGGGCATCCCACAACATATTCTGGCCTCCCTGGGTACTCATATACATGTGCACATACCCACACCCATATACTTAAATAAACAATAAAGTAAGTATTTAAAAAAGAAAGAGGGTGCTGTAGAAATGGCTCAGTTCTTAATCACACTTGCTGCTTTTACAGAGGGCCAGAGTTCCGTTCCCAGCAAACATGTCAGGAAGCTCACATCAGTCTGTAACCTCAGGCCCAAGGGATCTGATGCCTTCTTTTGGCACCTACAGGCACCTTCATGCACATGCTTACACATACATGCAGACGAGAACATATATACATATAAATTAGAACAATATTAAAACCTCAAAATGTTTTTAAGGGCCGGGCGTGGTGGCGCACGCCTTTAAACCCAGCACTCGGGAGGCAGAGGCAGGAGGATTTCTGAGTTCGAGGCCAGCCTGGTCTACAAAGTGAGTTCCAGGACAGCCAGGGCTACACAGAGAAACCCTGTCTCGAAAAACAAAAAAAAAAAAAAAAAACAAATGTTTTTAAGGGAGGCTTCTTTGAAAAAAAATTCTTAAAAGTGAAAAATCTTATTGCATCATGTCTTAGTTAGGGTTTTACTGCTGTGAACAGACACCAGGACCAAGGCAAGTCTTATAAAAAGCAACATTTAATTGGGGCTGGCTTACAGGTTCAGAGGTTCAGTCCATTATCATCAAGGTGAGAGCATGGCAGTATCCAGGCAGGCATGGTGCAGGAGGAGCTAAGTCTTCATCCAAATGCTGCTAGTGGAAGACTGACTTCCAGGCAACTAGGGTCAGGATCTTATATCCACACCCACAGTGACACACCCATTCCAACCAGGCCACACCTATTCCAACAAGGCCACACCTTCAGATGGTGCCACTCCCTGGTCCAGTGATATACAAACAATCACATTCCACTCCCTGGTCCCCATAGACTTGTTCAAAAACATGAGTCTATGGGGGCCATACTTAAACATAGCATAATGCAAAATGCATTTAGTCCAACTTTCAAAGTCCTCATCGTCTATAACAGTTGCAACAATGTTAAAAGTCCAAAGTTCAAGGTCTCTTCTGAGATTCATTCAACTTAATTAACTGTAATCCCCAAAGCAAGGCAGGAAACCAGCTGGGCAAACTCCAAACTCTGCATCTCCATGGCTGATGTCAAAGCGGTCTTCAGATCTCCACTCCTTTTTCATCTTTGTTGACTGCAACAAACTGCTTTCTCCTGGGCTGGTTCTACTCCCTGTTAGCAGCTTTCCTCAGCATGTATCCAATGGCTCTGGCATCTTTAACATCTGTGAGTCTCCAAGGCAATTTCAATGTTACAGCTTCTTGTTTCAGTGTCTGGGATTCCACTTGATCTTTTGGACTCCTCCTAAGGGCTGGCCTCACTTTTCCAGCTCTGCCCTCTGTAGCACTCTAAGCTCAGGATGATCCACTCCACTACGGCTGCTGTTCTTGGTGATCATCCCACGGTACTGACATCTCCAATACACTGGGGTGTTCCACTCCAACTAGGCTTCACCAATAGCCTCTCATAGGCTCTCTTCAGGGTGCCAAGCCTCAAATTCTTTGCATGACCCCTTCAGTCCTGGGCCATCAACTACAGCTGAGGCTTCACCTTCTCCAATGGCCTTCCCTGGCCTCTCACAGTGCTAAGCCTCAGTTTCTCTCCATGATCCCTTCATTCCTTCACAAGCAGTAGCACCTGAGTGACTCTTACACATTACCAAGTCCAGCCTCAGCATGAGGTACAACCTCGGGTATCTCTGGAACACAGCTTCTTTGTGCTCCCAGAAAACAATTTCCAGAAGATTTCACCTCAGTGATGCTGGTCTCTTCTTAATCACTGCTAATTCCTTAGCTCCAGCTAACCACCATCAATTTTCCCAGTAGTTCCTTCCATTCTTAACTCTAGAGCCAGAGCCACGTGGCTGAAGCTGCCGAGTTCTGCTGCTTACAGGAACTAGAACATGATCCCCTTGTACTATTACATTATCATTAGCTTTATGTTTTCTAAATCCTTCACTGCCTAAGCTTGGCTATCCTGGTTCTTGCTCTGTAGATTGACCTTGAATGCAGAGATCAGTATTCGATTAAAGGTGTGTACCACCATACCTGGATCTAATTAAGCTGGGTAGAATCTTGCCCCAAGGTCCCACTCCCTTAATCTGTTATCTCCTAGAACACAAGATTTTGCTCCATTTCACTTCCTGGTACTCCTTTAATATTCGAACAATTTATTTTATATTTTGCCTTTCTAAGCTTGCTATGCTTGTTCAAACTTCTCTTTGTGAGACTTAACCAGAGAACAAAGTCTCTGCTGGGCTTTTTTGAAACTTCTTTTGTCAATGCAATTAATCCAAGTCTCTTCACCTTAGCCTCAGGTAAACTTTTCAGACAAGGACAAAAAGTAGCCACACTCTTCACCAAAATACCACAAAACCAGTCTTTATGCCACATTCTGAAATTCTTCTCCTTTGAAATCTCTTGGGCCAGGTCAACACAGTTCAAATTACTCCCAGCAACTAAGTCTTCCATATTCCTACTAGGATGACCCACTAAGCCCCATTTAAAGCATTCCATTGCTTTCCAAATACAAAGTCCCCAAATCCACATTCTTTCGAATAAAAACATGGTCAGGCCTATCACAGCAATACCCCACTCCCAGTACCAATTTGTGTCTTAGTTAGGGTTTTACTGCTGTGAACAGACACCAGGACCAAGGCAAGTCTTATAAAAAGCAACATTTAATTGGGGCTGGCTTACAGGTTCAGAGGTTCAGTCCATTATCATCAAGGTGAGAGCATGGCAGTATCCAGGCAGGCATGGTACAGGAGGAGCTGAGAGTTCTAAGTCTTCATCCAAATGCTGCTAGTGGAAGACTGACTTCCAGGCAACTAGGGTCAGGATCTTATATCCACACCCACAGTGACACACCCATTCCAACCAGGCTACACCTATTCCAACAAGGCCACACCTTCAGATGGTGCCACTCCCTGGTCCAGTGATATACAAACCATCACACATCAACAGTTGTCTTTGACAGCCATCCTATTATGCTATTGGATTTTTATAAATTTTAAAAATGGAAACAGTAAAACAGTTTCCTCCATAGTGAAAAACACAAAATAGATTATACTGTACGTCAGGTTTTTTGAAGTATAGCATTATAGGACCTTTTCTATATTTCCTTATTTAAAGAAAAACTGAAAACTGTGAGAGATTTCAACAGCCATATTTTTATGAAAATAAAATGGTCATTAGAAAACATTTATTTTCCTTAGAAATAATAACCATGGCATCATTACAGTGAGGGGGGATGTGTATATTCTGTGGTGTAATCATGGCATCATCACAGTGAGGGGGGCTGTGTACATTCTGTGGTGATCAAGGGAAGGCTTTGTTTCACGTACACCTAAATTTTTTCTTAAAGATTTATTTATTGTTATATCTAAGTACACTATAGCTGTCTTCAGACACACCAGAAGAGGGCGTCAGATCTCATTACGGATGGTTGTGAGTCACCATGTGGTTGCTGGGATTTGAACTCAGGACCTTCGGAAGAGCAGTCAGTGCTCTTAACCTCTGAGCCATCTCTCCAGTCCTACACCAAACATTTTGATTTAGGAACATCACAAAAGGTATAATAATACTGGCCAGGTTCAACATGAGATCTTTCCTTTACTATAGTCCAGACCTCTGTTGAGTACAAGGATAAAATGCAAAAAATGGGTTTAAAATTAAGCATGCCCATAGTTTTCACCAACTGCAAACGCTGCTGGAGGAGGTGCATAAAAATATAGCGGGGATTGGGGGCTGTCTCAGTGGTAAAGTGTTTTCCTAACATGCAAGAGGCCCAGGTTCAATCCTCAGACCCTACTCACAAAAAAATGAAATAACAGAGAGATTGACAGGAAGTAAGGAAAAGGAAAAGTAAGAATTTTTAAAACTCAGCTCATATTCTAGCAGTTTCATAAATGAAGACGCAAAACAAACAACTTCCTAAGCGTCAGTTGTAACACCCCCAACCTGGAGGCAATCCAAAGGAGCAGCGTGGGGGACTGCACAATGAAATACTATTCTGCAATTAAAAAGACAAACTATGTGTACAACAGGCAAATCTCAAAAGGAACTAGACCCAAAACAATATAGACTGGTAGCTCTCTTGATATAAAACTACAGCCAACACAAGCCCATCTATGACAAAAGGACACAGGACTAGAGTCAGAATACCCAGCATGGGCAGAGGTCCTTGGCTGATGCCTCATCAGCATGGGGAAGCACTTCAGGAGTCTCTGGGTGCTAGCTAAACAGGTTCTTATCAGGAGAAAGGAAGCTGAACCTGTAATCTTACTCTAGGCTATGAGACATTCTTCAGGTAGAGGCAGAGAGGTGTTTTATAACTCCCCAGTCAAGGTCAGAGATGGGGAATCCCTGCCTATTGTGCTGAGCATTGTCCTGACAATGGTTCACTTCAACCTGAATTAGCAGGGCAACACACTTCTATTATATATTAGAAATCCATTATAAAAACATACCCAGCATTCATGAATATCTATGAGCACAACAGACTAGAACAAAGCCCAGGTGTACTTTTAAGGTACTTTTGTTTTTGCTTTTTTTTTTCTTTCCAAGACAGGGTCTATCTATACGGCCCTCTGACTGTCCTGGAATTCACCACGCAAACCAAGTTGGCCTAAACTCACAGAGATCTGCCTGCCTCTGCCTGAGCAGTGCTGGGATTAAAGTGTGCACCGCCACGTCTGCTTTATCTTTTGTTAATGCTATGGTGCTTTGGAATGTTGAAGCCAGTGACAGCAGTGGAGGCTCACTTGTTCTTGAGTAAAAGAGTTCCCCTCATTAGCAAAGTTAAAGGGAAACGACAATAGCTGTTAAGTCTTACAGACTTAATGTCTCAAAGGGTTAAGTCTTTAAAACTGTGCCTTTACAAAAACATGTGATTCAAAACGCTATGCTCCGAGAGGCATTTTCTAAACAGAATCCTAAGCAGAAATCGGGTAGCTTGAAAATCTTCAGGCTTTTATGGAACACGTAATGGAAGAGGGGCTGTAATCATCACATTGAGAGTTTCCCTGCAACTCAAATATTATGCTAATTGCAATACAATAGATTCATCTCCTGAAATGTTATTTAGCTACAAAGTTTTTCACATTTAGTATTAACTTTCTTATAAGAAGGCTAGGCTGATTCCATGACAGGCTTCAAACTGGCAGTTCAGGAAACTAGGCCTACATCTCTGTTTCCCAGAACTGGGCAAGTCCAGGACTCAGAAGCTGCTCTACCACTAGTCCTGAGGCAAGGACCATTGTCAGCAACAGTTTCCAGACTTCCTCAACAACAGCTTCCAGTCCCCCCAGCAATGGTTCTGGAATGTCCATAGAGATAAAGCCAAGATTAAGAGAGAGGTCACTTACCCCTCCACAGAATTCCCCTAATGTGCTTGAAATCAGGCCTGTGAGCTCACTTTGGGGTCTCTCCATCTTTGTAGATGGTAGACCCCAGCATGCTGGACTTACGCAAAGTAAAACACTTTTTGCATTTGCATACTGTTTGAGTCTGTGGCATCATTCTTCAGCAAATCATGGACCCTTACACTTAGAGGCAAAGGTTTCTATTATATTTATGTCAACAGTTGCTGTTATATACTAAATATCAGTTAAAATTCACCTGCTCTTGCCTGTGGTTTTTTTAATGATTCTGAACAGAGCTAAATGAACACTTGGTTGTATAAGACAGTGGAGTGGGCTTATGGAACATTCATTTGTAGAGAATAGAATGAGGGCCTCCAAACTCTCCAGAGTGAAGAATGGTAATAACACTTAGAGGCAAAATGCATGCAGAGAGGACTTTAATGACAAGCATATCCATACAGTGCAGATGCATGGGTGGCAGATCCTTTCCTTAAAATTCAAGTTTCAAAACCAAGAGGATGAATAATACCTATTTATACATATACAAACTGGTTTAGAGTACAAAAGGCATTTAAAAAAGGTAATTCAAATGAATTTTCCTATAAAACAGGAATAAAATATGTCCCAGAATAAACTACTTACATGGCTCTATGGGGTCAATATGATTTATCATTCTAAGATATTATTATTTTATCATAGTTTTTTTTTAAAGGACATCTTTAGACCAATTAAGCAGTAACAGCAGTTTAGCTTTTCTCTTTCATTATTTAGAAAATATTTTATCAGTTTCTGTGATCCACCCACATAGGTAAAACATTACATATTTAATACAGTGCATCTTATCTACACTGGCTGTAAATTTCTGTACAAATGTCAGGTCAATATAGTAAACTGGAATACTTTTTCCCAATGTCTACAGCATAGTATTTGGCTTCCTTCACTAATAAAACTAAAGTACAAACAATATTTTGCTAAATCTGTAAATAGTATCGCAGATTAAGTTTCCCCTTTTGACTGTGAGTTGTCACAGGTACGGTTACTCTAGTTATAGCAGTGTGTGTCGGAATCCCAGCACATGGAAGCTGAAGGCAGAAGGATGGAGAGTCTACTGGAGTATGGACTCTGATGAGAGAGGACCCCAGTGCAAGACAGAGGAGAGGGAGGAACTGAGGGAGAAGTGTAGCTTCTCTGAGGCAAAGGACTTGGCTTGAATCTCTTCAGCAGCCATATTTCTTTGGCCCATAACCTTATAGACACTTTTTTTTTCCTAGGCAAACTGAAAAATATTCTGTTCTGCTGTTTGGTCACAATTCTTACTATAAACTAAACTAGCTCTGCTAGAGGCTGTAGAGATGACTCAATGTTTAATAGCGCGTACTGCTCTTACAAAGGACCAGACCTCGTGTCAGCAGCTCACAAATACCTGTTATTCCAGCTCCAGGGACATCCAATGCCTCTGGCCTCTGAAGTCGGTCACATTCAAATGTCCCTACTCACACACTTTGGGGTTTTTTTTTCCCCTAGATTTTCTAGGTTTCTCTGTGTAGTCTGCCTATCCTGGCACTCACTCTGTAGATTAGGCTGACCTCAAACTCAAAGACCCACCTGCATCTGCCTCTGGCCACTCAGCTGTCTTAAAAAACTGTTGCTTTTTGCCATTAGTCACCATATTTAATGTTGTAGTCTGTTGTTGCTCTAATGCTACGGTGGTTTCTGACTGAACAAACAGTGCCATGCGTGAGCGCTGTGTGTCTCTGTAATTCAGATGATGTTTCGTGTTAAACAGTGATTGTTGTTGCTCAAACTGCAGAGAAAAGGTTTCCTGGGGTGCTCAGCCACCAGTAGGCCAAGAATCACATCTCCTACTCAAAACTAAGGGGCCATCACAGAAAAGGGGTGGGAAGAATTTAAGAGCCAGAGGTCAGGGAGGACTGGAGCAAAACCCTGTCTTCTAGGCCTGACAGGACTCCTGCTCTCAAGGATTCACAGCGGCTGTGGATACCCGCACAAGAACTGTGGCAAGATCAAGCCATCCAGGATTCTCACAAGCAGTCCAAGGGGATTCACAAGCTACTCCACCTGAGAAGCTGGGCTGGGTGTAAGGCATGGGTTCTAAGGCTGACTGTTTTCTCTAAAGGTGGCCCCTGGAGAGCCAACCGCACTCCAGTGAAAGGTTCTACACCCAGAAATACATGGGCAGCACAAACTGGAGCCAGTCTGATATTTAAAATAGGACACAAAGTTGAGGGGTGGAAGAAAGTAGCCCTAGGAAGAGTTGGGATAAATACGATCAAAACACACTGTACAAAATTCTCAAAGCAGTAACTTTTTAAAAATCTATAGCTGTACACCCTGACAAGCTCATCACTGCATCAGAAATTTTATATAATTTCACTGCTAAATGTAATTCTGAAATAAATACACAGTTTTTTGAAATAAAACACATAGATCTGATATCATATTTAAAAGATAATTCTAATTACATTTTATGAAAGGTGTTAGATTGCTCCAAATGTGTTTTCAGTCTTTGTGTAGTAATGACCACTGAATTATTGTTCTTGTTGTTCTTTTGTTTTGCAGTCTCCCTATTTAGTTCTGAAGAGCTTGGAACTTGCTATGTGAACCAGGCTGGCCGCAAACTCACAGAGATCTGCCTGCCTCTACCTCCCAGATCCTGGGATTAAAGCATTCACCATCACATCCAGCTAATTCTTTTCCTCTAAGTAATAAAATAAATGCACAAATGTGAGTGTGCACGTAAATGTGAGTGTGCACCTACTGGTAGCCAACTGTACTGCTATCTAGTCCTTTGTTTACAATGAATATACTGGTCTGAATAAAAATCATTTAACATTGTTGCCTGGTGATCTGAGAAAATGAAATTTTCAAATCATCCTACTCAAGGTATTCTAATGCTACCGAATGCTTTTATCATTGTAATAAACAGTACATAGAAAACAGAAATTTGAGCCAACCAGATGGCTCAGTGAGTAAAGTCACTTCCTCCGAGCCTGATGGCCTGAGTTCAATTCCTGGGACCTATGTGGTAGAAGGGGAGAGCCAGTTCCTACTAGCTGTGCACAGACCTCCCATGTGCATGCGCATGGCATGCACTCTTGTGCGTGTGTGTGCTCATACAAACATATATGTAAGATTTTAAATTTTTAAATGTTAAAATAATTGGGGGGACTGGAGAGATGGCTCAGCAGTTAAGAGCTCTGGCTGCTCTTGCAGAGGACATGACTTTGATTCTTTATAACCACATGGCTCACAACCATCTGTAAAACTCCAGTTTCCGGGGATCCACTGCCCTCTTCCAGCCTCCAGTGGCAGAAGACACGCATGTGGTGCACAGACATACATGCAGGCAAAGCACTCATGCACAGAAAATAATAATAATAAATATTTTTAATTTTTTTTTTTTTTTGGTTTTTCGAGACAGGGTTTCTCTGTGTAGCCTTGGCTGTCCTGGAACTCACTTTGTAGACCAGGCTGGCCTCGAACTCAGAAATCCGCCTGCCTCTGCCTCCCGAGTGCTGGGATAAAAGGAAAAATGCAGACATTCTAACATCTTCTGTATAGCTCTAGGCTCAATTCTGGGGTCCGCTTTCTTTTTGGTGGCCCAAATTATACTGACATTGAAGAGCAGTCACCCAACTTACCCAGTCTACTTCCCTTTAACACTGTATTCCTGTTTTTAAATAGAGTTCTCAAGTTTAATCATTAAGTTAATTTTGAATTTTTAACTAATTTGATCTCCTGACCTGCTCACTTGTTGGGTCACCATCCAATTAATTCTTTTTTTTTTTTTTTTTTTCTCTACTGGAATATCATGAAACTAGAAAAACTTGTGAGTATCATGAAAACAGAAAAACTTCAATTTCAGAGATAAGACATGAGAATTCTGTGCGTGAAATTTTAAATCACAGGTTTCTTGTTTAGTTGTTCCCTGCAGATCCACTGCCATCATCACCCTACACCAGGTTTCTTATTCTGCACGCTTCTGACATGTTTGTCCACGTGGTCCTTTGCATGAAGAATAGCTCTTTGCACTAACAATGTCTCTGGCAGCAGTCCCAGCCCTAACCCTGCTGCCTGCCAGGACACCCCTACACTTGGGTAGAACAGCCAGACATTGCTAAATGTCTTTCAAAGCAAACAGTCCCCTCTGGAGAACTGTTGTCTGGTACTAAGACATAGTCAGTTCTTGTCTAGTAGTCCACAGTAGTTTCCTGGCAGGTCCCCCTGGGTCCCTCATGTCACTACACTCTACCCAGAAGCCCATCTTTAAATCATGGCCAGTGCAGTCCTCCCACCTGGAATCTGGTCCCTCCTGTTTGAGGCGAGCTTCAGTGGCTTACATTATTTCTTACAGCAGAATTCAGCATCCTTACTGATGCTTTACGGAAGCCAGCTCCTGCCTGCAGCTCCATCCTGTACAGCCCACTTTTTGGTCACTGCTGCCTTCTGAGCTCTCTGGTACACTACTCTCTTTCTGGCCACTTAGCATGGCCCAGCTCCGTGCCAAGGACTTTCTTTCCCCAGCTGGTAAGCCATCTGAGAATCTGCTATCTGGAGGACAGAAGAGAAAAAGGTCTCCCATTTAACCCTGGCTGGCCTGGAACTTGTTATGTAAGCTAGGTTATTCTCAGACTCCAATCCTCTTACCCCTGCCATCCCAGCATTAGATTACAGGCACGTGCTACTCGGCCCAATGGTTACTTCTATCTTTTCAATAACGGCACTATCTGGGGCCTTGGATCAAAGCTATAATCTGCAGGAAGACCTGTGTGTATTCTCATGGTTGGAAAAGAGAACAACCTTTAACTGGGGCAGCTAGACCACGATCATTCACAGCCATCAAGGAGAAAGCAGCCAGTACAGTCTTTCTTAATTTATATAGAATAAAATTAACTCTTGTGGCATACAGTTGTGTGACTTTTAGCACATATAACCACCACCACAATCAAGATACAGAACAACTCCAGTACACCAAGAAATACTCTCCCATTGCTCCTGTGCACTCAAAATCTCCCTTCCCAGGCGACGTAACCACTCATCCATCCTTCATTCTTTTATTATGTCTTTTCCTGATATCAATATTCTGTCTTTTTCTTCAACAATAAAATTATACACACACAGGAATAGACTCACACACATGAATAAGTATATCCACATTCATATTGTATCGTATTCTTTGCGTTAAGGTTTTTTAATTTGGGGGGAGAGGGGTTGGGAGTGTTTTGTTCTTGTTTTGTTGAGATGGTGTCTTCTCCTGTCAGTCAGGCTGACCTAGGTCTTACACCATAGCCCAGGCTGCCCCTTAACTTACACTCAGCCTCCTGGGTAATAGGATTACAGGTGTAATGCCACCATGCCTTAGTGTCAAAGCATTAAGCTATTTGATCCTAGCACTCAGAAGCAGAGACAAGAAGACCACAAGTTGAAAGCCAGCCCAAAGCTAGGAGGTGGTGGTGCACACCTTTAACCCCAGCACTGGGACGCAGAGGCTAGCCTGATCTATAGAGTGAGTTCCAGGAGAGCCAGAGGCCCTGTCATGGAAAAAAGAAAGAGAGAAAGAGAGAAAGAGAGAAAGAGAGAAAGAGAGAAAGAATGAAAGAAAGAAAGAAAGAAAGAAAGAAAGAAAGAAAGAAAGAAAGAAAGAAAGGAAGGAAGAAAGAAAGAAAGGAAGAAAGAAAGAAAGGAAGAAAGAAAAGAAAGAAAGAAAAAAGAAAGAAAGAAAGAAAGAAAGAAAGAAAGAAAGAAAGAAAGAAAGAAAGAAAGAAAGAAAGGCAAGCTTGAGCTAGGTAGTAAGTTGTTTCAGGCTAGCCAAAACTACATAGTGACACCTTATCTACAGACAGACAGACAGATGGACAGACGGACGGATGGATGGGTGGGCAGACGGATGGATGGATGGATGGATGATGGATAGATGGATGGATGGATGGATGATGGATGGATGGATGGATGGATGGATGATGGATGGATGATGGATGGATGGATGGATGGATGATGGATGGATGGATGGATGATGGATGGATGGATGGATGGATGGATGGATGATGGATGGATGGATGGATGGATGGATGGATGGATGATGGATGGATGGATGGATGATGGATGGATGGATGATGGATGATGGATGGATGGATGGATGGATAGATAGCCTATTAAGATGACTTTCGTCTGCCAGTGGAGAGATTCTAGAGCTGTGGAGAAAAGGGCTGTCAGTTGACTAGAGTTCAACTGCTGCAACTCTGCACCTTGAATTCCCTTTGGGTCTTCTCAGAAGAGCAGTTCCAGCTCATGTTCAGCACACTACCTGACAGCCCAGGGACCCTGTTCATGCCTCCCTCAGCCTCTCCCTGTGACTGCCTGCCTTGCTTTGCCACAATGCCAAGCACTGCCTTCCTTCAGCAATCTTGCTAGAACTTCCTAGATTGTTCTAGCACCTTGCTACTTATGAACATAGCATTATCGCTGTGCAAAGATGATCCTGACAGCACTGTTAGATCAGTTATAGTAGAGGCAGACATCAGTCTCACTTAGCTGAACAATCTAGTATTTGTATGTGTATGGTGTTACCTGCATATGCATGTGGGGGAGGGGGGACGTGCACTAAAATACATACATTTGTATCATTTGTCTTCCTCTATTACTCTTGTTTTAGTGACTGGTCTACTGCTGTGAAGAGACACCGTGACCAAGGCAACTCTTATAAGGGAAAGCATTCATCTGGGGGCTTGCTTAGAGTTTCAGAGGCTTAGTCCCTTACCATGGCAGGGAGGGTGGTAACATGCAGACCTGTGTAGTGCTGGAGCAGTAGCTGAGAGTTTTAAATCCTGACCTATAGGCAATGGGGAGAAAAAGGAGACTCTGGGTCTAGGGTGGGCTTTGGAAACCTCAAAGCCCACCCACAGTGGCACACCTCCTTCAACAAGGCCACACCCATACTCCTTTAACTCTGAAACAAACATCCAAATATGCAAGCCTACGGCTGGCATTATCACCCAAACTACCACAGTAATCAATGCCCCCCTTTCTTTTTTTTTTTTTTTAAGACAGGGTCTCACTAGGTTGCCTTGGCTAGTCTGGAAGTCTGTATGTAGAGTAGGCTGGCCTTGAACTTACAGAAATCCCCCTGCCTCTACCTCCCTGAGATGCCCAAACAGTAATTTTCTTTTTTAAAGAAGCTCCCGTGTGAGTCTCCCTACCCCCCGTGGACTGTCAACCCTTTGGTGCACATGGGCAGAGGGAACAGAGACACTGAGTGTGGAGGAGAGGGGTTCAAAAGCCCTGTGAGTAGGTACGGTGAACGACCACACGGGACTGATTGTCAGTAGGCAGATCAACTTATCTTAGGGTGATTCAAGGCTTTGGGGAACTGAGGGCAGGGACATCCAAGATGGGCAATGGTCATAGCTCATTAGCATGGGGAAGCTTTTCAGGAATCCCAGGTGCTGGCTGAACAGGTTTGTCAGGAGAAAAGAAATTAATCCTATAAACTAATTGAGGCTATGTGACATTCCTTAGGTAGAGGTGAGTGTGGAGGCTTAGAAACCCCCAGACAGGGTCAGAGAAGGAGAAACCTGTTAACAAGAAGTCCTCCATTATTTGCCAAGTCCCAGAAGGCTACCTGTCAATGGTAGACTTCAACCTTAATTAGCAGAGTTTCTCACACTCTTCTTTTTTAAAAGATTTATTTATTTTTATGAGTACACCATAGCTGTCTTCATGCACACCAGAAGAGGGCATCGGATCCCATTACAGATGGTTCTGAGCCACCATGTGGTTGCTGGGGATTGAACTCAGAACTTCTAGAAGAGCAGTCAGTAAGTACTGTCAACCTCTGAGCCATCCCTCCAGCCCTTTCCCATACTCTTGAAGGATGAGAAGATAGCCCAGTGGTAGACTGCTTGCTTGGTCTCCGTGTTTCTCTTCCCTATGACCCAGTCCATCAGTAAGCCCTGTTGGCTTGGCCTATAATAGAAACAGCACCTGAGCATTTCTTACCACAGCTCCGTCCCCTCTGAGTGCTGTGACAGCCTCCTCAGTCCTTACTCCCAGTCTCAAACACTCGGCCCTGCAATCCATTCTGCACTGCAGCCAGAGAATCTTGCAGAAATGCAGACATTCTACATTCAATCTGAGGCTGCTTACTGAGATCCATCCACGTGTTAGGCATTCTGAGAGAACTGGAACACACTCACACCCACGCATGGAGATAAAAGGTGCTCTCACAAAGCCTCCGGACAGACAATGAGCCGAAAAGACAATAAAGAAATCAACTATGGTGGGGCATATGTGCCATGTGAAGAGAGAGAGAAGGGTAAACAGTAGTGCCACGGGGTAAGAGGGCGGGGCTGTGCAATCGGCAGACAGGCCTAGGGCCCTCTGGAAAGGTATTTCTGAGCAGATCTGACCGTCCCCTGTGAAACATTATTTTGGAATCCTCACCTTTAACTGACCACATGATGAGCTATAAAAAGAAAATACAAGATTTGAAATGTATTACATTTGTCTAACCAGTACTTGTATTTTAATTCTTAAATGCTTTCCTAATAAGCCACAAGTGCCTTTTTAGAAATGATAAATTAAGTGAAGTAGAAAAAAAAAAAAACTACTCATGAGAGTGGGCTTCGTCTTTTTCTAAAATTTAATTAAGAGTTTTTCATTTTCATTGGGCTTTCTTTTATGGCATAAAAAGCAGATGAAAAGACTTATGTTTTTATATGTACGCATCACATGTCTAGTGCTAGGGGAACCAACCATATCCAACATGGGAATCAACTGGGCTCAGCTTGCTTAAAAAAAAAAAAAAAAAACCAAAAAACAGAAATATTTTAAAATGTGAATCCCAACTAATTTTTCAGATTGAGCCTGGTGTAAAACCTGGCAAGGGTAGGCGAGGTCATCAGATCTACAAGCCCAAGAAAACTACTACAGAAACGTGAGCTTTTGAAAGCTTCCTAAGTCTCCATCTAATTGGATGGGGAGCACTCGCTATGTTCCGTTACCTTCCGGTGGTCGGTTGGATGTTGCCACAACGACGACCCCGTTTTTGAACAGATTTTCAAAAAGCTGTTTCAGAATCATGGCGTCGGCGATGTCAGTGACCTGTGGACGACAACACATTTGTTTTATTTCTATTTCACTTCTGCTCTAACAAATTTGCTAATGGCTCCTCTTTTTTTTTTTTTTCATTAAGACAGAAGTGAATTCCGAGAGAAAAAATTCTAATTATCGTCCTGAGAGAAAAAGTAGATAATTAAAAGCATGAAAGGCCATCGAACAGTCTTTTAAAGTCACACATCCTGGCCTGCAAGTCAATCATTCCACCCAGATTCGCAAGTGGTTCTATGCTAACTTCTTCATCAAGCACACGTAGGAAACCTAGGAAAGTGTCCGGAGCATTTAGGAAATCCAATTAATTAGAGCATGAGCAACTCTCTCCTAATCCTACCACCCCTTTCCAACACACACACACACAGGCAAGGGAGTAAGAATAACAACGTTAAAATATACAGGATATTTGCAATTCCTAATACCTTTCTGGCAAAGGTCCCTGGAAAGGTGACTTTTAATGGCCATGGGACTTCAGAAATAAGGACAAGTAGCCAGTGAGACATAATCAGCTGCTGTTGAAAATAGAATGATATGACATAGATACTATTGTGCAATTGTTGCACAAAACAATTCAACAGATGGCCCATCACAGAAATAAGCAATTTCATTGTTCTTTTTAAGTGCCTTCTATTACTGTCCATGAATAATCCAAAGGCACTGCAGTCACTTCCAGCATGCCAGCCTCTGCTAACCTTCCAAACACAAATATTCCTGCTAAAGAAAAAAGAAAAAAATAGAAATAAATCCATCCCGAACCAGGATGCTTAATACAGTGCTTTAAAACAGCCTCTGGCAAAACAAGGAACGCACCGTGCAGATTAAACAAGGCATAAAAGAGGGCAGGCGAAACTACGTGAGACAACAGAAACACAGCTACTCGTCTCCTCTAAAATTATTTCTTCTTCAAATCCATAATCAAAAAGTCCACTTATCAGCCACTTTTAAAAGAGGCTGTTACAGTTCACAAAGAAATCAGCAATCAGGGGGCAAACTCTACACATAGCCTAACGCTGGATGAAGACAGGCTGGCCGCAGCGGCTGCTGAATGGTCCTTAGCTACTCGGGGCAGCAGTACTTGGACTTTCTTTACCAGCACATCTCAAGAACCCGCTCGTTACACTGGCCTCGCGTGTACTACTTACTAATGCCTCACCTTTTTAAATTACTCCCTGGTACAGGATACAGAAACGCATGGAAATCAAATGCATGGAAATCTTCCTGTTTAATCAGGTTACCAACTGACCCCATGTAACACAGCCCCTCAAACCTGAGCTGTACAAGCCTAGCCTACTTCTCTCTTCCTGGCCAGGACCTTCCTGATGGTGAAGATTTTTCCACCTACCAGAACCAAAGGAAAGCTGGAGGGACAGTGAGACAGCAGGGGTTCTTTTTGTCTCAAGCAATGACTTAAAAACATATTACCTAAGAGAAACTGCTGGAAATGCCTTCTCTAAAAGACTCCTGGAACTTCAAGTGCTCTCTGAAGAAGAAAGAGACTGAGGAGCTCAGTGGGAGCTCAGGATCACGGACAAATTTTGCTCTCACAAAAACATTCATAGAGAAGGTCCTTTTCAAATGCTTAAACACCAGTGGCATTTCTGATGAGGGGACAGAACGAGCTTGCAAAATTCAGCAGGAACTGAACTTTTAAATTCGGTTTTGAAGCCAGGTCTAGCTTTCTCCATACATTTAGTTTACAGTGAAAATCAATGAAATGTGACTCAATATTGGAAAACAAAGGCCATCCTTTGACGACGTCCACAATGCTTTTTGGAACAAAAAAGGAAAAAACAGCTTTTGTGCCCCGAGGTTCAGAGCAGAATATTCGGCTGGTTACACGTTACAAAAGCTTAAACCAGAAATGGATGAAACAGACAGACAGTCAGGGTTTGTGGTCGAGTTCCACTTAGCTGTTTTTACATTATAGGGTGTTTTTGTGCTAGCTGAGAAAATTAACTTGGAGGCGCTATGACTAATTAATAAAGCAGGAGTCACCCAGTGCAGCTGGATGCCAGTGTAGACTCTTTGATCCCGGCCCTGCACTTGTCCTGCCTTGCTGGGGAACAGTAATTTTACAGTGTAAGTGAACAGAAGACAATTGGCCCCACATTCTTGGAGAGCTGGGGTGTTCAGCGCCCAGCATTTCATTACCATCCGGAACAAAAGACAAGGCTACAGATTACCAATAAGGGTAGTCTGCTCTGGAGCAGAGAGTGGAGACATTGCATTACAGAGAAGAGATCTTCATGACCCAGGATTGCCTTCCATCCTGACGCACTCAAAAAAAAAAAAAAAACAGTAACTCATTTTCATGTGTAAGTGCTTGCGTCTCAGTCACCCACTGATTGGTACCACGCCACGGAGTGACTGACAAACAGAAGCATGCATTATCAGTAATTAGTATTAGCACAAAAACAAGCACCTACTTTTTATTAGCAGTTTTTAATGCACTCCTGCTCTGTAAAGAATGGCTAACAGTATCTGTTGAAGGATATTGATACTTTACGGAGAATTTACACAGAGGTCTGCTCATCAAAATGCTCTTTAAAGAATACTGCATGAGGAAGACAGGTCTTCCCTCAGGAACCTGATGTCCTCAGAATCATAAGCAGGTTAGCGTATTCAAAGACTGAGTAAGTGGTTTAACAGGTAACATATTCAAAGAAAATACAATAAATATTTGAAAGAAAATCTTAAGAACGGGGTATTCTTTTATTATTTATTAGCATCTAAAACACACTTAAGGAAAAGAAAAAATAAAGCCTATGCAGACACATCCCTCAGCCAAGCTAAGCAGCGTGTCTGGCTGTCACACTTGGTAAGGATGACGAAGAGAGAATTTGCTCTGCAAAATCTGAGCTAAATTCTGCTGAGATAGCACCTTAAAACCTCCTTAAATTCAGAAGCACAGGTAGACAGGTCCTTGCTTCTAAGCAGCAATAATTTCCATTTATCTCCTTATAAAACAGGCATTACATTCACTCCCTCCACCCCAAAGGCCAATCACATAGATCGAAACCAGCAACACTAATGAATGACAGGGTTCAGTTTTAAGAGGGAAGTGGCAGCTGCAGATACACTGGCACTAAGAATAAAGCACCAAAAAATTCTCTGTTAATAAATCCAGCAGGTATCATACAAGGGTTAAGGCTGACTAAATTAAAACGTCGACCAAGCCACGCCGTACTAGATATTTAAACACACGGTACAAGACTCTGTATACTAAGGAAAATACATAACTTAGCTGTTCCAAGTCAGGGCAAGGATGCTGGATTTAAGCTGCATTACCTCTATGCCCATCAATTAGTCACATCATCTCTCTGGCCATTTCCTCATCGATATAATGAAAGCAGCAACAATACTTAGTTGTAAAGCTTTAGTAAGACATATGTTAAATTCTCAAGAAACAATTGCCAGGGTTATTATCTATATATATGGCATATACACTCCATAGTAGTAACACATTGCTATATAGACTCTTGATTGTAAATGGAAGGGTAGATATCACGTAGGCATTAGGATTGGCAGTTAAGAGTAATTCCTGTTAATCCAGAGGACCCTAGCTCAGTTCCCAGAACCCAGGCAAGGAAGCTCATAGCTGCCTATAACTCCAGCTCCAGGGGATCCATGATTCCTTCTTACAGACAACCAATTTATGTGCATACATGTATACAATTAAAACTAAAATAAAGCTTTTGTTTAGAAAAAGGAGAAGGAGGAGGAGGAGAAAAAGAAGGAGAAGAGGAAGAAGAAGGAGAAGGAGAAGGAGAAGGAGAAGGAGAAGGAGAAGGAGAAGGAGAAGGGGAAGGGGAAGGGGAAGGGGAAGGGGAAGGGGAAGGGGAAGGGGAAGGGGAAGGGGAAGGGGAAGGGGAAGGGGAAGGAGGAGGAGGAGGAGGAGGAGGAGGAGGAGGAGGAGGAGGAGAAGGAGAAGGAGAAGGAGAAGGAGAAGGAGAAGGAGAAGGAGAAGGAGAAGGAGAAGGAGAAGGAGAAGGAGAAGGAGAAGGAGAAGGAGAAGGAGAAGGTGATGATGATCATAGAGGCCAGACAGGATAGAGCATACTTTGAATCCCTGTATTCAGGAGGCAGAGGCAAATAGATCTGTGTGAGTTTGAAGCCAGCCTGGTCTACAAAACAAGTTCCAGAAAAGTCAGAGCTACACAGAGAGGCCTTGTCACAACAAAACAAAAACAAACAACAAAAACACATAGGCACATAGAAAACACCCAGTAAACAGTACCCAACAGTATAGGATATACAAAAGGAGCTGAGACGCAGCCTGTGGAGGAGTTGTCTAGCATGCAAGAGGCCTTACTGACCATCTCTAGCACCCCTAAAAACAACAACAAAAAGATAAAGACTATATATGACAGATTGAATGTAACATCCCAATAAATAAATAAGCAATACCTCACACATTTCATAAAAGACTAATTTAACTAGTAAGCAAACAATTGAGAAAATTTATATTGATGCACAAATAATATAAATTAATAAGATACCATTTGCATCTATTAACAATTAAAAATTATCAGAAAACTCAAGACATTGACAGGAGAAAATGTGGGCTGAAGTTTAAGTTTTGGGGATCAACAATACTGATTTTGCGTGAGAGGTGCTAGACACAAGGGTAGTAATGCTTATTAGGGAATGCTGTAAGGAAAGCTTACTGGGCCATTCTGGTGGGATTCTGGAAGACCAGGACGACAAAACATGGCCAGTAAGGACTGTTCATGGGGTTTAGGCAAAAAGGACCCCATGTGGGAAATGAGCTAGAGGCCATTTCTATTAGAGTCTGGCAAGAATGCAATATGATCTGCTCATGTCCTGAAATGTTCATATTGAAGTGAGGCTGACTTCAAAGCCAGTGGGCGTTTAATTTGTTGTAGGGAAAAAGTTAACCCAGCCTAGCATTCAACTGCGGCACGGTTATTGTTTGATGCCAGGTTTATAGTGAGAAATCAGCAAAAAAAACCAGAGGCAGATGTAAGAGATAAAAACTAGGTTCAACTAGGCAAAGAAACGAATGTGAGCACATTTAAAGCTGTGGACGAGGGGCTGGAGAGACGGCTCATGAAGAGCATTTGCTGCTCTTGTAGAGAACCAGGTTTAGATCCTACCATCCATGTGGCAGCTTACAACCATCCATAACTGCAGCTCCAGGAAATCTGGTACCCTCCGCAAGCACCAGGCACACATGCAGTAGACTTAAATGCATGCAGGCAAACTCATTCACTTAAAATAAAAATAAATCTTTAAAAAAAAAAAAAAAAGCAGGGGAGGCTGAAGGGATAGCTCAATGGTTGAGCACCGGCTGGGGTTTCTGAAGACAGCTATAAATCTTTTTTTTAAAAAAAAGAATGTCACCACAGAAATGCAAAGGAATTGTGAATGTGTTTTCAATTTCAAGAAGTCTTCAGCTGGCCGGGCGTGGCGGCACACACCTTTAATCCCAGCACTCGGAAGGCAGAGGCAGGTGGATTTCTTAGTTTGAGGCCAGCCTGGTCAACAAAGTGAGTTAGTTCCAGGACAGCCAGGGCTATACAGAGAAACCCTGTCTCAAAAAAACAAAAACAAAAACAAAAACAAAAAACAGATACAGGGCTGGAGAGATGGCTCAGTGGTTATGAGCACTGGTTGCTCTTCCAAAGAACCCAGTTTGATTCCCATACCCACATGGCAGTTCACAACAGACTGTAATTCCTGTCCCAGATGATATGATGCTCTCTGCTCTCTTCTGGCTTCTGTGAACAATGTACACACATGTGCACAGACATACCAGCAGGCAAACTACTCATACAACTAAAATAAAAATTCATACATACATACATACACATACACACACACACACATATATATATACATACACACACACACATACACACATACATATACACATACTATAAGATTCAGGGAGCTGAGGAGATGACTTGGTGGTTAGGAATGCTTAATAGTTTTACAGAGGGCTTAAGTCATCTCTCATCACTCCTAACGGGCTCTCACAACTGCCTATAACTCTAGTTTCCAAGGATCTGGTGTCCTCTGGCCTTGGTGGCCTTCTATACACACATGGTACATATAAACTCATGTAGGCAAACACATTTCATTTTTATGAAATGAAATAAATATAATGATATAAATATACACAGACTTTGTTCACTACAACATATTTATTTCAGTCTTTGAATTTTAAAAGGAACAAAGTTAAAACATCTTCAAGTTCCCAAAGGTGTCACAGGCCTCAGACACTGTGCTCACTGGGCCTAATGGGTGTATCAGGCCTGCTAGCTATGGAGCCTTTTCAGGACTGTGTGCTTCGCACATCCACAGTGCAGTGGCCCCTGGGTTTCCTTAGTGTTGCCTTTCCAAAGCTCTCATCCATAGGAACACGACAATTACCTCTCTGAATGTTTTTAACTTCATTTTTTTTTCCGAGACAGGGTTTCTCTGTATAGCCCTGGCTGCCCTGGAACTCACTTTGTAGACCAGGCTGGCCTCAAACTTAGAAATCCGCCTGCCTCTGCCTCCTGAGTGCTGGGATTAAAGGCGTGCGCCACCACGCCCAGCTAACATCATATTCTTAAAGTTAAAGGTAACAGCTCTTTTTAAATTTATGTTTCTTTCTTTATGTATTTTTTTATTATGTTTGTGTGCGTGTGCAGGTATATATGCAGATGTCAGAGGACAACCACATGGGTACTGGGAGCAAACTCAAGTCATAAGGCTTTATGGCAAGCACTGCTACCCACTGACCTATCTCAGCAGCACAGCAACTCTTTTTTTAATGTTATGGATTATTAGTAATGTAAACTTGAATCACTAGGCTTGAGTGCAGGGATCTTTGCCTGCACAGCCAGCTCAGCAGAGCAGAGGTGAAGATTCTTACGTGGCATCTGGGAAACTCTAATACCTTTGGAGCCTCATCTCTTAGCAGAGAAAAGTAGCAATTATATCACTGCGCTAAACACAGACACAAAAACATTGAAAGCATGATTCATTTTTCAAAGGTTGCATATCAACATATCCTTGATTAAAAAAAATGAAAATAAAAGGGTCTGGAGAAATGGCTCAGCAGTTAGGAACAACTGTTGTTCTTGCATAAAGGGACAAAAGTTTAGTGCCCAGCACCCAGAAGGGGGCTCAAAACCGCTGGATGTGGTGGCATATGCCTTTAATCCCAGCACTCGGGAGGCAGAGGCAGGCAGATTTCTGAGTTCGAGGCCAGCCTGGTCTACAAAGTGAGTTCCAGGACAGCCAGGGCTATACAGAGAAACCCTGTCTCAAAAAACCAAAAAAAAAAAAAAAAAAAAAAAAAAAAATCTATAACTCAAATCTTAGAGGATCCAATGCCCTCTTCTGCTCTCCAAGGGCTCAGGACATATGTGATGTATTTACATACATGCAGCTAAAAAGCTCAGACACACAAAATAAAATAAACATGTTTAAAATGAAATAAAAAATTAACTCCACAGATTAACATATTTAGAACTCGGCTAGTTAAGAGGATAACGATGACAATGAGATGCTATGGCCCTTTCGGACTATGATAATTAGAATGAGATGCTCCCATGAGTCTCAGGCATTTGAATACTGACTTGGTCCCCAGGTGGTGACCGTGGTGGAGGATTAGAATATATTGCCTAGCTGTGGGGAGTATGTCACTGAGATTGGGGAGTTTTTATCTTGCTAGAGGGAGTATGTCACTGGGGGTGGGGAGTTATGGTCTAGTTGGGGCGAGTATGTCACTAGGGGACAGGGGGATTTGAAGTTTCAAAAGACTTGTGCCATTTTGAGTTAGCTCTCTGCTTTCTGTTTGGGGTTCAAATGTGAGGTCACAGCAGCTGCGCTAGCTGGCTGCCACCTATCACCTCCAATACACCATCACAGGCCATTGCTATAAGATAGCAATCCAAATAAGGCCTTTCTTCTATAAGTCACCTTGGCCACGGTGTTTTAGCACAGCTATAGAAGCCCTAAGTATACACTAATCATCATGGCCTGGCATTCTTAGAAGCAGTGTCACTATTAAACACAGTGCCATCTTCAGAATAGCCAAATGAGATCTCTCCTTCTGCATGCATTAATGTGCCTAATTTCGCTCTTTAGAGGGGCAAGGAGTACTTGCTCTTCTGAAAAAGCCTTGCCTCGAAAGACCTTTGTTACTTTAGACTATAAGGGTGAATTGGCAAACTGTCTTAATATGACTCAAGAGAAAAGGAAAGATCCCTCCTCCCCAAGTGGTTTGGGGTTCATGGTTGCAGAGGGTTAGGGTCCATGACCACTGGGCATGGCAGCAGGCAGGCATGGTACTGGAGCAGTAGCTTAGAACTCACATCTTGATCTGCTAGGAGACACAGAGAGCTAACTGGCAATGGCACGGGCTTTTGAAACCTCAAAGCTCACCCTGCCCCACCAGGGACACACTTCCTTCAACAAGACCACACCTCCTAATCCTTCTCCAAAAGTTCCACCACCATATTCAAACATTCAAGTCTAAGGGAACAGTTCTCATTCAAGCCACCACACTCTATCACAAATGGTACCCCCAAGTCTAAAATGAGATGTGTCAATCACTTGCTTTTAAAACTCAAGCACTACTTTATAATTATATAATGTCTGGTATAGAAGAAGGGAAACATGCCATTTACTATAACTTATAAGTCAGCACATGCCTCTTAAGTTAGTGTTCAGGCTTTCCATGCCACATAGGCTCTCTGTGCTATTTTTGATTCTATGCCTCCTCCTTTTCCTTTTCTTCCTCCTCTTCCTCTTCCTCTTCTTCCTCCTTCTCCTCCCCCTCCCCCTCCTTCTCCTCCTCCTCCTCTTCCCCCTACCCCCCCTCCTCCTTCTCTCAGGTACCACATAAAACATAAACCCAGGGCTGGAGAGATGGCTAAGAAGCCAATGCTCTTGCTGCTCTTGCAGAGGACTCAAGTGCAGTTCCCAGTACCACAGCCACCTGTAACTCCAACTCCAGGGATCTGACACCCTCTTCTGGCCCCCAGGACCACCTGCAAGTGTGTACGTACATGGGGGGTGGGGCATGCGGTGTACACACACACACACACACAAATGAATGAATGAATGAATAAGAAAATAGATCTTAAAGCAGAATAAAGTGTTTCTTTTCTCAGTAGCCACACAAAAGCAGGGACCGATTTATCTTGAGTAGGCCACGGCTTGTGAAACTCTAAACAAGACAGTAAAAATGAACTAGAAACAAGGAATATGTGAAATCCATTCATAAAATAATGAAAATACCAGGAGCAAAATGTAAATATTTATACATTATTAAATATGCCACTCTGGGCTGGAGAGATGGCTCAGCAGTTCAGAGTGCTAAGTCCGCTTGCCAAGGACCTGAGTTCTGTTCTCTGAACCCAAGTCAGGCTTGTAGCCACCCATAGCCTCAGTCGCAGAGAACCCAATGTCTCTGGCCTTGCTGAACACTCATACTGCCGTGCACATCCCCATCTGCCCGCGTGCATGCACACACACTAGCACATGGACACACACAATTGTAAATCTAAAAAAAAGAGAAAAATCTCCACCTTACCTGAAATTCATCAAAACATAGGAGAGAAGTTTCTTGACTGATTTCCTCGGCTATGGGAGCTATCGGGTCATATGACTTAGCCATGAATCCCGCCTTCCTTTTTGGCAAACTCTGTTTAAGGTGGTGTATCCCTTAGATGTTTGAAATAAAACAGACAAAATGTTATATTAATAGAAAAGTTTAAGAAACCAGAACGTATTTTAGTCTCTAAATGAAAGTTAACTTGGACATAAAAATTAAGTTTAAATTCCACATGCAATGGAGTTTAATCATTCCAATTCGATTACTGGAAGGAATTCCATTATGTCTACTTCAAAACAAGTTATTCAAATATTATAGTCTTAAAACTGTAAGGGAAAAGTTAAAGTCATTTGCCTCATTTGGGATCAGTTTATGTGCGGCAGCGATAGGCAGACAGATGCATCCTGAGGTTAAAGAGCAGAGCAGGGCAGAGACAGGGAATCGGCCTGGGAAGTGCACATCTGGTCCAGTACATCTGATCAGAGTGTTCTCTCATCTCCACCCAAAACTCAAGCCATTCCTGCTTAGTCATGATATTCAGACCAAATGCTAAAAGTCCTGGTAGGGGAGGGAAAAGGGGGATGTTCTTATTCTATCTAGGGGCTATAGCCAACAGGCACACGGTACAGTCAATGAAATCATCTACAAACACCAGGAGATGGGCAAGATGGAACACACTTGGATCTGCCAATGGAAGGTGATGCAGAAGGGTCAGAAAATATATCCAGCCCTCTCAAAAAGTAAGTAAGAAGCCTGGCATGGTGGCTCCCACCTTTGACTCCAGAACTCTGAAAGGCAGACAGATCTCTGAGACCAAGGCCAGCCTGATCTACAGATCATGTTTCAGAACAGCCAAGACTACACTGAGAACCTTATCTCAAACAAAATAAAATTAAATTTAAAAACCCAAGAAAGGCAGAAAGACCTGTAAACACATGCAAATGCAAACTGAGTGCCTCCAGGGTAGGCACAGCAGTGCTCACAAGGAAACCGCCTGAAGCAGCAAAGGCTTCATTCACCAGTTCACCAAGCCTAACCTCTCCTCTCTAGCTATGGAGCACTGAATTGGCCCTAAGAACACTCCCTAGATTCCCTCCCTTTTTCCATATACCACAGAGCAAAAGATAGCAAAGAAAATCTCACTTCCAGCAAAAGCCTCGGGTTTTTTTGTTTGTTTGTTTTTTAACAACTTGTATGTTCATTGACTGGAGAGGAAACTGGTTTTGCAGGCGTCACACTGAGGACCGATGTTGAGAACCTGGACTTACTTCTGTGCACGTCCAGCATGAAGCCATGAAAATGGACCCGCTTCTTTCTCTTCGTTTCCACATATGCATAAAACATATCCATCACCATTGTTTTTCCTGTACCTTAAAAATAAAAATAAAAAAATTGAGGCATACCATTGAACAGCATGTGCTGATTACACTAATGATTGTTCATTAGCTCTGGGATAATGAGACTGCTCTTCCGCTGGGAAGCCAGAGGCTGTAGCTCTGCTCCGATGGAGGAGGCACTTGTTTTCCCTGCTAAACTGGCTCTCAAAGCCTGATTGTCTCTTTTTTGTCACAGTCCTGTTTGTAGTCAACATTAAGAGGTATGCCCATAACCTGGCATGACTTATAGGTTATTCTTCCGTCTTCTCTTCTGAAAGGCATTAGAATGAATTAATCTAATGGTTTTACTACATAGTGGGAAGTGGGGGAAATTCAGAAATTAGAAGTAAGAATATCAAGAGAGGTGGCTGATGAAAGAAAGAAAACTAAATTCAAGACTTCAAAGCCCTAGCCAGAAAGTTTATTCAAGGTCCATGACTCATGCGGCTTGCTAGTTAGAGGGCTTTTGGGGCTTAGAGCAAAGAACAAAGGCTGTAAAGTCATCCCAGGAACCAACTAGCCATAAAGATAGGGAAGACATACAAGAATGTCTGGACTGGCCCGGTGCCTCCCTATCTCCCGCCCTTCTGACCTAAGTTAAATGTTAACCAGATGCTCTGCTGTTACCTCGATCTGCATATACAGTCTGCTGTTTAAATGAACCAATCATGTGAAACCACACCTCCCCCAGACCCAGACCCTTTTCTATAAAACCCCCCAGCTTTTAAGCCACATGGTCGAATCCACTGTCTCCTGCGTGAGATACGTTTCAACCCGGAGCTCCGCCATTAAATTACCTCGTGTATTTACATCAAGACAGTCTTTTCGGGATTCTTTGGGTGCACACCGAATCGAGAATTGAGTTGGGGTTTCCCCACTAGGTTCTTTCAGCTGGCAAGATGGCTCAGCAGGCAAGCTTGCAGGTTACACTTGCCATGCAACTCTAATACCCTGCATTTGATCTCACACACACACACACACACACACACTCACATACACACTCACATACACACATATACTCACACACACACACTCACTCACACACACACTTACACACACATACACTCACTCACACAAACACATATACTCACACACACACACACTCACATACACACATATACTCACACACACACACTCACTCACACACACACACATACACTCACTCACACATACACTCACTCACACATACACTCACTCACACACACACACCACTCCCATATACACATATATCACAGGCGTACACAACAATAATAGATACAAATAAGTTTTTTTAAGGAAGTTTAAAGTTAAACAATAAATTCAGAGGAAATGGTCAATTATAATACTTTGTTCTAATTAACACTGAGAACATGTTTTTCAAAACTGAGCCCTACTTCAGAAACTCTGACAATCCATCTTTAGAATTGAATTATCTAGTTTTCAAACTTGAAAATATTACTCCCTAGAATTGCACCAGCAGTTGAATGCCAGTCACCTGACACAGGCAAAAGTAAAACTGTTTCTCTCTTCTCTCCCAGAAAACCTAGCACCCGGGGGACAGAGACAGGGCCCATAAGTCAGCAAGCCAAACCAGCATGTAGGGATCTTGTCCCCTTCCTCCTCCTCCTCTTCC
Organism: Mus caroli; assembly: GCF_978045245.1. NCBI lineage: Eukaryota > Metazoa > Chordata > Mammalia > Rodentia > Muridae > Mus > Mus caroli. Next base: position 40,683,879 of record NW_028227264.1, read on the forward strand.
TCCTCCTCATCTTCCTCCTCTTCCTCCTCTTCCTCCTCCTCCTCCTCTTCTTCCTCCTCTGCATCTTCCTATTCTGCCTTTTTCTCTTCTCTCCCTCCTCCCTTCTTTTCTTGCTCCTCTTCCTCCTCCTTCCTCCTCCCTCCTCCTCCTCTCCTTTCCTCCCACCTCTCTCTTTCTCTCCCCCTCTCCTGCCCCATACACACACACATATCAGGAGATGCAATTACTAAAATTCAAAGGCAGCTCAGCAAGCAGGAAGACACAGACTCATCTTAAAGCTTTCCTCCACTCCAGAAAACATCAGGCCATCCATGCCATTTCAATGCCAGGGGTTTTTGTATGTGAAAATGAAATTCCCAGTCAGACTTTCCATTAAAAGGCTCACTTCAGTTGACTCTGCAAAAGCTTTGGTGCAGTGCTTCTGGCTAGAATAAGCAACCGTGGATTCTCAATCATGACCTTTACCAGAAAGAGTAAAGCAGGAGACTTCTGAATTCTACTCATGCAGCACTGATGCAGGAAAGCTCCTGAATTTCTAACCAAAAATGTGAGGAATATATGCTTGAACTTGATATGTGTGCACACTCTCTTTCAAATGGGCTTAAAACAGAGCAAGGTCAGGCCGGGCGTGGTGGCGCACACCTTTAATCCCAGCACTTGGGAGGCAGAGACAGCCGGATTTCGAGTTCAAGGCCAGCCTGGTCTACAGAGTGAGTTCCAGGACAGCCAGGGCTACACAGAGAAACCCTGTCTCAAAAAAACAAAACAAAACAAACAAACAAACAAAAAACAGAGCAAGGCCATCATGTGCGTTGGAAGCTAGCCTAACTCGCTGAGATAAATGAGCAAAAAGTAAAAACTGCAGATACCTGAACATGTGTGTTTACAGTAAAAGCCAGAGGACCCTGGTGCGATTCTCAGCACCCATGACAGCTCACAATCATCTATAACTCCACGTCCTGGGGTTCTAACACCATCTTCTGGTAGGATTATATGCACGTGATACACAGATATAAATGCAGGCAGAACACTAGGAACATGTTTAATTCATTAATTCTCAAAAATTAACAAAATAAAATAAAAGTAAAAACTGAGAAGTCCTGCCCCAAAGCACTCCTCATAAGAAAGCTGCAGTTATTATATGAATTAGACAAATCATATGTCCAGACAAACTGGACAAAGAATCGAGGATAAAGAACGACATAGTAGGAAAACTGATTCATGAAAAAGGTGGGCACCATGACCTGCACCTGGGATCCAGCCCCCAGCTATCTCAGAGGAGCACCGAGACTCTCAGGTCAGGCTGTCAGAGGAGTGCTGAGAGTTTCAGGACTGGATATCTCAGAGGGTTCCTTTCCCTTCCCACAGCTTCCTCACTTCCTGTCTTTCCACCCTGCTTCTAGATGAACAAGACATGAAAGGCAACAGCTGTGCTTAGAGATAATTTCATGAAATGCTTCTATTAGAATGTAACACTTTAAAATCAACAGGGATTCATCCATCCTATTCCACAACGTCAGAAAAGGCAGCAAGTGGAAAGGAAATGTAATAAAATAAATAAAAATTAAGAAATTAATAAACCAGCCGGGCGTGGTGGCGCACGCCTTTAATCCCAGCACTCGGGAGGCAGAGGCAGGCGGATTTCTGAGTTCGAGGCCAGCCTGGTCTACAAAGTGAGTTCCAGGACAGCCAAGGCTATACAGAGAAACCCTGTCTCGAAAAACCAAAAAAAAAAAAAAAAAAAAGAAATTAATAAACCAGAAACTAAATCACTGAAAACATTAATATATAATATACATATATGTATATACATATACACACATACACATATACATACATACCCACACATATATTGTATTACATTAATATGTATATATTATATAAGTTATATAATTAACTATATAATTATACAATTTATATAATTATATAATTAATACAGTAATATAATTAATAAAGCATATATGTACATATACATATGTGTGTATATTTACCATATATGAATATATGAGAGGAAACACAAAGCAACGGCTGGAAGTAGCAGCACACAGCATGTCACTTATGTGAGTTTCCCTAAGGGACCTTGGAGACATTTTCTTGTAGATATTCAAATGCTCGGTTTCAATGCCACCTTGAGCCAGGTTCCAGCAAGGTATGTGAGGGGCATTTGGGGGAGCCCAGAGCATAGAGGTACTCAACCACAAGTCACCGTGGCACATACCTACAATCCGAGAACCCCAAGGCCAGTCTCAGCTATGCACTGAGTTTGAGGTTAGCTCAGATTAAATAAGACCTCATCTCAAAAACAAAGCAACAGCAAGATAAAAACTGAACTCCTGTTTTCTGCTGGTAGGCACAATAATGGCACAGCCAACTGCTGTGGCACAGTATGGCAGGCTCCCAAATTAAATATAATACAACCATTACACAGCAACTCCACTTTGGGGTATATAGAATAGCTGGAAGGGGAAGATAAACAAAGGTCTATACATTAAAGTTCACAGCAGCATTATTCACAATAATGGAAGGTGGACTGGCTCAAAACACCCTCTGATGAATAGAGAACCACCTGTGGTATGCACAAGTGAGGGAATATTATTCAGCCTTGAAGAGGAAGAAAATTCATGTGTGGCTGGATTTTTCTTTTTTTGCCCCTGAAAAAATATTTTTAGTTTATTCATGATACATTCTTCAAATTACCTCACTTCAAACTAATACCTTATAAAGTTTGTTTTAAACTATACTAATAATTTAAAAATGGGAAGACCATAACAACAAAGACTCTAGGAGAAAAAATTCTGGTGTAGAGGACAAGATAGATAAATATTGAAGATATTTTAATAACTAAAACAAGCCAGATATGAAAGTGATTCCCTCTCCATGAGGAGCCTAAAGTATTCAGACTCACAGCCCAAAGGAGGACAGTGGTCTCCAGGTATTGAAGGCTGAAGAAAATGGGGGAAGTGGAAACTAGGAATAAACTTTTAAGTGAGCAATGGCTCATCTGTCTATGCACTACATCCCCAAAGCGACACACTGCTGGGCACGGGGCAGATGCTCAACAGAAATCCTATGAAGCGGTGAGGAAAGGCCAGAGGACCTAGGGAGAAATGGAAGGTGTGATGGTTTGTATATCCTTGGACCAGGGAGTGGCACCATCTGAAGGTGTGGCCTTGTTGCAATAGGTGTGACCTGGTTGGAATGGGTGTGTCACTGTGGGTGTGGGTATAAGATCCTCATCCTAGTTGCCTGGAAGTCAGTCTTCCACTAGCAGTCTTTGGATGAAGACAGAACTCTCAGCTCTTCCTGTGCCATGCCTGCCTGGATACTGCCATGCTCCCACCTTGATGATAATGAACTGAACCTCTGAACCTGTAAGCCAGCCCCAATCTAATGTTTTTTATAAGACTTGCCTTGGTCATGGTATCTGTTCACAGCAGTAAAACCCTAACGAAGACAGAAGTTGGTACTGGGAGTGGGGTATTGCTGTGATAGGCCTGACTATGCTTGTATTTGAAAGAATGTGGATTTTTGGATTTTGGATTTGGAACTCAGTGGAATGCTTTAAATGGGACTTAATGGGTCATCCTAGTAGGAATATGGAAGACTTTGTTTCTGGGAGTAATTTGAACTGTGTTAACCTGGCCCAAGAGATTTCAAAGGAGAAGAATTTCAGTATGTCGTATAAAGACTGTTTTTTGGTATGTTGGTTAAGAATGGGGCTACTTTTTGCCCTTGTCTGAAAAGTCTGCCTGGGGCTAAGGTGAGGAGACTTGGATTAATTGCATTAATTGCATTGACAAAGGAAGTTTCAAAAATGCCCAGCAGAGACTTTGTTCTCTGGTTAAGTCTCACAAAGAGAAGTTTGAACAAGCATAGCAAGCTTAGAAAGGCAAAATATAAAATATATGGTTCGAGTATTAAAGGGGTACCAGGAAGTGAAATGGAGCAAAATCTTGTGTTCTAGGAGATAACAGATTAAGGGAGTGGGACCTTGGGGCAAGATTCTACCCAGCTTAATCAGATCCAGGCATGGTGGTACACACCTTTAATCGCATGCTGATCTCTGCATTCAAGGTCAATCTACAGAGCAAGAACCAGGATAGCCAAGCTTAGGCAGTGAAGGATTTAGGAAACATAAAGCCAGTGTTAATGTAATAGTACAAGGGGATCATGTTCTAGATCCTGTAAGCAGCAGAACTTGGCAGCTTCAGCCATGTGGCTCTGGCTCTAGAGTTAATAACGGAAGGAACTACTGGGACAATTGATGATGGTAGCTGAAGCTAAGACATTAGCAATGATTAAGAAGAGACCAACATCACTGAGTTGAAATCTGGAAATTGTTTTCTGGGAGCACAAAGAAGCTGTGTTCTAGAGATACCCAAGGTTGTACCTCATGCTGCGGCTGGACTTGGTAATGTGTAAGAGTCACTCAGGTCGTACTGCTTGTGAAGGAATGAAGGTATCATGGAGAGAAGCTGAGGCTTAGCACTGTGAGAGGCCAGGGAAGGCCATTGGAGAAGGTGAAGCCTCGCTGTAGTTGATGGCCCAGGACTGAAGGGGTCATGCAAAGGATTTGAGGCTTGGCACCCTGAAGAGAGCCTATGAGAGGCTATTGGTGAAGCCTAGTTGGAGTGGAACACCCCAGTGTATTGGAGATGTCATTACCATAGGATGATCACCAAGAACAGCAGCTGTAATGGAGTGGATCAACCTGAGCTTAGAGTGCTACAGAGGGCAGAGCTGGAAAAGTGATGCCAGCCCTTAGGAGGAGTCCAAAAGATCAAGTGGAATCCCAGACACTGAAACAAGAAGCTGTAACATTGAAATTTCCTTGGAGACTCAAAGATGTTAAAGATGCCAGAGCCATGGGATACATGCTGAGGAAAGCTGCTAACAGGGAGTGGAACCAGCCCAGGAGAAAGCAGTTTGTTGCAGTCAACAAAGATGAAAAAGGAGAGGAGATCTGAAGACCGCTTTGACATCAGCCATGGAGATGCAGAGTTTGGAGTTTGCCCAGCTGGTTTCCTGCCTGCTTGGGGATTACAGTTAATTAAGTTGAATGAATCTCAGAAGAGACCTTGAACTTTGGACTTTTAACATTGTTGCAACTGCTATAGACTATGAGGACTTTGAAAGTTGGACTAAATGCATTTTGCATTATGCTATGTTTAAGTATGGCCCCCATAGACTCATGTTTTTGAACAAGTCTATGGGGACCAGGGAGTGGAATGTGGTTTGTATATCTTTGGACCAGGGAGTGGCACCATCTGAAGGTGTGGCCTTGTTGCAATAGGTGTGACCTGGTTGGAATGGGTGTGTCACTGTGGGTGTGGGTATAAGATCCTCACCCTAGTTGCCTGGAAGTCAGTCTTCCACTAGCAGCCTTTGGATGAAGACATAGAACTCTCAGCTCCTCCTGTGCCATGCCTGCCTGGATACTGCCATGCTCCCACCTTGATGATAATGGACTGAACCTCTGAACCTGTAAGCCAGCCCCAATCTAATGTTGTTTTTTATAAGACTTGCCTTGGTCATGGTGTCTGTTCAAGCAGTAAAACCCTAACGAAGACAGAAGTAGTCTGACACTAACTTCTACCACACTCACGATGTTGTTTTATTCTAAGATTCATAAATTAAACCTGCTGTTTTCTCAAGAGAGGAGTATTGCCAGGGGATCAACTTTGACAATCTAAAGCTTTGAGGGCTTACAGTAAAGTCCTATAGTAAGAAGTCTAAACAACTCCTGGAGAATATCCCTCGTGGTTCCTTCTCTCCCTTGCAGACAAGGCTGTAAGTGTGTTTTCCACACCCCTCCAGCCCCAGTCTCAGCAGCTTCTGGAGTTCGGTGTGAGGGTAGAATGCACCAGGCTGCTCTGGGTAAGGATGATAGGACATGTGCTTCCCAGGCTGCTCTGGGTAAGGACCACAGGACATGTGCTTCCCAGGCTGCTCTGGGTAAGGACCACAGGACATGTGCTTCCCAGGCTGCTCTGAGTAGGGATGAGAACATGTGCTTCCAACTCTCATACTCCAGACAGATCATTAACCCTACTGGCACCACTGCAGTAAGAACTGAAGTCCCCCCCCCCAAAAAAAAAAGAAAAGAAAAGAAAAAAGGAAGGGAGGAGAGGGAGGGAGGGAGGGAGGGAAAGATGCACCTGTAGTAAAGATTCTACAAGGATAAATGACTAAATTTCAAGATTAAGGAGTGTTAAAATGTTACAAACCAGAGATAAGTTATTTCAGCTAATTTTAGATCCTTTGAAAGCCATCCATAGTCCACACCTATATCTGACCTAACATCCTTGTGACTATCAAAACTTTAAAACTTATTATCTGACCACTAACCCTAAACTTAGGAATGTTACTAGGTCTCAAACCTACCAAGAGTGTCCTCACTCTTGGCATGTAGCTGGTTCTGTCACAAGCCTTTGACCAGAAGACAATGTCAAGGCAAAAACTCAGCTCCCAGCTCAAAGAGAGGAAGAGGCCATTGCTTTCTGGACCCATATGAGCATCCAGAGCCTAAAAACACAGATTCAGATTTCGAAAACACTGGGCTCCACTGTGGAAGTGCTTACAGTCGTCTTGCCTGGCTGTAGCCCAAACACCTGTGGCCCCACCAATGTGTTTATGTACAACTTTCTTTGTTCTGCAACTACAAGAATCTTGTGTAAGCACTTCCACAGTGGAGCCCAGTGTTTTCGAAATCTGAATCTGTGTTTTTAGGCTCTGGATGCTCATATGGGTCCAGAAAGCAATGGCCTCTTCCTCTCTTTGAGCTGGGAGCTGAGTTTTTGCCTTGACATTGTCTTCTGGTCAAAGGCTTGTGACAGAACCAGCTACATGCCAAGAGTGAGGACACAAATCATTATCACCACCACCACCACCACATTACCATTACAGGCTTTCAGCCTCTGGAGGTAATGAGCTAAATATAAATACTATTACTGAAAATAGTTTTTGTTGAAGCTTGGTCTATTGCTATGTATTGTAATGCTAAATATTGGTCCCAATGTCCGGTTGCCCCCAGGGATGAGGAAATTTTCACCTACACCAAGTGATGCTATGTAACTGTGGTGGTTTGAATACACTTGGCCCAGAAAGTGGCACTATTTGGAGGTATAGTCTCACTGGAGTAGGTGTAGGCTTGTTGGAGGAAGTCTGTCATTGTGGGTTGTCACTGCGGGTGTGGATTTTAAGAATGTCATCCTAGCTCCCTAGAAGCCAGTCTTCTCCTTGTGGCCTTCAGCTCCTCCTGCACCATGCCTGCCTGGATGCTCTCATGCTCCTACCTTGATGATAATGGACTAAGCCTCTAAACTTATAAGCCAGCCCCAATTAAATGTTGTCCTTGTAAAAGTTGTCTTGGTCATGGTGTCTGTTCACAGCAGTAAAACCCTAACTAGGACAGAAGCTGGTACCAGGAGTGGGGTATTGCTATAGTAGGCTCAACCATGCTTTTGTATGAAAAAAAAATTGTAGATTTAGAGACTTTGGATTTGGAAGCAGTGGAATGCTTTAAGTGAGGCTTAATGGGCCATCCTAGTAGGAATATGGAAGACTTTGTTGCTGAGGGTAATTTGAACTGTGGAAACACGTCTCTAGAGAATTTTAGTATGTGGCCGAGAGACTGTTCTTAGGATGTTTTGGTGAAGTAGTCTCTGCTTTTGCCCTTGTCCAAACAGTCTGCCTGAGGTTCAAGTGAAGAGAGTCAAATTAATTGCATTGACAAAGGAGGTCTCAAAACTATCTAGTTTAGCCCCTATGCTGTGGTTTAGTCTCACAAAGAGCATTATGACGAATCATAGCAAGCTTAGAAAGAAAAAATACAAAATGTGTGGTTTAAGTAATAATAGGGCTCCAGGAAGTGCAATGGAGCTGAATCCTGTGTTCAAGGAGATAAAGAGATTAAGGGAGTGGTGATCTCTCAGAGCTAGAGCCTATCCAGCTAAACTTCATGTTTGTATTTGCAGTTGAACAAGAAATAGTTTGGACTTTTAATCTGGAATGAACTGCAATCCAGAAATGGAGGGTATATTTGTGATTCAGATCTTGAGGCTAGAAGACACAGGCTTTTGATCTGGATCTTGAGGAAAAGTGGCCATGAAAAGCTTAGGCTCAGGCATGTTGGTACACACCTTGAATCCCAGGAGACAAAATCAAGCAGATCTCTGAGTTCAATGCCAGCCTGGAATAGAGCAAGTTCTAGGTGAAAAGCTTAAGTCCAGATGTGGTGGTATACACCTTTAATCCCAGCATATAGGAGACAGAGACATACAGATCTCCAAGTTCAAGGTCAACCTACAGAGCAAATTTCAGTACAGCCAAGCTTAGGCATTGAGAGAGTTGGAAAACTAAAAGCTGGTAATAGAATAAAGAGGACCATGTTCCAGCCCCAGCAAGCAGCAGAACTCAGCAGGTCCACCATGTGGCTCTAGCTTTAGAGTCAAGAATAGCAGGGACTACTGGGACTATTGATACTGGTTAGCTGGAGCTAAGAAATTAGCAGTGATTAAGAAGAGGCCAGCATCAGTAAGGTGAAATCTTCTGGGAAGTGTTTTCTGAGAGCACAAAGAAGCTGTGTTCCAGAGATAGCCAAGGCTGTACCCCATGCTGTGGCTGCACTTGGTAATGTGTAAGAGTCACCCAGGTGGTACTGGTTTTGAAGACATGAAGGGGTCATAGAGGGAAGCTGAGGCTTAGCACTGTGAGACGCCAGACATGGTCATTGGTGAAGGTGCAGCCCCAGTTGCAGTTGATGGCCCAGGACTGAGGGGTCATGCAAAGAAGTTGAAGCCTGGTACCGTGAAGGGAGCCTATGAGAGGCTATCGGTGAAGCCTAGTTTCAGTGGAAGTGTATTGGAGATGCCAGTATCATGAGATGATCACCAGGAATAGCACCAACAGTGGAGTAGAGTCAACCAGAGCCTAGAGTGCTACAGAGGGCAGAGCTGGACAAGTGATACAAGCTCTGAAAGATCCCAGAAGATCATGTGTGGATCCCATGTTGGAGGAAGTGTGTTACTGTGGGTGTGGGCACTATGGCTCTCTTCCTAGCTGCCTGGAAAACAGTCTTCTCCCAGCAGCCTCCAGATGAAGATGTAGAACTCTCAGCTCTTCCTGCACCATGCCTGCCTGGATACTGCCATGCTTCTGCTTTGATGATAATGGACTAAACTTCTGAACTGTAAGCCAGCCCCAATTAAATGTTGTCCTTATAAGAGTTACCTTGGTGGACCAGAGCATCCTAGAAACACTGCCAGAGTTGTGCAAGGCCTTTTCATTTTAGGCTTGTGCCTGCAGCGCTTCTGAACATGCTCAGAAGCTGGCAATGGGGTCACTTTATGGCTTCTACCAGGATGTGAAAACCTTTTCTGTGAGCAGGGACTGGGGATGCTAAAAATTGGTGCAGGTGTTGGCAAGCTGTCCAGTGTGCCTGCTGGTGGGGCTGTGGCAGTTTCTGCTGCCCCTGGCTCTGCAGCACCTGCTGCTGGTTCTGCCCACTCTGCAGCAGAGGAGAAGAAAGATGAGAAGAAGGAAGAGTCCGAGGAGTCGGACGACGACATGGGGTTTGGTTTGTTTGATTAAATTCCTGCTCCCCTGCAAATAAAGTCTTTTTATATATCTTGGGGGGGGGGGGAGGGTTGCCTTGGTCATGGTGTCTGTTCACAGCAGTAAAACCCTAACTGAGACAGTAACCTTGCTCCTTAATTTAAAACTATTGATTGAATAAAGATGTCTACAGCCTATAGCTGGGCTGAAGAGAGGTGGGAAGTGTTTTGGTCCCTGGGCTTTGGGTCTGAGGAGGACCATGAGGGGTAAAAGAAGAAGGTAAAGAGAGGAGAAAATGCCATGGGGTAGATGAGTCATGAAAACACAGCCATGAGGGCTCAATTGGATTTAAGAGCAGTCCCAGTGGAACGTGCAGGTCATAACTCAGGGTTATGGATGGGGAAGTAGACACTGGTGGCTTAGAGGTTAGGTATCTGCCCAGCCCTAGTGCTTTAAAGGCATATCATAAATATGAAAGATTTGTGTCTTTTATCTGGGAACTGAATGATCAAAGGCAGTGTAGAAACCCCTGACTGAGAATAAAATATACTACAAGTTTTCTTGAAGGCTAAGCTACAATGTTAATCCACCAACTTAAAACCAATCCTGGGGAGGTTCCCTGGATGTAGGGTCCACCCAAGTCCCTCATTTCTACCAATCTATAAATAAAGAGTACACTCCTGTGGGCACCACAGAACACAAGACAGTGGGGAAATGAACGGTAGCCAGTGGGGTTAGGAAGCAGATTCCCTCCTTCCCTGTGAATCTCCTTAGATTTGACAGCTGATTCTTGAGTCCAAATGGGAGGGCGAAGAATAAGAGTTAATTATGGAGGCATTCTGAGACTGTTTTTCTAGCCAGAGAGCCCCCCAAATGAGAACTTGACACTTTTTATTACTACCCCTTTTCTGAGTATTCTAAATGGGTGTTGGCCAACAAAAGTTATCTCACTTCCTAGTTCAAGGTTGGTTTCTCTTCCCCTCTGTAATATAAAGGTATTTTAACCAATGGTTATGTGCTCCAGCCTGCATCAAACATCCCTGATCATATTTATATTCTCTTCTCTCTCCTTCTGTCTCTCTGCCTCGGTCTGTCCCTCTGTCTCTGTCTGTCTCTGTCCCTCTGACTCTCTCTGTCCCTCTGTCTCTGTATCTCTCCCCCACCCCCAACCCCACCTCCCTCCCTTCTTTCCTCTATGTTTTGCTCAAGACAAGACCTTACAACATAGCCCAGGCTAGCCTCAAACTCACGCTCCTCCCACCTCAGCCTCCTGAGTGCTAGGATTCCAGGTCTCCCTCCTTCATGGCTAGTTTTTTTCAGGACCTCTGATGCATTACTCACAGTGCATCTCTGTTCAGTCAGACACTCCCAGCAACCTTCACCAGTCTTGTTTGTCAGGCCCTTCTGTATAAGTCTTTACCAACCATCTCCATTTCTGGTTCAGTGGTTAAGGTAACAGGAACAACAAAGAGCAGATCTTTTGCAATGACTGAACATGAAAGGGAAGGTTCTGGAACTGTGATGTTCTCCCAAAGAACAAGAGTCAGCCAGAGTGAGGGCCCTGAGCAGTACCCCAGGCACAGAACAGTGAGGAGCACCCAATGTGAGTGAGGAGCACTACCCATCTGGAAACTCACAAGGACCAGCAGAGGAGCTGAGAAAAGGCAAGTCTGCTCAATGCACAGAACCCAGAGAGCACGGAACTGCTGCCGCTGAGACCCTAACTGTGTCTACTAACTAATGTAAGGGAAACTGCAGGGTGGTGCTGAGACAGGGGGACCACTGGAGTTCATAAGACCCTTCTTCAGGAGTTCTGGGGAGACAATAGTAACAACCAGGTCATTACTCTAACACTTAGATCATGAGTAGAAATGTGCATGGAAATTAAAAAGGAAAAAGGAATAAGCCCACTTTAAAAAGAGGCAGGCTTAGAGAGCAGCACTGTACTGAGACCCTGGCTGTCTAGTCAACTACAGATGACTTCCATCCTGTGGGGCGCCCTAGTGTGAGTGTATTTACAGTCTTGTGTGACACTGCTTCTGCCTTAAACTGTAGCCCCAGCCTATGAGCATCAATGGCGGAAGCTGATGGTTGTCCCTCCCTCTCAAGTCAGACTCCTCATCCTGTTCTCCAATTTGGGACTGAGAGGTGTGGACGCGGAAGTTTTATCCCTGAGGGAAAGCTGCAGAACCTCCTGACTGGCCCACCCAACACTTTTTTAACACTTACCAATGTCTCCATAAACATAGAGGCCCTTTGGAGGTTTGTTCCTTGAAAAAAGCTGCAAATTAAGAACAAATTACAAATTTTCTACCATGCAAATAATTACATATAATCATATATACATAATGTTCCCAACTGTGCTATATATAGGACATCAAGGAGGCAATTATATACAATAAGTAGAAAAAACTTGGTGTGAAAGTCTGCAAAGCCAATACGTTATGCAGCCTGTAAAGGGGAGGTATTCTTGATAGACCCAAACACAGGTAAATCTTGAGGACATTGTATTAGTAAAATAAGCTAGACACATAAAGATAAAGTACTTCTGACCCATGTTATCAGGGTGAAGCAGAGGTGGGGAGTCACTGTTTAGGGGATACAGCGTCCCATTTGTGTAACATGAAGAGATGGGTAGGAGTGACTGTAGTTAAACAGAGACCTGTGTCCACACTTATTACCACTGAGCTGTCGTGAGAAGTGCTTAAGATGGCTAGCATGTCAGATACCTGTAATCCCAGCACACAGGGCGCTGAGGCAGGAGGAAATCTCCACTATACATACAATCAGACTATGCCTTAAAGCGCAAAACCTGAAACCACAATTCAGAATCCAATCCGTAACACTCTTGTTTCTGTTGTATCACCCAACTCTGCTAACCCATCTCCTGATGCAGGCCACGCCCTGGTACAGGCCAGGCTAATCCATCTCCTGATGCAGGCCACGCCCTGGTACAGGCCAGGCTAATCCATCTCCTGATGCAGGCCACGCCCTGGTACAGGCCAGGCCAGTGTGCTCTCTCTGCTCTGATTCCAACTCATGCACAGCTTCCCTATGTCCCCTGCAAGTCACTACTCTTAAGACACAGCTGGAAACAGAGTCCCACCTGCCAACATCTGAGCTTTGCTTTCTTTCTTTTTTGTGTGAAACATTGTGTCATTTGGTTTTCAACTTGTCAACAACAAAAAAAAAAAGGATTATACCCTTAAACAATTTTAGAACAATGTCATAATTTGAAACCTAATATAAAACCTAAAAAGTCTCTAAATGTATGTTTGCAATGTTAAATAGCTCGCTCTCTTTCTCCTCTCTCTCTCTCTCTCTCTCTCTCTCTCTCTCTCTCTCTCTCTCTCTCTCTCTCTCTCTGTCTCATTTGGGTTTGGTTTTTTTGAGGGGGGGGTTGTTTTGGATTTTTGGTTTTTGGTTTTTTGGTTTTTTGGTTTTGTTCTTTTGTTTTTCCACATAGGGTTTTTCTATGCAGCCCTGGCTGTCCTGAAACTTGCTCAGTAGACTAGGTTGGCCTCAAACTCACAAAGATCTGCCTGCCTCTGCCTCCTTGAGTATGGGGATTAATGGTGTGCACACCACTGTCCAGCTAGAAATCTTTTGAAAGCATTTCTGTGTTAGAAAACTGGGGTGTCAAGGCCTAGGTAGCTGCTGCCTGTCTAGCCAGCCATTTTATACTGTTACTACCGTTACTAGGAAACTTTCTCACGCCTGAGTTGATGGCATATGTTCTATGCTTTGGTGCTCTTAGAGGTCAGTAAAAACTGCTTTGTAGAGTTAGCTGCAATAAACTTGGGCCCAAACCAACCACCCGGCAGCACTTCCTGCACCTCTGGATGAGCTTTTATGGTTTCTGCCTTCATAAGCTGCCCCTGGGATGACCCCAATATAAGAGAGACACCTGCACCAATATAAGAACCCATTTAGGATAACAGTTATACTTTGAGTAGTGGTTGAGTAAAGTTTTAAGTTTCCAAGTCCTCCCTGGGAATTAACATCCTACTTGGCAGACAGACTCATGCTCTTGGGTAACTGATATCCTGGATGGCAAGTTAAAACATGAATGATAGGCAAGGCAAGTCCCCTGCCATAGTAGAATAAATGGCCCCCCTCAACCAATGAAGACATGTTCCTAAGGAAGCTGCCTATTCCTAAATCCTGACTGGTGAAGTAACTTGGTACAGATGTTTATGGATTTCAGGCTTGAAAGCTCCATAGAATTCTGACTCATGATCACAGTCAGCTCCAAGTCTGGTTTTCAGCCCTGATTAATCAATCCTAGAGTGAATGCTCAATAAACTATCACTTGCCAGTGCCTGACAAATACAGAAGTGGATGCTCACAGCCATCCATTGGATGGAGCATGTGGAACTCAATGGAGGGGCTAGAGAAAGGACCCAAGGAGCTGAAGGGGTTTGCAGCCCCATAGGAGGAACAGCAATATGAACAGTATCTCCAGAGCTCCCTGGGAATAAACCACCAACCAAAGAAAACACATGGTGGGACTCATGGCTCCAGCTGCATATGTAGCATAGCAGAGAATGGCTTAGTTGGGCACCAATGAGAGGAGAGGCCCTTGGTCCTATGAAGGCTCTGTGCCCCAGTATAGGGGACTGCCAGGGCCAGAAAGTGGGAGTGGGTGGGTTGGTGAGCCAGGGGAGGAGGGGAAGGGATAGAGGGTTTTTGGAGGGGAAACCAGGAAAGAGGATAACATTTGAAATGTAAATAAAGAAAATATCTAATAAAAAACAAGAAAGAAAGAAAGAAAGAAAGAAAGAAAGAAAGAAAGAAAGAAAGAAAGAAAGAAAGACAAGTAAAACATAATCTAAATATCGTGAGATTTTTTATGGGGTTAAATATTGTGATGTTATTATAATATGGGATTATATTTAACTTTCTAGATACAAATCTAAAAATAAAGATGCTTTAATGAACTTATCTTAAATAAATAAATAAATATAAACAAGCTATCATTATCTGGCTGAGATTGGAGTTTCTGTGGTTTGTGGGGGTGACTCCTGGATCCCAGTGTGGGTGTTGTCATTCATAATTCTTCAAAATACATTCTGTAAGAATAATTTTTTTAGCCGGGTGTGGTGGCGCACGCCTTTAATCCCAGCACTCGGGAGGCAGAGACAGGTGGATTTCTGAGTTCGAGGCCAGCCTGGTCTACAAAGTGAGTGCCAGGACAGCCAGGACTACACAGAGAAACCCTGTCTCGAAAAACCAAAAAAAAAAAAAAAAAAAGAATAATTTTTATTATTATTGCTGTTTTGGGGTGTTTGATTGTTTGTTTGTTTGTTTGTTTGTTTGTTTTAAAGACAGTATCCCCCTGTATCTGCATAGCCTTGGTTAGCCTGGAACTTGCTATGTTGACCTGACTGGCCTTGAACTCAAAGGTCCCCAGTTCTGGAATTAAAGGTGTAAGCCACCATACCTTGACTAGTTTTTCTTTCTCTGGTATTTGTTGAAGCTGGCTCCCCCTGCATAGCTGCAGCCATTTTGTTCCATGCCTGCCAGTCAGGCCATTTTGTTACTGACACAGAAAAATAGCTTGACTCAGAGCAGGGTCAAGCTGACCATATAGCCTGTTATGTTCAGAGGTTTGTTAATCCTAAGAAATTCCACAACCATAAGCTCCACTTAGGACCAATCAGAATAAAGGTCAGTTAGAACTATCCTAGCTAGCTAGCCAAAATAGCTTGAGTTGGAGCCGACCACTGGGCAGCACTTCTTGCACGTGTATATGAGCTCATCGTGGGTTTTGCCTTTATAAACTGGCCCTGGGGGACATTCCTGGGTATAGTCAGCTCTGTAGGCTACAACCCTGATCAGTCAGTCAGTCTTGTGGTGGGCATTCAGTAAACCAGCTCTGTTTGACTGAGATTAGTGTCTGAGTGCTTTGTGTGGCGATTCTCAGGCCTCAACAGTACTGTTCACACGATGCTATCAGTATACACTAAATAAACAAAATTTAAGTTAGAAAAACAACAAGGTTGGAAGGAGTGCTTCACTGAGGCGCAGTCTTTCTAGCAAAGGTAGCTCTGAGGATGGGATGAACATCTCAAGGACAGAATGCTTCCTAGCAAATGTAATGGCTGGGACTCCATGCTCAGTACTTCAGGAAGAAGCATTTATAGATCTGTCTTCTTCTTTTCCTTCCTATTCAATAACGCATATGTTTTAGAAAGAGCACCTGTCAGATTTTTACATGCTACATATACAGTTTATGTAACATTGCTTTATATATTTTAAAATATACTTTATTGGTTTTTTGAAAATTCATATTTACTTCCCATTCCTCTTCTTAAATTAAATTGAATTTGTGCTTGGTTTGGAATTTTTATGGGGCAAGGATGTTTGGTTTTTGAGAGAGGGTCTTACTATATAGTTCCTGGTTGGCCTGGAACTCTCTATGTAGACTAGCTGGCCTTAAAATCACAAAGATCTGCCTGCCTCTGCCTCTCTGCCTCTCTGCCTCTCTGCCTCTCTCTGCCTCTCTCTGCCTCTCTCTGCCTCTCTGCCTCTCTCTGCCTCTCTCTGCCTCTCGGCCTCTCTGCCTCTCTCTCTCTCTGTCCCTCTGTCCCTCTGCCCCTCTGCCCCTCTGCCCCTCTGCGCCTCTGCCCCTCTGCCCCTCTGCCTCTCTGCCTCTCTGCCTCTGCCTCGAGTGCTGGGATTGAGAGCCTGTAGCACGATGCCAGGCCCACACTGGATCTCACATGTTTTTAAATGGTAAAGAGATACTTCTAGGTATCCATAGCAATCCTAGCACTTAGAGGCTCAACCAAGAGGATCTTGAGTTCAAGGCTAGCCTGGGCTACTTGTCTCAAAAAAACTAAGGATGAGATATAGCTATTTGGTAGAGCTTTGCCCATTTACGTGGCCCTAGATTAAATCCCAGCATCACCAAAAATAATAATAATAATAATAAATATAATATAATAATAAAAGCTGATAAACAAATAAAGAAGTTCTGACTACTTATTTTAAAGCCTAGATGCTGGCTGGATGTCAGGTGGCACATGACTTTAATCACAGAACCCAGTAGGCAAAAGCAAACTGATTTCTGAGTTTGAGGTCACCTTGGTCTTACAAAGCTGGTTCTGGGCCAGCCAGGGCTGTTATACAGAGAAACCCTGTCTCAAAAAAACAAAATTAATTAAAGTAAGAATAAAACCTAGATACCACCAGGCGTGGTGGCGCACGCCTTTAATCGCTATACAGAGGAACCCTGTCTTGGAAAAAAAAAAAAACTGGATACCATCTACCAAAAAATGTTAAGCATAGTCTATCTAGGGGCTGGAGAGATGGCTCAGTGGTTAAGAGTACTGACTGCTTTTCCAGAGGTCCTGAGTTCAATTCCCAGCAACCACATGGTGGCCCACAACCATCTGTAATGGGATCCGATGCCCTCCTCTGGCGTGTCTGAAGACAGCTACAGTGTACTCAAATATATAAAAGCATAGTCTATCTAAATGACATTTACATTTGTATTGCAGTTATGTGTTTCTCTGTGAGTAAGCAGAGGGGGTGTGCACTTCACAGCATATGTGTTGAGGACAGAGAACAACTTTTGAGAGTCATTTCTCCTGATCCACCATGTGAGTCCCAGAGATCAAATTCAGGTCATCAAGTTTGGCTGCTAGCAAACATACCCACTGAGCTCTCCCACAGTCCCTCAAATGACGTCACACAGAACAGTCTGCCCTGATTCTCAGGAAGCACGGTCCTCCTGGACCTCTATGCTTTGACTATCCTGAGCCCCATACATGCCATACTTTCCTATAGACCTATTGATAAGATATTAGCCATAACAACTCATAACAAAAACATAGAAACATACTTTACTAAAACTATTTAAAACTTGCATGGCGGAGTCGGGGGATGGGAAGGGATGCTTAGAGGTTAAGAGCACTTGCAGCTCTTGCAGAAGACTGGGTTTGATTCCCAGTATGCACAAGGCATCACAACCACCTATTTATTCTATCTCCAGGGGAATCCACATAGCTGGCCTCCTCACATATCAGGCACTATGTGATACACACACACACAAAGGAGAGAGAGAGAGAGAGAGAGAAACAGACAGATGATAGGTAGATGGATAGATAGAACACTCATGCACAGAAAATAAAAATAATTAATCCCAGTAAGTTAGTAAGCTCAAGCAACTTTAGATCTGTATCTAGCCCCGGGCTACAGCTCAGCAGCAGACAGCCTAGCATGCACAAGGCCCAGGGTTCAATTCCCAGCAGCACAACTGAACTCTATACCAACACAATAACGCTTTCAAGAACTTCTAGTTAGTCTACTCTCTCTTGAATGGTTCTCTGGAACCTTCTCAGTCTCCTCAAAGCTAAGCTACACCCCTGCCACTTTCAGACACTGGCTCCTGCTTCTCCATAGAGAAACTAGACGGTGTCTTCTCTTGTGAAACTGCAGCCCTGGCTGATCATTTCCAGGGTGTGTGTTCGATAAACCATCCCTGTGTGACTGAGATCAGTGTCTGAGTGGTTTGTGGGTCATTTCCTGGACCTCAACACTGTAATTTGCTTTTGGTAGGATGGTTCTTTTCACAATATTAATTCCACAAATCCATGAACACGGGCTTTCTTTCCATTTTTCTAGTGTTTTCTCATCTCTTTCTTCAGAGATTTTAAGCAAAGTCTCAGGGTGGTCTCGGCTTGCCTGGAATTCACTATGAGGATAAGGCTGGTTTCCAACTCAGAGGTCCTCCTCTCCCTCTGCTAGGATTACACATAAGCGGGACCATGCCTGGCTCTAAAGTTGTTTCTTAAAAATCAAGCCATGCATAGTAACACGCATCTACACTAGCTCTTGAGAAGTTAAGGTTAAGGTAAAGGTTAAGGTTCAAGGCCATCCTTACCTACACAGTGAGTTCAAGACCAGCTTGAACTACTTGAAATCCTGTCTCCAAAACCACGCAGACAACAGAAAACCCACCTGCATACTGATGTTCTAGATATTTGCTTTCCAAACTACTCCTTTGCTTTAACTGCTATAAATGCAAAGCGACCATTCCAAATACTTACATTTAATGATTTAGATCTCATCTTTTGTTCTCTATGTCATTAAATTTTTTTCTTTGTTTTTTGTTTTTCATTTTTTGTTTTTTGTTTTTTTTCGAGACAGGGTTTCTCTGTGTAGCCCTGGCTGTCCTGGAACTCACTTTGTAGACCAGGCTGACCTCGAACTCAGAAATCCGCCTGCCTCTGCCTCCCAAATGCTGGGATTAAAGGTGTGCACCACCACGCCTGGCTAAAATTTTTAACATTAAGAATAATCCAAGGTGCTGGGCACATAATACAGCCATGTTATCCCAGCACTCAGAAGGCAGAGGCAGGAGGATCTCAAATGCAAGGCAAGTCTGGGCTACATAGCAAGACACTGTCTCAAAAAATAAAGGTCTTTTTCTTTTTTTTAATCCTACCCATAATGATCCACGGTGGTTCTCATCAATGCTCTAAACTAAAAGGCACACCTCTGCCTCTCGGGGTTATCTGCCCTACTACTCCAGCATAGTTTCCATTAGAACAACTAGATAAGAAGGGCAGTGCTGTTAAGATAAAAAGTATTGTTTTCAGTTTGTTTAAAATTCAGGAATATTACTTTTCCTGTTTCCCCCCATTTCCCCACGACTGCATTATTATCTCCCCAAATGGCGGAATCAGAGACAATGATTCCAGCTGGAATGCTGAGGATAATTACATCGTTTAAAAACTGGCGTTACAGCCTTCTCCACGTGGACCACTTCTGATAAAAGTACATCCTTCAGGTTTCTAAAGATCTTTTAAAAAAAGAAGAACAAAAAAAGCAGAACTATATGTTAGCATCCATAAACTTTCCTTAAATGAAAATGTTTTTTAATGGCTTTAGCTGATATTCAAAAGAGCCCTCCTAACCTAAAGTACATCAATTTGCTCAGTTTACTAGTATAATTAAGTGTATTTAAGTATCTAAATAAAGGGGCTTTCGGATTCTACAACACACACAAGAAATGGCTTGCAGAGCAGCATCTAGAAGCCAGCCATGGAGCTGTAGACAGAACAGGGATGTTTCACCTACCACATGCTCAAACCCAGTCCTGTTGGCTTAATGTTGTCATCGAAAAAAGCTGCTGCAGTGGACTGACAGGACATGGTAAGCCCAGAAGTTCACACCTGCACAGCGCTCCTCTTGTGTAGACACAGCCCTGAATGTGCCACTGATCTACCTACCGATTCTCATGATTTGTATTTTTAAGTTAATTTAATAAACCATGGGACTTAAGCATCCAACGGAAGGGGAGAGAGGGAAGGGAGAGGGAAAGGAGGAAGGAAGGATAAGAGAGAGAGGGAGGGAAGGAGAGAGGGAGGGAGGGAGGGAGGGAGGGAGGGAGGGAAGGAAGGAAGGAAGGAAGGAAGGAAGGAAGGAAGGAAGGAAGGAAGGAAGGAAGGAAAGAGAGAGGGAGGGGGAGGGAGGGAAGGAGAGAGGGAGGAAGGGAGGGAAGGAGAGAGGGAAGGAGGGAAGGGAGAGGGAAAGGAGGAAGGAAGGATAGCAGAGGGAGGGAAGGAGGGAAGGAGGGAAGGAGAGAGGGAAGGGAGGGGGAAAGGAGGAAGGAAGGATAAGAGAGGGAGGGAGGGAGGGAGGGAGGGAGGGAGGGAGGGAGAGAGGGAAGGGAGGGAGGGAGGGAAGGGAGGGAGGGAGGGAGGGAGGGAGGGAGGGAGGAACTAGTTGGGCGTGATGGTGTTCACTTACAGTTCTACCTACTCAGGAAGCCCCCTGATTAGGGGCCAAGAGCTGGAGACCAACCTGGCAAGCAGAGAGAAACCCAGTCTATACTAAGGAAACAATACACCTCTCAATCTCTGATAACAGAATAGACAAACATAAATGATTTTAACCTTTCTAAGACAAGGTTTTGCTAGGTAACCCAAGCTAGCTTCAGGCTTTGATCCTTCTTCCTCTCCCTCTCTAGTGCTGGGAACTTATAGGTCCAGCAACAAGGATTTTTAAATACTCCTAGGTGCCACTGGGAGACAAGTGACAAGAAGCAATTTTCAAGCAAATCCTCCCTGGTCTCATGCTCCTGTCTGAAACTCTGGTTTTGGCGAGCCCCTCACCGTGCCCCGCTCTCCACCCCTCCCCCATCTCCCACAAATCAACTGGACACCCAGGACATGAGCATATGCCTCAAAATGACCAGGAAATCACTAAAAGGAAGTTGGGGGGGGGGGGGGACAGCATCTTACTCTGAATGAGGTTCTCAGTTGGAGGATGACCCTGGGATTCCAGGCGTCTTCTATACTAGTAAGAACTATTTGTAGGGCTGGCTAGGTGGCTCAGAGGGTAAGAGCACTGACCGCTCTTCCGAAGGTCCTGAGTTCAAATCCCAGCAACCACAGGGTGGCTCACAAACACCCGTAATGAGATCTGACACCCTCTTCTGGTATGTTTGAAGACAGCAACAGTGTACTTATTAATGACAATAAGTAAATCTTTGGGCTGGAGCAAACAAGGACTGAGCGAGCAGGGCCAATGGGAGCAAGCAGAGGTCCTAAAATTCAATTCCCAACAACAACAGGAAGGCTCACAACCATCTGTTCAGCTATGGTGTCCTCATATACATACAATAAATACATAAATCTTAAAAAAAAAGAAAAAAAAGAACTATTTGTAACTGTAACTTATCCTCCTGAAACAAATGTCATCTTGGAGCCTTACTGCCTCCGTCTCCTAACCTAGACCTCGTCCTAGAAGCTTCTGTATTCCAGCCAGAGGGGATAAAGGTGTGTGCTAGAGCTGAGCCACACCACTAGAAATAGCTTTTTTTTTTCCAGTAAATAACACAATCTTGAGGTTCACAATGTGATCAAATATCCAGCAACAACTATCGCTAAGGAATCATTCCCAGAGACAGACACAGAAACAGGAACTCACAGGTACACATGGGATAGGCCCAAAGCTACCACAACTGCCTTCAAATCCACACAGAATTATTTTATGCATCTTCTATGAGGGCTCTGTTACTTATTTTTCTCTTTCATTCTATAAACATGGATTGGACACTAAGGTCCTGCTTTATGCCAGGCCTTGAGTTTGATTCTACAGACCCAAGAAGACCAAGAAAAGAAAGTATTTAGTAAAGGCACATGTGGGCAACCTAAGATGGTCCCCAAAACTGGTGAAGCAACACATCTTTAATTCCAGCACTTGGGAGGCAGAGAAGGGGACACTATATCACCAGACTTTGTCTCAAAGAAACAAAAATATGCATATGTTAGGAACAGTCTTGACACAGTGTGGCAAATGGGATGAATGAGAGGAAACAATAGAAGAGACACTGCATTCCTTTGTTCCACTTGCAAGCCAAGCCAATGTCCAGGGAGAGCAGGGTCACTATAGTTCAAAGAGCAAAAGCAAATCAGGACAGCCCCATTGTGGTCTCTGTTGATGTATGTTTGTGCTATTTAACTGGGTTCTTATAGCTCTGCCTCCCTTCTGACGCCCCCGCCCCAGCACTAGTAGGAGAGAAGGGAGGTTAGGAAAGGAGGGCGGGGATCTCTTTAGGCTCCTTCCTCCTGACTAGGGGCGAAGTGTTCCTTGGAAGGAGTCCAATCTTTGCAGTCAGGACCACCTGACAAACGTGAGCAGCAGGGACCAGGAGCAGCAGGGAGAGCAGAAGCCTTCTCTTTCTCTAAGTGCCTCCGGACCCTCTTGGGACTCTGGCATTTTTTTTCCCTCTCCAGAGTCCCCAGAATTAAAACTATCTGCAGCTGGCAAAAAACGATGCCCTTCCTAGAACACAAGCCAATTATAGTTTGTGGCTGTGGACAAACTGAAGCAGCCTCATATCCCACACCTGGGATTAAAACAAAACCTGGGATTCACATCGCATCACTAGATTTTTAAAGAAACAGAAACTCTCACTATACGTCTCCATCACCACTGCTGCCATGCAGAGCTCACAATGTGCCACTGGCATCTCCCTGGGGAACAAGCACACACCATATAGACACACAGAGTGAGAAGGAATGAGAGTGAGCTAGACTCGTTGATGAGTGGGAAGTCAGATTCCATCACAACACACAGCTTTGCATACAACTTCACAACCGTTTGTGCACACACCCCATGTGGTCAAGTAACGGTAATTACTGTCCTCAAGTGGAATGCACTGCACATAACTATAGGTGCTACATTTCCACACTGCTGTCTGCACATTGTCACACAAACCTGGGCATCTTGCTACCACATCACTGGGTGAGACTTCCTCGGCCAAGACATGGAACAGACACACCATGGCAAGTGCCACCCTCCCATTGTCGAGCAAAGCACCATTCCAGGAAACGTGGCTATAGTTAGATGCCCAGTCTCGCTTCCTTACAAACAAGCCGTGAAGTCTCCTCCCAAAGGATGAAAAAACCAGGAGCCTGCACAGCCCTGATTAATGGAGAGCGAGAATGGAAGGCTGTTTAATTCTTTCCCTCCCTGACTCCAGAAACGCTTGATTCGGCTGTGTAAAAGTAATTCTAATTATAGTGATTTACATGAACTACTTATCATTTATGCCTAATTACTTCCCAGCACAATAACAATTATGCATACATTAAATGTGTTGGATTAACCTGGTTGTAAGTTTTATTTGGTAACAAAGTATCCACGAGCTCCCATTCTTCACAGTCCACTGCTCCCGGGGCAAAGGCAATGCTCTGAACGTCTTCAAATGTTTACTACCGAAAGCACGGCCGAGTGAAGGAGGGAGTTCTATTATGACAGTACAGAGTTACAGGAACTTTCTCAGGAAGAGACAAGAGGAAAGGAGGGGGGAGGGGAGGGGGAGGGGAAGAGAGGAGGAGGGGAGGGGAGGGGAAGGGGAGGGGAGGGGAAGGGGAGGGGAGAGGAGGGGAGGGGAGGAGAGAGGAGAGAGGAGAGGAGAGCAAAATAGACCTTAAACTTGTCCACGAAAACATAATCAAAGTCATGAATCTAAGACCAAAGTAAGAATGCCACAAACACCATCTGGGAACTCAGAGGCCCAATCACTCAGATTTCCCTTTTATGACAATTGGAAGATTTATGTTCCACCCCCACCCCCACCCCCACTGTATTTAAAAGAAATGGGTCTGTAGCATCTTTACAGTCTGAGTCTTGGGCTGGAAGGAGAACACATTCAGCAGAGTTTGTTATACAGTTCACATCCCCAGAGCCGACAGAAGAGCGGGCATGGTGCTCCTTCCATGTCTGTAACAGCAGGCAGTGCAGGAGACATGGAAAAAGGACTGTCCCTGGGCTTGCTGGCCATAGCCAATAGGCAAACTCCAGCTGCAGTTATAGATCTCTAAATAATAGATGGATGAGTAGACAAACAGACAGACAGACAGACACAAACACACCACAAGTGTACATACAAGGGATACTATCTCAAAAAATAAAAATGAAACAAACAAACAGCCTGGTTACAATGGGAATGCATGGCCTTGTATTTTCATGTGTGATCTTATTTTTCAACATCTATTTCTCATCATAACCTGGAAGATCATTATTCATTTCAATCAAAATATATGAACACAATGGAAGCCTTTTTATTTATATAAAAAGCAAGACTTTGGGGCTGGAAAGATGGCTGAGTGGCTACGAGCATGAGCTGTTCTAGAAGATCCTGGTTCGGTTCCCAGCAGCCATGTGATGGTTCATCTCCATTGGTGACTGCAGTTCCAGGGGACTGGACACCTTCTTCTTGCCTCTGAGGACACTCCACGCATGTGGTGCACAGACGTACACGCAGGCAAAACAGCCATACACATAGCAAAATAAAAATACTTTTAAAAGTAAAACTGGTTTTTTTTGGATTTTTTGCAAGACAGGGTCTCACTACATAGCTCTGGCTGTCCTGAAACTTACTATGTAGACTATGCTGGCCTCTAACTCACAGAGATCCCCCCTGCCTCTACATCCTGAGAGCTGGGATTAAAGGTGTGCCAGTATGCCAGCATAAGAGAATTTTAATACTCAAAAGTGATTTTTTTTAATTTGTGGGGGTTTTGCTTGTTCATATATTTACCAGACTAGAAATAAAAGCCAGGGTCACCATCATGCTAGGCAAGAGTCTATCACAGATCTAGTGTCCCAAATCCTTCAAGAGCATTTTAAAAAATAAAATTACTAGCTGGGTGTGATGTTACACAGCTTTGATTAACTTAGGAGGCAGAAGCAGGCAAACCTTTCTAAGCGTGAGGACAGCCTAATCTACAAAGCAAGCTGGAGGCCAGCCAGGGCTACAGAGTAAGACCCTATCTTAAAATAAGAATACTCAATTGAAGGAAACAAATAACAATCAAATTACTCTCCTTGAAATTTTCTCTTTTAAGTTTGCGTTGTTGTTTGTTTGGGGCTTTTTTTTTTTTTTTTTTTTTAATTTGCAGGATGTGTCTGCATGAATGCACTCCAGGTGTAAGGTGCCCACCAGCCAGAAAAGGGCATGAGATTCCCTAGAGCTGGAGTTCCAGGTGGTTGTGAGCCCCTACATGGGTCTTCCTGAAGAGCAGCGCGTGCTCATAACCACTGAGCCATCTCTCCAGCCCCTCATCTGAGGGTTTTTTGGGTTTTTTTTAATGGGTTTTTTGGATTTTTTTGGTTTGTTTTTTTTTTTTTTGGTTTTTTAATGATTTATTTATTTATTTTATGTACACTGTAGCTGTCTTCAGACACTCCAGAAGAGGGCATCAGATCCTGTATGGTTGCTGGGCATTGAACTCAAGGCCTCTGGAAGAGCAGACGGTGCTCTTAACCGCTGAGCCATCTCTCTAGCCTCTTCCTTTTCTTTTTAATGATTCACTTATTTTTATTGCATGTAGTTACAGACAGTTGTGAGCTGCCATGTGGGTGTTGGGAATTGAACCCGGGTCCTCTGGAAGAGGAGCCAGTGCTCTTAACCACTGAGCTACCTTAGGTTTCACATCAGAGTTTTAAATAAACTATTAATACTATGTATCACACGGTGCCTCCTTCCCTAAAGCCCTTACAGTGAAGGAATGGTTGGGTTGTGGGAAGCAGCAGAATGGTGGCCAGTCAATTAAGGAAAAACTCGTGTCTCAAGTGTCCAGCTCCTGTTACACTGAAGTGACTTCCTCTGACGATGCTGGCCTCTACAGCCGGCGATAGCTGGATAAGGTATGGGTTTTCTTACTGAGCAGAATTTCAGCTAAAGCTCAAAGCAGAGGGAAACAGGAGGCAAGTGCTCCACCCACCCCCAGAAGCTCACATCCACGTGTGGTTAAAAAGAAAAAAGTAGGCAACCCTGGCACGATGGTACGTGCCTTGTACTCACTGGTTAGCGTGCCTATCACACATATGTGAAGTCCCAAACTTAATCCCCAGTACCACTAGAAGGAAAAAACCTGAGAAAGAGTTTGAAGGCAGCATGGTCTACACAGCAAGATCCTATTAATTAATCGACCAATTGATTAATAAGAAATAAAAAAGGCAAAAGGGGAATTGGTAAGAGTGATCAAGGCAGAAAGTTGGTGGCCTGTAAGTGCAGGGAAGGGTCGGAAGAGAAGCATCCGAAGGTTAGGGTTGACTTAAGAAGAGATCTCCCTCCCTGGGTGAATGAGGAATTTCACAGGCAGCTACCACAGCAGGGTACATTAGAGCTGTGGGTGAGCCTGACATGAATCCTCAGAAATATAAGGGTATACAGGACAAAATCTATCTGGTGCCTACTTCTTGCCCATAGAAGTCAAGGCTGGGGACTAGAAAGGTGGCTCAGTGGTTAAGAGCACTGGCCACTCTTACAGAGGACCCTGGTTCAGTTCCCAGCACCCACACAGCTGCTTACAACCATCTGTAACCCCGACTGTTGGGAACCTGACGCCCTCTTCTGGCCTCAGGCATGCGGTGCAAGACACTCATGCAGATAAAAGGCTTGCACGTGTATAATTTACTTTCTTTCTTAAGAAAAAGGTGGAAGAGCAGGAAAGAAGAAATCCAGGGTAACTAAAGCACTCTAGGCAACAGGGTTGTGGAACAAAATCTTATGTTCCCCATGGCCTCAGTGGACCAGGAAGAGTGATCCAGAGAGAGCATCCAGAAAGGACCAAAAATAGCTGAGTGCAGCATCAGGAGGTCTCAGCAGGAGGCAACAGGGTTGTGGAACAAAATCTTATGTTCCCCATGGCCTCAGTGGACCAGGAAGAGTGATCCAGAGAGAGCATCCAGAAAGGACCAAAAATAGCTGAGTGCAGCATCAGGAGGTCTCAGCAGGAGGCAGGGGTGGAGGTGTTTTCCCAGCCACAAGAAGACAGTCAAACAATGGGACACCACAAAAGTCCCCAGGAGGCTTTCACAAGTTGCCCCTTAACTAAGAGCTACCTGACCCACCTTCTGTTCAACCACACTTTCTCCTTCCTTTGGACCCACAGATGTATAGCAAAGCAAAGGAGAAGGGAAGTGGTACACACACACACACACACACACACACACACACACACCTCCTCTCCACCCCCACCCCACCCCCCACCCCACAACCTTCCAGGATGAGGCTTAAGGACCAGGATGAAGGGGGTCGCATAGAGGCTTAACTTAGCCAGGGATACAGGATCTAGTGATTATGAAGCTGCTTGGACAGGTGAAGGTAAGAGACCACTAAGGAACATCAAAAAGAGCAGGAGTGGGGATCCAGCGGAGCCTGTGGAAAACCTTCACGCGGTTTCAGGGCTGCCTCCCCTCCCCCACCCCCCAGCACCAAATCTACTTTAGAAAATGCAATCACCTCACCTTTGAAAAGAGCCCTCCTTCCTCTATGCTGTATCCTTTAAGGTCCTCCTGTAACTTCTGCAAACACTGAACGACTCTTCTTTGATGTTCATCCTCCCTCAGCTCCTGAGATTTGATCAGAAAGTCGTAGTGGTCCAGAGGCCCGTGGCAAACAGCCAAGGCTTTCAAATGGGCCTCAGAAGCGGCTGTTGGGCGTGCACCCTCGGATGTCTGGACTGTGTAGGCTATAAACAAAAACATGCAAGATTTTAGACTTCATTCACTCATTTAGACAGGTCTTGGAATAGCAGCTGAACTCCCTACATAGCTGAGGACAGCTTTGACCTGCAGATGCTCCTGCCTTCATCTCTCAAGTAGGTGGACGACAAGCTATTTGGTCCTCATCCCTGGTTCTTATTAAGAGTTCCTAAAAAGGATGGACTCAGAATTCCATGAGAAGGGCTGGAGAGAGGACTTGGTAGTAAGATTGCAGAGCAAAGCTCAGTTCCCAGCACCCACGTAGAGTGAATGCCTCACAACTCTTAACTCTATCTCCAGAAAAAAAAAGTGACGCCCTCTCCTGGCCTCTGAAGGTTCTGCACGCAAGTGACTCAACCCACACACAGTTATACACATATAGACATCATTTTTCTAAAATTTTAAAGGGAGCAGGAGAAATAGCCTCTTCCAGAGGGTCAGTTCCCAGCATCCACACCAGGCAACTCACAACCATCTGTAAATCAGGGAATCCAACATCCTCTGACACACACATGGTATATAAAGTAAAGCAAGCACCCATATATACACATAAATGAAAATAAACTTCTTATTTTAATGGCATCTTTTACAAAATAATAATAATAATAATAATAATAATAATAATAATAATAATTCCCTGAGTGGTTCATCTTGTTATTCATAATGACCCCTGTCTGACTTGGATAGCTTCAAAACAGAGACATTTGCCAAAAAGATAGAGCAAGCAGAAGACTGAATTTCCAAGCCCATGCACAGAACTCTGGGGAGGGCAGGAGGACTCGAGGTTACTCTTATGTGGAGATCTGAGAGCCTCCATGTCAGTGAACACAGCTATGTACTGAGAGCGAGGTGTGCCTGCCTCATGTGCTTTCTCCGTTTTCCTGCCCCACGGCTAAACCTTTATAATAAATGAGTCATAAACCTGAGTTATGTGAGCCATTCTAGATAATTACCAAAGCTGAGGTAGGGGAGGAATGGAAGTCCCTAGACCCATAGCCTGCTGAGCAGAGATGTGAGCAAGTGGGCCATCTCATTTGCAGCTGGCATAGGAAGGGGAGCCGCACAGTGGCACTGGGCTGTGCTCTCCATTCCTCGTGCACACAGTGACACTGGGCTGTCACTCGGGGCTGTGCTCTCCGTTCCTTGTGCACACAGTGACACTGGTCTGTCACTCGGGGCTGTGCTCTCCGTTCCTCGTGCACACAGTGACACTG
Organism: Mus caroli; assembly: GCF_978045245.1. Taxonomy (NCBI): domain Eukaryota; kingdom Metazoa; phylum Chordata; class Mammalia; order Rodentia; family Muridae; genus Mus; species Mus caroli. The sequence goes on from NW_028227264.1 coordinate 40,712,663, forward strand.
GGCTGTCACTCGGGGCTGTGCTCTCCGTTCCTTGTGCACAGTCTCTGCACTGAATTGGTTCTTGGACTTACACCTGATATTGAAAGATCTCAGAAGCCAGGCCTTTAATCCCAGCACTTGGGAGGCAGAGGTAGGCAGTTCAAGACCAGCCTGGTCTACAGAGTGAGTCTCAGGACAGCCAGGGCTACACAGAGAACCTGTCTCGAAAGACAAACAATTCAGAGTCTCACAATCAGAGGAGAATGCTCTTTTCAGTCTCTTAACTTTCTGGAGTTTAACCAAATCAGGAGAGCTCAAAGCAATACTACTTACCTTCCCTCTTTCCCACAAACCCCTCTCCTGACTCAGTGCTATGCCCATTCCCTGGTTCCTCTCATCCCACAGCACCCTCGCTGGGATGCTCATTATCTCCTGTGTAGGTTTGGTGGGGTCCCCTTGCCTCTGCTCACCGCCATCACATCCCCTAGGATACCTTCCACCAACCCGAATGTGATTCCATCTGTTTACATCAACAGACAAAACTGCAGCCTATCCAATGGCCTTAATTGGCTTTCTTTGCAATTCTAGAACACAGCATCCCGAGTAATTCAGTCCACATTCCAGTGAGCTGGGCAGAGGTTAGTTTCATAGCGTGCTGAAGAAACCAGAAACAAAGCCAAAAGCATCCTGCTATAAGCTTTGATATCCTGTTTAATGAGGGTTTTTTTTATACATACAGAAATCTTTCATTCATTTTAGGCCCAGTGAGAAGACTTAAGAGGTTAAGGCACTTTCCTTACAAGCCGATGCCCTGAGTTTGATCCCTAGAACCCTCATACAGGTAGAAGGTGGACTGACCTCTGACCTTCACATACAGGCAGTGACATGTACTCACACATGCACATCATACACATACATAATCATGAATAAAATTTAAAATCCTCAGTGGGTTAAAGAAAAGTGGGAAGCGAGGAGCACACCTATCCCCATAGCTCGCATTTCCCAACAGCCTCCTGGCCTCTGGTACAGCTAGGCAGCAGGCTCCTATATATGACAATCACCATGAAAACCTTCTGCTGGGCCAGCAAGATGGCGCACTCAGCAAAAGCACTCACCCTGATGGTGTGTTTCTGAAAATCCCTAGAACTGCATAGCAGACACAGAGGGAGGGAACCCACTTTCACAGGCTGTCCTCTGACCTCCACACATGAGCCTGGAACGAACTCTGGATCAGGGTGGCTGTGAACTCAGAAACCGCCTGCCTCTGCCTCTCTCTGCCTCTGCCCCCCTAGTGCCTGATCAAAAGCGCACACCACCACACCCCCTGGATACTTTTCAATCTTTTGTGACCTCTTTGACTATCTCGTTCCTCACTGACAACAGCTGTACTATCTCATCAGCGTCCCCTCTGCACTGCCTATGAGTTGTTGCTTTTTTGTTGCTCTGTCTTTTGTTTGCTTGAGACAGGTCTCACTGTTAGCCCGGACCACCGTCTAACTCACAATCCCCCTCCTCTCTGTCCTCTAGATTCTGGGGCTATCAGTATGAGCCACACCAGGCTTTCTACTCAATTTTTTTTTCCCTACCACTCAACTCTTAATCTATTTTAAAAACATCAAAATTAACACCAGAGCATCCTGAGTCCCATTGTTGAGGGACATACGCCCTCCTCCCTTCCTGTCGTGGCTCAACCTCTGGAGCCTTTCCCAGCCACTGGTCACATCCTGCCCACACTCAGCCTGGGATAACAGGCCTTGAGGAGACAGATCCTCACGAGGCCCCAGGACTCACCGCTGCCAAACTCAGCAGCAACAGCTTGGGCTTCCTATCCCCCATCTACGTGTGTAAAATATTTCACTTCTAAAGGTCGTGCATAGGAAGGCCTGGAGACAAAGCGCACTGGGTCGCTCCCAGCTCTGAAAAGCTTAGCATTCTTTACTGCTTGTATTATTTCTCAACAATTACTGGGTACTATATACACCTTTTTCAAAAAAAAGAAATTGAAGGTGAACTGAGGAAGAGGCGTTTGCTCAGCCAGTTAGCAGCCGTGAATAGAGACTCTCTCTGCAAGATGCTCAAGGCTGAGATTGGCCAGCCTACCCCTGGAGAGCAGCTGTATAAATTGAAATACAAAAGATTTCTCCAAAGCTGCATTAGATTAAATCTGTGACTACATCAGTATACACAAATTATGTGATGCTGCTCCCATATTATTTTGATTTGTATTAATTTGTCTTATTGTACTCCAAATGGACAGTGGAGAAATGCCTTCTGAAGTGCCATAGACTAATCTACAAACACAAATGGAAGATTTTAGAAGCCCAAACGTCCATGTTGTTCTTTCTAACACCTGAATGTTGTATCTTATGACAGTACTTTCTGGAAGATTCTGTTATATACCATAGCCCACTGGCTGTTCAACTTAGTCAGAGCTGGATAGAGTGGTTCGTGCCTGTCACCCCAGCTACATGGTGGGGCAGTGTGGTTTGTGTGTGTGTGTGTGTGTGTGTGTGTGTGTGCAGAGACAGAGGGAGAAATGATTAGAACTAGGTACCACTGAAGGCAGAGTAAACTGTCAGAAACCAAGTAGTTAAGAACAGCAGCAGCTGCAACCACTAACCTTTCCTGAGTATTTTCTATAGACGACCTCATTTGATCTTCACTACCACCCTATCAGGTAGATACTATAGAGGAATTTTAATCCAGCACCTAGGCTGCTCTGGCAAGGGATCACATCCAAAGACCTAGGTCTATGTGACCTGGCTGGAATACAGACATGCCCTTAGTTCACACCTTTAATCCCTCTGGCTGGAATCCTTTATTACACACCTTTACTCCTAAACAATGACATCTAATTGAGGGACAGACAAAGTGATGAATCAGAGAAAGATTTAACAGAATGAGTCAGAGATAGGCTACACCCACATGAGAAGCTATTTAAGACCAGCTCAGGAAGAGAGAGTCCGTTGAGAAGTAGTGCAGTTCACTAGTGGCAGCTCAGCACATAGTGTTCAAAGGCAGTTTTTATTGAAACAGTGGTGCAGAGACAGATTGCAGAGAGAACAAGCTACACACAGGTTAAGAAAGAAGGGGCCAGAAGATTAAAACAGATTGCTAGAGTTAGTTTGAGGCCATGCAATTCAGTGAGAAGTCAAGAGAAGCCAGATTGAATCAGTCAGCTTGGAGAGGAGTTTGGGCCAGAACAGCTGGATTGAACCAGCCAGCCAGAGTTCAGAAATAGCCAGAAAAGGTGAGCTATTCAGGAGTAAGCCTCCAAGATGACAATTACACCTGGCAAATAAAAGTCACTTTTACAAGATACATTATCCCAGAGTCCTAGACAGTCAAGGTGGCACAGGCTATAATCTCAGCACTTGGTGGCAAGAGGATGGGGAATTCAAGACCATGCTCAGCCACATGACATGTTCAAGGCTAGCCTGGACTACATTAATCTCTGTCTCAGAAAACAAAACAATGGAGGAAAAAGACGTACAAAGAAGTTTAGTAACTGATCCACATTCTCAGGTCAGGACACAGCAAGGGCAGCATGACCCAGGAGTATGAAGGGAGGTGTGATGCCAAGGGAAGGAGCTCAGGCTCCCGTGGGCTTCGTCATGTGACTCCATGAACACTCTGGGTCCCAATCACAGAATTGTCATTTTCCCTGGCAGACAGCGTCTGATCACCTCCCTCACCAGTGATGCTCACTCACAGTGACATCCCCTTCAGAAGGAGTCCAAGACAGGAGTTCGTTCTCTTCTGCCTTCACTCTTTTCCTATGGTGGCAGGATATCTGAACTGCTATGGCAGTTCAAGAACATGAAAGGAAGCATGGCTGACCCATCCAAGGCGATCATAATCTACACATGCGCTATGACGTACAACTGTACTGGCTGGATTGGTAACAACAAAGGATTCACAGGCTTTGTGGATTGATGAAAAGGTTTTTATATGGATGGATTCATTATCTCTATAGAACTTTAGACAAAATGGTAAACAAAACAGTCAAATAGGGAGAGATGGCTCAGTAGTTAAAAGCACTGCCTGCTCTTCCAAAAGATCCAGGTTTAATTCCCAGCCCCCACATTGCAGCCCACAGCTGTCTGTAACTCCAGTTCCCTCTTCTGACCTCCACAGGGAGCAAGCATGCACTGGGTGCATAGACATAGATGCAGGCAAGCCATCCATACACATAAATAAATAGATTTTAAAACAAAAACAAACAAAAAAGAAAATCCAACAGGAAATAAGCATTTCTTTTAAGAAATGTTGAAAATTTGTCCCAATCTTGAGGTTTTTAGCTAGTGAATATTGGTAGTCACTGCTATCTGGAAACCTGAGGCATATGACCAGAAGACAGAGGCAGTCAGGTCTCTGTGAGTTCAAAGCCAGCCTGGTCTTCACAGTGAGCTCTAGGCCACCAACCAGGGCTATAGAGTACATAGTAAGATCCCATCTCCCTGCCACCTTCAAAAAAAAAAAAAAAACAAGAATAAGAAAAAAGTAAACAAAAATGTACAACCTAAAAGATTAAAGATAAGCAAGCTATCACATGTCTATTTCCAAATTAAAGAAAACTTTTTTTTTTAAACTCCAGAACACTCCATGACATGTGCATATCCAGAAATAGTCAAATCTGTGATTAGTCTGTCTATTTTCAAGCCAGGTATCAGTCTAATAATTGCAGTACTTAGGTGTGTATGTATGGTATGGTGTGGTGTGGTGTGGGTGTGGTGTGTGTCTGTGTGTCTATGTGTCTGTGTGTGTCTGTGTGTCTATGTGTCTGTGTGTGTCTGTGTGTCTGTGTGTGTTGAGTGTGTGCATGAATGTGCCCATCACTTGCCAGGTCAGAAGACAACCTCCATGAGTTGGTCCTTGCTCCCCACATCCCGGGGGCACAGCCTCTGGGTTCTGGGGCTGTGCCGTATGTTCTAGACGTGCTTTCTCCTGGCTCCACCTCCCACTGCAAGGCAAGCATCCTGGGGTTGAAGGCACATGCCCCCACATAAGATTTTTAGAAGATTTCCAGAAACCAAACTTGTGTGCTCAGTCTTGTGTGGCTAACTCTCTTACCTACTGAGCCATTCTCTGAGACTTCAGTCCTAATGGAATGACTGAGGGTTCAAGGCTAGCCTGGGCTACAGAGTGAACTCCTGTCTCAAAGAGAAAGGGGGGAGAGAAGTAAGGGAACAGGGAAGGGAGGAAAGGAGAGAGGAGAAAAGAAAGAAGGAGGGAATCGATCAATCAATTAATCAGTTAGTCAATATGGGGGCAGTCTGACAAGCTTCAAAAGTTAAGGCTCCTCAAAGTCTAAGGCACAAGTTCAAGGCCAGCTGGGCTTCACAGTGAGAACACACACACACCCCTTCCCTTCCTAATACCCTGAAGAAACATAAAATCAACAGATTATGTCCGGTTCGCATGGACAACATAAACACCAAATGCTTTCTGATCGTTTCAGCAGGGTTGGGCTTTCTTGCACAGTGGATTCCAAGCCAGGCACCATGGTATTCCCTGTACCTGGGAAGTGGGGGCAGGAAGTCACGCCAGTCTAGACGACAAGAGACCTCATCTCAAAAAAAGTTTTAAAGAATCAAAATTTGGAGGCATTAAAATTCAAGGCCTGAGACACTGGTCAGGGGCACAGAGCACACTCTGCCTGAGCAAGGTTCTGGGCTTGATCCCCAGTAACAATATAAAATTTTTAATAATTTTTTCAAAAAGAACATGTCTGATGCAACTCTGAAGGGTAAAAAGAAGGGACGCCAGCATTAACAGTCACCGCCAAAGTCGTGAAACTGCATTTCCTTTTATTATCTGACTTTTCAAAACAAATGAATAACAACAAAGCTGAAGGATACAGTGTTTCCTCACAGGAGAAAACTAAAATAACTGAAATGGGTGGTGTGATGGTTTGTACATGCTTCGCCCAGGAAGTGGCACTATTTGGAGGTGTGGCCTTGTTAGAGTAGGTGCATCACTGTGAGTGTGAGCTTTAAGACCCTCATCCTAGCTGCCTAGAAGCCAGTATTCTGCTAGCAGCCTTCAGATGAAGACATAGAACTCTCAGCTCTGCCTGCACCGTGCCTGTCTGGATGCTGCCATGCATCCTTGATGGTAACTGACTGAATCTCTGAACCTGTAAGCCAGCCCCAATTGAATGTTGTCCTTATAAAACTTGCCTTGGTCATGGTGTCTGCTCTCAGCAGTAAAACCCCAACTAAGACAGGCAGGAAAGCAGAAGGCTAGCCAGGATGTGGAAGGAAAGTGCAGGAAGCCCATCAGGCCAGCACCTCATTAAAGCCACCAAGACAGAAAACAGACTACGCTCAGGTCACAATCAGACTTGAATGCAGACCTCTCTCAGGCCTTCCTCCTTAAGCTTCTACCTGGCTCTGTTTGTCCATGCTGGAACTCTGCCCTCCAACATGGCAGGGTCATGGGTCATCACCATACTAGAAAAACTCCTCCAACAAAGAGTCAGACAGAAAATCTGACTTGAAAGAATTGTGAGGGTAATTAGACTTATATACAATTATACATGTTACATATACAGACACTAGATGAAAACAGAAATGTATAGTCCTCCTCTATGACCTCCATCATGGCTATGACCTCCACTATGACCTCTGCTATGGCTATGACCCCCCACACACTATGACCTCTGCTATGGCTATGACCTCCACTATGACCTCTGCTATGGCTATGACCCCCCCACTATGACCTCTGCTATGGCTATGACCCCCCCACTATGACCTCTGCTATGGCTATGACCCCCCCCACTATGACCTCTGCTATGGCTATGTCCCCCCCACTATGACCTCTGCTATGGCTATGACCTCCACTATGACCTCTGCTATGGCTATGACCTCCACTATGACCTCTGCTATGGCTATGACCTCTACTATGACCTCTACTATGGCTGTGACCTCTACTTTGACCTCTGCTATGGCTATGACCTCTGCTATGGCTATGACCCCCACTATGACCTCTGCTATGACTATGACCCCCCTCCCACTATGACCTCTGCTATGGCTATGACCCCCACTATGACCTCTGCTATGGCTATGACCCCCACTATGACCTCTGCTATGGCTATGACCCCCACTATGACCTCTGCTATGGCTATGACCCCCACTATGACCTCCAATGTGAAGCTGACACCAAATTAGGTCAGATCACAAAGGAAACTCAAAATCTCAGTGGCTACAACAAACAGATGAACCTGCTGACACAGAATTTGACCACAGTGTGTTTAAGTGTAAAAAGTTAGCTGGGAGCCGGTGTGGAACACATCTACCATCCCAACACTTGAAAGGCTGGGGCAGGAGGATTGCCACAATTTTGAGACCAACCTGGGCTACCCAGCAAGACTCTGTCACAAGAGCAAAAAAGACTTAGCTGGATATGTTAGCACCTTGTGTCATCTCAGCCTCTCAGCTGCAGAAGCAGAAGAAAATCTGAGAGCAGCCTGGCTACCCAGCCAGACCCTGTCTCAAAAAAAGTCCTTAACTGTCTGTAAAAGAATCAAGGGGCTGGTGAGATGGCTCAGTGGGTAAGAGCACCCGACTGCTCTTCCAAAGGTCCAGAGTTCAAATCCCAGCAACCACATGGTGGCTCACAACCATCCGTAATGAGATCTGGCACTCTCTTCTGGAGTGTCTGAAGACAGCTACAGTGTACTTACATATAATAAATAAATAAATCTTTAAAAAAAAAAAAAAGAATCAACAAGGCTGGGCAGTGGTGGTGCAGGCCTTTAATCCCAGCTCTTGGGAGGCAAAGGCAGATGGATTTCAGAGTTGGAGGCCAGCCTGGTCTACAGAGTGAGTTCCAGGATGGCCAGGGCTACACAGAGAAACCCTGTCTGGGGGTAGCGGGGAGAATCAACCAAAAAACAAAACAAAACAAAAACAAAAAACACATTCAACAGAAGAATTTATTTAGCTGTAAAGAACTGGAAAAACGAAGCGTCTACAGTACAAAGCTCTGTGCACAGCACAGCACTCAAATGCCATCCACTGCCATCCACCATGAGCTAAACGGCCTGTAACTGCACTCTCAGAAAAGCACAGACTCAGACAAAACACTGCTCTGCAGCGAGGGGAAGGACCTGGAAGGACCGAGCTGTGAGATCACGAAGCCAAAGATAGCAGCCTAGGTCAGGAAGTTAAGGATGGGTGAAAGGAAATGATCCTTCCATTGAGATCAAAGGACAGAAAGAATTCTGCCAGGGAAGGAAGGGAGGCGGCACCTAGGCAGGCCAGGAGGTTCAGGAACTCAGTGTGTGCACACTCTCAACCCAGTTCAGTATGGCTCTGGAATCAAGTGGAAGGAGGTGCCAGGGACTATACAATGGGATCCTATCTTAGAAAATGAGATTTTAAAAAACGTCTAAGAATTGATACTAATCAATATGCAAGGTCTTTATGAAAAACACAGAAAATCTTTCACAAAGGCATAAGCAAAACACAAGAGAAGAAGCATGTTATAAGGGAAGATAAGATGTTATAAATTAGCAATTATTCCCAATCAATTCACAAAATAAACAAAACTTTCCCCAAATCCCTTAGAAAGTAATGAAGGAGGGACTCCGTTGGTAAAGTGCCTGCCAGCCAGCTGAGCGTGAGGTCCTCAGTCACGGTCCCCAGCAGCCACCTACAGTACAGACTATAAGCCCAGCCCGGGGAAGGCAGAGCCAACTGATCCTAGAACTCACTGATCACCAGACTAGCCAATCTATGAGCTCCAGGTTCTGTGAAAGATCCTGTCTCGAAAAACAAGGGAGAGCGCAATGGAAGACAGGACAGAACCTCTGGTCTCCCTCTCACGGGAACACTCACGTGCTACACAAGCACATGCGCTCGCCACACCCAGAAATAAAGCGGTAAAGAGCTCCTGACTACCAAATGTGTAAATAGACGTGAAATACTCCAATAGAAAGGCCCATTTCTCCGGGCGTGGTAGTGCACGCGGTTAATTCCAGCACTCAGGAGGCAGAGGCAGGCAGAGGCAGGCGGATTTCTGAGTTCAAGGCCAGCCTGGTCTACAGAGTGAGTTCCAGGACAGCCAGGGCTGCACAGAGAAACCCTGTCTCGGAAAAAAAAAAAAAAAAAAGGCCCATTTCCCTGCACTTGGGAGGGGAAGGCAGCTGGAGGACCAAGCGTTCAAGGTCATCATCAGTTACAAGCTAGAGTTCGAAGGCAGCTTGGAATAAGGAGATTGTCTCGATCTCTGTCTCCTCAACAAAACAAGATAAAATAAACAAAACAAAAAGCCAAAACCCAACAACAGTGAAAGAGCCGTGCCTGCGACAGATATGCCAGCGAGAAATGGACTAAACCAATCTCTGGAATTTTTTAAACTATAGAGGACAAGTTTTGGCAGTGCAGTCTCTCCTTCTGACCCTGTGAGCTTTGGGAAGAGCCCAGGTCACGGGCTTGGGGTAGGTACCTCTACCCACCATACAGCGCAGCACAGAAAAATCTCACCACTGTTCTGTTTGGTTGTTTGGTTTGTTTTGGTTTTTGGTTTTTCGAGACAGGGTTTCTCTGTATCGCCCTGGCTGTCCTGGAACTCACTCTGAAGACCTGGCTGGCCTCGAACTCAGAAATCTGCCTGCGTCTGCCTCCCAAGTGCTGGGATTAAAGGCGTGCACCACCACTGCCTGGCTCTTTGTTTTGTTTTGATCAACCAGTAACTATACATTTGTCATTCATTTTAAAGAGCCTATATCTCTTTAACTCAATGTTTACCAAGTATCTATAGTGCATGGTAGAGGCAGAACATACATGAAAAGCGCGGGTCATCTGTTGCGAGGGTGAAGTAAGCTATGGGAGGCAACAGATCATTCAACAACTAACATGTAGAAACTGACAAACAAAAGACTTTAATTTAGACTATATCCAACTACAAACGAAAATACCTGCCAGGTGACTACTTGGCAGTGGCTTGTCTGAGCTGAGGCAAAGCCCACGTTGACCTCAAACTCACTAAGCACAGCGGTAAACGGCTCACTCTCCTGCCACCTCCCAAGTGTTGGGATTGTGAATCCACGCCACCACATCCAGATTTACTGTAAATATTTTTAATTCAAAACAAATAAGCCAAGCATATATGACTATGTAGCTGGGAGAGGTTTGTACACTCCGCAGGGCTCACTGCCATGCCTGGCTTATGGACTGACACAACAGAGACCACAAAAGCCAAAAGGGTATTCTGCCAAACAGACAGTGCGGTTCTATTCTGGTTTGTTCTTTCTCTTCAGATCAAAGGCTGGGAAGGTTTCTTTGCAGACCCCCCAATAAAGATGGGGTGTCCTGAGCACTGAGTTTCTCAGCTGTGATACCAACAACTGCTGATTATGTTCAACTCTGGCACTGGCGGGACCAGGACTGAGGGACACAGGAAGCTCTGAGACTTGAAAGTAAAGACCCGCGCTTCTGACCAAGGGACGTGTTATCTTCAGCAGGACAGAAAGGCGAGCCTCACACGCCTCAGAGTTTTCTGTCTACAACAACACTGAACAAGGGAGCTGCACCCAGGCTGCTGTGGTGACACCTGGAATCCCAGTACCCCACAGGTCCAGGTCAGAGAATCTCAGATTCTAAAACAGCCAGGGCTACATGGCAAGCAAGAAGTAGAGAGAAAGAGGGGGCAGTGGGGCTGGGGGGGAGGGGGAACCAGACAAAGCAAAAACTTCATATCATAAAAGCCTATTCAAATGTCTATTAAGTATAAGTATGGGGTTGATTATAATCAACCTCAACCATACAAACTACAATTCCCGGGAAAACAGCCATACCTGTCCTTAGGATTCTGCAAAGCTGAGTGACTGACTCGTGGCTGTGGAGAGCCAGAATACTGCAGAGCCAGAGCCAGAGTAGGCTGCGTTCTCTTTAGTCCCCTTGGTACCATTCACCGCTCTTCTCAGTGCCTAACCTGCTATGCTAGGCAGGCACTGGATAGCATCTGAGGCCTGAAGCTGAGATCTCCCCTTGGCTGTAGCCATCTGACTGTGGTGGTTTGAAAGAGGATGGCCCCCACAGGCTCATATAGAGTTAACTGTTTGACCTCACTTGGAAATATCAGTGGGAGGGATGAGGTATGGCCTTGCTGGAGGAGGTGTGTCACTGGGGATAGGCTTGGAGGTTTCAAACACCCACACCATTCCCAGCACCCCCCTGCCCTCCCCTCTCCCTCCCTCCCTCTCCCTTGCAGTGGCTCTCTCCAGAGCCCTGCCTGCTACCTAAAATGAGATGCTTTCTTTTCAAAGTCATCTTGATCATGCCATTTTGTCACAGCAAGCAAAAGTAACTAAAACATTACCTGATTAAAACATGCTGAGAATAGAGCTGGTTTGTGAGAAGGGACAGGCTGAATTCAAAGTAAAATGAAGGGCCTGATGTGCCCCCCCCCTTCATTCAAATAATGAAGTATTTGAAAGCACCTTGATTTACCTATGACTTTCTTTTGTAACTATAAAAACATCATGGGACCATTAGCACATTGGAACATGGTATTTGGGACAATTCCTATAACTAGGAATCATTACATTCCTAGTTATAAATTCAACAAAGAATATATACCTGTAACTAAATATATGCACAGACATATTCACAGCAGTATCATAACTAGTATTAACCAAACACTGTAAAAGCACCCCCGTGCCTAAAAATATAAAATGAATTTAAAATGTGGCATTGGAGGTGGCTCAATAGCTAAGAGCACTCGCTGCTCTTGCATAGGACCCAGGTTTGGTTCCTATCACCCATGTGGTGGCTTGCAAACATATCTAACTCCAGTTCCAAAGGCTCCAACACCCTCTTCTGACTTCCATGGAAACCAAGCATGCACTTGGTGCACATACATACATGCAAGCAAAACACTTACACACATAAAATAAATCTAAAAATAAATTTAATTAGCATTGGAAACGAATGCTAGAGGTTTAGACTAATAACAGAATGTTTGCCTAACATATCTAAGGCTCTGGGTTGGATGCCCAGTATAGTGAAAGGGGAAATGAGTTGTTTGCTACGCACATCTATGTGGGTGCCTGTGTCCTAGCTACTGCTGAGGCCAAGGCAGGAGAATTGCCTGAATCTAAGAATGTGAGATCCACCTAAGTGACCCAGGAGACTGTCTCAAAAAAACAAACAAACAAACAAAAAAAAAAAAAAAAAACCAACCCCCTCCAAAAAACCACCTGGGTTTGGTGGTACATGCCTGTAACCCCAACATTCAGGAAGCTGAGTCAGGAAGACAAATAGAAGTTCTAGGATAGCCTTGTCTACATTACAAGTTCCAGGCTAGCCAAGACTACATTTGAGAGAGTGCCCCATCTCAAAAAAACAAAAACCAACCAACAAACAAACAAACAAAAAAACCAGAATGCTTACCACCAAACAAACAAACCTGTGGCATAGTAAATCAGTTATTTATTTAGAGAACGATAGTTAACTACACATGAAGAAATTCTAACTCTGGACTTCTCCACTGAGCACTGCCTTAGTAAAGTCTCACCAACGTAATGTTCAGCAGAGTAACCCATGGTTATATTTCTACGTTAGCTTGCTTTCTACTGCTGTGATAAAACACTGACCGAATAACTTCAGGAGGAAAGGGTTTATTTGGCTCACAGGTTCTGTCAGAGTCGGCCATCAAGGAAAGTCAGAGCAGGAATGCAAACAGGAACCTGGAGGCAGGAGCCAAGCAGAGGCCATGGGGATGCTGCTGACTGGCCTGCTTCCTGGGTTTGCTCAGCTGACACAGCCCAGGAGCACAGTGGGGTACGCCCTCCTGCCTCAGGATGACGCCTCCCATCCCACAGTGGGGTATGCCTTCCTTCATCAGCTAGCGATTTAAACCATGCCCCAAAGGCTTAACCACGGGACGATCTAATGGAGGCAACTCCTCAATTGGGGTTCCTTCTTCCCAGGTCTCTCTAGCTTGTGTGGAATTGACCGTAACCAGACAGCACATACATCAGAAACAGACAAACCTACAGTAATATAACCCACTTGTCGAATGTGCCTGGGACAGGGCTGGTAACCATCAAAGCCTCAGGATGCATAAACGGCTGAGAGCCACTGAGAAAGGGAACACAGGTCGGCTGCTGTGAGTTCGAGGACAACCTCCACAACATAATGAGTTCCAGACAAGGGTATGTGCATAATGAGACTCTGTGTTAAAAAAAAACAAAAAAAAAAAAACAGTAGCCGGGCGTGGTGGCGCATGCCTTTAATTGCAGAGCTTGGGAGGCAGAGGCAGGCGGATTTCTGAGTTCGAGGCCAGCATGGTCTACAAAGTGAGTTCCAGGACAGCCAGGGCTACACAGAGAAACCCCGTCTCGGAAAAAAACAAAAAACAACAACAACAAAAAAAAAACAAAACAGTAAAGAAGCTAGAGAAAGCACCCAAGGAACTAAAGGGAACTGCAACCCTATAGGTGGAACAACAATATGAACTAACCAGTACCCCGGAGCTCTTGTCTCTAGCTGCATATGTATCAAAAGATGGCCTAATAGGTCATCACTTGAAAGAGAGGCCCATTGGAATTGGAAACTTTATATGCCCTAGTACAGTGGAACGCCAGCGCCAAAAAGGGGGAGTGGGTGGGTAGGGGAGTGCAGGGGGGTGGGTATGGGGGACTTTTGGTATAGCTTTGGAAATGTAAATGAGCTAAATACCTAATAAAATGGAAAAAAAAGAAAAAAAAAAAAACAGTAAAGAACCAGATTATCTACAGAGGCCCCATGGACAATCTCAGAAACACTGAGTTAGGATTGGCTCAGAGGCTCAGTCACTGCCGGCACAGCCACACATTCCTGACAGCTTTCAATGGACTGTCTGTTTCCTAGTAGCTATCTGAGCCTCGCAGATGATGAACAAGGAAGACACAAGACTAATCAGCTCCATTTCAAAGATGAGGAAATAGACCCAGAATGGAACCAAGATGGCAGTTAAATCTCTCCAGGTCACATTAGTGGTCACCCGGGATCACATATGTCCACGGGTCCCAAGACAGAACTAATGGAAAATTCTTCAAATTACAGTTACAGAAGGAAGAAGCGTCCCATCTTCACAAAGGGGAGCAAATGCATGCTTAGTTAAATGAATCAAAACTCTATAAGGCATTTCGATTCCTAGTTTAAAATGTTTACCCAACTGCCGGGAGAAAAATGCACAATCAGGAAAAACACATTTAATATTTCTAAAGGGCTGGATTAAAATTTCAGCTGTAAACTTCATTACTGTAATTAGATTTTTAATGCATATTTATTAAACATCATTCAAATACTGTGTACAAATTATTCCTGAGTTATTTGTACATTTGTGTTGATTCCAGCAAACTGTCCACGGTAGCCACTGACCAGCGATGTCCTGTTACGGAGGCAGAAGCTTATCCTGGGGTCAGAGGCAGCTCCTTTAAGCTCTGTTACGTTCTAATCATACCCAAAAGATAAACATTCCACTTCTTTTTTTGAGAAACGAAACGGTCACAAAGGACTCAAAAAGTCAAGCCTCCTGGGTGACATTGAAGACCCGTGTTTGATTTGGTGACGAGTAAACAGGGTGCAGAATAGAGAAAATCAAATCTTAATTAAACTCTTTCTTTAGAAAAACAACATAAGCCGTCATCAAGGAATGCATCGCAAGATGATTTACTTTATTTATAAAAGGCTGATTTGGGGGCTTTAAAAGGGTGCTTTTGATTTAAATAGAAAAATTATGAAAATTAAAACTAAGCGCTTCCTGGTTATCATTCTTTCCCTTTAGAAGGTAGTTAATCTTAAATGTGCCGATGTGTTTAATGCTATGGGGGAGGGGGGGTTACTTTAAATTTCATGATAACAAATCAGTAAAATAGTGCCTAAAATTCTGAATAAGACCATTCTGAGGTAATCACAAGCATTGCCCAGCACGCTGCATAACTTCCCAGTATTCACTGTGCTCACACACGATTTCATAATGAGGACTAAGAGATCTCTTTTCTTTCAAATTAAAAAAGAAAAATGATTGATCGCTTTGTTGTGTTGTTTAATTGAGGCAGGGTCTCATGCAACCCAGACTGGCCTCGAACTCACTATGTCGTCGCTGAATGTATCCTTGAGCTTCTGACCCCAGTGCCTCCACCTCTGTGTGCTGGGGTTACAAGTGTGTGCCTCCACCTTTGGTTTTATGAGGGACCAAGCCCAAGGTATTGTGCATGCTGGATAAGCACTCTACCTGCTGAGCTACATCCTAGACCCAGTTTACTTCAAACTGGATAGATTCACCCACATGTAAATGAGGATCTTTAAATGGAGTCTGCTGGAGTCACATATAAAATATAAGGTATAGGATAGCCCTGTGAGAGAACTGCCCTAAGAAGTCCATGTTCATGGGTGGAGCTGGATGGCAGTACACTAAGTGTGACAAGCCAGGCAGAGAAAGACGGATGCTGCTCACGGCATGGTCTCTCTTACACAGGGAAGCTAAAGTTCATTTACAGAAGTAGAGAGCTGAATAGCTGGCAACTGACAGGCTAGAGATGAAGTGGGACGGAAGGCCAGGTAGTGGGTATCAAAATACAGCAGGCTCACTCCAGTTTGTAACTGTTTACTACATGCCTTATGAAGATGTAACAGGGGAGCTGAGGGTTCCCAGCAGACGTTAGTGATGTGTTGAAGGAGATAGTTATCTATGTATGCAGTTATTGTACTCTGTGCCAAAGATGTGCAGGACTGAAAGAGATTTTAAAAGAACAAAACAGAATTGTATGGCAACTGACCCAGAAGTGCCGCCCTGCCAACTAGCTTCCATTAGTGCTGGATGCTATCCCTGCCACTAAGGAAGAGAAGATCTCAGTGACCTTACCACCGCACAGCTGGACCCTGATGCTACGACACTGACATGCCAGACAAGGTGTGTCTGCTGTAGTGGTGGCATGACAGTTACTGGAGTCACCAACCTTGATGGATTTGAGGCTTACTCCATAGGACGGAATTCAAGACTGGTACTATAAATCCAGCAAAAGATGGGGAGGGGGGCTGTCACCAGGGCAGGCGGGGAGAGGACCTACTACTGTTGCTTTGTTTTGCTAGATGGTCATGTTGCCAAACTGCCTTCTAGATATATTCACTTGGGGCTGGAGACGTGGCTCAGTGGCTAAGAGCACTGGCTGCTCTGCCAGAGGTCCCGGTTCAGTTCCCAGCACCCACATGGCAGCTTGCAACTGTCTGTAACTCCAAGTCCAGGGGAGAGACCTAATGTAGACAAAACACCAATGCACATAAAAAATAGAAAATAAAATAAAACCCTAATTGCAAAAATAAATAAATACGTTCACAAATACCCATAGCTCAGTGCTGTTCTCAACCTTGGTCTGAGGAGCCTCTTCTGCAGTGGGCAGTGGTTGGCAGAAATTCTCAGCCAACTGGTCCACACAGTGAGAGCAAGTCACCATTCAGCCTGCCTACTCCCACATGCCCCACCAAGATTCAGGGAGGGGCAGAGCAGAGCAAGTGGAAGTGCCGGAGGATGGGGTTTAGTGATAGAACAGAGCGTATTCTGAACACGACATGACTGTCATGTGAATGAACTCACAGCGACAGTGGTTAAATACACAAAACCAAGCCAGCCAACATCCCAGCATGAATGAGGGAAGGGCCCACGGGACCCTACCCCTAACTGATGAGTTAGTACTCAGGGCCTCTGAGGGACGGAGAACAGTTTTCTTTGGTAGTATACACACTGGTGTAGGTTGCCCACTCTCCAGTGTCTGCCCCACATCGTGCTCACATAGGCAACACTTGGTGGGTTATAAGAAAAAACCTCAGTGAAGTGGTCCGTGAACTCCAGAACTCAGGAGGTAGGGGCAGGTGGGTTTCTGCAGGTTTGAGACCAGCCTGGTCTACAAAGTGAGTTCCAGGACAGTCAGGGCTACACAGTAAGACCCTGTCTTGAAAAAACAAAAATTAAAAACAGAGAGATCCATAAAAGATGAGGCGCACTCACAGTAGTACAGCCACTGCCAGACTCCAAAAGATGGAATTTACAGATGGAGCCCAAGTAACCATTCTAGCCAAGGAAAACATCCAGCACGCTTTTTGTTCTGTGTCTCTGACTGCCTTTTTGACTGGCTGGCTGTTTTGGTGGGGAGGGGTGGGTCAAACATGCTACAGTGCGTCTGTGGAGGTCAGAGGACAACGTAAGGAGCTTGATTCTCTTCCTCCACCATATCCCAGAGATCAAGCCCAGGCCACCCAGTCTTGGAGGCAAGCATCATCACCCCCTGAGCCAATTCATCAGCCTTCTAGTTTTTGTTTTCATTGCTGTTGTTTTGGGGTTTGGGGGGAGAGGGGTTTTAATATAGTGTCTTCCTGTGTAGCCCAGGCTAGCCTTGGACTCAGAATACAGGGCTGCAGTTCCACATGAAAGTGCCTGTAAGAGATAGAGGCTGGAGAGATGGCTCAGCAGTTAAGAACACTGACTGTTCTAGCAGAGGACCAGGGTTCAATTCCCAGCACCCACAGGGCAGCTCACAACCATCTGTAACTCCAGCTCCAGGGAATCTAGCGCCCTCTTCTGGCCTCTATAGGTACCAGGCGTTCAAGTGATACACAGACATGCATGTAGTCAAAACATTCCCACACATACACAATAAAATAACAAAACAAAATAGAAAAGCTGGAGCCGGGTGTGGTGGCACACACCTTTAATCTCAGCAGATTTCTGAGTTCGAGGCCAGCCTGGTCTACAAAGTGAGTTCCAGGACAGCCAGGGCTTATACAGAGAAACCCTGTCTCGAAAAACCAACCAACCAAAAAAAAAAAAGCTGGGCCGGGCGGGGTGGCGCACGCCTTTAATCCCAGCACTCGGGAGGCAGAGGCAGGCGGATTTCTGAGTTCGAGGCCAGCCTGGTCTACAAAGTGAGTGCCAGGACAGCCAGGGCTACACAGAGAAACCCTGTCTCGAAAAACCAAAAAAAAAAAAAAAAAAAAAAAAAAGCTGGAAAAATCTTGATCTCAGGTCAGAAAGAAACAAACTACATAGGGAAACTAGTACATATACACAAGAACCAAAATGACTTTTCCCCCTTGGAGAATTTAGATAGCGTATTACTATACGGGCCCAAGGCTGCATCACTAATTCCCAGGCTTTGGTATCTTTTGTTACCCTGGCTCTTTCCATGAAAAGACAAATCTAAAACATTAACATCACACATTCACCAGCCACTTAAGGTGATAAAGCTTTTTAAGTCATCTAGTCTAGGCCCCTGAAGTTTATGTTTTTATATTTAACATTTTTCTTTATGTGATTGGCCTACATATATGTCTTTGTCCCACTTGTGTACCAATGACATTAGATGCCCTGGAACTGGAATCCCTGAGCTGAGGTTACCGACAATTCGGAGACATCATGTGGGTACTGGGAGTCGAACCCAGGTCCTCTGGAAGAGCAGCCACTGCCCTTGACTGCTGAGCCATCTCCTCACCCCCAAGTTTGTCAGGTTTTCAATCATCTATTTGTAGATCAGTCCTACTACAACGAACCTTCCATCTATCACAGAATGATATCTAGTGTTTAAAAGAATAATGATATTTTAAAAATAATCTTAAAAAAAAAAAAAGGCACCCTCAAGAGTGGACGTAAGGGTAGAGCTGGTACACACCTTCAATCCCAGCACTTAGAAGGCAGGGGCAGGCGGACCAAGATCTGTCTTGAAAACAAAACAAAGGGGGTGGGGTGGGGTAAAGAATGCTCATCTCTAATCATATATGCTAATAATAACAAATGGATTTGAGGAGCTGGAGAGATGGCTCAGTGGTTAAGAGCACTGACTGCTCTTCTGAAGGTCCTGAGTTCAAATCCCAGCAACCACATGGTGGCTCACAACCACCTGTAATGAGATCTGATGCCCTCTTCTGATGTGTCTAAAGACAGCTACAGTGTACTTAGATATAATAATAAATAAACATTTAAAAAATAAAACCAAAAACAAATGGACTTGAGTTGTTTCACATAAAGACAGTCACTACATTGAGAACTACGAAGTCCATCCACCCACGGGGCTAGGAGACAGCTCAGTAAGTACGGTCCTCACCCTGTAAGCTACTTCCACTCCTGCTGAGAAGGATCTCTGTGCAGGAGATGAGACTGCAGTGAGCTGAACGGAACAGGGTATCACCCAATAGCAACACCTAAAAATATAGTACATGCCCCAAGACTGTGCTACAACAAATGGTGAGATTTGATTCTCACAGTCTCTTACCCCTATGAAACACACTCTTCTTAGGCTAACTCAAATAAAGCAGGATTTTAGGCAGGAGGTTTTTTTTTCTGTTGGAAAACCAAGAGATGTCCTCCCTTTCGGTATCTGTCCCAGTTGTCTACGCCTTCTCTATTCTTCATGGTGTGTCTTAAGTCTTCCCTGGGACTTACACTTGTTTCTGCTTTCCACTCTGCAGACCTGCCCAGGCAAGTCCTGCATTCTCCTGCTCCACCTGCCTCCTATTCCTCCCTCCCTCCCCACACCCTACAACTAGCACCATCACCAACACCCTAAGTTTAACCAATCAAAACTAAATCTCAGGGCTGGGGAGGATGGCTCAGTGGTTATAAATGCTTGCTGCCCTTGCAAGGGGCCTGAGTTGTTTAATTTAAAAAAGCAAAACACACACACACAAAAACGGGACTAGAGAAATAGCTCGGTGGTTAAGAGCACTCCCTGATCTTCCAAAGGTCCTGAGTTCACTTCCTAGCACCCACATGGTAGCTCACAACTGTCTGATGCTGTCTTCTGGCATACATATATACATACACCCACATAAATAAAATACCCATATGAATAAAATATAAACAAAAGTACCCATATAAATAAAATAAATAAATAAGCAAATAAGCTAAGAAAACAATAACAACAATTTATCCCAAAAACAATGGAACTGCCTCTTTGGGTTTCTTTTCTATCTTGACTTAGTTTCCCTTACATAGCCCAAACTAGGAACTCCACAATGATATTAACTAATCTTCCATATCTGTTGCAGGGCTGTCAATTCTATCAAGAAGCCATGTCTGAATTCCCTCTCCACCACAGCATAACCTAACTGCCTTCTCAAAGATTTGAACTTCCTTCCAGCCTCAGCATCGTCCCCCAACCCCCAATGCCTGGTGTATCCAGGAGCACACATGCTGAAACAGACTCAACCACATTTATTCCAAGAACCCTCCACTACCTTATCTCACTAAGCCTAGACAGCCCCCTTGGCATCCAGGGCTCTCTGAACCCAAATGGCAGCCCCCCATCCCAGGTTCATCCCTGGTCCCTCTCCCTCAGAACCACAAAACCCAGTAAGAGTCATAGGCTGTTCTCTCCAAACATGGCTGGAAAAACAAACGAAACTCAGATTGTAAAAAAGGAGGAGCCAATTAGAAGTCTGCCTAGAGTATAGAAAAGGCTCAGCTGGGGCTGGTGGCTCCTGCCTGTAATGGCAGCTGAGAGGCCAACACAAGGGGGTTGCAAGGTTGAAGCTAGTGAACTCCTGGCAAGTGAGTCCCAGGCCAGCTCCAGCCAAGACCCTCTTTCAAAACAAACAAAACAAAACAAACAAACAAACAAAAAAAGCGTGTATCTACATGCTACATGTGTCCGCATGTGAGTATGTACATTTTTTTAGGAAAAAAAGAAAAGGGCTCATCACATATTAGCTATCAAACTTGAGTACTGTAATCCTGCCTCCCTCCGAGAGCTGGGCCCAACTCATTCATATAACTCCTTACATTTAGTTTACGACTTCATATGAATTAACAATGTTGTCACGTTTCTACCTACACACCACTGGCTAATATGATTTCTTGGTTGTTGTTAGACCTGAACTCACTATGTAGCACAAGCCAGTCTCAAATCTGCTGTGATAGTCTAGCCTCAGCCATTAAGTTTTAGGATCAGCACCTGAGCCCTGGAACAGAGGGCCCCTTTGCTGTCTGAGAAAAGGCTTTCCCTTAACTATTAAGAGGGTTAAAACTGGCCGGGTGGTGACGCACGCATTTAATCTCAGCACTCGGGAGGCAGAGGCAGGAGGAATTCTGAGTTCCAGGACAGCCTGGTCTACAAAGTGAGCTCCAGGACAGCCAGGGCTATACAGAGAAACCCTGTCTCAAAAAACTTAAAAAAAAAAAAAAAAAAAAAAAAAGAACTGAACCTATAGCTCTGAGGCAGAAGGGTGGCCTAGCGCACAGGAGACCTTGGGTTCAAAGCACAGTACTGCTGAAAATCAAGCCAAATCTTGCCCTTCCTGCCCTTCCGGTCCTCATGGTCTCTCCCAAGGCTTCCTTCCTGCCTTTGTTTAAGCCAGCTTTGTAAATGAAACTTCAAACAAGAGGGGGGAAAGAGGTGTGTGTAAAGAAAGGGGCAGAAACTGTAATCCAGACTCAATGAGATTTAGACTTCAGCATTTCTCTTGTTTATAAAATAGAAGGGAATATTTTTTACTTAAAAATTTTTTTTTACCGTGTGTGTGTGTGTGTGTGCGTGCACAAGAGTGGACAAGTGGTGGGTGTTGGTACTTCCCCTCTGCCATATGGGTCCTAGGGATTGAACTCAGGCTTGATACCAAGGCCCTTTGCTATCAAGGAACTTGTAAAGCTCACAGTCTGGTATTTATTTCAATGACTGAGGGGAAAAAAAAACCTATCTTGAGACGATGAGAATCGGCATTTGCATATATATACTCTGTTAAATTATATCCGTTTTTGAAGGTATATAAAGAGGCGCTTGGAGATGAGGAAAGGTGACTGAGGAAGACCATGAGAATAACGTCGTTCATTTGAAAATATCTGCTCATCAGACACCAATTACCATCCTACGTGCCAAGGAAATGATGGCACAGGGTTTGCTTCTTTTGAGAAACCAGTTCAGTGAACAGAGGTAAAATTAGCACTTCGGGGAAACGGCAGCAGGAGGTTCTCAAGTTCGTGGCCAGCCTGTACCACACAGTGAGGCCACGTGATTGTAATTTGGCTAAGCACTCATTCACAGACACACAACAGTAGAACGAAAGAATCGAAGGGGGCAAAACAGATAGATGATAGACAGACAGACAAAGTGATGCCCTAGGAATTTAAGATTGCATCGAGAAAAAGGGCGGGGAGGGGGCACAGGGTTCCTGACTGACATGACCATTAAGTCCATCACCAGCCTTAAGAGCCCAGATGGGGTGGGGTGAAAGGCTCCCCACACACCAACCCCACTCTTGCTTGCCCCATCCCTCCAAGCCGTGGGTACCTGGGGAAGAACTGGGTTGGCCTCTGACCCTCAAATGGAAGTTACTCTGGGCAGCTGCCTGAGGCGCTCAGAGCTCTTTGGGGCAACGAGATACAAAAGGTCAATGGACACGAACTCGTCTCTAGGATCCCTACAACCTGGGAAGCCACGGGTGCAGCTG
The DNA here is from genome assembly GCF_978045245.1 of Mus caroli. Taxonomy (NCBI): domain Eukaryota; kingdom Metazoa; phylum Chordata; class Mammalia; order Rodentia; family Muridae; genus Mus; species Mus caroli. The sequence continues at coordinate 40,735,072 of NW_028227264.1, forward strand.
GGCGGGATCAGACAGTGGGGTGACCCCAGGGCCTTGCACGGCCGGCTCGTGACACGGTCACTGACCTTTCCACGGGGGTTTCCCAGGGCCAGGGGCCGGAGTAGGGATTGCGACGACCCGCGCCCCGCACCCAACACCTCTCCCAGTCAGCCGGCTGCGCGCGGCGGAGCGCAGAGTAACCAAGGGCGACCAGGAGGCCGCCATCTTGAACTCCGTACAGGGAGAAAAACTTTATTGTAACTCAGAAGACGCGACAGAGCAGCCGGGTGCCGTGGCGCTCCAGGAGGCCACGCCTGAAAATGAGGGAGCGTTAAAGACAGATGACCTTAAGCTTAAAAAGGCTGCAACGCCTGCCCTTCAACGCCTTCCGGTGGGCCTTGGGACTACAATTCCCGAGAGGCCTCGCGCCTTGAGGGGGCGTGTCCTGACAGTCGCGGGTGTGCCCCACCCGGCTGAGAGGCGGCTAGAACTAACTCTCCACCCCGCCCCCACTGGAACCCTAGTTCTCCAGGCCTGAGAAACCAATTGTAGCTTGTAGTAACAATCGTGAACCTTCTAAGACCGCATAATATGAAGGTGACCAAGAGGTATATATTATACCTCGTCCAAACTGCTATAATATAGCCTCAATTTTCTTTTCTTTCGATGTCCAACGTGTCTCTGAAGGGTACCTGAAATGTGTTTCTGCCACTCTCTGATGGAAGAGAAATTATCTTTTATATAGCACATGTTCTCATGCTTTGAAGAAGCTTATAAGTGGGACAGGAAAGCCAAAGGGCCCAGACTGACAACTGGTGGATGTGGCAGTCATGGGATGGTGTGACCATTTGAATTTGCGGCTGCCCTCATTTGAGGCTGGCGACCCTTAGGCTAGATGAACGCAGCAGCTAAAGACAATAGTGGGATCGAGGAGAGAGCACTGTTGTGGCGGAGTACGGAGTTTATATTTTTGTCTAGGTGTGTGTGTGTCCTATATTGAAAGCGATTCTTCTGGAGGCCAGAAGTGGGCATTGATCCTGGCTGAGGTTAAAGGCAGCTGTGGGCCACTCAACGTGGGTGCTATGAACCAAACCCTTGTCAGCTGCATAAGTTACACATTATTTTAACAGTTGAGCCACTTCCCTAGTCCATACAAGATTAACTTTTAACAAAAGACAAAGACCTTCCCAGGGGGTGTCGGGTGTTGCTCAGCTGATAGAGTGTTTGCCTAGTTAGCAGGGAGCCCAAGATTCAACAGTCTGGGAAGAAAAAGCGCAAACTGCAATCCTAGCATTTGGGAAATGGAGACAGCAGTGTTAGAAGTCCAGCTACATAGTTACATAGGCCGGCCTGGGCTGCGTGAGATCCTTAAAAATAAATAAATTAAAAAAAAAAAATAAACCCTTCAACCGTGGATCATATCTAAAAGACCTGAACATTTAGCTGGGAATTATGGAAAGCAAGAAAGTCTAGCGTTCCTAGGAAGGAGGAAACAAAGTTTCAACTGTGTGACCAAAAAAGAGAACACTAAGACGAATTCCAGGAAACCAGATTGTGGTCACCAGAAGAGGAATTCTGAAGAAACAGGAAATGGAAGGTGTAGTATGGCACAGTCACTTCAAGCCTTCTCTCTGCTAATATGTCAAAGTATGTACCCACCCCGATGGGACTGAAGATAGTCTAAAGAGACACTTGTGTCTTCTTTCCCTTTGGCTATTGCACTACTGAAACAATGGCCCTAAGAAATTGAACTGCTCCCAAGAATCCCACGCTGGGACAAGGAAAAGGCTGAAGCCTGGTGCCAACCAGAAAACGGAGAAGCTGGTCTCCCGGAAGTGACGTCACACGGTTCAGACAACGTGCAGAACCAGCTCTTAGGATACACTGGAGCTGGGCATTGGTGGGCCAGTGATGCACAGATCACACCTGACCTGGACGACTGAGTTGTTGTACCTCTTTCACATGTGTGCCTAGTGCCTAAGGAGGCTGGAAGAGGGCACCAAATCTCCTGGAACTGAAGATGGATGGTTGTGAGCCTCTGCATGTGTATTGGGAGTTGAACCCAGGTCCTCTTGACAGAGCAGTCCATGTGCTCTTAACTGCTCCGCTGTCTCTCCTGCTCACAAGCTGATTTTATAAAAAGGTCTTCCACTACCCAGAACTGAAATAAGTAAATAAATAAGTCTCACACAGCACTCCCAATTTTATATTCTCTTCTTATATAAAATTATAATTTCACACAACACTGCCAATTGTATGTTCTCCACAACACTTAACACCATATAGTACCTACTGTATAGTCTACACACTACAGAGCCTGAACTGAAGGTGCTGTGCACAGTAGGTGAGCAGTGGCACCAGCCTCAGACCACAACACTGTGCGTTGCTAGGTGATTAGCTTATTATCTGCTCTTCCAAGAACTGAGGCTCTCTGTGCTTGGTATGCTCACAGCTGTGTTCCCAGACCTGGAGTCACGTCTAGCTTATAAGGATTTTTTTTTTTTTTAACTGAAAGAGTAATTTCAGTAAAAATACAAAGTGTACTGTTTAAAGGACCTGAGGGGTTGTTACGGAAAACTGGAACGTGTTGCAGAGTCACCCATGATTCTTAATGCAACTGCTGGGAAGGGGACATGGAGGGAGCCCAGCATCCACACTGGAGAATGTGGGGTGCGTGGTCCCTTCCCCACCCCCACCCCAGACCAACATCACAGAGGAGGCTGGTGTCTTCTGCGCTTTGGCTTCTGCCATCCTGTTCAGGAAAGCTATGCTCTCTCCAACCCCTCTGATTCCACGAAGCTTGTGGAACACAATGTGTAGTGTTTCTACTCATCTTGCAGAACCAAGGGACAGAGAGGCAGTGAGACTTCCCATGGCGGTTATAGGACTCACCGTGATCAGTGCCAAGGGGAAGGAGCTGTGGCAGCAGAGAAGAGTTTTCAGCTGTGCATCCCACCAGCTATGACCTCACCTGCCCTGTACCTGTCTACCCACCCATCAGCCACCTCCTATTATCCCACCCTGTTAGGACCTAGGTAAAATATTAAGGTCCACATGGAGTATTAAGGCCTAGGGACCTGTTACCTGGCTGGTCCATCATTATAAGGAAACTTTCACATATGTTTCTGCTGTTACTAGTGTGAGATCCCGACTTAAAGCGTTTCTCCCTGAAAGGTAAAGCCCCTAAAACATTCCCCCAAGCTTGTTTTCCCTGAGCTCTAAAAATACAGCCAGAAAGAAGCTCTTTGTTCTCTATAGCCAGCAAAAAGCCTTTTTGTTTCTATACCTTACAACCAGAGATGCAGTAATTGTAAAAAGACCTAGCCAGGCGCTTGCTTGGCTCCCTGTGCCAAGGACACAGAGATAAATTCCACAGAGAAGAGCTGTAGCCAAACTCCTCCCAATTCCTCACTTTGCCTTTAAAAGCCCCCTGCCCTGCACTGTAAAAGGAGTCCATGATCACCTAACTTACAATAAAGTCTCTTGCAGTTTACATCAGGTGTGGTTTTCTCTCGAGTCATTGGGGTGCCGGCCAGCTCATCCCGGGACTTAAGCAGGGGTCTCCCCAGTGTCTGGGGTCTTACACTAGGAAAGTTTCTAATGCCAAGTTGATTACATATTCTGTTATGTTCTGTGCCCTGGGAGACCAATCACCATAAAAGTCAGAACTACTTTGTATAGTTACTAACAGTAAGCTTGGACCTGAACCAACCACTCAACAGCACTTCCTGCACCCGTGTATAAGCTTTTATGATATAAGCTGCCCTTGGGATGGACCCCAACATAAGAGAGATACCCGTACCAACCTAAGAAATTTACTTGGGGGGGCTGGTGAGATGGCTCAGTGGGTAAGAGCACCCGACTGCTCTTCCAAAGGTCCAGAGTTCAAATCCCAGCAACCACATGGTGGCTAACAACCATCTGTAATGAGATCTGGCGCCCTCTTCTGGAGTGTCTGAAGACAGCTACAGTGTACTCACATATAATAAATAAATAAATCTTAAAAAAAAAAAAGAATTTAAAAAAAAAAAAAGAAATTTACTTGGAATAAGACTTCCATTCTGAGTAGTGGTCAAGGTACAGGTTAATTAAGTTCCCAAGACCTCCCTGGGAACTGACATCCTACTTGGCAGAAAGAGAGAGGCATGCATGTGGGCAACTGACATCCTGCTTGGCAAGTTAAGACATGAATGTTAGACAAGGCAAGTCTCCTGCCACAGTTGAATACCCCAACCAAGAGACCAGGAAAAGTGTACAGCAAAGACATGTTCTTAAGGAAATCCCCCTATCCCTAAATCCTGATTGGCGAAATAACTTGGTACAGACGTTTGTGGATTTGGGTCTTAAATACCCTGTAGGATCTTAACTTAGCGTCATGGTCCAGTCCCCAAATCCAGACTATGGCCCTGGCCAACCAGTCCTGGGGCATATGCTCAGTAAACTATCCCTTTCTTACTGAGGTCGGTGTTCCTGTGGTTTGTAAGGTGATCCCTGGACCCCAACACACTCACTGGAGAGCCTTAGCTGAGCGGGTACTGAGAAGCCTGAAGTGGCCTTAGCCTAGCAATAATCCTTGTGCCTAGGCCTCCCAAGGACTGGGATCGCATCTATGCTTCATCGCACCCAGCTCCACAGAAGGAACCAAGGAACCACTTTCAATATATTTCTGATCCTCAACCCTCACGAGGAATCCTTCCTCAAATATGATTGGCCTTGTTGTCTTAAAGCACCTTAAATCCATCCGTTATCATTTGCTCTGTCCGAGCTGATGCAGTCTCTTTCCTCTTCAAACCGCTCTAGTATGTCTTTCCAAAGTTGTAACCTAACTGAGCAAAAGCCCTTCCAACCACCTAAGTTAGTGGAACCTCCCTGTAGACCAAGGAATGAAAAATTAAGGCACAGTGTCTTTGTAACAGACCTTAAGGAAATCAAGATGTGGCTCCTGTCTCTGTTCACATCACCCAAAGAATTCCAGCTTGGAAAATGACATCAGTGGTTTAGCAAGTATTTTATTTCTATTTATGTTTTAGTATAGCTATTACTATATATTAATAATTCCAGAAGAATTAGAATACTAATCCAATCTACCAACGAACACTATTTCACTATTACTTATTTATAAGTGTGTATTCTGATACTGTTTGTGGGTTGTTGTGGTTTTAATAAGAAAAACATATTATTAAGTCAGGTATGCCGGGCAATGGTGGCGCATGCCTTTAATTCCAGCACTTGGGAGGCAGAGGCAGGCAGATTTCTGAGTTTGAGGCCAGCCTGGTCTATAGAGTGAGTTCCAGGACAGCCAGGGCTACACACAGAGAAATCCTGTCTCGAAAAACAAAACAAAACAAAAAAAGTCAGGAATGGTGGACCCACTCCTCCAGAGGCAGGAAGAGCACAGTTTATGCAGCTGGAGCTGTATGGGGATTGTATGTTTGTTTTTTTAAAGAAAATATTAAAACAATTGACTAAAATTTAAGTTTCCAGAGAAATACCAAGAATGTTCCAGGCTTAATACTACATATGCACTGAGTTTCTATGTTTCAATTAGAACTCAGAAGCCTGAGAATTTCTTAAATAAAAGGGTTTAATAAGCTGTTATATCCGTTTGCCAGAAACCAGGCTCAGGGTCACATGCCCACAGTCCTGTCTGCTTGAGAGGCAAGGCAGAGAAGCATTTGGGTCCAGGAGTTACAGGTCAACCTGGGCAGCCAGGGGGAATTTATTAAGGGGGAACAAAATAGATGTTAGCCAGAAAAGGGCCAGGTCTCAGGGTACATTTCCAAAAGCTACCACCAGTGAAGTTAAGTAGACCCGGAAAGTATATATACTATGCCAGACTAAAGAATCTTTTTCAGGGGCTGGAGAGAGGTCTGGGCGGTCAAGAGCGCTTATAGTCCTTACAGAGGACTCAGGTTCAATTCCCATCACCCACCTATGGCTCACAACCATCGGCATCTCCACTCCATCCAATGCCTTCCCTGCCCCCCATGGGCACTAGGTATGTGGTACGCATACATATATGCAGGTAAAAAGAAAAAAAGATGTATATTATTGTTTGTACATCTGTATTAGCCACAGAAAAGAGGTGGTGAAGATGGGGAACGCTTTGGGATGCAAGAGCAGCAAGACAAGTTGACTGTTGTGTATTTTTACAGGCTCAAGTGACACAGATAGTGGGATTTTAGGGTTAGTTCTTTTAATTTACTTTTATTTGTTTATTTGTGTGTGGGTATGTGTATGTGCGCAAACACACACACAGGTCCACACCCTCCGATACCCGCACATGTGCCATTGCCAGAGGGCAACTTGCTGGAGTTGGTTTTCTCTTTCCACCACATGGGTTCTGGACTTAAGCACCTCTAACCACTGAGCCATCTCACCAGCCCTGTTGTAAGACTTAGAGTAGATTTCAGCAACTGGACGTTCAGCGGTGGTGGCACACATTTATAATTACAAGCACTTAATGGGCTAACGCAAGAGGATCTTGAGTTCGAGGTAGCCAGGGCTATGCTGTAAGAGGGGCTGGTTCCCTTTCTGCTGCTGTCACACGTCACCAGACGAAACAGAGGAAAGACTCCTTTAGACTCAGATGTTTTCAGAAGTTTCTGTTTATCACAGCAGAGAAAGCAGGGTGACAGGCTCTCTCTCTCTCAATAGTGGCTAGGTCACGTGACCTTGCTGGTCACATGATATAGATCAATAAGAAGAACCTAGTGCAGAGCCCAGAGACAAATAGGAGCCAGGCAACGCCCTTCAAAGGCCTGCCCCCCGGTGTCTCCTTCCAATAGCCAGGCCCTGCATCAGACCCCACAGATCCCAGACTACCAACAGCTGGGGAACAAGATTCAAAACTCGAACATTTCAGGTTCAAGCCATAGAGAGCCCTTCTCTCAAAAACCAAGCAAAACTACATTCCTGCCCCCTGATGACCTAACCATTATGGTTGCACTGGCATTTGCATGTCATAGCTGTGCCCAGGCAATAAGAAGAACCAAGTGTCTATCTATAGCCCACTTCTCCAGAGGAACTGAAGCCGGCCTGCAATGCCAGTCATCACGGCTCATCATAAACTGTGAATCTGCTCTATTCCCTGATCTGGGGACTATACTCCGAATTATCAGGGAGTTGGCCTAGATTTCAGAGGAGTCAGATGGGTTCCATTTGGTTAGGCTTTTCAACTGGATACCTCAGATGATTTAGATAAGATTTAAATCAGGTAAGTTTTATTTATCCAACTTCACTGATAATGGAAAAGTTCTCAAGTGAGACCGGAAGATATCATGGATATTATTTAAGGAATGTCCCTTCCAAAGCTGAGTATCTTCTGCCAAAACCAAAACTGGAGAAAATTGAGGGACCAGATCAGGAAAGTGTCATTTGACCGCTAATGTCTACACACACCAACGTAAGGGCCCAATTTTCCCAGCATGTATCTCACTTACCACAAGCAATTCTCATCAGCTTCAAAGGGAGAGCTGCGCACCCACAGACCGGAGCTTGCAGTACCCGGGCTTGCTCAGCGGGAGTGCCGGCTGTAAATTATGAGTGGGCTTCACTTTCTTTTCAGGCAAATCAACCCAGCTGGATTTGGAGCGCTTCGCTCCTGGAGATAATCAACAGTCCCTTCTAACATCCAATGCACTCAGTTTGATGTCATACATCAACCCTGTCGCTTACCTAAGTCGGGCCATTGTTTAGATTTGTAGGTTACTATGTAAGATGTCCAACGTGGCCACTTGGCAGATTCTCATGTGCCTTCTTAGCATCAAAGCACCGAAATTTATTTCCGTGGTAATTTTGTACATGGCAAGAAAAAGGAAGTAGGAGAGATGTAATTTCATGTTTGCTGTCCAACAATTTTAAAAATATATATTTAATTCTGTTTATAAGTAGTGCTTTTCAGCTTTAATTTGATACTTTCCTAGCAGGTAAATTATCTTTTAATGCAATTACTTTTATGTAATAATTATGATCTTGAAAGTCTTAGAAGTGATTAAAGGCCACTTTCTAAGGAACAGATTTCTGGATTTAAATTGCACAATTTTTCTGCTTGTGTTTTTAGCTTTAGACCTGACTTATTATTATCATTATTTTTATTACTATTATTAAATACTTACAAGATCGCATGTAATAGCATTAGTCCTTTGCAAGCATGTAGACTTTTTAAAGGCCTAAAACGTTTTTCACCACAGATTTGAGAAGTTGACACAGTAAGTCCCTCTCCCATCGCTCAGCCTGTGGGTTTTGACTCACACTAGTGTGTTCTACACATCAGCACCTGTGCCCATTTAGCAAAGATTTCAGTACAAATCATGCGGAATTGAATAGACATCTCTAAGAAGCATTACAATTGTTGCAATATTTTTAGAAACTGAAACAAGGAAATAAACAACTTCAGTAAAAGTGATTTAAATAACAAATAACGTGTCTTTATAAACAGCTTATCTCCTTGAGAACAAAGAATAAACAAGGAGACAAGAGTTTTTTTTTTCCCCCATTCCACTATTAAAGCAGATCACAATATGAATGGGTGAAATGTCATGAATAATTGGAGAAAATCACAGAGTAATCTTCCACAAAAACATCTGATTTATTTAAATTGTCACTGTTTGTCTTATTAGAACCTTTATTTAACCTTGTTACCCACAATGCAGTATTCAAGTTGGTTTATCAAAAAATTACTTTGAAACTAAGCACATTTAGAAATTTTTGGCTCTCTTAAATGAAAACTATTTTGATATAAATCTTTATGGACACTACTCCGTTTAGAGTCTCACTAACTGACATTGCATTCAATTGACATGAAAACTTATGTCCTGAACTTAAAACCATGGTAAATAAAGGTATTCAAACATCCCATGAGATTTAAGCTTGGGGTTCTTATGGTCAAGAGAAGGCAGCACTGTGTCCCTATGGTCAGGCACCATCTTCCTCTTGAGACACCACAAAACTCTTCCAAGGTCACTCCCAATCATGGCAGTCCAGGCCTCAACTCATGACCTTAAAACTGTATTCTCTGTGCATAAGTCCATTTCCTTGTTGACTTTCATAGAGATCTCATGAGTCCGACACCATCCCAAATGCCTTCAGAATAATAACTCTTTGGTACTCAGTGAAGTAGTCCTATTACCATCCCTATTTTTATCTGTTATTTACTTTTATGTGTTCATGTGTGTGTGCATATGTGTGTGCATCTGCATGTAGAGGCCAGAGTCAACACTGGGTGTCCTCTTTCTTTTTTTGTAATGTGTGTATGAGTGTTTTGCTTTTATGTCTATATGTGCACTATGTGCATAGCCAAAGAGGCCAGAAGAATGGGTCACATACCCTGGAACTGAAGTTGACAGTTATGGGCTGCCATGTGAAGACCAACCCCAGATCCTGTGCAAGAGCAGTCAGTGCTCTTAACTGCTGAGCCATCTTGCTAGACCCCCTCCTTTTTATCACATTTATGTATGTGCACACATATGTGCACATGCACACAGACAGAAGCTGAAAGACAAAGGAGACACCTCTCTTCTTCAACTCAGGTCTTCAGACTTAGCAGCAAAAGCCTTTACCTGATGAGCTATCTCTTTGGTCCTCGGTGTCTTCTTCAACCAATTTCCACTTTACTTTTTGAGACAGAATTTCTCATAGAGCCTGGAGTTGATGATGTAGTCACACTGCCTGCCTAATAAGAGTCAGAGCCTCCTGTTTGCTCCGTCATGTTTATCATGTCATGTGGCTGCTGAGGATTCAACAGTGCTCATGCTTATTCAGCGAGCTCTGATTGGGCCCTCCTATTCATTTGTTCATTCATTCATTCATTCATTCATTCATTCACAAGTCAAGGCTTTGCTATGTAGCCATGGCTGGCCTCAAACTTACTACCGGAATGCAAACTGGCCTTAAAATCACAGTAGTCTTTCTACCACAGGCTTGAGGCACCATGCCCTGCTGGTTATCCACATCTTATATGTGAAGAGATGTAGACTCACCCTGGTATGGCGCTTCAGAGGCTAAGGCAGTAGTATCACAAACCAGAGGCCAGCCTAGGCTATGTGGCAAGTTACAGACTAGCTCGAGCTGTATGTACACTGAGACTGTGTTGAAAGGAGGGGAAGGGGTTAAAAAGTGCGATCAGGAGCTGGGGGATCCCGCTAAGGGCAGGAAAGAAAGAGAAGCATGGCCAGAGATAACTACCTTAAAGTTACTGGCCCACAGGATCTTATTTGCTTACAGTATCGCCTCCATCTTAAACAATTTTTTACATAAAATATAAATTTTCAGCCATGAGAAATATATTATATAAAAGCCAAAAAGACTAGAATTGTAATACACAGATCCTGATAGGGTTATGCACAACTGACTGGAGCTGATAGCAGGAGCAAGGCAGGGCAGAGAATGAGCGTTCTAACATCTGCTGAGCCTGGGGAGGCAGGGAGAGGAGCAGAAGCCATGACTTCATGTCCCAGTTCCAAGCAGGGGAGAGAGAGAGAGAGAGGAGAGAGAGAGAGAGAGAGAGAGAGAGAGAGAGAGAGAGAGAGCGCGAGCAGGATATGGACAGAAACACTGGGACTCACTTGAGAGGAAGTAGATGAGAATGGTTTTTTTGGTTTGGGTTTTTTTTGTTTTGTTTTTTTGGTTTTTTGGTTTTTTGAGACACGGTTTCTCTGTATAGCCTTGGCTGTCCTGGAACTCACTTTATAAACCAGGCTGGCCTCAAACTCAGAAATCTGACTGCCCCCGCCTCCCAAGTGCTGGGATTAAAGGCGTGTGCCACAATCGCCCGGCCCACTGTTCATTTTTAATTACAGTCCCCTGTCTCCCACCCCCCTCCTACCAACCCCTTCCCCATCCCTCTATGTGCATGTGTTTGCATGTGTTGTGTGTGTGTGTGTGTGTGTGTGTGTGTGTGTGTGTTTGGGGGCAGGGGCAGTGTCCTTTTCCTCCTTGGATCTTATGAATCTCAGAATAGAACTAAGATCTTCAAACTTGATGAAGACAAGTACTTTGGCCCACTGAACCGTTTCACTGTCCCCTGCATGGTCAGTAAGATAGTGATCAGCTCACACTCCAGTGGAAGGAATGATAGACTGGGGGGCAGTGGAGAGCTGAGTGGCCCACACTTTGGTTTTTTGTAGGTACCTACCAAACCCAACACACAGGTTCTAGATAAACACCTCCTGTTTATCTAGGTGCTCCCAAATGAAGACTTAGCTGCAGTTTCCTTTGTAACTACAACTGAGAACCACACCTGGCACGCCTTGAAGTCTATTTCCCTAAGGCTAAAACAGGGACAGCAATTTAAACTTTGTATGTTTGCTTTTGTAGACTGGGCCCAGAGTCTTGTACTTGATGGGCAAGCACTCTACCAACAAACTACACCCCACCCCCATCCCCAGCCCAGACTCTTTCCTTTCCTCCTCCCCTTCCTCCTCCTCCTCCTCTCCTCCTCCTCCTTCCTATTGTTACTGTGTATGATGTGAGTTTGATGGAGGGGAGTGTTTGCATACAACTCTGTGACACTGACCCTTTTCCACTTTTGAGTCAGGGTCAAACGCAGGTGGCCAGGCTGGTGGGGTAAAGGCCTGTACCTTCTTTGCCACCTCTTTGTCCCTAAATGTCTTGATTGGCTTTCTTCTCCATTATAGAAGTGGCAGTACTTCATTCCATAAAACAGAATAAATGTTTCAGTGAGCCAAAAAGAAAAGCTCCGTGTTATCGACAGAAAAGGACAAGCAAACAGACAAAAAAGTAGATTAGTCACTTGAAAATTAATTTCCTCACAAGGCAAGGATGGGAGACAGAGCCAGAAGAAAAAGACTGTTGCTTATCCGGAATAGCTTATTTTATTGAAGGACTATAGTACAGAGACTGCCATTTTTGAGGCTGGAAATGTCCCAGTAGATATAAGCTTTCACTGCACAAGCACAAGGACCTGAGTTCAAATCCCAGCTCCCTGTAAGAAGCTAGGCATAGTTCTGGGTGTACCTGTAATTGGTTCTAGCATTTTTTTTTCTGTACTTTCTCCCCCACTCCCACCTCTAGACAAGGTTTCTCTGTGTAGCCCTGGCTGTTCTGAAGCTCACTCTTTATTTAGACCACGCTGGTCTCATACTCAGAGATATGACTGCCTCTGCCTCCAGAGTGCTGGGATTAAAATTAAGTACAACCACCCGGCTTCATTTTGTTCTTCTGTTTTATTTTTTCCCCAAGACAGGGTTTTCAGTGAGATGACTCTCTTGAGATGCCTACCTATCATGCCTACACCAACATCGCCGGTGTATCTTCCAACTTGAGCATCCTCTTTTCTGTTAACTATGGCGCACAGAACACAACTCTTTACAAAAACAACTCAACTTCAAAAGAAAAAAAAAAAAGGACAGGGGTCTCAGTGTGCTACTCCAGGCTGGCCTTGAAATTGTTGTATGCTTGTCCCAGCTTCCCAAGTGCTGAGATTGTAACTCTGTCTCACCTTTCCCCTAGAGCCTCAGAAAGTCTGATAAGCTGATTGATTTGAGTCTGGTTGCCATGGTACTTTAGAATGACTGACTCGGTTACTATTTTTAGCCTGTTCTCTTGTGGTCTGATGAGGGTACTCAGTCTTGTAGTTTTTGTTGCTGTTTATTTGGTTTGGCTGATTTGGGTTTTGTTTTTTTTCCACTTACTTATGGGAGTGTATGTGCGCATGGTTCTTATATGGAGTCAGAGGGCAGCTTGCAGGAGTTGGATCTTTCTCTGCACCGTGCTCGTAGATCCTGAGAATTGCACTCAGGTTATTAGGCTTAGAGGGGCTGCAGAGATGGCTCAGAGGTTAAGAGTACTGACTGGTCTTCCAGAGGTCCTGAGTTCAAGTCCCAGCAACCTCATGGTGGCTCACAACCAGTTGTAGTGGGTTCCGATGCCCTCTTCAGGTGTGTCTGAAAACAAGAGTACTCACATATATAAAATAAGTCTTTAAAAAAATCTTAAAAATATTAGGCTTAGAGGCAAGCACCTTTATCTGCTGAGCCATGTCAGTTGGTCTGGGCTGGTGGTTTTGTTTTGTTTTTGAGATGTTTTCATATAACCCTTGCTGACACTAAGTCCTGGATTCTTACTGTGAACCACAAAGCCAGCCTCCTGTGATTTTTTTTCTTCTCTCTTCTTTTCATTTTGTTTCATTTCATTTCTTTTCTTTTTTTAAGACAGGGTCTCTTTACATAGCCCTGGGTGTCTTGGAACTCACAATGGAGAGTAAGCCAGCCTCAAACTCACAGAAATCACTCCCCTCTACCTCCCAAGTGCTGGGCTTGAAGGTGTGCCAGTGACACTGTGGACACTTAATTGCTATCTTTGAAATGTATCTCCCTCATAAAGGTGCACCCAAGTCACAGGCGATCTACCAGTCAGTCATCAGCTCCAGGGACAGGAAACAGTAAGCAATCCAGCCTGTACAAGACTCTAGGTTCAGTCATTAGCGCACGCACGCACACACACACACACACACACACACACACACACACACAAAAGAAAGAAAAGAAAAAAAATCCCTATCAATTTCGTGTTTCTGTCTCCCTATTTCTGGACCCCTTGCCCCTTCCCCAGATGGTGCTATGTGACTTTTATTGTTTTATTGCTGTTTGGAAGCAGGTTCTCGTAGCCCAGAATGGCCTCTGATTCACTATACCCTGGCTTTGAGTTGCTGAACCTCATGCTTCCTTCTCCCCCGGGCTGGGATTATGGTGTCCTGGGATTGTTCTGTGCCTATGCCCAGCTGTGTTCTATCTCCCCTCCCCTTGTGTGGCTCACATTCACACTCACCAGCCTTATACAACCTGCTTAAGACATGTTTGTTTAAAAAAATGACCAAAGTGGGCTGGAGAGATGGCACAGCAGTTAAGATCACTGACTGCTCTTCCAGAGGTCCTGAGTTCAATTCCCAGCATCCACATGGTGGCTCACAACCATCTGTAATGAGATCTGATGCCCTCTTCTGGTGTGTCTGAAGACAGCTACAGTGTGCTTATATATAGTAAATAAATAAATCTTTTTTTAAAATGACCAAAGGGATCCAAAAGTCCCAGAGGAAACTTCTCTCTTGTGGCTGTTTGTTCTCTGAGACGGGTCTCACTGTGACTCTACTGCAGAGGACATTTCCACTCAGCCACAAGATTACAAAATGCTATTGATCCTAGAATGGGATTTTCCTTCATACCTCATGATTGACCAAATATTTCTGCTCTTGCGTTTCTTTTTTGAGATAGGAATTTACTATGCAGGTCTAGGCTGGCCTCAAACTCATGACCCTCCAGATGCAGCCTTCTGAGTTTCTGAGACCATTGGCATGTGCCCAAAGGTCGTTTTAAGTAGATAAAACCTCTCAGGTGATCTGTTGGAGCCATTCTTACAAAGAAGAGACCTTTAGCCTTTTCTCTCTCAGGTGGCTAATCTTTCTTAAGTGGGATTTCCTAAGAATTGCATTCCTCCTGGAAAGGAAGGTTCAGGCCTTTTTATCTCCCTGTGCTTTGGGAATGATTAAGTAGCTGGGGAGGGGGTGGGTCAGAGAAAACCCTGAGTTTGCTCTTTAAACTCACTGATCATTGGTGGTACCCTCTCTAACACTACTGGTGCCTCTCCCAGTGAATAAACAGCACAGAGGCCCCGCTGAGCTCAGAGGAGCTTATGGGTCTAGTAGAGGAACACAGATCCTGGCTACAGAAGAAAGGTCCTCCTTCATCAGAAGCCAGTCTCCACCCAGTATGAAACTTCAGGAAGGATTCGAGCCATGAGAGAGGAAGGGGACACCTGCCTACCAGCCAGATCAGCCAAGTCAGCCTGGGTGATTAATGGAATGACAGACATGGCAGCCAGATCACCCTCACATCCTTGAGCTCTGTTCTCTGCTGGCCCTCCTCATCTTGGCCTTGCATGCCCATCCTCAACAAACCATTGCTTAAGTCAGTCTAGAGAGAATCCTCAGAGATGCTAGATCAGTTCCATCCTCTAACCGTGATAGATGTTTAAACCCTTGGCTTGGAAATGGCAAGAATCTTCTTAGTTCTGCTTAGCAAGCATCTCGGCATCAGGGTGGCCCCTCTCAGTAGTTTTCCATGCACTGATGCCCTTACTCTGGTTCTCTGATTGTAATTCACACCTGTCTTTGCTACATTTTAGTCTGACTCCACTCTGACATTCCTATTGCAACAGTAATTGCTGGAGGTTTTGGTGGTGGTGGTGGTGGTGGTGATAGTGGAGGTGTCCTTCTGGTTGTTGTTGTTGGTAGTGGAGGTGTTGTTGTTCTGGTTGTTGTTGTTGGTGGTGATGGTACTGGTGGTGGTGGTAGTCGTGTTATTGTTGTTGGTGGTGCTGCTGGTGGTGGAGGTGTTGTTGGTAGTGGTGGTGATGGTGGTGGTGGTGGGTTTGCTGTCCCTCTTGCCATTTTTTATAATTCAGAAGCTATAAAAGAGAAGATTACAGAGCAGGGGCACACACCTTTAATCCCAGCCTTCGGGAGGCAGACGCCTCTGTGAGTTTTAGGCCAGCAAAGGGCTACAGAGTGAAACCCTGCCTCAATAAGTAAATAAACATAAAGTAAATGAACTGGGTGTTAAAAATCATTATAATCATGACCAAACGTTAAACTGATAAAGTAATTTGTGATCTACAAAAGAAGTATCCTTTAAGAAAAAGCAGCCATCGGGGTCTAGAGAGATAGCTCAGTGGTTAAGGACACTTGCTGCTCTTGAAAAGGACCCAGGTTCAGTCCAGAGCACTCACACGGCGGCTCACAATAGCCTGTAACTTCAGCTCCAACACTCTCTTCTGCTCTCCAGGGCGCTCCACACAAGGCACACACACACACACACACACAAGATGTCTAACAATCTCTTCTGCTCTCCAGGGCGCTCCACACAAGGCACACACACACAAAAGATGTCTAACTTTTTAAAAAAAGGAAAAGTAAAAGGAACCATCGACTTAAAAAGGCAAAAACTTTGTATAGGTCACGCATAGGAAAAGGAAATATTAAAGTTGATAAATTGTGAGGTGATCAGGCATTCAAAATGAGGAAAACTCCAATCAGGATACCACTCACAAGACTAAAGATTTAAAAAAAGGATAATATACCGTGTTTGCAAAGCAGCAGGCAAAGATGCATTTCCATGCACTGTGTAGTCAAAGGCCAAGAACTGGAGAGATGGCTCATCAGTTAGGAGCACTTGTTCTTTCAGAGGACAAGGGTTTGGTTTCCAATACCATAACTCAGTTCAAGGAGATTCAGTGCCAACTTCCCACCCCTTCAGGCACCAGGCACACGCAGTGCACACAGGTTCGGACAAAATACTCTTACACATAAGATAAATAAATTCAACCTTTTAAAAAAAAGAATTATTAATTATTTTATGTATATGAGTACACCGTAGCTGTCTTCATACACACCAAAAGAGGGCATTGGATCCCATTACAGATGGTTGTGAGTCACCATGTGGTTGCTGGGAATTGAACTCAGGACCTCTGGAAGAGCAGTCAGTGCTCTTAACCACAGAGTGATCTCTACAGCCCCCAAATTCAACATTTTAGTTAAAAAATAAAAATTATAAAGAGCCAGGTGGCGGTGGTGCACACCTTTAATCCTAGCATTTGGTGTCAGAGACAGGCAGATTTCAGTTAAAAAAAAATCATAATCAAATGTTAACTTTAGAAAGAGAGAGACATTTTTAGATTTTACGGGATCTTCCAGCTCAGTACGTCCATCTACACACAGCTGTATCCTCCAGTCACCCCCAATACGCAACACACTCGAGACTACTCAGTGTACTTACAATGTACAGGAAAGATTGCATCTTAGTTAGATGACACAGCTAGATTTATCAGCAAGAGGAACTTCAACTGAGAAAATGCCTTCATCAGATTACCTGTAGACAAGCTCTGAGCACACACAGTGGCTCGCAACCATCTATAACTCCAGTTCTAGGAGATCTGGCCCCCACAAGTACCAGGCAAGCACACCATGCAATACATACATGCAGGCTAAATACTTATACATGTAAAACAAATCTTTTTTATTATTATTATTTTTAAGAAGGCTGACTGAGCAAGCCACTGGGAACAACTCAATAAACAGCATTCCTCCAGTCTCTGCTTAGCTCCTAAGACGTGGCCAATCATACCCTTTCCTCAGAGCAATGGCAGGAAAGACAGCATATATCACAATGCTTTGCCAGTCTAGAAAGTACAGTCCTTAGCATAGCTATAATACTGTAGTAAGAATAAAACAAAACAAAAACAACCTACCCAGATTCTCAAAAGACTCGCATGGCCTAATATGGCCTCATAGTCTGAAAAGCTCTGGGAGAAACTTGTGCTGCAAACAGGGACGTGTGGGGCTCCATATTTTCCTTTTTATTTTCCTTTTTGATTTTTAATTTTAGTATTGTTGGTGTATGTGGGGTGCGTGTGCAGGTGGACACATGCCAGGGCGAGCATGTGGAGGTCTGAGACAACTCTGTGAAGTTGGTTCTCTCCTTCCACCGCAACCTGGGTTCTGGGGCTGCAACTCAGGTCGCCCAGGCTTGCAGAATGAGCACCTGTCTATTTTGAGACAGGGTCTTAGTAGTTTGGACTGTCCTCTAACTCCTTTTGTTTGTTTGTTTGTTTGTTTGAGACAGGGTTTCTCTGTGCAGCCCTGGCTGTCCTGGAACTCACTCTATAGACCAGGCTGGCCTTGAACTCAGAAATCCACCTGCCTCTGCCTCCCAAGTGCTAGGATTAAAGTCATGTGCCACCACTGCCCAACATGGTCTCTAACTCCTTATGTGGCTGAAGATGACCTTGAATTCTTGATCTTCCTGCCTCTACCCTCCAAGTGCTGGGATTACAACTCTGTACGGTTATGCCCAACTTTTTTTTTTACCTCTCTCTCTCTCTCTTTCATATATATATATATATATATATATATATATATATATATATATATACACATGAGCTGACCTGTTAGAAGCAAGGATGCACCGATGTAAGAGGGCAAAATAAGAGATTTCTAAGCCAGGCATGGTGGTGCACGACTTTGATCCCAGCACTTGGGAGGCAGAGGCAGGCGGATTTCTGAGTTCAAGGCCAGCCTGGTCTACAAAGTGAGTTCCAGGACAGCGAGGGCTACACAGAGAAACCCTGTCTCAAAAAACCAACCAACCAAACAAACAAACAAAAAGAGATTTCTCAGGTGTATTGACAACTCAAATGAAATTGGAAACTGTGAATTAGCTAAGGTGCTATTCAGTAAGGAATTTTCTTGAGGACTGCCTGGAGACGGCTCAGAATGTGAGGACTAAAGAAAGGGCTTTGAACTGGTAAAAGATCTAGAAGAGACAAGGCTGATCTCTGCCACCCTAAATCTTCTTAGTTGTGCTGCGGTTCTAGATCCTGACTCTCTGGACGTCCAATTACTTGCTTTTGTTTCCCTCTGAGATTTCTGGGTTTGGAGAAGTAATCTTCTAATCAAACAAGAAGGCAGTTGATAAAGCACACCGGTAACCGACATTTAAGATGAAAACATTAAGATGAAAATTATAAATTGGGTGGAGTGGTAGAGGCCTCTGCCAGCTGCATATATTTAATTAAAATATTTGGGCCCATGCTTTTTGCTTATTGTCCATTGAATTTCCTTTCTTCAGAGGTCATATGTAATACTGATAAGCACAGACATCTCCCTTTTGAAAGGGGGTCTCACTGTAGCTCTGGCTAGCCTGGACTATGCTATATATATAGACAAGGCTGGCCTTGAACTCTCAGAGATCTGTCTCCTGAATGTTGAGAATAAAGAAAGACATACGCCACTACACCTGGCTTCCTCCATTTTTCATTAGGATACTTTTGCTGTGTGTGTGTGTGTTTTTTTGTTTTTGTTTTTGTTTTTTTTGAGACAGGGTTTCCTCTGTGTAGCCCTGGCTGTCCTGGAACTCACTCTGTAGACTAGGCTGGCCTTGAATTTAGAAATCCACCTGCCTCTGCCTCCCAAGTGCTGGGATTAAAGGTGTGCACCACCACCGCCCAGTTTGCTGTGTATTTTTTTATCCAGAAAGTTATGCACTTACTGATAGGTTATTTCTTCACGGCTGGTGAAATGACATAATTCACCAAGGGCTATATTCAACAAGGGCTATATTAAAGTCAGGTTTATTGGGAAGCTGCTCTTGGGAGGTCAGGTTCACTGGCCCCAAGGACCTAGGCCAGGGAAAATTGCCATGTGGAAAGGAGGGGAGGACGGGAAGGGAGAGAGAAAGAAAGGGCGTTCGTGCAGAGAGAGAAGAAAAGAGCACAAGACATTTGGATTTTATAGGGAGGAGCCTCTGAGGGAAGGTCAGGCCAGCCCCTGGGCTGGAAAGTTCAAGGTTAGGGGCAGGGTAGGCCAGGTAGGGACTGAGGGATGCTGGGAGAACTGGAGGCCAGGTCTGTAAAATGTGCACCCCAGTCCCAGGTCGGGGAGTCCTGAAACCAACAACTTCCCTGACTGGGTTTGGAATCACTAAGGACACAGACTTTACAAGTGTGTGAGAGTGTTTCCCAAGAGGTTAAACTGAAGGAGGAAGCACAGCTCACAACATGAGCAGCACCACCCATGGATTAGGGGCTGTGCCTGAATAAAAACTGAAAAGAAAATGCCAACATTCACTGTTTTCTGCTTCTGGGTCTCCCCAGCTGTGACGAACGAGTCCCAGCTGAGTGCCCCTGCCTGTCTGCCCCTCCACCCCTACAAACTCTGCTATGCCTTCCCACTGTGACAGACTGTGCTCTCTTAAACCCCGAGCCAAGATAAATCCTTTTCTCCTTAAGTTGTTTCCTGTTGGGCATCTTGTCACAGCAAAAAATCAGAGTAACTAATACAGTTGTTTCCCACATTGTTTAAGACAGACACTCTTCTCCTGAGGTTCTAAGTTCTACAACTTTCCATTTCTCTCTCTCTCTCTCTCTCTCTCTCTTTTGAGACAGAATCTTGATATGAATCTCAAGATGGTCTCCAATGAAGAGTTTCGTGCCTCAGTCTTCTGACTGCTAGGATTACAGGCACATATCTCCAAACCCAGCATCTATTATTTCTAGACATGGTCTCGGGTGTCCAAGCTGGCTTTGAACTTCTGTTTCTCTTTCCTCCACCGAGTGCTAGGATCACAGCCATTTAATGTGGTGCTGGGATCGACCCCATGGCCCCATTGCATGCTAGGCAGCCATTCTCCCAACCACATAGTATCTCAGACCCTCTCTTTATTACTTTAACTCTTGAACTCAGTTTTTGAGAAAAAGTTTTCATGCAAATCTCTGAATTTGGTATGTACCCCAGGGTGTCCTTGAAGTCCACATGCTTTCCCACTGAGTCCTGAGATTTGGTTATCTTATTCATTGTTATGAATCAGATTCATTGTTTTCTCTGTTTGCGTTCTTTAAAACGTTTTCCATTGCCATTATAACTAGGCAAACTTTGCCTAGACAAAACGAAATTACTGTTACTTTCACTTAGCCACTGTATTCTCTTTAATTCTAGATTATTCTCTCTCCCCTGTGTGTATGTGCACTATGGTGTGTCTATGTGTTTATGTATGTGTGTGTCTACGTGTGTATGTGTGTATATGTGTGTGTCTATATATGTGTGTGTCTATGTGTGTATGTGTGTCTACGTGTGTGTGTGTCTATGAGTATGTGGGAGGGCACTCAAGCATGTTGTGTGTAAGCCAGCATCCATGTCCTCTTTCATTACTCTTAGTTGTTTCTCTGAAGTATCATGTCTCCCTGAGCCTGGAGCTCATTGTTTTGTAGTTCTCTACCCCACCTCACCCCACCCCCACAGTGTTGTAGTTACTGGTGGTACTGCAAGTCTTGTTCCATGAATCCTGGGATCCAAACTCAGGCCCTCGTACTCGCACGACAAGCACTGTTAATCGGTGGCCCGTAGCTCCAACTCTTTTCTCTTTTCAGATCTGTATTCTCCTGTACTCTGGAAATAAACGGCTAACTCTGGAACGTGCTAGCTTTATGATTGTGCTACACTGCTGTTTCTGTAGGCGGACTTGAAGGGTCTCTAAGGTCACGTGACGCTGCCTAGGACACGTGACGGCTTTGTTCAGGTCGTGGCTGACAACCGGATGCACTAGCTCCTGGTATCCTGGTTCTCGGCACTCCCCTGTCTTCCTGTCTCCCTTCTGCTTCCAGAGTCTCTCCGTGGTCCTTTTTTCCATTTTGTATAAAGGCTTCTCTAAGTAGCATTCCAAGTGCAATTTGAGATTTACCGCTTAAAAACCAAACACATTTACCAGGATTTGTGGGACACAAGAGTGGCCGCTTACCCAGACAGGGTTCCCGGCTTTCATCTTGTCTTTCTTATTTCAGGGGCCAGACCAGTCTTTAGGCACTGTTTGACCTTAGTTTAAGCTTATCAGGTTTTAAAAATTCCACTCCCTTATTTTACTGCTTCGAATCTATCAGTGTAGAACAGGGTGACCTTGAAACTTGATTCTCAGCCTTCTGTGTGCTGGCATTACATTATGCTAAGATTAATGTCCTTCTTGGGGACTGGACCCAGGACTTTATGAATCCTAGGCAATCAATCTACCAACTGAGCTACATCATCATTTTTGTTTGTTTTTCGAGGCAGGGTTTCTCTGTGTAGCTCTGGCTGTCCTGGAACTCACTTTGTAGACCAGGCTGGCCTCGAACTCAGAAATCCCGCCCGCCTCTGCCTCCACCACGCCCGGCTAAAAAGCCTTTTGTTTGTTTTGTTTTTGTGGTTTTTTCAAGACAGGGTTTCTCTGTATAGTCCTGGCTGTCCTGGAACTCACTTTGTAGACCAGGCTGGCCTCGAACTCAGAGACCGCCTGCCTGTGCCTCCCAAGTGCTGGGATTAAAGGCGAGCGCCACCACTGCCTGGCTCTCCCTTGGTTTTTTAAGATAAGGTCTCAAGTAGCCCAGGCTGGCCTCGAGCTCCTGATTCTCCGCTCTCCATTAGCCAAAGGTCAGGATTACAGATGTGTACTGATTCATTTGAGACGTTCATTAAGGGTTTCTAGAAATGAATTTCCAGGGATCACAGTGAAGCACTGGATTGGCTGTCTTACAGTATAGGCAGTTTTGTCTCCTCCCTGCCGTTCCAACGACTGCCTTCAAAGCGCCAGGACAGCTAAAATCGTTTCCGGAGTCCCTCCCCGCAGAGAAGCTGGGTCAGAAAAGCCGGAAACCCACACCTCCTCCCCAGAGCTCCCTTATTACGCCTGCGCGTCACTCGGCGGCGGCGCGCTCGCCCGAGGCATTGTGGTTATTGTAGTCTCCCCCATATCCTTGGCGCCCACAGTCCCGTGACGCCGCGGCGCCTCAGCCCCACCCCGCAGTGTCCCTCCGGGGCCGCCGCGGGGCCTGCGAACCGGGCGCGGCATTCAGGCCAGTCAGCTGTTTCTCCTTGGGCAGAGGGCGGAAGCCCGAGCAGCCTGGGGCGGAGCTTCGCGCGGAGCGAACGCCCACCCTCCCTGCGTGCTCGTTCGTCTCCGTTCG
Source organism: Mus caroli (assembly GCF_978045245.1). Lineage (NCBI taxonomy): Eukaryota > Metazoa > Chordata > Mammalia > Rodentia > Muridae > Mus > Mus caroli. Next base: position 40,757,554 of record NW_028227264.1, read on the forward strand.
CTGCGCGCGAGCCGGGAGTCCCCGCGGCGGGCGGCGGTGGCGTTGGCGGAAGGCGGCGGCGGCTGCGGCGGCGGCGGTGGAGAGAAGCCCGCGGCTGCCGCGGCGACAGCGAAATGGCGGAGACGGTAGCGGACACCCGGCGGCTCATCACCAAGCCGCAGAATCTGAATGACGCCTACGGGCCGCCCAGCAACTTCCTCGAGATCGACGTGAGCAACCCGCAGACCGTGGGGGTCGGCCGGGGCCGCTTCACCACCTACGAGATCAGGGTCAAGGTGAGGCGTCCACCCCTCTCCCGCATCCCTCGCTCCGGGGCCGCCAAGCCTCGCTAGACCCCGGCGCGGGGCCTTGAGGTCTCAGCGGCCGCCCAGGCCAGACGCCCCTGCGGGGCAGCTTGTCTGCGGGCGGAGGCGTGAGCCAGGGGCTCGCTCGCTCTCCGTGGACAGTTTGTATGGGGACCAGCTCGCTGGCTCCGGTAGAAGGTGCTGGAAGACGAGGGCGTGGGTTGAGCTCTGCTTGCCGAGATCTCAGGCAGCTGATCTGGGCTTGACATTTGAGTTGAAGAGGTAGATCTTTCGAGAACACTGTTCTCCCAAAAGGGAGCTAGGTGTGACTGAGGAAGAAAGGGGGAGGGGGGCGTGTGTGCGCAAAGTTGAAGCCCTCTCTCCCTCCCTGTCTCCTTTTTTTCCTGGACGCTTACCAAGACGTAGTGAAGCCAAGCTTAGCTGCTCTTTCCAGGCCTTTCTCAAGCTACAGTAAGAGTATCCTGGGCCGTACACGTCTGTGAGCAGAACTTGATGGCGAGTTCACGGGAGCATGTCAGATTTTCGTGGTAGGGCTCAACCAAGCGGTTAGCAGTGATGAGAAATGGTTGACCTTAGCATGCTTGGCTGTCCTCCTGCTGAAGGCCTAGGTGTGTGGAATGTCATCTACCTCAGTGTCCAAAAAAGCAACTGCCCAGGAATGGGGAACCCTACTCATCTAAGTGTCTGGCTCGCTTAAGCTTTAGCTTTTTCACTTCAACTGAATAAAGGAATAGGGTGAAGTAGAAACGTACACTTAGAATCCCATAACTAATGGGGCTTTGGCAGTAAGTAATTTAGATGATTCGAGGGACGCTAAATGAAAGTACTGCTTTGTTTTTCACTCTGTAGAGCAGGATGAAAGGGTTTTTCCATATTTGAAAAAAAAACTTATTAAATTAATTCATTGCTAAAAATTAAATAGTAAATAGTAACCATGAAAATTTTGGCCTTAGAGGACTCAGGATCACTGTTAACATTAGCTGTTTTTTTTCTTTTTGGTTATTCGAGACAGGATTTCTCTGCATGGCCCTGGCTGTCCTGGAACTCACTCTGTAGACCAGGCTGGCCTCGAACTCAGAAATCCGCCTGCCTCTGCCTCCCGAGTGCTGGGATTAAAGGCGTGCTCTGCCACGCCCAGCTTAACATTAGCTTTTATGTGAAGGAATTTCTTATTAAAGTAAGCACTTTTTGTGTGGTAAACAGAATTTGCTGTCCTAGTCATTTTTAAGTAGTAAGGCCCAGGAGTGCTGTATATATTTAGCTTGTGAAACTTGCACACTTTTAAAGAATGGCTAAAGCTAATCAAACTTTTCTCCCTATGAGATAGAATCTCCTAGGTAGGCCCCTGACTGGCCTTGAACTTACACTGTAGACCAGGCTGGCCCCAACTGCTGGAATTAAAAGTCGTGTGTCTCCCTGTCTGTTGGATCATCAAACTTTTGAGATATTAAGCTTAATAGCCTGGTTTTTCGGGCTACTCGTTGATGTGTAAAACAGGAGCCAAATTAGTATCTTGTTTTCTGCAGACTGCAAAGTTCAGGCTCCAGTGCACCTAGGGAAATACATTCTTATTCCAAGCCTGTTTTAAAGGGGGTAATTTTAGGTGCTAGGGTACTCAAGAACACTTAACTGATTTGGATTTGAGCTCAGTTCCCAGCGCCCACATCAGGTGGCTCACACACCTCTCACTTACAGGTACAGGAGCTCCAATGCCCTCTTCTGGTCCCTTTGAGCACCTTCAGACACATGGCACACAGACAGACATACTTTAAAAAAAAACTAATAAAAATTTTTAAAAGGTGACTTTTTTTTTTCTTTTTAGCTTTGGGGATGATTTTCGTCGTTAATGTATGGCCTGTCACAAAAAAGAACTTCCTCTTTTGCCTTTATTCACCAGCATGTTTTTCCCTGTGTTAGCATGAAACTTGGTATTCCTGTTTCTGAACTTCCATAGCTGCTGCTTCCTGTCGCAGTTGAGTTGGATCCGCCCTCACTTCCTCCACCTAAGGAGACTCAGTGCTTATCTTGCCGAGTAGTCCTTAAGGGATCCTAGTAGGTGACTCTGTCCTAAAATACTCGAGCCTTTATTTCCAAAGAGTGAATATGACATTGGGATATAACTATGAACAAACAGCCTGGCTACGGACGTAGAAAACAGTTCTTTTTAAGAGTGATTAGTGAGTTCGATAATTAAATAAACTGTATACTTACTCTGCTTTATTTTTTATTATGAGGCAGTTGGTTGTATGTTAGTGAGGGTTGTATGTTAATTACAAGTATGGTACCCAACAATAAACATAGTTTTCTTTTTTTCTTTTTCTTTTTCTTTTTTTTTTTTGGTTTTTCGAGACAGGGTTTCTCTGTATAGCCCTGGCTGTCCTGGAACTCACTTTGTAGACCAGGCCGGCCTCGAACTCAGAAATCCGCCTGCCTCTGCCTCCCGAGTGCTGGGATTAAAGGCATGTGCCACCACGCCCGGCTTTTTTCTTTTTCTTTTCTTTTCTTTTCTTTTCTTTTCTTTTCTTTTCTTTTCTTTCTTTCTTTCTTTGTGGCTGGAGAGACAGCCATGGGTGCTGGGAACTAAACTCTTAAGAGTTTTGGTTCTAAGCCTAGACTTTAATGGCTGAGCCACCTCTCCAGCCCCAACAATAAAATATAATTGAGGTTTTAATGCTTAGAAAATGTTAGAGTTGTTCATAGTTTATAATGTATTGACTGAAAGAAATACATTAGAAATACTCAGGACAGCATGTAGTAAGACACTAGGCTTTACTTAAGCAACATACGATATTTGTGAGTAATTATGATCTTGTATTAAGGTAGAATGAAATGTAGCTCATACCTTTAATCCCAGTACCTGAGTGGCAGAGGCAGGCAGGTCTCCAGGTTTGATGCCAGGCTGGTCTATGGAGCTCCAGGATAGGGGGAAGGTAGAACAAATTTTGTTTATTGCTATTCTAAACTGTTGATAGTCTCCCTCATTTCCACTGCTTGCCTTCCGCCACTGTATTTACCATGGAGGAAGCCATTTTATTTTCCAGAGTTTGGGCCTTTAAACTATCTTACAGTTAAACTCTTAATTCTAGCCTTGAGAAAAATGTTCAGTTTTATAGGGACTGATTGAAATTGCTCCAATTCACAGGGTAATTTCATCTAGATAGTGGCACTTTAGAATACAAGTTTCCCAATCTCCATTTATCTTTTCTCTTTGAGAACAGTGTTTAAGACTATTAGGATCACTTGATTAGTATCTCTGGGCTTCGGAAAATAATTGGCACAGTGTTACTGGTTTTTTAAATTGTCATAATGGATAGGTACAGCAGCGAGCACTGTAAATGATTAAAGGTCTGGGAAAGCGTAGGGTCCAGATTATTAGGCATATTAAAGAGAAGGCTGGAAAGGAAACTCAGCCACTGCTCAAATGAAGTTTGTTAATAGTTTGGGGATTTTTCAATTATTTAGACTCTACTATTGTTCCTGGAGAAAATTGAGATTCTTTCTTGAGGTTTTAGCTAGCCTTGGATTCAAAAATAAATACCATTTCCTAGTAGAATGAGGTACCAAAAATTAAAGTTCTACTTCCCTTTCCATGAAGGAAGCCCTTGGTAGTCACCCCTACCTCCCAGGACTGGATAATATAGTGACTGACACTCAATACTCACACCAAGTCTGGCCCCTTTTAAATATAAATACCTTCTAAATGAAAGGCAACTACGTTTTTGAGTGTTAACTTGCAGTTGATTTACTAAAATGGATTGCCTTATTATCAGAAACACACTTGGCATGAACGTCTATCTTCTTTGAGGCAAGTCTGATATAAAAAGAAGCCATCTTGTTCTGTACCTAACTAAATAGCTATTTGAAATTGACATTAAAGTTTAAAGCTTAACACCAACATTGATCGTCTTAACAAGGGAGGTGCTCTATAGAAGTAGCAAAATGGCTGGGTATCTAGCATGCCTTTCCCTAGCACTTAGGAAGCAGAGGCTAGCCTGGTTGACATAGGGAGTTTCGGGCCAACCAGGACTACATAGGGAGACCTTGTTTTGAGTAGCAGCTTGATAACATTCACCATTCTAAAGACGTCTAGGTTTTTCTTTGTGCTCAGTCTTCTGATATTAAATTTGGAAGTATTTTATTAAAGGGTCAGAATAGTATGTATGCATGTATATATTTATGTATGTATATATTCATTTATTTATATTGTGATTTTTAAGGCAGTGTTGCCCTTCAACTCACTCTAGCTTTTCATTCCTGATCCTTCTGCCTACATTTCAGAAGTGCTATATCACAGGCCTGCATGTTTTTTGTTTTTTTTTTGTTTTTTGTTGACAGTTTCTCATTTATCTCTGACTGGCCTTGAGCTTACAGAGACCTATTTGCCTCTTATCTCCCACAGAACTGGGATTGAAGGCATGTGTCACTGTGCCCAACTGAAAACCAGATCCTTTTAAAAATACATTTATCCTATCTGTATGCATGCCTATGCTTCATGATCATGCTGGGTGCCTTCAGGGGTCAGAAGATGTTAGATCTCCTGGAGCTGGAGTTAAGATGTTTGTAAAGCATTGTGTGGGTTCTGGGAATTGAACCCAGGTTCTCCGAAAAAGCAGCAGTTGCTCTAAACTCCTGAGTCCAAATCAGGTCATCTTGATGCCAGAGGGCAGTTGTCTAATCTTCATAGTTCTTTCATTTACTCAGCTAGCCATGGATTTGGGGTGTTTTGTTTTTCTTTATTTCTTTTTTGAGACAGGGTCTTTCTATGTAGTCTTAGCTGGCCTTGAACTCAGAAATCCTCCTGCCTCTGTCTCCTGAGTGCGGAGAATAAAGGGGGTTACTACCACACACAGCTGAAATATGTTCTAATTACACACTTGAGATCGGTTGTAATTGACTTTTGAAGATTATTTTTTTAGAATTAGTTTTTTTTTTCTTTTTTTGGTTTTTCGAGACAGGGTTTCTCTGTGTAGCCCTGGCTGTCCTGGCACTCACTTCGTAGACCAGGCTGGCCTCGAACTCAGAAATCCTCCTGCCTCTGCCTCCGGAGTGCTGGGATTAAAGGCGTTAGAATTAGTTTTTATGTGTGTGAATGTTCTGCCTGTATGTGTACCTTGCAAGCCTGGTGGTGCCACAGAAGCCAGAAGAGAGCAATGGATCTCCTAGAACAAGTGCTCTTACCCACTGAACCATCTCTCCAGTCCTGTGATTGCTTATTCTGATCTCTACCAAGTGGAGTCACTCGTTGATGGCAGAAGGTTGTGTTCTAACTTAACACCAGCCTTAAGAGAATCTCATAGGGGCTGGAGAGATGGCTCAGTGCTTAAGAGCACTGACTGCTCTTCCAAAGTTCCTGAGTTCAATTCCCAGCAACCACATGGTGGCTCACAACCATCTACAGTGTGACCTGATGCTCTCTTCTAGTGTGTCAGAAGACTGCAGTGTACTCATACACATTAAACAAACAAACAAACAAACCTGAGAGAGAGAAAATATGAATATCATAAAGGCAGTAGCAACTGAAAAGGAGCCCTGTTCGGATTTCTGAGTTCGAGGCCAGCCTGGTCTACAAAGTGAGTTCCAGGACAGACAAGGCTACACAGAGAAACCCTGTCTCGAAAAACCAAAAAAAAAAAAAAAAAAAAAAAAGCCCTGTTGTTTTCTATTGGATGATTAGAAACTCAGATCTATATTCAGCTTAAAAGAGTTGGAAACAAAGGCACAAAGCTTTTCTCCTCCCCAAAGGAAGTAGTTTGCTTAATGCACAAGAGCTACTGTAAGTCTTTGGTACGGGCTGCAATTGTGTTTTTATTTAAAAAAATACATTAAACTTGTTATATCTACACCCTAATTTTGGTGTATTCAGATGTTTTAACCCTTGGAAGGGCATTCCAGTGTTGCCATGCTTGAGATGTAGAAGTTGATGTCAGTAGGTAAGATGTGCCTGAAAACCAGCTGAGAAGATGGTCAGAGTCTGTTGTGAAGAGGTGACCAGGAGAGCGTTGGTCTAATGTTGTGGGGGGAGGAATTTCTCCCTTGATAGCTGTACTGTGGGGCCACAGCAGAGCTCCACTTACAGATGAAAGTGCACTTCACTCAGGACTGGGATGTCCTTCCTCTCCGCTCTCATGACTTATCCCACAGCACTCAGGTTGAATGTCCCCTTTGTAGAGATTTTGCTGACCCTGCCTCACTAGACTAGCTTTACTTCCTGTGTGCCCTAGTTGCCCTATTTCATGTTGGTGGCTGTCTGATTCCTGGATCTCACACTAGAAGTTTCTAAAAGATAAATACTGTCATACACACCCTTGTCCCACACCATACACTGCTTAGCACAAAGTGGACACCTAGATTCACACCTGTTCAGGACATTAGCTTGCTGAAGGTCCTAACTCTTAGTGGTAACGCTGGGATTTAAATCTGATAGAGTGTATATTTGTTCTACCAACCTCATACATCCATGTCATGTGGTGAGCTTTTGAGTCCCATTAGAGATGCTCTTAACTAGATAGATAAGGCTTGGGCATTGGTACTTTAACAAGTATCCCAGCAAGGCACTTTTTTTTGACACCTAATTAGGAATTTTCTCACTGTGTACTATGTGGTCTCCCTGAGGAATACAGGCAGTAGGAAAGACTGAGAAAAACACAGCTATACTTGTTAGTAGCCTTGATGGGATTGGAAGGGTTCTAAAATAGTTATAATAAATACAAATATATCAGATCCTGTGAAAACAACTATGGATAATTTTCAAAGATAGAAAACGTGTTTTGGGGGCTGGTGAGATGGCTCGGCGGGTAAGAGCACTGACTGCTCTTCCAAAGGTCCTGAGTTCAAATCCCACCAACTACATGGTGGCTCACAACCATCCGTAACAAAAAACTGATGCCCTCTTCTGGAGTGTCTGAAGACAGCTACAATGTACACACATATAATAAATAAATCTTTAAAAAGAAAATGTGTTTTGGCTGGGTAGTGGTGGCGCACGCCTTTAATCCCAGCACTTGGGAGGCAGAGGCAGGTGGATTTCTGAGTTGGAGAGGCAGTTTAATAGGTTAAAAACTGTCAGCTTCTATGGCTTGGTATTTGAAAGGGAGAGACCTAGACTATACACACCTATGTCTGGTGGGTTTACCTTTAAGCATATCTATTTTGAAGCCAGAAATCAAGAAAAGACGAATACATGTTTAAGAAAAAAAATCTTAGGTTTGAGTAGTTTCTGGGGGCTAGTTCCTTACTAACTTAACTGCTCAAAACATTGAGTTTAATAAATCATGGTAGCTCACACCTGCAATCCTAGCACTTGGAGGCTGGAAGGAGGATTGATAGGAGTTTGAGGCCAGTTTGGGCTACACAGTGAACTTCAGGCAAAAATAAAAGTTTGTCAATCAGCCAATAAGTGAACATTTATAAACTCTATTGTGTGACAGATTCTGTATTGGTTAGGTGCTTGACTAAAAGATGAGGAGCCCTGAGACCTGGGCATATTGGCACACACATTTATTCCAGCATAGTGACCTGAGATAGCCCTCCAGCAGCCCTGTAAAAAATTAGTTGTGATGGCAAGGGGAGGTGAAGCTGGAAGAAGCCTAGAACTTGTAGCTAGCCAGCCCAGCCTAATTTCAAAGGCCTAGGTCCTGGTAAGAGACTCCTGTCTCCAACGTGGGTGGATCCTGAGGAAAAGTCCGCAAGATTGACCTCTGGCCTCCACGTGCACTTGGATGCACACACACACACACACACACACACACACACACACACACTCTGTGTGTCTGTCTCTGTGTGTGTGTGGGGGGTGGTGGTGGTAGATTGAAGATGGGGAGAGGGAAAGAGGTAAGTTCAATTCTAGCTTGGTGCACGCATAGTGAAAATGTGCAGGATGTGTGGTGAGAACCCAAATCTGGCCAGGAGTATGGGTACAGAAGGTGGACCAGTAGAGGGAGCACCTATGATTTCTGTACTTGCCTGCCAGTGTCATGGTTTATAGACCTGCCTGGGTTGTAGAATACTGATACTGGATTCCGACTACTTGAATTCCCCAGGACTCCCTGTTACCGTCTGACTGAAACATTTCTCTGCCCTCTTTCGGCTCCATAGACCCTTTTCTACTTTCATGTCTCCCCACATACATGAATGAGTTTTCAACTATACATATGAGAAAATGTAGTATTTTTGTCTTTATGAACCCAGCTTCACATAATTCTATTTCCATCTATTTTCCTGCAATGTCACAGTTTCAATCTTTTTTTTTTTTTTCTCCTGAGACAGGGTTTCTCTGACTCAGAAATCCACCTGCCTCCACAGTTTCATTCTTTTTTTTTTTGGTTTTGTTTTTTGAGACAGGGTTTCTCTGTATAGCCTTGATTGTCCTGGAACTCACTCTGTAGACCAGGCTGGCCTCAAAGTCAGAAATCCGCCTGCTTCTGCCTCCCAAGTGCTGGGATTAAAGGCATGTGACACCACGTGGACACCAAGGCTGGTTCTGCACACTGGCAGTTGTGTATAGTACAGCAGTAAACAAGGACGTACAGCTGCCTCTGACACAGAATCCTTAGACCTAAAGAGTGGTCATAAATTATAGCTGGGTCATATAATCAATGAACCTTCATACTACCGGCGCCTACGTTCTAACTAACACCCACACAACTCTCCCAATTTGCCTTTTTACAGAAAAATGATAGCCATTCTGACTGGGCTGAGATAAAGTGTTTGTGATTGTTTTATTTTGTTTTGGGTATCTGAGGGTATTGGTGCACATATCTATCTATGGTTTACCTGTGGGTTTCAGAAGATAACTTTTTTCTTTTTTTTAAGATGTATTTATTTCATATATGTGTGTTCACTGTAGCTGTCTTCAGACATACAGAAAGAGGACTTCAGATCCCATTACAGATGGTTGTGAGCCACCAGGTGGTTGCTGGGAATTGAACTCAGGACCTCTAGAAGAACAGTCAGTGCTCTTAACCGCTGAGCCATCTCTCCAGCCCTTTGGAAGATAACTTACGGGAGTCTGTTCTCTTCAATGTTTGGGTCCTGGGGGTTGCAGTGAGGTTGTCAAGTGTAGTGACAAGTGCTTTTACCAGCTAAGCCATCTGCCTGGCCCTCGAGAGCATCAGTGTTCTCCTGATGGCCAAGGATGTTGAACACTTCTATTACTTCTAAATGGTTTTTAGCACTGTACGGCAAACCACCCTCAAACTCCTGGTTTTACTGGTTTATAACAGCAATTTATTCCCACCAGTCTCAATATTACCTCTGTGTTACCTCTGTCACTTACATGACTTTTAGCCAAATGACTGATATGTTTGGCATTTGATACTTTTACTTGCTACACAGACATAAGAACCTAAATTCTTATCTCCCAGCTACCAAAAATCTGGGTGTGGTGGGCAGTGTCTTTAAACCCCAACCTGAGAGGCAAAGATTGCCAATACTCTATGGGCTCATTGGGTATTGACGAAAATGATAAGCTCTGGATTCAGTGAGAAAACCCTGTTTTAAATAAAAAGATAGAAAACTGACTTAAGAGGGCTGAGACACGGCTCAGTGATTAAGAACACTGGCTGCTCTTCCACGGGACTGGGTTTGAGTCTCAGCACCCATGTGCTGGCTCACAGTTATGTATGATTCCAGTTCCAGCGGATCTGATGCTCTGTTCTGGTCTCCCCAGGCATCAGGCACACAGTGATGTACAGAAGTGCATACATATAAAACACTCATACACAATATAATTTTCAAAATTTACGTGATTGAAAAACACATCCTAATGTCAATTCCTGGCTTTCAGACTTGGCCACACAGCAAGCACAACTTGTACATGAATATACACTTGGAGTGCACACATGTCAGAAAAGAAAAGCTGAATGTCCACCCCCACCCCCACCCCCAGACAGGGTTTCTCTGTGTCCTGGAACCCACTCTGTAGGCCAGGCTGGCCTCAAACTCAGAAATTCGACTGCCTCCGCCTCCTGAGTGCTGGGACTAAAGGCGTGCGCTGCCACTGCCCGACTCTGAATGTCTTTCTTGATAATAAGTAAATGGTTATAAAGAGAAGAAGTAAAAATTTCCCGAAGACAGCTCACTTAGGCTAAGTGAGCTAGGTATAGCAGCACATGCTTGTAACCCTGACGATGCTGAAGGCTGCTGGTCTGGGTTCTTGGTCCAAGGACAGTTCGAGGAACAGATGAACATCCCCATCTTAAAAACAAATAGGAAAGAAAAGAAGCTGGGTGTGGTGGCACACGCCTTTAATCCCAGCACTTGGGAGGCAGAGGCAGGCGGATTTCTGAGTTCGAGGCCAGCCTGGTCTACAGAGTGAGTTTCAGGACAGCCAGGGCTACACAGAGAAACCCTGTCTTGAAAAAACAAAACAAACAAACAAACAAAAAAAGAAACAGAAAAGAAAAATGAGAGGATTATATAATGCTATAGCATTTATTTCCTGGGGTTGAGGTTGTATGCATGTATATGTACCCAATACACATGTGCCTGTGTGACCTGTTAGCTCCACAGGGCAGCATCAAGTGATGGTAGGGCGTTGCCCCTATGTTTTGGGACAGGGTCCTTGAGGCTCATAACTTGGTTAGACGGCCTAGTCAGCAAGTCCCTGAGATCCTCCTGTCTCAGCCTTTGGGTGCTGGGACTATAGACAAATACCACACTTCCCTTTTCTGGGTACCCAAACTCTTGGGTTTCTTGAGTTTGTGTGGTAAAGCTGACGCTCCGAACCTTCCATCTCCCGTTCATACACTTTTTTTTCTGATGTACATACGCAATACAGTCTTTAACTGTGACATAATTTCAAGCTTTATTGTCAGGCTTTTGACCCACCAGAATTCTAAGCAAGGTTCTAGAATCAGAAGTGTCATATTTTTTGCATGCATTAGGAGAAAAGTCCTTTTGCATTTGTGGCTCCTAAGTATCAAAGTACAAAACATACCTAAAGCTTTTTTTTTAGCTAATATGTAACTGCACAATTTTCCTGAACTTTAGGTAGACTGTAGGATAACAAGAACAATGTTTTTTTTATAAGACCATGTGAAGGCTGAGTGTATAAAAAGGTACTTGTCCCCTGCAAGTATTGACACTCCAAGTTCAGTCTGAAAGTTAAAGCTGAAAAGAGAACCAAATTCCCCTAAATTGTTTTTTGAGTACATATGCATACAGCATACATACATACAAAGAGGTTTTTTTTTAAAAAGACTTATTTATTATTATATGTAAGTACACTATATCTGTCTTTAGACACACCAGAAGAGGGCGTCAGATCTCATTACAGATGGTTGTGAGCCACCACGTAGCTGCTGGGATTTGAACTCAGGACCTTCGGATGAACAGTCTGTGCTCTTACCCGCTGAGCCATCTCACCAGCCCACAAAGAGGTTTTTTGTTTTTGTTTTCAAGATAGGATTTTTTTTTTTAATGTAGGCTTGGCTATTTTAGAGCAGGTTGACCTCAAACTCAAACTGCCTGTCTCTGCTTCCCAAGTGCTGAGATTAAAGGTGGTTACCACCATGCCCACCCAGCTTGAGAATTATTTAATGTCCATATCACGTCAGTGGTATACACTTGTGATCCCTGCACTCGGTAGAGACAGGAGATTCAGTAGTTGATGTCTATTTTTTGTTAACATCCCGCTCTACGTGATGAGTACCAGCCTATGCAGAGAGACCATGGCTAAGAAAGAGGGAAAGGAAAGCTTCAGGTGTTTAGGCCATCAATTATGAAACTCTTAGTAATTTGGTGAATTACTGAGTGTGTGTTCTTTGGTCTTCTCTGCTCTAGAATTTTCCTAATACAGTACCCAGCAATCATTTAAGTTTGCCAGAGGGTGCTAATTTTAATTTCATGTATGTGAGTATTTGCCCTAATTTATGTCTGTGTAGTGTGTGGATATAATGCCTGCAGAGACCAGAAGAGGGAGTCGGATCCACTGGGACTAGAGTTATAGATGGTTGTGAGCTGCCATGTGGATGCTAGGAATTGAGCCCAGCTCCTCTAGAACAGAAGTGCTTAGTCTCTGAGCTATCTATCTCTCCAGCCCCTAGCAATCATTTAAGTTGGGGTGTTAGATTCCTACTACCAGATATCCATTTGCCTAGTGTCTCAGAAATTGATTTTGGCTTGTTCAGTTTGTGCTTATTTGATCATAACTGATGGTGGCCTCTGAGATGGACAGGACAGCTCTTAATAGAAGAACCGGGGTGTACTAGAATGTGGCTCCCTGACTTTTGCTGACTTCCCGTCTGTTTTAATTACTTGTCACTCAGTCTGGTCACTGATACTTCCATGCCAAACTCCAGGTGTGGGTTGACTTCACATCCCACTCTCTTAAGTGACCTCTTGATAACCTTGTTTGGAGAAAGGGTTTCCCTGTGTAGCCCTACCAGGCTGTCCTGAAACTCATTCTGTAGATCAGTCTGGCATCAAACGCAGAGATCCACTTGTTTCTGCCTCCCAAGTGCTGGAATTATAAAGGCGTGCAGCACCACAAGTCACTTATTCTTAATACTTTGGCCAATTATGGGTCTGCGATATATACGGCCCACTGCAAAAACAACCTCTGATTAAAGTTAAGGACACTGTCAATCTCTGGGCAAAAAATAAAAGGAAACATAAAATTTTGAAGACAGTTTGACAGAGACACATCATGTCCATTTTTAGTCTAATGTGAACCAGTTTTTCAGAGCAGAGTTTTTGTTTTTTCTTCAGAGGGTTTTAAGCCTGGCCTCCTGGGGGTCACCCCTGGACCATTGTACACTAGTGATTAGCCACTGGTCAAAGGTACATAAATCCATAAAAAGCTAGAAAACTTAGGCCTTTGGAAGAGACCAGTGTGTAGGTTGGGGAATGTACTCAGTGTGTTCAGGTTATGAGTTTATCCTAGCTTTTACATAGCAAGATTCTCGTGTTTATTTCTGTCCTTTTCTGTGGAAGGCGTCACATTTAGCTGTAGCTCTGTAGATAGCCAGTGTTCCTAACGTCCAGTCTTTCTCATGCTTGTAGTTTTATGGAAGCACACTCAGCCTTTCAAGCCACCCAAGAGAAGACAAGCTTATCACGGCTCGTCTTGGCTCTTTCCCTCTGTTCATCAGGTCTCTTGGTTTGTTGCTTACCTTAGAATTGCAATTTTGGTTTTCTGCGGTATTCGCCCTCCCCAATTTTCAATTCTCAAGAACAGTTTTTTTTCTCTTCTTTTTAGCAGTATGCCTGCAAATACAACTTTATTATTTCCTCTATCGTTGCTGGATTCAAGTGGGAGCTGGTATGATAGTTATAGTCTGGCCCCAAATACCACACTTCCACTCTTACTTAATTACTTAATTACAGTGGCTCGTTGTTGGAACAGCATCTGGTGTAGCCTGCACTGCCTCGGATTCAAAGTCCTCCCACCTCAGCCTCCTAAGAGCATGGGTGTTAGGCTCTCACTCACCCAGCCTGTAGGTTTATTTGTAAGTGCTTTCAGTTTGCTTGTGCCATTGCCCAATCTACAAAGGCCAGAGGTCTTTAATTCATTTGTCTACTTTCTTGTTAATTTTGTGGAAGAGGCTTTATTGAGCTCACTCCATCCAGCTATGTGGAAGTTGCACCCTTGCTTGCTTTGGTGGTACTAAAGATCCACCCCAAGACCTCCAAGTACTCCACTTTGATTTTATACATTTCTTTTATCCTCTAAAGCTTGAAATTTTTAGTTTTTCGAGTTAGGGTTTTTCTGTGTAGCCCAGCTGTCCAGGAGCTCACTCTGTAGACCAGGCTGGCCTTGAACTCAGAAATCCGCCTGCCTCTTCCCCCCAAGTGATGGGATTAAAGGCATGCGCCACCACTGCCCAGTAAGTTTGAAGATCTTAACTCATATTGTTCTTGTTGAGTGGGAGAGTGGTGTGGTGTGTGTGCACCTCTATTAAGATGTGTGTGTGCAGGCTGGAGAGATGGCTCAGTGGTTGAGAGCACTGACTGCTCTTCCAGAGGTCCTGAGTTCAATTCCCAGCAACCACATGATGGCTCATAACCATCTGTAATGAGATCTGGTGCTCTCTTCTGGTGTGTCTGAAGACAGCTACAGTGTATTCATATAAATAAAATAAATCTTTAAAAATATATATATTAAAAAATTGTGTGTGTCTGAGCATTTGAGTGGGAGCAGAAGGCTGCCTAAGACTGTCTACTATGTATGCTGGCTGTGCAGATGCCCTGGTTCACAGGCTGAGGTGAAGAATTCTACAACTTAGACATCAGAGTTCCAGAAATTGAACTCGGCTCCTCAGACTTGAGGAGCAAGTGCTGTCACCCACTGAGTCGTCTTGCCAGGCATGTTTTATTACTTTTATATAAACAATCCAATTTCTCTGGCTCAGTTTATTTTTTTTTTTTAAAGATTTATTTATTTATTATATGTAAGTACACTGTAGCTGTCTTCAGACACTCCAGAAGAGGGAGTCAGATCTTGTTCCGGATGGTTGTGAGCCACCATGTGGTTGCTGGGATTTGAACTCCTGACCTTCGGAAGAGCAGTCGGGTGCTCTTACCCACTGAGCCATCTCACCAGCCCTCTGGCTCAGTTTATTAAAGAGACTTTCTTTCCTTTCATATCTTTTGTTGTTCTTTGTCAAAATTACTTAACCATATTATTTCTGTGTCTATTTACTAGACTTTCCCCTTTTCTCTTTTTTCATTTAAAAAAAAAACAAAAAAACGTATTTATTCATGTGTGTGTGTATACACCTGAGCTGGGACACAGATGTGGAGGTCAGAGGACAACTTACTGAATCGGTTCTCTCTCCATGTGGCTTCTCCCGTGGTCAGTTTTGGCAGCAAGTGCCTCTACTCACTGAGCTATCTGGTCAGCTTATACAATTTCATTACTTTTAATTCAGAAAATGTAATGCCTTTAACTTTTTCCTATTTCAAAATTGTATTAGCTATTCAAAGTCTTCATTGGGTCCCTAAGAATTTTAAGATTGTTGAGTAGTGCCACTTAAGTCTTTCCCCACTTTTACATCCTAAATTGACTCCCAGTGGTTTTTGCATACCATTCCCAGTTCACATTTCTCATTGTATTCTGGATCTTTATCCAAGGCAACATGTTGTTCATATTTATTTTAGCTACATCAAAATCTATGTTGACATTCATGAGTTTTTGCCTTAATTCATGTTAGTAAGTCTTGGCTATAGTTCTCAACTCTGGTTCTACCCTAGGGTTTCTTTAAAATGCTGATGGCTAGATTCTGCCTGGAGTACTTTGAATTTCAGAGGGGAGCTCAGGGTGGTGCAGACTTGATGGAAGAAGTATGTCAGTCACTTGGAGTAAGCTTTGAGATTAAAGCTTCAGGCTCCTTCCAGTTCGTTCTTTCTGCTTTGTGCTTGTGGTTCAAGATGTGAGCATTCTCTATGCACACACTTTAATTCCAGCACTCAAGAGCCAGAAGCAGATCTCTGGTCTATACAGAGAGACCCTGTCTCAAAAACAGAAAAAGGAGCCAAAAAAGATGTGAACACTAGATTCCTGCTCCCGTTGTCATTCCTGGTATTGATGCCTTCCTGCCATGACATGTCTTACCCTCTTAAGCCTAACTCTTTATTCCATACATTGCTTTTCGTCATTGTGTTTATCACAGCAACAGAAAAGCTACTACTACACTACCCTAGACCATTTGGATTCCATTCTAGGTGGTAGTCGTTTCTAGGTATGATTCTTAGGGTTAGGCAAGTTGGGAAGATAGATATTAAATACAAATTTTAAACTTTTGTACGTATAAAATGTACAAAATGTTAGATTAGTAACATATATTCATTTATAGGCCTATTTTTTCTACGTATGTAGAATTATGTGATTGTAAACCTGTACATGATTTTTCTTTATAGTGGAATTATTATACATTTCTGTTAAGTTGTTCATTGAAAACCTTTAATGTTCTTGGCAGTTCATAAATGAAGGCTGTGAACAAAGTGGGAAGAATACATGGAGTTAGTGGTTTATACATTAAACTAGTTTAAATAACTCTTTGTTGTCCTTTTTGGAAATTATACCATAAAGCACCTTATAATAATGAAGAATTGTATCATTGGAGAGCCATGTCCTTAGTTTTTAAAAAGGATGAAACTAAATACCTTGGCCTAGCACAATCTCCATTTCAAAGGTTCTTCAGACTAAAAGCTTATTCTTCATTCAAGTGACTTCTCTCCGGCCATATTTAGGAGTTCATCTGGGTTATAAACCATATCTCTGCTTATTCATGCTGTTCTGACTTGGGTGGAATAAGCATCTTAGAAGTGCTGGGGGGAGAGGTGATAGCTCTGCACTGCAGCTTATCCTTTATCTCTAGATGCAGATATCTGAAGAAACGCAGGTGCTGAGCGAGCGCCTGGGGCGGGCATCCGCTTACACCCCGGGGTCGGCTGAATAGAGTGTGGTCTGTTGGGTGTACTTTTGATGTTGTTGCCAGTCTTTCTCAAGTGCACACGTGACACTATCTGAAGAAATACTAGAAATACTCAGTAAACATTTTCCTCCTATCTATTGTTAAGCTATATTCAGTTGATTGCATTTTAAAGCTTGGTTTTCTGCCTGGTATCAGTGATCATCGGGTTACATATAGGGTATATGTGAGCTGTGACTTTCATTGGTCAGCCTGTGTAAGTGTCTAATGATGAGGAGCAGCTTACTGTGCCTAGACTTGAAGGGAGTGTTTGTTTTAGAGCTCTCTACCATGGCTTCAGAAATGTGTCCTCTCTCTGTCCATTTGAAGTCCTGATGGTCTTACCCATGTGATTAATGGTACAGTTTTGGGAGGGGGGGAAAAAGGCTGATTTTAATTTTTTTATAAGTAGCAGAGTATAAGACATACATGCATGTACATTAAATTAAAAGGTTCTTTGGTTGTTTTGTTTTGTTTTTCAAGACAGGGTTTCTCTGTGTAGTCCTGGTTATCCTGGAACTTACTCTGCACACCAGGCTGGCCTTGAACTCAGAGATCTATCTGCCTCTGCTTCTTGAGTGCTGAGAAAGGTCTGAGGGTATAGTTCAAACTCATTTTGTAGCCCAGGTTTGCCTGTAACCCGTTATTCCAGCCTCTGAGTGCTGGGGTTACAGGCATAAGTCGCCAAACCCATACCCCTATACTTAATTTTTTCTAACCATTATTTTTACTTTCATGATTATGAGTGTTAAGCCTATTGTATGACTTTGCATATGGTGCCTGTGGAGGCCAGAACATAACGGATCCCTTGGAACGAGTTACAGACCATTGTGGTTTTCTGTGTTGGTGCTGGGACTCTAACATGGCCTCTCTTGAATAGTGGCCTGGGCTCTTTAACCACCAAGCCATTGCTCTGGACCACAGGGTTTCTCTGTATAGCTCTGGCTGTCCTGGAACTCACTTTGTAGTCCAGGCTGGCCTCGAACTCAGAAATCCCCCTGCCTCTGCCTCCCAAGTGCTGGGATTAAAGGCGTGCACCACCATGCCCGGCACTGGACCTAAATTCTTAAGTATTTTAATACATATACATAGTGACAATTCTGTACTTTTGGTTTCTTTAAAAACAAAACCACAGAATGTGGTTTTGTGTTAATCACAGAGGTGGGGTTATGGGGCTACTTGGAACTGACTGCAGCAGTGGCAAACACGTTTTTTCCTGTTTATCATAACTCAGTGCCCTGCTGTGATACACTGAACCTCTGGCAGCTTAAAGGAAGAATGAAGGCACAGCTACAAGTTAGCAGTTTTGCTACTTTAGTAAGCCACACTCAGCACATGAACTCCAATGGTCTCTTCCCTCTCATCCTTACTCAGACTCAAAGGCCGACTCTTACAACATGGGAGTCACTGCCTTTTAGGTTATAGCAAAAGAGTTATAAAATATGTTGCTAACTTAGAGAAAGTAGAGGGAGATAACCTACAGCGTATTGAATTATTCTGTAGCTTTGGTTTGGTTTGTTGTCTGTTCTCATTTACAGTCTTTTAAAATGTACAAGTAAGCAAATACAACAGAGATTCACAGGAAACCTTCCCCTTGTCCCTCCAGACCCTCCTCCTAACCCCTGAGCTACGTCATCTCTTCCTACAAATATTCTATTCAAAGACACATTGGGACGGAGGAGATGGCTCTGTGGATAAAGTGCTTGCTGTAGAGTGTGAGAACGTGAGCTCAGATCCCAGCACCTATGTAAGAGCTGGCCTTGGTGGCACAGTCTGCGGCCCCAGTCTAGCCAGTCAAGATCCCCAGGCCTCAGTGAAAGAACTTGTCTCAGTAAATTACATTTTTATTTACTCGGTGTGTGCACATGCAGTACGAATGCACTTGTGTGCTCACTTGTGACAGGGTTCAGATATGGAGATGAGACCACAGCTTGTGGGAAGCAGTTCTCTCCTCCATCCATCATGTGGGCCCTAGGAATCATTATCAGGTCATCAGGCTTGCTGGCAGCAGCTGCCCCTACCTGATGAACCATCTTTTCAGACCATCTTTTTGTTGTTTTTTTGTTTTACCTGGCACTTAAAAATTGCACATGGTAAGGTGAAATGTGTGTTCCTGTAAGCTTAGTTCTCAAGGAGCCTGCTGCAGGAATATCAGAGTTCAGGGCCATCCCAGGGCTACAGAGTGGTTTGAGGCTAGCCCTGAGTATGCAGGGGACATGTGTCTCAGAACAACAAAAATGTTTACATAATGATATCAGCTAAATGTTTGGTTATATGTTAAAATGAAGTCTAAATAGATCTGAAACATACATTGGTTTTTTTTTTCTGATAAAAACATTCAAAATAACTTTGTGTAGCTCTTTGAAGTGTTAGAACTTATATCTAGTTCCCTGTGCCTCGCAGTGTTCACTGAGTGGCTTGCCTGCCTGTTCCTGCTGAGGTGTCTTCATCTCACTTCCTACAACAGAGTTGTTGTAGTTCATGGCTACCCTGGGCCTTTCAGCTTTCCCTTAGAGACACTTTATCATCCAGAGAGAGTCCTGAGTCACCCCTATAATCTGGAGCACACCTGCTCGTTCAGAAGACTGCCGTTTGCGTCTCAGCACCCACATTTGCAGCTCACAGCTAACTGCCCGTGACTGCAGCATCAGGGATGCAGTGCCCCTGTCCTTTGGGCACATGTACTCTCAAACACACACACACACACACACACACACACACACACACACACACTTATAATCAAAGAGAAAAATCTTTAAAAAGAAAAAAAATTCCATCATTGAGAGCTCTGAGGGGAGATCACATGGCCAGCCTGGGCTCTAGATAGAGTGAGTCCCTGTCACAGTGTCATTGTCCTGGTCAAATAGCTCAGTTTCCTGCTTTTGTTGTTTGTTTCCCTTTTTTGGGGGTATGGTTGGTTTGATGTAGTAGGGAAGGATGTACAGGCATTGCGTGAGGCTGGGGTGGGGGTGGGGGTGGGTTATGAGATCCCAGGGCTTTTCATCTATTAGGCAAGGCTCCACTGATGAACTAAACTACTCCAAGTACTATTTGTGGTGTTTTAACCACACAAATTTAGATTTTTATATCATTTCTATTTTCCTTGGTGTTTCATGAGCGTCAAGAGGGATTGTTCTGCATTTTATTCATCGTTTTAAACAATGATTCCATATTTAGCACAGTTGTCTTATGGACGCTTGGTAAATAATAGTCTGCCAACATTGGGAGGTAGGGGGATATCCAGCCGCAGGCTCTTTTTATAAACATTAAAGAAATTGGAGGGCTGGCAAGATGGTTTAGCAGTTTAGAGTGCCGATTGCTCTTCGGAAGGTCCTGAGTTCAAATCCCAGCAACCACATGGTGGCTCATAACCATCTATAAGGAAAGCTGATGCCCTCTTCTGGAGTGTCTGAAGATAGCTACAGTGTACTTACATATAATAATCCCAGCACTTGGGAGGTAGAGGCAGGCGGATTTCTGAGTTCGAGGCCAGCCTGGTCTACAAAGTGAGTTCCAGGACAGCCAGGGCTATACAGAGAAACCCTGTCTTGAAAAGAAGAAAAAAAACAAACAAAAAAGTAAATAAATCTTTAAAAAAGAAAAGAAAAGAAATTGGTAGTGGCCAAACAAGAGCTTGTAATCAAATAGTAGGAGCTCAGTAGTTCAAACAAAGACATGGCAGTTCTTTTTTTTTTTTTTTTTTTTTTGATCAGGTAAGTTGAAGTGATCTTTAATGATCAAGGTAACTTCTTTTTTAGACTTATGTGTATGAGTGTTGTGTGTGTGTGTGTATGTGTGTGTGTATATGTGTGTGTGTACCATGTGTGGGTTATTGTCCACAGGGGTCAGAAGAGAACTTTGGGTCCTCTGAAGCTGAATTTACAGAAAGCTGTGAGCCACCACATGGGTGCTCGGGATCAAACCCGGGTCCTCTGGAAGAGTAACCAGTGCTTCTAAGTTCTAAGCCTCAGGAAAACTTGATTCTTGAGATATATATATAGTACAGGCTGGCCTCGCACTTCTGTAGCTGAGGGCGACAGTTCTGAGCCTCATAGCTAATGCTGGCCTTGCTAGCTGCTCCTGAAATTAATTAGGAAAAACATTGACAGACACCTGCAGTCAAGCTCAGTATTCTAAGTGTAATGGGAAAATAATAATCTGATTGTTTATTCTTACAGCGCTAGAGAGTCTCTTTCCTGGGCAAAGGCTCTCCGGAGCATCATTAGTCGGTCACACCCTAAGCCCAGGGTTTCCTGCTAGACCTTGTCAGAACTCCAGCGTAGCACTTGTACAAGAAGAGAAATTATACCCAGCTGAGTAAACTTTAAAGATCTCTTTTCAAATAGAAAAACTACAAGCTAATATAGAAGGGAAGAGACTTTCCCCTCATTCCTCACTCAATTAGAGAGAATCAGATATAATCATGATTGTGTCAAAAGTTCAAAAGGGAAAATGGGAGGTAAAATGAGCCGAGCTGGCTCTCTGCCCTCAACATTGTACCTGTAAGCTTGATCTGTTGTTTGAGAGATTAACTTTACAGACTTCCGTACCCAGAAGTATGAAAATTCTTGGGGACCTCTTTTCACAGGCTTGATCTTAACATACTGAATAAAGAGAGCAGTTAATCCCTTTTGTAAAGTAATTTGAGAGGAGGGAATTCAGAATGTAAAATCTCACCTGCAGAAATACTCAGCTCTGTAAAGACCTTTCTATCTTTAGACACTTACAAAGACTTAATATTTTAATGCGGAAGGGTGAGCCTGGTTAAAAAGCCAGTGGGTGAAATTAGAGAGACATAATCCAGCGCTTTCTTTCTGGGAATCATCATCCCGCTCTCCAGGGGACCTGATGCTTTCCCTTCTGAGGAGTGAGAATGCCCCTCTGTATAGCAAGCCAGCGCCTCTTAAAGGCAAGTTTGACTTTTAGTATAATAAGAGTCTTGTTAGGTGCAATTTTGCTCCTAGTCATTAATACAATGAACAAATGTTGTGGTTACCTGGGAAAGAAAGCTCAAGTGCTTTCAAACCTCTCGTGAGGTCGGGTTTCATGCTTGAAACCTATACGCTGTTATGCCCAGTAGCATCTGCAGAAGGCTCCAAGCTTTAAGCTGTACAACATAGAAGGGAATACACTTTGGAAAAAATTGACACCACTACAAACTGAACTCAAGGTCCTGATGAATAGAAGGCATTCTTCTGTTTACTGACGGCATTAAAGTTAGCTAGTGAGCAGAGTGCTCGCAGCAATGGACGCCACAGCATGGTCGGTAGGTCGGTGCCTTGGTCTACACAGCAGGAAGTGCTCACCTCCAGGTGCCTCAGGGTTTTTTTGATTCTCAGCTATAAAACAGTTTTCAGTTTCCAAATGCAATACTGAATTAAGAATAAAATTGACCCAAGAGAGTCGGTAGTATTAAGTAGAACTTTAATAGAGCTTGGCATTTGCTGCATGAAGTAATTTCTGAGCTCTACGGTAAACTTTGTGACAGGGGCTTTGCACTTGATATCCCACTTTGCCTCCAGAGTACAAGGATTATAATTCTTACATGCATATTAAAATATTTTTTTTCGGCTAATGATAAAAATGGACTTGTGGTTGTGCTTTTCTTCTCAGCTAGGGATTGAATCCAGGGCCTCGGCTTTCCAGTTAAGCACTTTACTACTAAGCTGCCCCCCCCACCCCAGCCAATTCTTGTTTGAATGTTCCTTAACATTTGTTTATTTGTGTGTGAACACATGCACATGCCACAGTACCCATGTGGAAGTCAGGACAGCTTGCAATAGTTAGCTCTCGCTTTGTATCGCATGAGTTTCTGGCGTTGAATTTTTGCTTAATAGAAAGTGCACCTTTACCTGCCCTGGCCATCATGACCCTTTTGTTACTGGATCAGGAATGCTGGGGGTGCACATCTTTAATCTCAGTGCTCTTAGGAGGCAGAGATGGAAGATATCTGAGTTCAGAGTCAACCTGGTCTGCATAGTGAGTTCCAGGATAGACAGGGCTATATAGAGAGGCCTTGTCTCAGCCTCCCTCCACGCCCACCCACTCCCCCAAAGTTGGCAGAAATAGCAACAAGTAGCCTTTAGTCCAAAAATTGTGTTGCATTATGACTAACCTCCAAATACTCAGCATCATGTTCTTAAACATGCCCTCTTCCTGTAAAGCTCTGCATCGTTTAAAGACTGTGGGCCCACGAGTGCCCATGAGTACAGTAGCCAGAGAGCAGAGAAGGTACTGGATCTCTCGGAACCCGTTACAAGTGGCTGTGAGCCAGCAGCATGGTGTGGAGGGCCACACTTGATCCTGCAGGAGGACTCTTGCTCTCTCCAGCCCCTTAGTTACCCTTTAGGTTAGGGTCTGTGTTGTTTTATATGAGTCCTAATTTTCTCCTAGTGATAAATAAATTCTAACACTCCCTGACCTTTTGGGTACCCTAAGGTTGTAAATTAAGGGTACCATTTAGGGTTTAGGGAGATGCTCAGCAAATGACAGTGCTTGCCATGCGTGTTCAGCCTCTTAGAACCCCTGCTGGAAAGCTGGATGACATGGTGGTGGGCTTCTGTAACCCCAGCTTTCTGACAGCAGGATGACTCGCTCAAAGCTGGCAGGCCAGACACACGAGAATACACAGATTAGCAGCTAAAACAAGACACTCTACTTCAAAACATGGTAAAAGGAAAGAACTAACCCAAAATGTTGTGCTCAGACCTCCACGTGCACACCCAGACACCCTCTCACCCACATTCAAGAGAAGTGAATTTCAAAGGAGAAAACAAAAAACAGTTACATTTTTGAACTGGAGATGAGTCTCAGGTTGGTGTGAGGAGCCGCTGCTCCGGCCCCATCATTGCCAAAAGAAGAGTTAACTGGCCAAGGCAGAATGATAGCAAGTTCAAGGCCTGCCCGGTCTACATAGTGAGGGGTAGTCAAGGCTTAGCCTGGGTATTGTGCTTAATAATGTTAGTGTTTGTATGGTAGGTAACCATGTTTGTCACCTTATCAGTGTGCCAGACATTTTCCTCCCTTTCTGAATGTCTTAATGTTCTTCAACTTAGGAGTGATTGTTTTGCTTTCAGACAAATCTTCCTATCTTCAAGCTGAAGGAATCTACTGTTAGAAGAAGATACAGTGACTTTGAGTGGCTTCGAAGCGAACTAGAAAGAGAGAGCAAGGTAAGACTTGTTTACAGTGGAGCTCTGCTTTTCTGACTTACCATGTAACTTTAAAGCAAGCCCTGCCAGTTCTAACTAAGATCCCCAGAATGTGGGCGAAAGCCGCTGCAGGGCTCTGTGAAGGGCCCATCTCAGGCTGTACCTGAGTAGAGGACAGTCGTCCTCACTGTTCAGCGCTCTTTTTTTCTGCTCAGTAGTGCAACTGGGCCTTTGCAGCTTGACGTTGGAATAGCCCTTCTCAGTCCTTCCTCGTCCTCAAGGGCAGTATATTTTTCCAGTTTTGTTTAACTCACAGTCTGCATATTTTATTATCTCACATGTATGTAGACGTTTCATAAAAATGATGATCTTATTGTCTGATAGATGGATATTCTTGAGATGAGTTTGTGTGGGCATAGGAGACACACCTGAGAAGTCTTATATATGATATTGTTTGGGGGCTGTGCACACAGACTTAGCAGAATGTGAGGAGTTTAAAAGCTAAACCCAGGTTTTTATAGGAGCTTAGCTTGTAACACAGATATCATGAGTGGAGACCAGGGATGCATCTCAGTGGCAAAGTACATGTTTAGCATGTACCAAAGCACATCCGTCTACCAAAACCACATAGTAATCAATGGACAGGTGAATTCAGTTAAAGACTTTGGAAAATCTGGAGAGTATTAAGGAATACAATATATGGCTGCTGGTAATTGTAGAGAGAAGATCTGTCTCAAACAAGTAGAAAATAACAAACATAAAGCCAGGCATGTTGGCACATGCCTTCAATCCTAGGAGACAGAGGCAGGAGGATCTCTGAGTTCAGGCTAGTCAGTTTCAGGCTAGCTAGGGCTACAGAGAGAAACCCTGTCTCAAAAGTCAAATGTATGTACATTCATATGTATGTATATGATAAAAAATAAAGCAAATTGAACAATTTAGGAAAATAAAAATTTTAATGACCATGAAGAAGTATTTTGGTAGGCTGCATTTTTCCCCCAAACATAGCTTATATGTACACTGGAATGATTTATTTATTTTTATTTTAAGTGTATGGGTGTTTTGCCTGCAAGTATGTATGCATGAGGGTGCTAGATCCTCTTAGAACTGGAATTACACACAGTTGTGAGCTGCATGTATGTGCTAGGAGTTAAACCGGGGTCCTGGAAGAGCATCCAGTGTTTCTGACCACCGAGTCATCTCTCCAGCTCCTGGAATGTTTAATAAATGTTGCTGATTATATACTCCCCCCCCCCAGCAACTGCTTTATTAAGAGATAAATTGTGTGCTGTATACAGTTAGTGATATAATTCACCTAAGATGTTCAGAATTACACAACTCATAACCACAGTGTAGGAACTCATTATCATCAATTATCCTTTTTAAAAAAGCTTGCTGGGCCCGCTGGAACCTACCTACCTGTGAGTAATCCCAGCACTCGAGCGACAGAGGAAGGGTTGCTGAAAGTTCATGGCCTATAGGTTTACAGTCCCAGACCAGCTAGAGCAGCATGACAAGACTATCTCTAGAGAAAAGAAGGAAGAAAGGGGAAGGGAGAGAAAAAGGACTCCTGTGTCTGTCTCTGTGTCTGTCTCTAGGTAGTAGTGGCCAGTCTCTTCTCAGCTTCTCCTCCCCATCCTTGTCAACCATGTATGCACTTTATGGCCTTATGGCAGGACAGAATGCCTAGTGTTGTATGTTGCTTCTCTCAGTTTGCATGTCCTCGAGGTTTTATCCTATTGTAGCACATGTCACACTTGTTAAAGGATTTCATTTTGTGTGCTTATTATTTTGCCTCATATGAAGGCTTATCAGGTACTTGAGGAGACCAGAGTAGGGCATCAGATCCCCTGGACTGGAGTTACAGATGGTTGTGAGCTGCCGTGTGGGTGCTGGGAACAGAACCTGCGTTCTCTGTAAAAACTGCAAGGGCTTTTAACTGGCGAGCCATCTCTCTGGCCCATTATTGATTTTTATTGCAAAATAATAGCCTGTTGTATAGAAAGACCATTTTTTAATTTGCCCGATAGTTTTCCTTTTTAAAAAGATTTATTTATCATTTTATGTGTGTGGGTGTTTGCCTGTATGTCTTCTGTCTGTCTGTGCTGTGTGTGTGCAGAGAGACCAGAAGGTGTCAGCTGTCCTGAAACTGGCATTACAGACAGTGTGAGCTGCCATGTGTGTTCTGGAAATGGAACCTGGGTTCTCTTGAGCAGTCAGTGCTCTTAGCCAGCAAGCTATCTTTCCAGCTCTTATTATCTTTCTTCATTTGCCATCTTAGGAATGGAACCCAGGGACTCACACGGTAGAAGAATGCCCATCCACAAAGATAGGTACCGATCTCTAGCAATTCATCATTTGATAGATGTTTAGGTTGCTGCTGTTCTTGAATAACCACCTAGGATTATGTTGCTGAATTACATAACTTAAGATTTTGTTATTACATTTGGGTATGTGCATGTGTGCCTGCAGTCATGAGTGTCACAGACAGGACAGCTCTCAGGAGTGAGTTCTCTTTTTACACTGGAGGTAATCAAATGAGGCTTGGCAGACATGCCTTTACCCCCTGATCCGTCTTGCCAGCCCATAACTACCCCCTGCTCTCTTTGAAAGTAAAGTCTGTGTTGCCTAGACTAGCGTCCAACTCACCTTGTAGCCCAGCCAGGTTTGTCTTTCAGCTCCCATGCCATTGTACCGTATGGGCGGCATTTCATTCTCCTTCCTGCCCTCAGTGTGAGCAACCCACGGCTCTCCTGTGCTGCTTTTCACTCTTGCCTGTGTTGGTCGCATAGGGAGTGAGTGGATCACTGGGCTTTTGGTGTCCATTTGGTGGCCAATGTTGCTGCTGACCTTTTCATTTGCTCCTTGAGTCTGTATGCTCTTTGGAGAAAAGTTGACTGAGATATTTTGTCTGTTTAGTTGGGTTACCTTTTTATTACGTTGTACTATCTAAAGTGTAAAACAGTAACTCCAGGTTCCTCACCATCCACCTGCTCTGCAGTCTTTGTGGGCCATTCTACTTTGTACTCATGGACTATGCAAGCATCTTGGGAGTCCAGCCTGTTTGGAAATCTTACTCACATCATTGCGAAGAGCAACGTACATGGGTCCTTCTGTTATTTGTTTTTCTCGAAGGCCTATGCTAGAAACCGACATTCAGTATCTGTCATCATGGTTTGATTCTTTAGCTTTCAACAGTATACTTAGCAGACATCTTCCTTTTAACCCACATACAGAAACAAATACAAGAAGTGTTAGTGTTCTAGACAGGGTCTCACACAGTCTAGACTGCCCTCAAACTCTGTGTAACCAAAGATAACCTTGAGGTCTTTTCCTCCTGCTTCTACATGTTGAAATTACGAGTGTGCCCTACTACTCCTGGCTGCAGATTGATAAAAAGAATTCTGATTAACTTTGAATATATGCAGCAGTCAGTAGAGTGCTTGCCTCTGATGCACAGAGCCCTGAGTTCAGATCCCAGCACTACACAAACCCAGCGTGATGGCACCTGCAGGTAGTCCCAGTAGGAGGGCCAGAAGCATAAGGTCATCCTTAGTCACGAAATGATTGAGGCCATCTGAGCTGAAGTAAAGGCACTCTAATTCAATCTTTTCATTCTACTTAAAGATTGTTGGCTATGATGCTGCTGAGATGCTCAGCAGGTAAAGGCACTTGCCTGATGACCTGAGCTTACACAAGGGAAGCAAAGATCTCACTCCTGCGAGTCATCCACACGTGCACCTTTAGGAGTGTGCACATACATGTGCTACACACTTAAGCACACACATGCACAAATAAGTCAGCAAATGTAGCAACGTTTTCTTAATTTATTTGATACTTAAGAGGATCTTTGCTAGATAAGCCATTCATGACTTCTGTAGGTATCAAGCCTGCTACCTATAAGGTCCATTCTACTTACTATTTTGAACATTGTTAGGAAGAATATATATCTACAGAAAACAATGTCTACGTGGTGACCAAAGCTTATAATCCCAGGTGGAAGCAGGGATGTGGGGGTGGTCATAAACTCAAGGGTAGCCTGGGCTACATGAAACCTTCTTGAAAATACAGCAAAGCAATCTTACACATCTTCTTTATCTTGGATTAAGGATGATTCTTTAGTACACTGGTTCTATTGTTTTTGGTTGGGGTGGGTTATTTTGTTTTGATCTTAAATTTTGTTTGTATGCCAGGGAAGGCCCAAGTCTCTGAGAAATGGAGCTGCAGAGTTGTGAGCTGCCATTTGCCTTCTGGGAGTTAAACCTGGGTCCTCTGTAGGAGCAGCCAGTGCTCCGTGATTTTACCTGCTGAGCATATCTCCACCTTTTTTGGTTTTCTGAGACAGGGTTTCTCTGTGTAGTCTTGGCTGTCCTGGAACTCACTATGTAGACCAGGCTGGCCTCAAACTACAGAGACCCGACTGACTCTGTCTCCCGAGTGCTGGGATTAAAGGTGTGTGTCACACACACACACACACACACACACACACACACACACACACACCCAGCCTTTTTTTCCTTAATAGACCATTTTGTACGTGTATCTTCCCTCCCTGCAGGCGCTTTTAGAACTGTGGGGCAGGGTCCTTTCTCTGCTGTAAAGTCTGTGCAGGTTTTAACACTTAATTTGACACACTGACAATGTGGGAAAGAGATGTGTTGGTTCTAGCAGAGACTTCTGGAAGTAAGTCCTTTAAATCATGGAAGAGCAGATCTAGGAAGGACGGGATTGCTGAGGGTGTCTTGAGCATCTGCTTGGCTTCCTGTTCATTTCCTTGCTGCTGTTTTCTGTTGCCCCCCTCTTGTCTGTGTGCAGTTGAACTGGTCCTTCCATTTTTAACTTGATTGAGTTACTAGTATAGGATAAGTTTGTAAAGAAACAGAGCCTGCGACAGAGAACATGTCTACAATGCCGTCGTCACTCCAGAGCCAGAGGCAGGGAGCATAAGTTCCCGGGGCTGCACAGGAAGGACCCGACTAAAAGGACCAGGGTCATAGAGCTGAGCTCCTGGTCTGGGGCTGCAGCTCCTTAGGTGGGGTGCTGCTTAGGGTTACAGCCCCTAGAACCATGGCAACAGTTGTATTTTGGTAGTGTTTGTTTTGTTTTAAGACCGGGTCCCATGCTAACCTCAGTCTCTCTGTGGTCGCTGAGGCTGGCCTTGAGTTCTTGATCTTCTATATCAGTTTCCTTGCTTGCCTAACATTGGCAAGGCCCTGGATGAAGGAGGGAGCACAGCTCAGGTGTGAGACTCCAGGATGGACAAAGGAACTGAATTATATAGGTAGGTAGGTGCTGGCTAAAGGAACCAAATGTCTTAGAAAGTTCCCAGCAGGGGAAGCTGAGTCTGTGTATTCCATTCAGTGGGAAGGACTGGGGAATTCTGAGAGTGGGAAAGAAGAAATGATAGTTTTTGGAGAGAGTAGAAAAGGAAGTTTGGGGGAAAGTTGGTGGCTTGTGAGAAGATGGCCACAGTGCCTAGGATGGGCCCCTTCACACACAAGTCAGAACGGGCAGCCCTCCCTGGGTGAAGGGGTTCTTGACAACAGCTACGCTGCACAGAAAGAACATTGTGCTCTTTAGCTGGGGCTTGAGTTTGGTCAGCGCTGAAGCATCGTCTTTCCCACGTAGTATTAGATGTATTGAGAGGCTCAGGAACCTTTGTCTCAGTCCCAAACAACAGGATGTTGTCTCTGTATAGTTCTTTGATAAACTCAAGAAGAAACCACCTTGAAGAGCCTTGGTCCTGTGGACTGTGGACTTCTCCACATCCATAGCTGGCCATCTGGCTCCAGAGCCATGCCTTTTTTTGTTTGTTCCTTTGTTCCTTTGAATTGGTTTTACAGTGCTGAGAATTGAACCTGGGCCTCACTCTTGCTAGGCAAGAACTCTAACACTGAACTATACTCTCTGCCTTCTGTGTTTTCTTTTCAGTTGTGTATTTAAACGTTTGTAGGTAAAATGGCTGTCCTTGTGAGGGTATTCTTTGTCTCCTGACTTGTGTTGTGCCTTATACTTTTTTTTTTTTTAGGAAAAGATCTCATTATGTAGTCTTGGCTGGCCTGGAACTCACTGAGATCTGCCTGCTTTTGCTTCAAAGTGCTGGGATTAAACGCATATACCACACTTGACGCTTGACATATACATGTTCTTACTACATTTTATTTAGTGTGTGTGTATGCATGCACGCACACACATGCACATGTGTGTGGCCACATGAGCGCCACACTGTATATTTGGAGGTCAAAGACAACTTGGGAGACTTGGTCTCTTGTCCCACCTTGTGGACAGCTATGTTCTGGTGGATGGGTGTGGCTCCTGGGCTGGCATCACCAGGACTCACTTTGTTCCTGTTGTTTTAGGTTGTAGTTCCCCCACTCCCTGGGAAAGCATTTTTGCGGCAGCTTCCTTTTAGAGGAGACGATGGAATATTTGATGACAATTTCATCGAGGAAAGGAAGCAAGGGCTGGAACAGTTCATAAACAAGTAAGTACTTCCACCCCTGTGGGGGCAATGCCTTGAGGCCCTGCTGGTCAGCTTTTATTTATTCAGTATTTTATTTTGTGTGTTTGGATGTTTTGCCTGTATGTGTCCCATGCATGCTGGGAATCGAACCC
This sequence comes from Mus caroli, assembly GCF_978045245.1. Classification (NCBI taxonomy): domain Eukaryota; kingdom Metazoa; phylum Chordata; class Mammalia; order Rodentia; family Muridae; genus Mus; species Mus caroli. The sequence continues at coordinate 40,788,037 of NW_028227264.1, forward strand.
AGGTCCTCTACAGGAGCAGCCAGTGCTCTAACTGCTGTACCATCTTCAGCCCTGACTACATGTCATTTAAAGTTAATCTAAGTCCACGCCGCCCTTCCTTTTAGCCACTTCCAGCCTTTCTGTCCTGTCTAACTGAACTGAAAGTACCCTGTGTTGAACACCATGTGATAAGTGCTGATGCTCTTGAGTGCTTGCAGTGAGGCTTGTGTGTTGACCTAAGTTTTATCTTTGTTGTTCTTAGATAATTTATGCAAACTACATTTAAAATTGCATCATTCAGAAAGTAGTTTTACTTGTGATTCTGATTTAAGGTATATTCTCATGTAATAAAATGTACATTATATTTGCAATCATTTTGTTTGATTGCAGGTAGCAGTATTATCAACGTGTTTTATGTAAAAGTACGTTAATTTTTTTCATGGCAAAATGTTCTTTTGAAAAATAGTAAGAAAGTTTATTTATGATCGTTATTTAGTAGCTGTTGATTGATAAGCTTAAACCAGTATTATTCCCACCTCCCTTCTCTTTCTTTCTCTCTTTCCTCCTATAAGAGATGTGGCCCAGCATTGAGGAAGCTAAGCAGAAGTGTTACAAGGTCACACCCAGCTGGGGCTGCAGGGAGGAGGAAGGGGGTTGGGGAGTGGGGAGAAAGAGAAACAGACAGACAGATTGCCTGACTGTCTGAGCTCGGGCCCTGCTCACTGTTGTCCCTGGGCCGGGCTGCAGCAGTCCTCTGAGACCGCAGCCCGACACAGGACCCGGTGTAATTATGTGCCAGCCTTGAGGTCTACCCGGCTAGCCAGGACGTAGAGGAGGCGGCTGTGTGAGCTACACATTCATTTTTACTAATAATTTGGTTTCTGTGAGAGGTGAACAAAAGCCTGTAACTTTGTTATCTGCTCAGCACACAGCCTCTGTGTACACGTGCATCCACCCCAGTGCTTACATGGCGGATAGGAGATCATTTACAGAGTCCTTTCTTCACTTCTACCATGTGAGGTCCTAAGGACCATACTCTCAGGTCATCAGACTTGGCTGAAAGTGCCCTTACCTGCTGAGCCATCTTACCACGTTCATGAACCAGAGGGAAAGACCATTGTTTGATAGCATAGCTTATGGGTTGTCCAGAGTAATGCTTGCATCTAATAAATAGTGCACATTTCCTAGCCTTAAAGTGTGTTTGTTTTGACCCCTCCCACCACCATCTTTAATAAACAATGGGCTAAAATTTTGTTTTTTGTTTTATTTCCAGGGTCGCTGGTCATCCTCTGGCCCAGAATGAACGTTGTCTCCACATGTTTTTACAGGATGAAATTATAGATAAAAGCTATACTCCATCTAAAATAAGACATGCCTGAGTTTGGTGAGAAGCAGCAAAACCCGAGACCATTAATGATTCATCCGCACCAATGAAGAAGTTGTAACTAACTAGCATGCTGCACAGACACTGGCATAGCATGCCCTGGGTACACTAACACTCACCTGCTCTCTTTCCTTTCGTTTGTCTTGGCAGTTGACAAGGCATTCATTTGCTTTAGTGAAACTCCCTCGCTCCAGCCTCTCTAAGTAGCTCTTCCCGCTGTGTCCGTGTGCACACGTAGCCCCACAGCCCCGTAGAACCTGCAGTGTCCTGACTAAAGCTGCCGACTTGCTCTCATTTGCAGTTTCTGTGTCATGTTTGCTTCTTGAATCTGATTGACTAGAATATTTCTCCCCCCTGCCCCTTGATGTGTGATGTCACCACCTGGTCCTAATTTCTGTGCAGGAGCACGACACCACTTGTCTCCAGTGCCACACATCCGAGGTGTACTTTGTGTGCAGAATGTCTCTTCCTTCTGGCCTGTAATCCCCTTCCCATGAAAGATTAATGAGGGAAATCTTTATATTCTGTATAAAAACAAAATCAAATTTATATACTAAAATCATTTGTCTAAAATTTAAGTTGTTTTCAAATAAAAGTTGAAATGCATTCCTGTGTGCTCTGGTTGCACGGCCTGCAGAGCCTGGTGTCCGTGCTGTCCTGAAAGCCTCCTTCCCAAGAGGGTTGTGTACTTCATTCCAGAACACCGTCCTCTGTAAAGGCAGCGGGCTCAAATACACCGCCACCCTTTGACTGGGGGCTTTAAACACTGGAAGGGCTTCCTTGGCTTCCTGCCTTGTTGGGGAGGACTCATGCTGACAAATGCTGTGTAATCTCGAGGCACTCTGTCGAAGGTCTTTAGTTAGCCAGTAGCGCACCTCCTGTTCTCAGCAGCTCTTCCCCAGGCAGAGGAGTGACTTGCTGGAACTTAGCGACCATGTAGGAGTGGCAGGTGCCGGCTCTCTGTCATTTGGCTTGTACTGTCGGCACGCCGTGTCCTTTGAGGAGAGAAGAACACAGCCTTGCAGCCTGATGTACATAAATCACAAGACCAGAAAATACACAGCTTCTTGCTTCATGACGTTTTGACCAGACTTAACGCAACTGGAATGAGGTTCATAGTTTGAAACAGTTTGGGATTCTGCCGTGATTGGGTATTAGATTCCAGGAAGAGCAACCCCAGAGCATCTTCTCTGGAAACATGGGAGTAACACAGACTGATCTCAAAGTCAGGCTCTTACTGCCTCAGCCTCCCAAATGCTGAATCCCAGGCATGGGCCACCACACAAGCATGAGAGGAAACAAGCACAGGCTTGGGAGAGCCACAAGCAGTGAGGTCACGCCCACAGAAAAAGACAGTAGTTCAGAATTCCGTAAAACCAGTTACCTGAATAACTACAAGATGTTAGAAGGCAGTCAGATGTGGTGAACACCTGTAATCCCTGCCTTCAGGAAGCAAAGGCAAGAGGGTTATAGTGAGTTCCAGAGGTAATCTGGGACACATAGCAAAACTGAAAAATGGGAAGAAGGGGGAGGTGTATATAAACAAGGCTGAAGATAGGGCTCAGCTGACAAAAAAGCAGAGCTGAAATCCTGAGAACCTGTGTGCTATGTCACTACCTATAATCTCAGCACGTAGGAAACTTCGGGACCCGTGTGAAGTGTGAAATCCTCCCAGTGCATTTATGCATGTTGGAAAGAAGTCAGAGACACCTGGCTTTGACTTTGGATCTCCACATTTGCATGCACATAATCTGGCAGTTCACAACTGCCTATAACTCCAGTTCCAGGCAGTCCAGCGTCCTCTGCTGGCCTCCAAGGACAGCTGCACTCATAGACACCTGACTTAAAAACAAAGTATCTTTTGTAAAGATAGAAAGATATAAACAGGGAGAGGCTCAGTGGGGAAAGTGCTTGTTACCTAAGCCTAAGTGATAGTTCAAATCCCAAGAAGCCATGAAAAGCCCAGATGGGCATGTTCCTTCCTATAATCCCAGCAGATAGGAAGTAAGGTTAGGGTTTCACATGAAATCCTCTGCGGGTGTGCATGTTGGAGAGTCATCAAAGGAGACACCCACCTTTGACTTTGGGTCTCCACATTTATAGACATACATGCTCAGTGCACCCACACATACACAAACCAAAAATGATAACACAGATTAGATGAGCCACAGAGAGGACATCAAGGTTGCTGGGTTCTGCTACACAAAATGGATGTGCCTGACATAATGGCTCATCGTGGAAAGATGCCCACTGCCAAGCCTGAGATTCTAAGTTTGATCCTTGAGACCTACATGGTAGGAGAGAGCCTGCGACCTCCTGTTGTCCTCTGACCATGTGTTCACAGTAGCGTGTTCATACCTAAATGCACAGACAAAATTAGGTGTTAAAAAAAGGAAAGTGGAGCTGGACATGGTGGCATACACGTTTAATACTGGCAGAGGCTAGCCTGGTCTACATAGTTGCCAGCCCAGCCAGGACAACATAGCAAGACCCTGTCTGGAGGAAACAGTGGTGATGGCTAAGTAGTTCTTGCAAAGCAGTATGGATGACTTTTTTTTTTTTTTAAACCTCTTCTCCCTCAATGGAGACATTGGGTGCTGTCTGGATGTATTTTTTTGGTTGTCATAGCTGAGAAGTGGGGTCTTGCCAGGTCATCAGACTCGGCTAAACCTGCAGTGCATGGGACAGCCTTTCCCACAGGAAGAAAGCAGGATGTTTCCACTCAGTGGGATTCTGTTGATTGTGATCCTGAGTCTTAGGGTGAGTCTCAGAATTTCCTCACGGTAGGCAACCTCCTGGAATGACCAAGCCCTGTCCCTTTAGGAGAATAGTGCATACTCTTAACTGCTAAGCCATCTCTCCAGCTCCCAGAAAAATTAGAGGTTTTAGAGTGGGCTCTGACTTGTCTCTTCCAGGTAATAGAGGAAGGCCCAAGACTTCTAACCGAACTTATTCTGTATGTGGGTTTCAAAGCCTTGGTTGGGTGATTGAAGGGAGTTTCAGGCCTTGCCTATCCTGGGTCCACTTATGCTTGCTTTGGTTAGTATCAGCAGGGCCTTTAATAACCCGGGCCTGCTGGGGACTGGTTTCAAGTGTCCTTGACAGGCTTATGTTTTGAGTACTTGTTCCCCAGTTGGGGTTTGGTTCGTTTCGGCCCAGTGGAGACATGGAGAAGTGGATCCCCAGCTGGTGAAAGTAAGTCAGTAGGGGCTTGCTCTTGAAGGTTATCGGGCCAGCCCCTAATATCAGGGGGCCTCTGCTTCCTAGGATACTGCCATGTGAGTGGTCACCGGCACTGTACCATCTCTGCTACCCTAACACCACCGTGCCCTCCTCAAGACTATGGACTGACAGCCCCTTAAACCACAGTTAAAACTAACCCTTCTAGCTACTAATGATCCCTCTGAAGTACTTTGGTCCTGGGGACACAAAAGTAACTAGCAGGATTAACTGAAAGTCTGGAGCCGAAGCTTGGGGCCGTGGAGATGCTTCCATGCCGTTCCCTAATTCTGGGCTTGGAGGTTGGCAAGAGCGCTGTTCTAGCATTGGGAAGCCCTGGGTCCTGCTAGTAACTGGCCTCAGCCATTTGCAGTGGGCAGCTGGCATTTGCTTTCTTGCTTGGATGTTTTGCCACCTTGATGGGCTTTTTTTTTTTTTTTTTTTTTCTGTTTTGTTTTGTGGGTCGCTCTGAAGGAATCTCCTCCCTCTGTAGGAGCAGAAGCGAAGCCTGTGAGGAGGCCCAAGGCCCCTGAGCTAGTACAGATAACATTCATTGGTGTTTTGGAAGGACAGATAGTTGGGCGTGCTGTGGCCTGAAGATTACATAGCCAGAGCTTGCTAACGTTGATCACTACAAGACCATTTCAGAATGGGAACTAAGTTTGAAACTATTCTAGGATCGTGTCAGCCTCCAGGGTTTTGAGTGTTCTGAGTGTGCTGACCCTTATGCAGGTAGCATTCTCCTTGACAGATGAAGAAACAGGCTCCCAAATTTAATAAGCTGGGCTTGGATGGATGACTCAAGATGGTTGGATCAGAAGTCGTGCACCCCCCCACCCCCCACCCCGCAACCTGTCCTGCAGCCAGGGACAGACTGTGGCTCTCCATACAGCTCTCAGCAGACTGAACGGCTGAGTTTCCAGGATGGTCTCCTGCTATGACTCCTGGCCCTCAGTCTGCCGAGGTGGGGTAGCCAGACATGAGAACATGAGCGCATTTAAGTTTGGCTTCAAGTAAGTAAACTGCACAGCTGCTCACTAAGACTGAGTCTGGGCCCGTTTTTAACTTCCCAGGAAGTCCTGACATGGATGCACACCCAGCTAAGGGGAGATCCTCTGATGAATTTGATCACATTTGAACCTCATAGATCAACTTCAGCTTTTGTTTTTTTGAGAAAGTTTCTCTGTGTAACAGTCTTCCCTGTCCTGGAACTCAACTTTGTAGACCAGGCTAGCATCCAATTCTCAGAGATCCACCTGCCTCTGCCACCTGAGTGCTGGGACCAAAGGTGTACACTATCCTGCCTGGCTCATCTTCATCTTTGAAAACAAGAAATTAAGAAAAGGGTACTTATGCCGGGCGTGGTGGCGCACGCCTTTAGTCCCAGCACTCGGGAGGCAGAGGCAGGCGGATTTCTGAGTTCGAGGCCAGCCTGGTCTACAAAGTGAGTGCCAGGACAGCCAGGGCTACACAGAGAAACCCTGTCTCGAAAAACCAAAAAAAAAAAAAAAAAAAAAAAGAAAAGGGTACTTATCAGATCTTGAAAAAAATTATTTTTATCAATTTCCATGTATAGTGAGTGAGGCTTTACCTATTCTGACCTCAGAGAAAATATGCCCTTTGAACTCTAAGCTAGGAAGCCATTCTACAGCCCCAAAGGGCACTTAGCTGCCTGTCACCATCAGAGACTGAGCTGTGATGGAAACTCAGCCAGTGATACTGGGTGCTGCAGAAGTGTGGGCAGGAGAGGTCAAACACCAGCCCTTTCCTCAAGGCCAGTCTTGGGTCAAAACTCACCATGGCCAGAGAGTAAACACAGTGATTGTGAGGACAAAGGGACATGGGGTTCAGGGGTGGGAGAAGAATCAAGCTTGTAAGGCACTTGGAGTCTGCACTCAGGAACCTGGAGGTCGGGTGGGGAGAGGTGGTAGCTCCATGATAGAACACTAAGGTATAAGACCCTGGGCTTCACACACACAGAGAGATGGGGCGGGGGGACCAAAAAACAAAACAAAACAAAAAACCCAAATCAGTCCTTTCTTAGACCCCTGAGAATTATGGTTTCAGAGCAGACTATCTCCCCAAGATCTCGCAGGGTTGTTCATCTAAGAGAATCAACTACTGTCAGATTTCAGGGTAAAGTCACTGGAGCTATAACCTGGTTAAGAACAGAATGCAGATGACTTGAGGCTGGCAAGATGGCCCCACATGATAGAGGAGCTTGCTGCCAAGCCTGGATACAGGAGTTCAATACCTAAGACTCACAAGGTGTAGGGGAGAACTGACTTCCCCAAAGTTGTTTTCAGTTCCCAACTCATAGGCGCCACAGCATGTGTGCGCGCGTGCATACACATGCGCACGTGTCTTGCTGAAGGCTGGGTATGGTTGCCACGAGACTAAGAAATCCCTGGAAGTCTCTTCTACAGAAACGCTTACAGGGATCCAGCAGATAACAGTGAAGATGAACAGCAGGATAAACAGTGAATACTCATCATGAAGTAACAGCCAGGATCTCCTGCTCTGCCCTGATCGTCAGAGTGAAACTTCCAGAGCCTTATACCAGGCCCAGACTGACTTCTTTCTCATCTCGCCCCTGCATCAGCCTCGTTCCTGTCTACAGGGAGTTTTAAATAGAAAATGCCACTGCCCAGAGGGAGTAAGGACCACAAAGCTAAATACAACCGGGTACATTTGTGATGCCAGAAACCCAGGAAGTATTGAGTTTTGACCTGGACATTGTGTCTCCTTCTGCACCTTCTTCTACACCAGTGGTGCATGGACATCACAGGGGCTATCGCTGACAGCCAGGGGTAGAAACAAAGACACTAGAGGAAGGCGAAGCCTCCAGCAGGCTATAAAACAAAACAAAACAAAACAAAACAAACAAACAAAACAAAAACTACCACAAACCATAAACAGTCCAACGCCCACCAGATCTGCCATGCATTGCCCATCTTAAGGCCTGTTCTAAGTTTTAAGTATTACCCAGTGCAGCGTGTCTAACAAGTCATGGCAGAGCAGAAGAAAAAGTCTGAAGAGAGAAGGCAAAGCCAGAGAGGCCCGTAGCAGGCTGTAGAAGTACAAGTTAGAGCAATTGGTAAGTTAAACGACCTCACGGAAAAGGTTGACAACACACAGGCGTGTGTGGGTAACGCAGAGAACAAAGCTTAGCATCTTCATCTAATCAGAAGAGCTGGGACAGGCTTTACATTGCCCAAGGTCACATGGCCAGGAAAAACTGAAACCCCAGTCTCTGTGGCCCTAAAGCCTGCCCCTGTGTGCAGTTTGCCCAGGTGCATAGCCATGCAGCTCTCCTCTGTTAAGTGCTCCTTGAGGACAGACCAGCCATTTGGTGACAGTTTTCTAGAGAGCATTGTGCACAACGAACGAGGGGAGTGCTCTCCAGATGGACCCGAGGTGTTAAAACTGGAATGGCCATTCCTGCTTGGCCGAGGGAAGCGCTGGCCTCCCCGTTACTCAGCCTGCTTGGTACGTTTCCTTTCCTTTCGAGCCAGATTATATACTTTAATCCAGTTGTTTTCGTGTTCAGTAAATCCAAACCATGTTTAACCGGTTTATTCATTGCAATGTCTCTAAGGTGAAGAAAGTTTTGTCCTTTCAACTGCGCTGGGGATTTGTTGGCTCTCTGCAAAGGGATTTTCTTGGGCGTAATCTGAACACTTTGACCTGTGGAGTGTCCCCCCACCCCACCCCCCAGCAGGCACAGATCTGGGAGGCTTTGACCCTTTGTGTGCTGTGGATCCTAGACAATAGCCTTCTGCCTCTCTGAGGGACAGTGGTCATTGATGTTAGGAATGTTAATCGTGTAGCTGCCGCTTCTTCAGGACCTCGTTGCTCTTTGCCACTGAAGCCGGTTTCTGCTTTCTGAAAGTGACATTTGAAAGTGACATTCATAGGGTACACTCATTTTCCTAGTCTTAACTGAATATCCCTGTGTTAAGTCAGAAGCTGGCACGCTGGCTCTTGGTTGCCCAGAGACTGAAGTAAGGGGAGACTAGTTCACCTTTTAAAAAAAATTTTGGCTGGGCGTGGTGGCGCACGCCTTTAATCCCAGCACTTGGGAGGCAGAGGCAGGCGGATTTCTGAGTTCGAGGCCAGCCTGGTCTACAGAGTGAGTTCCAGGACAGCTGGGCTACACAGAGAAACCCTGTCTCGAAAAACAAACAAACAAAAAAAACAAAAAAAAAATTTTGTCGATAGGGTCTCACTGTAGCTCTGGCTGTCCTAGAACTAGCTCTGTTGACCAGGCTGGCCTCAAACTCACAGTGGCCCGATTGGCTCTGCCTCCCGAGTGCTGAGACTAAAGATGTGTGTGCGCCCATCAAATTTCACCTTCAAGAAAGCAGCAGGTGGCAGCACATGTTTTTGATCCCGGTTTAGGAGAAAGAGGCAGTAGGACCTCTGAGTTTGTGAGTTTGAGGCTAGCCTGGCCTACAGAACTAGTTCTAGGACAGCCAAGGCTACACAAAGAAACCTATCTTGAAAAACTAAAGAAGGAAGAGGAGGAGGAGGACTAGGAAGACAAGGAAGAGGAGGAAGAGAAGGGGGAAAAGAAAAGAAAAAGGAAAAGAAAAGAAAAGAAAAGAAAAGAAAAGAAAAGAAAAGAAAAGAAAAAAAAAAGAAAGCCCAGGACACTCTTTACACTGGATGATTTTGAAACATTGTAAAGATGCTGCAACAGAGAATTCCCAAAGGCCTCCTCATCAAATTTCCCATTGTGCCACTGTGTGAGCGAAGTACCGTTGTTAGAAGTAGGGCACTGATACTGGTATCATTTCCAAGCTTCGCTAATTTTTCTGACACTCTTTCTTTGTTCCAAATTCCATTGCAGGTCCCGCATTATGTTAGTACGGTGTCTCTCTAGCCTCATGTAACTGGTGACAGGAAGCTTCGTACTGTGAATATTAACTATTCAAAAACAAGTAAAAATTTAAAAAGAAAGCCTCATTAGAACCACAGGAATCTTAGAAACAACCCAATCAAGTATCTTAGATATGGAAAGGAATTCTCAAAGCACCACCCCCAATAGTCCCAGAACCTAAGCTAAAAACCAAGAAGATTGACAGGAGGGCCGGGGGTGGGCCTCCAACCCCAACCCCCTACACCATCACCCACAGGCTTGAGTTCAGCTGTCTTCAGGATTATTTCTGACTGGCTTTTTACATTCAATCACATTCAACCTAAGTTTGCTTCATCTAAGATAGTCTTTTAAGATCCATCCATCTTGTATAAATCAGCAGTTTGCTTTAAAAATCAGACAGTTATGGGCTAGAGAGATGGCCAGAGGTTAAGGATGCATGCAGCTCTTGCAGAGACCCAGGTTCAGTTCCCAGTACCCATTTCCAGTGGCTCACAGCCCTCTTCAACTCCAGCTCCAGAGGCGCTGACACCTGGACCCAGTGGGCACATAGACTCACACACCCACACAGAAACACATAATTTGAAAATTAATCTATTTTTGCTGGGCGTGGTGGGGCACGCCTTTGATCCCAGCACTCGGGAGGCAGAGGCAGGCGAATTTCTGAGTTCGAGGCCAGCCTGGTCTATAAAGTGAGCTCCAGGACAGCCAGGGCTATACAGAGAAACCCTGTCTCAAAAAACAAAACGAACAAACAAACAAACAAAAAAAAAAAAAAAGAAAAAAGAAAAAACAGAAAATGAATCTATTTTTTAAAAATTGGAAATCAGGGCTGGTGAGATGGCTCAGTGGGTAAGAGCACCCGACTGCTCTTCCAAAGGTCCAGAGTTCAAATCCCAGCAACCACATGGTGGCTCACAACCATCCGTAACAAGATCTGGTGCCCTCTTCTGGAGTGTCTGAAGACAGCTACAGTGTACTTACATATAATAAATAAATAAATCTTTAAAAAAAAAAATTGGAAATCAGATGAAAACCCAGCAGTTCTTTGTGGAAGAATGAATGATGCCTAAAACCCATTCACAGAAGCAAGTGATGTGTCCACCTGTCATCTGTGCTTGTTCAGAAAGGCAGCACCAACCAACAGACTCTATCTGGGCAAACACTGGTCTGAGACCACACCAAATAAACATTTGCTTTACCCTTAGGTCTCCAGCACAGGTGGTGCTGACAGAGAGGATGAAGGTGATGTGTGGGATGGTCACAGGGAGAGGGTACCCCCATTTTTCCCCAAAGACAGCTCTTAAAGTGAGGGACAATACACTTCCCATCTGACAAGCCAGGGCCCAGTGGTGTCCATACGGCTCTTTCCTCCGCTCCCACCCCTCCTAGACTCCTCTCTTTAGCCACCAAACTAATCATTTCTGTAGGTGTTAACTATCATGGAGAGATGGCTTTTCCTTGGACTTGCACTGGGATTCCCAAGAAGGAAGGAGCCTCCTCTTGCCTCAAGCAAGAACTGTGCAAATGTCCTCAGACGCTCTATCACCTGAAGGTTCACCAAGTGCAAGACTAAAGAAAGCAGCTAGTGGGCTGGTGAGATGGCTCAGTGGGTAAGAGCACCCGACTGCTCTTCCGAAGGTCCAGAGTTCAAATCCCAGCAACCGCATGGTGGCTCACAACCATCCGTAACAAGATCTGGCGCCCTCCTCTGGAGTGTCTGAAGACAGCTACAGTATACTTACATATAATAAATAAATCTTAAAAAAAAAAAAAAAGAAAGCAGCTGGTTTGTTCAGCCTTGGAAAATTTAAATAGACTGCTTTTTTAAGTATTAAAATATAAATCACCTCATGAATATCAAGCTATTACATTAACAAAAAGAAAGCATGGTTCACGGCTTGGGCCCTTGATCTCTGGCAAGAACGGTGACAGATGGGGCACAGAAAAGACAGATGTGTTCGACTGGGAACCTCGAGTGTCTGTCAGGCACATCACAGGAAGGGATTGTCTCATGTCCTTAGGAGGTCTCTGTAGGCGAGCAGTCTACGGTAAGAGAGTAAGAAGTCACTTGATAGTCTTTGCACACACGCATCAATCATCCACAAACACTCAAACTCATGAACAGGCTCTGCCATTCATTCCAGCCTGCATGGGTAGCAGCTTTGAAAATGTCTTGTGGGTCTGAGGCCGTGAAGACCTTGTCTTAGTCAGGGTTTCCATTGCTGAAAAGAGACACCATGGCCAAGGCAACTCTTATAAAAGAAAACATTTAATTGGGGCTGGCTTAGAGTTTCAGGGGTTTTGCCCATTATTGTTATGATGGGAAGCAAGGTGCATACAGACAGACGTAGTGCTGGAGAAGGAGCTGAGAGTTCTACATCCAGGAGGAGGGACTCTCTCTTCTACATTGGGCAGAGCTGGAACACTAGGGACCCTCAAAGCCTACCTGCACAGTGACACACTTCCTCCAACATAGCCACACCTGTTCCAACAAGGCCACACCTAATAGTGCCACTTGCCATAGACCAAGCATATTCAAACCACCTCAGTCCTCCGTGGCCACGCCCACACCAGCAATATGCATTTGCTCAGGACTCACACACGCTTCTTCTCTCTTCACATGGTAGATTGTTTGAAAAACGAACAAGAATAATCTTACCCATGCTCCCACTATTTTTTCCTTTACATTTTTATTTGGCAATATCTATTTTGGTTCCAGGGGGTTGTTTGCTTTACTTTTGTTTCTGTTTGAGACAGGAGCTCACTCTGTAGCTCTGACTGACCTGAGGTCACTCTGTAGACCAGGTTAGTCGCAAGATCTGCCTGTCTCTGCCTCCTGAGAACTGGAACTAAAGGTGTGTGCCTCTGCACCCAGCTGATGATATTTTTTTAACCTGCCTTTCCACAAATCAAATGACTACGGTAAGAGGACTAAATAATGCCCTCACACAGTTCAAATTACAAATTCAGCCCTTTAAGGTGATCTGCACGTTTACCTGGCCTTCATAAATTTTACTTAGAGATAAAAGTAAATGTGAGGGAGGTGACTGGGAATAGCTCAGCGGTAGAGCACTTGCCTAGCGTGCTCATGATCACGGGTTCAATCCCCGACACCAAATAAATCAAGTCTATCCATGAATGCATTTTGCTGGCATGTGCTAACACATGCCAATAGGCAGATACTAAAGAAGATCAAATAAGAGACTCATGAGTGTGAACATCCAGAGCCACACCTTGAAATGGACACAGTGACCACACCTACAGTGCCAGCATTTGGGAAGTAGAGCTAAGAGTGCTGTAAGTTTGAGCTAACTCTGGCCTTAGACCAGAGGGGATTCCAGACCAGCTAAGGGCTGCAGAGCAAGATCCGGTCCCAGAAAGAATTTCCAGCCCATCTTACGAGAATGTTTAAGTAGCCCTTTAGATGGCATTCAGGTATCCAGAGAGCAATTCTGTCTCCCCCTTGCTCTCCAGCTCCTTAAGTTGTCCTCTATAATAGAGGCTTATTCAGTAGATGTGTTCCTGGCTGTAGGAAAGGCGTCAGGCCCTCAGGCATAGCGCCACTGACTTCAGGGTCCCAGGAAGATGTCCCTGTCTCTGGGTACTGCCCACCATGCAGCTGAACACTGATCAAGGTCTGAGCAAACGTGGTTTGCTCTCCACATTTCATCAGAGCCTGTGGTGGCCCTGGGATGACAAGATCTTGCTTCGGCTCCAGCTGACTGCTGATCCCTGAGGTTCACAGAGCCAGCAGTCTGCCCCTGCCCTCTGCTGACACGCCTGCCACTCCATGCTGTCACATGGCCCCTAGCACCTGTAACACAGCTTCAAGAACATCAAGCCTGGGCTGGAGAGATGGCTTAGTAGTTAAAAGCACCAACTATTCTTCCACAGGTCCTGAGTTCAATTCCCAGCAACCACATGGTGACTCACAACCATCTGTGATGTTCTCTTCTGGTGTGTCTGAAGAGAGCAGTGGTGGCATACTCATTTGCATAAAATAAATAAATCTTAAAAAAAAAAAAGACCACCAAGCCTTAGCACCTTGCTTGTCTTTCCACACGTGTGTATGATCAGTGTACATGGCCACGCCAGGAATATTATGGATTTGAGGAAGGTGTGCAAGTCACTTCATGCCCCACCTGATTGGAAGGCCTGATTCATTCTGTGATACTCCTCAGGGTTTCCTGCAAAGATGAGAAAGGAAAGCGCTTCCTGGTATATATATATCCTCTCCTCGATGTCTCCCAGAAGCAAGCCTGAGCTCCCAGCGTCATAGACCAGTGGTTTCCACCACAGAATTCAGGGAGGTTGATTCTCTGTATTCCGTCTGTGAGAAAGGACATGGGAAAAGAATTTGGAACTTTAAAACAACAGCCTGACTTTATAGTATTAGATGGTGTCTTAGTTAAGGTTTGCATTGCTGCGAACAGACACCATGACCAAGGCAACTCCTATAAGGAACAACATTTAATTGGGGCTGGCTTACAGGTTCAGAGGTTCAGTCCATTATCATCACGGCAGGGAGCATGGCTGCATCCAGGCAGGCATTGTGCTGGAGGAGGAGCTGAGAGTTCTACAGGCTTGATCTGTAGGCAGTGAGGAGGAAACTGGATGCAGCTTGGGCATTTAAGACCTCAAAGGCCCACCTCTACAGTGACACACTTCCTCTAACAAGGCCACACAATAAGGTCACAGCTCCTAATAGTGCCACTCCCTATGGCCAACCATTCAAACTTGTGAATCTATGGGGGCCATACCTATTCAAACCACCACAGGTGGTTTAAGCCTTTTTGTGTGTGTGACAAGGCCTCTCTCTATGTAGCCCAGGCTAGCTTAGACTTATCTTCCTGCTTCAGTTTCCTGAGTGCTGGAATTCCAGGTATGTGCTGTCATGATTCTCAAGCTTCTCCCTCCCTCTCTGTATGTGGGGATGCAGGGGACACTCCCATTGGCTTGTATGATATGACACTTGGTTGCTCTGCTGGCTTATATAATATCAACTTGGCACAGGCTAGAGTCAATGAGAGGAGGGAATCTCCATTTTTAAAAAATGCATCTGTAAGATTGGGCTGTAGAAAAGTCTGTGGGACATTTTTTAAATTAGTGATTGGCGGGGAGGGCACAGCCCACTGTGGGTGGGGCCAGCCCTGGGTTAGTGGGCCTGGGCTCTATAAGAAAGCAGGCTAAGCAAGAGATAGGGAGTAAGCCACTAAGCAGCAATCCTCCAGGTTGCTCCCCATTCCCACCCCCCAGTTTGAGTTCTTGCCTTGGCTTCCCTCAATGAACTGTGGCTAGGGGTATAATGGGTCTCCCTTCTCAGGGGGTGAGGGGGTCATGGCCACTGGCCCTTGAGGATAGAGAGAGCAGAAGCGGCAAGCAGGGTTCGGAAGGCCATATGATGTAAGAACTTCCCAAGTCAGCTGCAGTGGGACAGCTCTACTCTGTTGTTCCAGGGGTAGGGTACATAAGGGCTCTTAGGGGTATGGTGGAGAAGGCAGATTGATCCTAACACAGCACCTGATTATCATGCGGAAGGGGAGCTAGAGCAGGCCTTGTGTGCTGAGTCATGCATTGTGTCGTTTGCAGAGAGCTCTGCACATGGTTGTCCTCCAAACAAAGCCAGGCATCTGTGCTCAAAGACAGTCTCCAGACAAGGTCAGGCGAGAAGTGGGAGCCCCGCTGAGAAACAGAGTCCAAGCTTGCACCACGCTTGGAGAGCTATCCAGACATGGTGGATTGTGACTGTAACATCAGAGTTCTCTAACAAGGAAAGTCAAATAAACTCCAAGTTGCTTTTGGTCATGGTGTTTCATTATAACAACAATAACCCTAACTAGGAGAGTCTCCAGTTAGAGAACTGTTTGGGAAGGATTAGAAGGTGTAGACTTGTTGAAGGTGTGTCACTAGATGTGGACTTTGAGGTTTTAAGAGGCTCTGGCAATTCTCAATGCTCTGCGTCCTACTTTCAGATCAAGATGTGAGGTCTTAGCTATTCCCAATACCATCAAGGACTCTGACCCTCTGAAACCATAGCCCAAGAAAACCCGTTCTCTTGTAAGTTGCCTTGGTCATGGTGGTTTGTCACACAATAGAAAAGTAACTAAGACAGAATCCAACCCAGGAGTACATGCTAAGCACTCCCTGGGCCACTGAGTCGGTCTCCTCATTCCTAACCAACTTTTGACGTCAGAATCAGACCTCCCCCTTCCTTTTTTTTGTAATAAATTCTATGTTTATGTGGGGCAGATAGATGCACAGGCCAGACAATGACAACAACACAATGCTCAGAAAGGCATGGAAACACTAAAATGTGCTGAATCTTTTTCAAAACAGCAAACAGCTGGCCACTCAGGACCAAACTATAGAATCTCAGGAGAGTTTTAGGAAAAGGACCAACTACCAAAACAAAGGCAAGATGTAAAAAAGATGAAGGCATAGGATGCTGAGGCTGGACCTGTGGGGACAATTGCCACCAAGGAGGGACAAGGGGATTCTGAATGAGAACTGTGACCTGCCATCAAGAAATGACCCATAGCTTGGGGCTGGAGAGCTGGCTCTGGTTAAGAGCACTGGCTGCTCTTCCAGAGGACCAGGGTTCAATTTCCAACACCCTCTTCTGGCCTTCATAATTACCAAGCATGCAAGTACCTGACATACACGCAGGCAAAACTTTCATACACACACACACAAATTGATTTTAAAAAGAAAGAAATAACCCAGTTGGGCAGTGGTGACACACGCCTTTAATCCCAGTACTTGAGAGACAGAGGCAGGCAGATTTCTGAGTTTGAGGACAGGCTGGTCTACAGAGTGAGTTCAAAGACAGCCAGGGCTACACAGAGAAACCCTGTCTCGAAAACAAAAAGAGAGAGAGAGAGAGAGAGAGAGAGAGAGAGAGAGAGAGAGAGAGAGAGAGAGAGAGAGAGAGAGAGAGAGAGAGAGAGAGAGAAATGACCCTTAGGAGAGTCTGTATTCTCTTGTGACCCATCTTGGTTTCCACAGGAATGCAACCCAAATAGACATACCTTTGATGCCAAGAAGGCCAGTGTCCAGTAGACAGAGCGTGACTAAGAATGGCTTCCACACAACAAAAGCTAAGTGGTCTAATCCAATATGGCTTACCCAACCAGTAGAAATATTCACTATTTAAAAACAATTTTATACACGAGTACTCTACTTATATCATTTCTAACTCCTCCCTTGACCATCCTACTCCTTCCCAAATTCATGATCTCTCTTTTAATTCTTACTGGTATTCACACACAGACGCACGCACACACACACACACACACGCACATACACATATACACGCACATGCACATCGACACTGGCACACCAGCTGTCCGTGTCATGTACAGGTCATGTCTAGGTGGCAGGAATGTTAGAGTGTCCTGGGAGCAGCTTCCCTATCAGAGAAGATATTATCTCACAGAAGGCTTCCTGGTCCTGTGCTCTCACAGTCATCCCCACACCCTCCTCTTCCAGGATGTTTCCTGAGCCTAAGATGTACTTGTGTTGTGGTGGGACACTCCACAGTTCGCTGTGGACTTCTGTCATGGTCTCCATCTTCTGCCAGAAGCATCACTGATGAGAGTGAGAGCTACCCTTCTGAGACTGAGACAGAACTGGGTGTGACAGGGCCAGGCTGGGAGGTTGGAGACAGTGCAGGCTAGCAAGGGTTTGGGGGACTCAGCTGACTCGCCCAGCACCAGAATATGAAGGTCTCAGTGACACCATGTTGGCAGAGCAGCTGTGTAGATTTCCTCCTACATAGTTCATAAGTGAAGAAGTTAGGGTGACTTTCCTCAAACTTCAGACTGGCTAAACCTTGTTTGTAGGCCTTGTTGACCTTGCCTTCCTCCTCCTCCTCCTCCTCCTCCTCCTCTTCCTCTTCCTCTTCCTCTTCCTCCTCCCCCTTCTTCTTCTTCTTCTTCTTCTTCTTCTTCTTCTTCTTCTTCTTCTTCTTCTTCTTCTTCTTCTTCTTCTTCTTCTTCTTCTTTGTGGGAAGCCACATACGCCATTACAAGATGGCGCTGGCTACCGCTGGCCACCGCCCGTAAGTTCGGGTAGACAACCAATGTGCGCATGTGCATAAGGGTTTCTTGGCAAGTCACAGCCATCCCCGGGAATGTAAATGAGGCACTGAAAGCACAACCAATCAAGTATAGACACGCTACTCCTAGGCCTATATAAGCAGCACCAGTTCTGGGACTGGGGGTGTTTTTGCCTTTGCTATCAAGCTCTCTCAATAAACGTGTGCAGAAGAATCCTGTTGTGGTGTCTTCCTTGCTGGCGAGTTGGGCGTCCACACTTCTTCTTCTTCTTCTTCTTCTTCTTCTTCTTCTTCTTCTTCTTCTTCTTCTTCTTCTTCTTCTTCTTCTTCTTCTTCTTCTTCTTCTTTCTTCTTCTTTCTTCTTCTTTCTTCTTCTTCTTCTTCTTCTTCTTCTTCTTCTTCTTCTTCTTCTTCTTCTTCTTCTTCTTCTTCTTCTTTCTTCTTCTTCTTCTTCTTCTTCTTCTTCTTCTTCTTCTTCTTCTTTCTTCTTCTTCTTCTTCTTCTTCTTCTTCTTTCTTCTTCTTCTTCTTCTTCTTCTTCTTCTTCTTCTTCTTCTTCTTCTTCTTCTTCTTCTTCTTCTTCTTCTTCTTCTTCTTCTTCTTCTTCTTCTTCTTCTTCTTCTTCTTCTTCTTCTTCTTCTTCTTTCTTCTTCCTCTTTCTTCTTCTTCTTTCTTCTTCTTCTTCTTTCTTCTTCCTCTTTCTTCTTCTTCTTTCTTCTTCTTCTCCTTTTTTTCTTTTTTGATTTTTTGAGACAGGGTTTCTCTGTGTAGCCCTGGCTGTCCTGGAACTTACTTTGTAGACCAGGCTGGCCTCAAACTCAGAAATCCTCCTGCCTCTGCCTCCCGAGTGCTGGGATTAAAGGAGTGCGCACCACGCCCGGCTTGCCTTCCTTCTAAGGAAGGAAGTACTAAGAAAGGGCCAGCTCTGTTTCCTCAGAACCTCTGACTCTCTTATAATGCTTCCCTGTGTTCTCATAGACATACCCAGCACTCAGAGACTAGCAGATCATCTCAGAAAGGTGAGCGTGGATGTGATAGTGGCATTTTATTATACATCATTATTATATTTATTATTCTGATTTATGAGCAGGACTGCACATGCCATGATGCGCTTGCAGGGGTCAGAGAAGAGCTCCCTCCTTCTACCATGTGAGTGCCAGGAATTGAACGTTTTATCAGCAGGTGCCTTTCCCACTGGATATCTTCCTGGCCCATGATGTTGTAGTTTATTCAAAGCGAGTGTAGATTTTAGGCAAGTTAACGGTTGTGTTAAAATATATATTTGAAAATCCTACCCAAGATAAAGACCCAACATCCTAGAGAGAAATCCGGTGACTTCTCAGAGAAGGTGTTGTTTGGTTTCAGACTCTGGGACAGAAAACTAAGATGCATATCTTACATACTAAAGCAGATCTGGCCTCCAGGATCTCCAGCATCCCTCAGCCCCTACCTGGCATACCCTGCCCCCAACCCTGAACTTTCAAGCCAGGGGTTGGGCTGCTCTTCCCACAGAGGATCTTCCCTACATAAGCCAGGAATCTCTCTCTCTCTCTCTCTCTCTCTCTCTCTCTCTCTCTCTCTGCACATGCACACATGCACTCTTTCTCTCTTTCTCTTCCCCTTCCCCTCCCCTCTCCCCATAATGACTCCCCTGGTCTCTGTTCTTGGGCCCAGAGAACTCATCTGAGAGCAGCTTCCCAATAAACCTGCCTTTCCTATAATTAATCTGGCTTGAATTGGGTCATTTCCCTTGCAGAGAAATTATTTATCAGGTGTGTCTAGTTGCAGGCTTTCAGAGGTGACAGTTTGTCATTGAACTCTCCTGCGCCTTCAAGTTGCAGTAATGAGCAATTAGGAGAGAATGAGGACTGAAGGGAGGTGAAACAATACAAGGGATGTGACGCTGACTGGGAAGCGGTTCCTTACCTGTCTTTGGAAACCGACTGACATAAAGCCGGGAGATAATGTTCATTCGCCATCTATAAATTTTCCTATGGCTTGAAAGACCAAGGAAATTTGGGCAGGCCATTGTCTTAGTTAGGGTTCTATTGGTGAAGAGACGCCACAACCAAGGCAACTCCTAGTTGGGAAGGAACAACATTTAGTTGGGCCTGGCTTACAGGTTTTGAGGTTCAGTCCATTATCTTCATGGCAGGAAGCATGGCAGTGTCCAGGCAGACATGGTACTGGAGAAGGAGCTGAGAGTTCTACATCTTGATCTGAGGACAGCCAGGAAGAGGGTCTCTTCCACCCTGGGCAGAGCTTAAGGACAGGACCTCAAAGCCCACTTCCACAGTGACACATACTCCAAAAAGGCCCCACCTCCTAGTAGTGCCACTGCCTGATCAGAGCATAGTCAAACCACTACATCCAGTTTGGGTAGCTGGTCTGGTTACTGCCTTACTTTTTCCGGAGGATTTGCGTGAGACAGAGACTCCTTCTCATCTTCTGAAAGCTGCCAGCTGGGGAGGACAGGAATGGTACAATCCTCCGAGTGCCACATCATCTGTTCACTGTGTGTCTGCATTTACCAGAGCTCTGGAACTCAGCTTCATTACTGTTTTTTGTTTTCTGTTTTTGTTTTACAGATGCACCAATTCCAGGCTTGGAGGTGTCAAGGAGTGACTTTGACGTGTCCCCCACAGCCTTGTGGGGTGCAAACTTGGTCCTCCAGATCATGGCATTAGTTTGAGAGGTGGTGACAATCCATTCGGAGGAGCATCTTCTTGACAATTATATCAGATCCCTAGTCCCGTCCCCGTCTTTACTTCCTGTTTGTCATACACTCTCATTACCATGTTGTTCTGCCTCACCACGACCACACTGACCAAGGACTATGAATGATGAGCCCCAAAGAAACCCTTTCTCTCTCGAGTTATTTATTTCCAGCATTCTGAAACAGCAGCGAAGTCTTCACACAAGGTTTCATGCAAACAATGGGAAAGGAGGCAGACATTGCTTCTAGACCCTCAAGTCCCATTACTAAGCAAAGTAGCTCTCCATGAGGAGATGCCTTAGTTACGGTTTCTACTGCTCTGAGAAAACATCTGACTAAAGCAACTTGGAGAGGAAAGGGTTTATTTGGCTTACATATCCTAAATCACAGTCTATTAAGGGAAGCCAAGGCAGAAACTCAAGCAGGGCAGGAGCCTGGAGGCAGGAGCTGATGCATAGGCTGTGAAGACGTGCTGCCTTCTGGCTTGCTCCTCATGGCTTGCTCAGCCTGCTTTCTTATAGAACCCAGGACCACCTGCCCAGGGATGGCAGCACCCACAGTGGGCTGGACCCTCTCTCATCTATCACTAGTTAGGAAAATGCTCCGTAGGCTTCTCTATAGCCTGCTCTTATGGAGGCATTTTCTCAACTGGGGCTCCCTTCTCTCAGATAACTCTAGTCCGTATCTAGTTAACCTAAAACTAGCCAGCATAGGAAGCCATCATAGTGAGGCTTGAGAGAGAAAGGAAGCTGGTATGAAAGCCTTGGTGGACACAGGGAAGAGGATACGCTTCCAGGAGCGTCTTAAGATACTGTTCTACTGCTGTGGTAAGACATCATGATCAAGACAACTATAGAAGAAAGAGTTTGGGGGCTGGGCACTGGGTTCAAAGGTTAAGAGGACTGGCTATTCTCCTAGAGGACCCAGGTTTAATTTCCAGCCCCTACATAGCAGCATGCACTGTCACTCCAGTTCCAAGGGATCCAATACCCTCACACAGACATATACAAGCAGGCAAACATGGAGGAGGAGGAAGAGGAGGAGGAAGAAGAGGAAGATTAGTTTTGAAGGGGCTTGTGGTTTCCGGGGTTTAGAGTCCACAGTGGTGGAGAGGAGGTGGCAGGCTGCTCTAACAGCAGCTGCGGGCTCACATCTCAAGCAAGCTGGAAACAGCACAGGGAGTGTAGCAGTCTTTTGAAACTCCAAAGCCCACCCCCAATAACACACGTCTCACAAAACTGTACTTCCTGATCCTTCCCACACCATTCCATCAACTGAGGAACAAATATTCAAACATATGAGCAGGGCGTTCTCGTCATGCAGACACCGCATATTGAGCCAAACCGTGCTGCATCGACACCCTCGCCAAACTGACTGTTCAGACCCCTTCCCCCAGGCAGATGGAAGGAAATCTCATCTCACCCTCTAGCCCGTCACAGGAGTGTTGAGTTCCTGCGTCCAGGAGCCAAGAATGATGTTCTTGGTTCCTGGGGAGTAGGATGGGACCTTCACAATGTCAGCACGATCTCGGATGACACTATCTTCCAGGACAACAACCGGACAGCAGACACCTACAAACAGCCAGGTGTGGTGAAGACATTCCAGCATGGCCCACACTCCCTGGTTGTTTTTATTCCTGTTCTTTTGAGGCAGAGTCTCCTGTAGCCCTGACTAAGCCTCCACCCAGATATATAAGCCAGGTTGGCCTTGAACTCCTGATCCTCTCACTTCTGCTTCCCAAGGGGTGGGTTACAGGTTTACACAGCCACACGCCCAGCTTGGTCCATACTGTCTTCTTAGAGGTATAGATGTGTGTGTGTGTGTGTGTGTGTGTGCAGACAACTTTGGGAATTGGTTCTTACCATCTACCATGTGGATCTTGAGACTCACACCCTGGTGGCCAGGCTTCACGGCAAACACCTTTACCCTCTGAGCTATTCCCAGCCGTGGGGTGTGGTCTCGACAGCCAGGACCTGCTTTTTTGAAGAGAATACTCTTGTGCCCAGCCTTAGTACTGATTGGAAGAGCTCTAAATGAAAGAGTTGACTTTTGATATCACTTATGGCCCCAGAAGAAAGTCACTCCAAGTGTCAAGCAGTGTTTTAGGTGATCATAGAACCAGAGCCAGATGTTGGAGGGCTGCTAAATGCAGATCCCCAGCCCAAGCTCTGCTTGAGTCCTCGTCTCAGGAAGTAGGAACCAGGAACCAGGAGTTCACAGGTTTTGTTTCAAAGATTTTTAAAAAATTTTTATTTTATGAGTATGGGTATTTTGCCTGGTGACCAAGTCAGCTCAGTCAGTCAACAGGTTATGCAGGGAGGGATCAAAGATTAAAAAGAAAAAGAAGGGCTGGCGAGATGGCTCAGCGGGTAGAAGCACTGACAGCTCTTCTGAAGGTCCTGAGTTTAAATCCCAGAAACCACACGGTGGCTCACAACTATCTGTAATGAGATCTGATGCCCTTTTCTGATATGTCAGAAGACAGCTACAGTGTACTTATGTATAATAATAAATAAATCTTTGGGCCAGAGCAAGCAGAGACTGAGCGAGCGGGGTTGACTGAAGAGAGTAGAGGTCCTAAAATTTCAATTCCCAGCAACCACACGAAGGCTCACAACTATCTGTACAGCTACAGTGTACTCATATAAAATAAATGAATAGATAAATAAATAAATCTTTAAAAATAAAGAAAAGAAAAGGAAAGGAAAGGAAAGGAAAAGAAAAGAAAAGAAAAGAAAAGAAAAGAAAAGAAAAGAAAAGAAAAGAAAAGAAAAGAAAAGAAAAGAAGAAAAAGACAATTAGACAACACTGTAGCATGGCCCCAGCCTGTTTCAAGGCTGAAGTGGGTTTATTTTTTCCCAGTCTGCTTTTATACCATTTTAAGTACTAGGTTTAAGTTCTCAGTGAAGGAACAGACAAGGCAATAAACAAGTCCTGTGATCCCTGTTTCTAGGGGCTTATTAGGATGACCAAGATAAAAGGAATGTCACACGGGCTGAATTTACCTTGAGTTTTGTATTAGCCCCAGTGTAAATATTCTCATCTGAGCCTACTTCCTTGTCCTAGTCCAAAGTCAAATTCCTGCCTGAGCTTACTTCAGTGTCCTGGTCCAGTGTCAAATTCTTGCCAAGTTTCTAGAGACAGTCCCAAAAGCTCTTCATAGCCTAGACGTGTGTCTGTGTACCACACACATACCTAGTGCCCACGGAGGACAGAAGAAAGTTACCTCCCTTTGAAACTGGAGCTGCAATTGATTGTGAACTTCATTGATTGATTGATTGATTGATTGATTGATGAGGTGCTGGGAATCCGACCCAAGTCCTTGGGAGGAGCAGCCAGCGTTCTTAGCTTCTGAGCTACCTCTCTATCCCAAGTCCACAGTTTAAACCCAGTTCAGGCTACGATTTGTTCATGGTACTTCCCACATTCTGCATTTATTTTATTAAGCATTTTCATTAAGCCTAATTATCCAAACAACGAATGGCAAGTACAGCCTCGCACACTCGAGTAGCAGAATTATCATGCAAACAGTGGAAGGAATTCTGTAAGCCCATGGCTACAAATGGAAAGGTTAGTTCTCGGACAGTACTGGCATCAGCATGCAAAGTGTCTTCACCGATTGCAGCTATGGTAAATATATAGGTGTGCGTGCAGCAAGTAGAAAAAATAAAAGCTGAAATGTCTACCTTGAGGAGCTGCAATTAGAAGCAGCCTTCTCTGCCTTCAGATTCTCCTGCTGTTGTCTTTAAAGGAGAAAGAAGAAAAAAGATATTGCATGCTGTTATAACATTGTATTTAATTTCTTACTGCTGTTATTTTTGGTTTGCTTGCATGAGACAAGGTCCTCTGTAGCCGAGGCTGACCTTGACGTTGCTGTGTGGCTGAGGATGGTCTTGAACTCCTGATCTTCTTGCTTCTCTTTCCCTGTTACAGCACAATGCTGTATTTGAAATAGCTATCCCCTCACCTCTGGCCCATATGCCACCTACCATGTATGTATCAAGTGTTCCATGAGGCACTGCATAAGCTAGAATTGGAATCAGACACCCAAGCCCTCCCACGAAGAACTAAGCTCTTCTCACAGGGCTGGGTTAACCCACTGTTTCCCATACTCAGAAGCATCATGCAGTTATCTGGGTTGTGGGGAGGTGCCACAATGTGCATTGCTTTGGGCTCAGCTGTAGCATGTGGTCCTGAGGTATCCCTATACAACAAAAGCAGGCAAGAATGTACAAAAGCCTTTTCGACCTGACAGCCTCAGCTCCACTTTGAACTATGGATAATCCAAACTAACTGGTCCTCCCCAGCCAGACTAGAGTTCTCCATTTTGTATGAAGAATCCACTCGTCTACGGCCATACCACCCTGAACGCGCCCGATCTCATCTGATCTCGGAAGAATCCACTCATCTCTCTTATTCCAGGGGTTCCAGGGAGACCTGGTATGCTACGGAGAGACACTGGGGTGGGGAGACCGGCTTCCTCCGTGTGACATCCACAGAAGACAGAAACTGAAGCTTCCTAGCTCCAGGGGGGGAGGCAAGCTTTGGGAGTCAGTTCAGGGGTGCAGCTCTATTCTGCATACCAGCCCCCACTTTCCTCCAGCCTCCCTACAGACCATGAATGCTCTGCTCAGGATCCCAGGCTGCTGCCAATTACAAAAGGACTCTTAACTCCGTTTTCACAGACCCTTGATTGATAGCACTGGTGAGTGAAATTATAAGCCTTAATGATCACGTTAATTTTGGGGGAAAGGGAATCGGTCAGAAGAGGCCCTCAATCACAGGCTCTGCAATCAGCGGGGTGAGCTCAATGACAGGCCAGAGCAGGAGAAGAGGGGGAAGAATTAACTTCTTAAAAGGTCACCAGGGAGCAGAGGGAGAGCAACCAGACACAAGGGAGGGACGAGGCTCACCAACAGTTCCGGAGCCTGAAGATGCACCTTCCTGAGCTGGGGCATCCAGCCTTAGCTACAGCAGAAGTCACTTGGTAGTTTGTATCAGACTGGCGTCTCGCTCAGTGATTGGGCACCTAACACAAAGCCCTGGGTTCAACCCACGTCACACATACACAAACACAAACAAAACATTCATGCACACCACAAACACACACACATACACATCACATATAACACATAACACACATAGCACATAAACACACACCACACATAACACATAACATACATAGCATATACACACACCACACACACACACACACCACACATAACACATAACATACATAGCACATACACACACACCACATACACACCACAGACACACACCACACAATATGCACATACCACCCATACAGACAAAACATACATATACACACCACACACACAACATGCATAATACATACACAACACACATATAACACTCACAACACATACATACACACACCCCACACAAATATACATGAAACATACACATACCATATACACATCACACATAACATACACAGCACACACACACACACACACACACCACACACATACAAACAAAAAATACATACACGTAGCACACACACAACACACATAATAATATACAACACACACAACATATACACACAACCCCCACCACACACACACACATATCTGATGCCTGGGCCCTACCTCCAGAGGGGCTGATATAATTGGCCTGGACTACAGCCTGGGTATTAAGCTTTTCAAAACTCCCCAGGTGGTGATGGTGATGGTGATGATGATAATATCTAAGTACACTGTAGCTGTCTTCAGACACACCAGAAGAGGGCATTGGATCCCATTACAGATGGTTGTGAGCCACCATGTGGTTGCTGGGATTTGAACTCAGGACCTTTGGAAGATCAGTCAGTGCTCTTAACCGCTGAGCCATCTCTCCAGCCCCCCACCCCCACCCCCAGGTGATCTTATGAGCAGCCAAGATGGAGATGGACTTATCTAAGTGGAAGGATTTGGGGAGCTAGTAGCCAAGGCAGAGCACGTTTGGAAACGGACTTAATCTGATTATTCTTACCACCGAGGAGAACTTCTCCGGTGGCCTCCGAGGCCCTCTTGAAGATAATGATGATGGGATATTACACTGGAAGGAGGGCAGTTAGGCCTTGCTGAACTGGATACTCCATTTCACAGATGAAATCCAGAAGAGCGGAGAGGCCTCAAAGCTGATGAGCGAGGGTCTCATGGCTGGAACTCCAAGCTCAGAGCTTGCTCGACCTTGGTCTGTGCTCCTTCCCTCAGGATCATGGCTGATGAAACATCCAGGCTGACCAGGATGGACAGGAATTGTTTCTGTCTTCCAGTCTCCATGCAGAATCTGGATCTCTCCTGACCCTGCCTCAGTGTCCTGGGACATAGAAACCAGATGATGTTTGTGGCACTGGTACCATGGACAGAATAAGGCCACCCTGCTGGTCTAAAGAGCAAAGCTTGGTGTCCTCATGACACTGACTCTGCAGGCAGTTTCCAATTAGAACATTGTATCACTTCGTCGAGACACAAAGATGCCAGGACACGTGGCGGCACTCTGGTTCCTTCCCTGAGTCTGTCTGGTGCCCCGCTGCTGATGGGCCAGCTGGCTGTGTGCAGCTGAGCTAGAGGCCTTCTCCACACACACGCCCTGTGGAGGTTAGCAGCAATTGGAGAAAAAGAGCTAGCATACGTTCCAAAACCCTTCAAGCACTACTCAAAATGCAAACCACATGGGAAAGAAGCCATTTGTCATTCGTGGTAAGGGTACTGGAGTTAACTCAGTTTAAAGAGAGTTACTGCCCAGCCTGCTGTCCTGCAGTCTACACAGTAATTCTGTTCTCTCTCCCTCTCCCTCCCCAACCCTGGGTAGAGAGAGGGAGGAGGGAAGGGGAGGGGAGAGGAGGGGGAGGGGGAGGGAGAGTGTTACTTCTGCAGCGATTATTTTTGTTAATGTTCTTTTTAAAGGAGAGTCTGTTCTCTGATGTTTGGGGGCTGGTGTTTCTGTTACAGTGCTGAGGGCCAGAGCCCTGGGCCTTGCACACAGCAGGCACTTATTTTATCTCTAAGTGACACTCCAGCTTATGCAGCAAGATCTTTCTCAGTAGAGGAGATCAGCCACAGTGCTTCCTCATCTGCACGCACCCACTTTCTCCTGACCTTCCTTGTGACATGGAAAGCTGTCAGGTTCGCAGAAGTGGCCTAGCAATGCAGCTCTGACCATGGGGGCCGGGCAAGACCTACTTACCCAGAGCCAGCGCATCGTATGGGAGGCATATTAATGATGGGAACATATGCATTCTCTGTATTTTTCTAACAGCCTCTGAAGTGTTCATCAAGCCTTTGTCTGATTAAGCACTTTTAAATTCTGAGCGGTGAAATGGGCCCTCTCAGACCCTCTTGGCAGGAGTGCAAATTGATACAACCCTTTTGGAGAGCCGTTTGGCTGTACCCATCGAAATTAAAAATGCATATAATCTTTGACCCAGAAACACCACTGGGAGACTATCCTACAGAAATACCCCCACGAGGCCACAAAAAGTATACCCAGAAGTGTGTTTCTTTGTAGTTGAGTTTGTTGTAGTGAGAAGCTGTCAATCGACCATGAGGTGGTCAGAGAACCATCCTAATGTGAGATACCTGGCATGCTTGCTACGCCATGTCAACTAGACACAAGCTGCAGTCATTTGGGAAGAGAGAAACTCAGTTGAGAAAATGCCCCTGCCAGATGGCATGTGAGGCATCTTCTTGATTGGTGATTGATGTGGGAAGGCCTGGCTCACTGTGGGTGGTGCCTCCCTTGGGCAGGTAGCTCTGGCTGCCAGTAAGCACAGTTCTTCCATGGTCTCTGCTTCAGCTCCTGCCTTGAGTTCCTGCTCCGACCTCCTTCGGTGATGGACTGTAACCTGAGAGTTATAAGATGAACTAAGCCCTGTTTCCCCCAAGTTGCTTTTGGTGATGGTGTTTTATCACAGCAATAGAAACCTAAGGCACCAAAGTAGCTACACTGGATGAGATCCAACCTGGTATCGCGTATTGTGTTCAAAGCTCTGGGTTTGATCCCCCAACAGCCAGGGAACAGCCAGACACATGGAGAAAGTAAAGTGTTTCCATTTGAATAAAAGTAATTAAGGACCAGGTATGGCAGGACAAGCCTGGAATACCAGCATTCAAGAAGGTGAAAAAGGATTAGAAGTTAGGGCTAGCCTGGGCTATGTAGGAAGCCCCTCTTAAAAACAAAGAAAAGGAGATCAAGGAAGGCAACCACGGAAAATGTCGCTGGCTAATGGGTTCAATTCATGGAATCCTAAATTAGATTAAAAACCTTGAGCTATCAATGAAATAATTTGAGAATCTTGAGCCAGGTTACTTTCCACTGGCCACAGCTAGGCCCATGGTCAACTCTAACCTCAGGGGAGGAGTTCCCTCCCAGGTGGCGTGACGGGTAGCTCACCCACAATAATACCAAGTACAACTGTAATCCCTCTGAATCGACCTAAGCATCCCCAGTAACATTAAAGGGAAGTGAAATTGGTGTGACAAGCCACAGAACACAGGCCCTCACGGGATGGTCTTTGCTTGATCATCTCTGCTCTTACAAACGAGAACCAAACCAGGCTGGAAACTTTTGCAAACAAAGCAAACCATCAGTTAGCAGAGAAGAGTATCTGCAGGGCCCAGCCTCGAGATGGAAAAGTGAGCGTCTTTACATACTGTGGTGGTTTAAACAGGTTTGGCTCCCACCCACTCATATGTTGGAATGCTTGGCCCACTGGGAGTGACACTATTAGGAGGTGTGGCCTTGTTGGAGGAAGTGTGTCACTGTGGGGGTGGGCTTTGAGGTCCTATGCTCACGCTCTGCCCAGTACCCAGGAAGAGACAGTCTCTTCCTGGCTGCGTTGGGATTGAGATGCCGAACTCTCAGCTCCTTCTCCAGCATCATGTCTGCCTGGACACTGCCATGCTTCTTACCATGGTGATAATGGTCTGAACCTCTGAAACTGTAAGCCAGGACCAATTAAATGTTGTCACATATAAGAGTTGCCTTGGTCATGGTGTCTCTTCACAGCAATAAAACCCTAACTAAGACACATACTTGTTTCCCCTCTGAAACAGTTTTCTCACATAGCCCAGGCAAGCCTCTAGTCAAGAATGGCCTCCCCAATGCCAAGGTTACCCATGCGCTGTACCCTTCTGGCTTATGCCATGCTGGGGACCAGACCCAGGGCTTCACACATGGTGGCGCTCTATGAACTCAGCCCCAGACGCCACCCTCTCCGTGCTTTTGGTGCATGGTGGCACATGCCTGCAAACACAGTACTGGGGATGCTGCAACAGGAGGATTGGGCATTCGAGGCTAGCCAGAGCTACACAGCAAGGCCTTGTCTGTAACAAACAAACAAATAAAAAAATAACAACAACAACAACCCCAGTCAAATCAATGCAGTTCTCTCGTTTGATAGATGGGCTTTCTAAATCTGGGAAGTTTTTTGTTTTTGTTTTTTGTTTTTCCCCAGATATATTACTTACGCCCAATGACAGAGGTGGAGATTTTGATTTGTGCTTTGGGAATTGCTACCCTGCAGCAATGAAGCAAAACTGGACTAAATGTGGATAAACAGCCCTGGACCCACCAGCCAGTATTATCAGTTCTAGCTTTTGTTCTTGCAGGTGCTTTTCATATTTGTTTATTAGTAACTAAACCATCACACAAGATGTTACCCCTTACCAATCTTACCATTTCCCAGATGGGACCTCTGTCTACAATGAGGAAAAGCATTTATATCATTCATGATTGTATTAAATGTTTACTGGAACATTTAAATGCTTGCAAAGAGCATCTGGCCTACAGGATGCAAAACTATATTAAATGGCACCAGGTCACATATACCAGGCAGTTCATTTTCCCTCCTCTGTAAGTCTGATTTACCCTCACTGAAACGTAAGGACCTAGTCACTCTCTATTTGCCACAGTATGTCCATTCTCTGTTGATGGGCATTTAAGTTGTGAAATGCAGAGCTGAAGGGATGCTCTTGGATACTTAGCTGAGTACCTTTTGCTCATGTATGGTCCTGAGTGTAGAACCCAGAGCCATGTGCACAACAGATGACTCTTCTAGCACTGTGCTACCCGAGCAAGGTGGACTTCCCATTCTCTGTAGAGTCAGCCACAAGGTGTGGATGGTTGAACTTCTGTGCATCCTATCTCCAAGGTCATTTCAGACTAGAACAGAGGCAAACCGGCCCTTGCTTGGTCTGCCACCTCCAAGTCCACGCTGTTCCCTGTGCTGCAGGGAGAACTTCCCTAAGTGCTCCTGGGAACCTGCATGGCCTCTTGTGGTTCCCTCCTCACACCACTCACAAGTACAGTGATTGCAAACTCCTGGTCAGGATTAGAGTCTGGAAACCCAGTGAAATGAAGACTGTTTGCCAGTCTTGGTCTTCCTCACGCACCAATCTTCCTAACAGATGCAATGACATCTGAGAGCCATAGAGAACGGGATCTTAAATTTTATTTATTTGCCATTTTACAAATAAGATTCACTGTAGGAAGGACATTTCTTTTGTTGTTCAGTTTCTTCCTGCTCTGTGCTGGAGGGCTCCGAGCTTTGGTTGTTTTTTTTTTATACCAGTTGGGGATGCTACCACCTTGTAACTGATGGGGACTAACAAGCCAGAGAGGTGGGAAAGAATCAGGCAGTGTTTATTTAAATTCAATATATTTTTATTCTTTGTAAATACAATGAGTACAACCTTTTAACTTCACAAATCAGTTAATTCACATTGTACAAGAGAAGTTTGACTCATCCTATGCTAGGCCAGTGCTGAATTTCCCCCCTCAGGCTAGTACCTAATAAATCAAAACGTGAAAAGTACAGCAGCTATTTAAAACTGTTTGTTTCTATATTTCCATAAGTATAGATTCATACCCAAGGAGCAGCTTGAGAGTATAGAATGGTGTGTGTTGGGGGGAGGAGGTGTATGTATGCATTTGAGGCTTTATTAGAAACCAGAGTTTTCTGAAAGGCATCCAAGAGTCTCAGGCTGTTAGCAATGGAATGTTCAGGAGTCTGTTTAGCACGCATCTCCTTGAAGTTCTTTCTGGCTTGTGTCCCTGTTCACTGTCTGGTGTGACTCGCTGACCCTATGGCCTTTGGTTTCAGCACTTTGATGACGGGACAGCGACCACCTCACCTAATCACCTGGTTCGACATCATTTGGTTTTGCTGTCCGGACTCCTCCTCCTTGGACGGAGGTTCTCTGTAGAGCTGTTGTGTCTCACCATGCTGCTCACCCTGAAGTCTTGCCGAGAAGTGCCATTGTCGTCAGTTCCTTTAATGAGGTTGCCTGGCCTACGGTATGAGAAGAGAAGAAAGAAGAGAAAAGAGAGAAGAAAATAGAGAAGAGAAAGAGAAAGAGAAAGAGGAAGAGGAAGAGGAAGAGGAAGAGGAAGAGGAAGAGGAAGAGGAAGAGGAAGAGAAAGAGAAAGAGAAAGAGAAAGAGAAAGAGAAAGAGAAAGAGAAAGAGAAAGAGAAAGAGAAAGAGAAAGAGAAAGAGAAAGAGAAAGAGAAAGAGAAAATAACCAGAAAGGGGAGGAGGAGGAGGGAAAGGAAATCACACAGCATAAGCTACGTTTCGCTTACTCGCTTGGTTCTGAAGGCCACTTAATGAAGTATTATGATAGAAGGAAAACGCTTGATAATACTTTTGATTTAAAACCTAAGCATTATTTTTTAAGTAAATGTTCCAACCCAACCGAGTCCTGAAGGCTGCAGTATATGATGGTGTCACACAAAAAGCTACTGTTGATCAACTGACTTTATGTGCTATGAAGGAGAAGAAAGCATGGCTTGTCTTTCAGCTTTGAATGATTCAGCGGGATCTTCCAGGTCAGAGGCAGAACGCCTGGTTCAGCCTGTGCTGGTGAGCCCAGTTCACCCCATCCCAGGGCATGGTGACAATAACTGTTGTAACCACCTGGCCTTTCCAGCTGTCCTGTTTCAGGGGGACAGCAGGTCATAGCTGTTGTTTTGAGTCCGTTGGCATTTTTTTCCTGAAGGCCACTCCCTCCCAAGTTTTTCCTTCCAGAAAGTCTTTTTATTTGAGGTTTGACCTGCATGTAGATGTCCATCTAATACTGCCCCATCTTGGAAAAGTGGGTACTGGAGCCCTTAGATGTCACTGGATTTGTACATATCTGAAAGTAGTCTCGTAATCGGCACATTGCCGATGGTTTTTTTGAAAAACACTTCTTCTATGGTGGATGGGCTAATTGACCGTAAAGCTGGTAAAAGCAACAGGAGTTTCCCGAATCGGCAGGGTTGGGTGGGGTATCTGCAATAGGAGAAGGCAGGAAATTGATGTCAGAGCCCCACACAAACAGCCATTCACAACTTATGCTTGAACACACATCATCTCCCAGGGAACTGCTGACCAGAGCCTCTTCAGAAACATATTGTCCCCACAGCAGACTTCAGGACAGGTGTCTCTGTCTGTTTCACAGGATGACTACTGGAATCCTCCAAAACAGGAAAAACACTGCCCAAATCACATGCTTGCTCGCTCGCTCGCTCACTCACTCAATCTATCATCCATCCACCCACCTACCCATCATCTATCCATCCATCCATCCATCCATCCTCCATCCATCTTCCCACCCACCATCCATCCATCATCCATCAATACCATTCTTTCTATCTCAATGTTAGCAAAGGGAGTACATTTTTATTTCTAGAAAAATCAGCCTTAAGACACCTGATGCTAATTTTAGCCACATAATAAACGCAATGCTATCACTGTAGGGAATGACCATAGGGTTGATTATGAAGTTGGCAGTGGAATTCATATTTTTAAATTCTCAACACTCTTGAGCAGACGATTTCTCTCAAATAAAATGGCTTCTTTTGCTAAGCAATTCTCTAAATTATCATTCAGGCATTATACTTTGTCACTCTCAGGAATAATTCCACCCTTATTACACTGCAAATTAAAGACTAAGTTCTGTTGGGTGGCAGTGCCACCCAACTTTCATGTCAATGAAATTGGCATATAATTAAAGATGGGAAAAATTGCTTAACAATGTCCTTACTTGATGTTCAACATACATTTGCACTCAGATGTGCACGTTCATTTCCCCCGCTGTCTTTAGATGCTATGTCCTACCTCTCAAACCCTGATCCTACTCCAGCCAATGGTTTGGACACGGGCATCAACGCCCTTTGCAGAAAAGCGTCCCTTCACTAAGAAAAAGCTACCTAAAACTGAGCTCCAGAGACACTTGTGTGGCTGATCCGTGTTCCACCTCTGCCACAGGTGCCAGAAACGGAGAGATCCTTCACAGGACCTTGCGAACTGTGCTTAACTGCCCAGTAGCCCCACACTACAGAGGGACTCAAGGAGAACAACTTCCATGTTCACCTTATTGCTCTAGACAAAGAAGAACTTCGTCCAGCCAGACACAAAGTGTATAAATCACTCTGACTGTTTGGATCTCACAGTATCAAGTTTTATAGGAACTCAGGGACAAGGCACCAGAGCACACCTACTAAGGAATACAGAAATGATGACATTTATCTAGGGTTAAAAAAAATGTTAGATATGGTGGCTCATCCCCATAACCCTAGGACCTGGGAAGCCGAGAAAGAATGGTTGCCTTGAGTTTAAAACTAGCCTGGACTATATACAGTGATAGTGAATCAAGGTAGGTCTGGCTTATAGAATGAGACCCTCATTCAGACAGCAATAACCAAACAAAAACAAAAACAAAAGCAAAATGCTCAACTAAACAAAAATACCAAACAACCTCATTAACAAACAGAAAAGCAAAACAGCTAAGTTTCACCATTTGCTCTGTTGGCTGAGCGATCTGCTAGGCTTTCCTTTAGTTTTGGTCATTTCTCTCTTCTGAGGTTCTGTTTCTCTCTCCAGATTGGGCTCAGGTGAGGTAGCAGGGATGCCTAAAGTGTCTACTCTGTCCGTGGCATCTGCCCAATACACCAACCCTTCCCTACTGTGAGAAGCTGCTGCAGAAAACAACACGTTCTGGAAAGGATGGACCTGGGAGAATCCAGAAACCACAGGCAGCCAACTGCCTTATGCTTGCGCTGGAATGAACCCAGAGCCTTGTGTGTGCACAGCGATCAAGTGCTCTGTCACAGAGCCACACCCAAGCCAAGTGTCAGCTCCTGACTGTCTGGCAAGTGGGTCAGCTACTCATCCCTTCCACTCCTCTTACTCTCTAGCTAGGAAAGAGCTGGCCACTCTGTCAGTAAGAACAGCTTACTACACACGCAGTAGAGTCCCTAGAAACAAAACAATGCGTGTGTCCATTATCTGGCTGCTCAAGATTATTTTGTAGTGGATTTAAGGACCGCTCCAAGATGAACTCATGCCTGGTACTGTGTTAACTGGACTAAGAACCTGTGACTAAGGTGGTCATACACTTTAGAGAAGAGCCTCCTAGTATTATGTTGGTAATTGAACACTATCAAACTGCTCTCCTAATTTTTATCCATTTACCCATAGTTAGTGTAGCTCCCAGCTCTCACCAGGGGGCTGCTTTTTCCAGGAGATCAGTAGATGATACCGCAGAGACAACTGGTCAAACTGTAGAGAATAAGTGACTGGTGGGGGGGGGGGGGGGGAGGGGGAGGCTGGAGAGATGATGGCTCAGTGGTTAAGAGCACAGGCTACTCTTCCAGAGGACCCAGGTTCAATCCCCACCACCCACATGGCAGCTCACACTGTCTATAACTCCAGTTCCAGGGTTAGACAGTGATAAGCAGGGGTGGGATTCTCCCAGGCCACCCTACCCCAGAAGCTCCTGTAGTACTGAGCCATCTCTGAGGTCCTCTGGCACCTCACACACCACCTCTGGTGGCACCCCACCCCCGGGGCTGCACTCACACTTCCTTACTGAAATCCTTCCACCACAAGAAGCCCCTCCCACGTGCCCTCTTCATTAGCCAACCCTTTCTGGGGCTGAGTCTGCTTTATTCTTTCCCAACTAGAATTTCTCTCTCCCATTCTTCCCTCTCTCCTGTATGAACTGAAGGTGGTGTTTCTGTCTGCTTCACACAATGGTAAGGGCAGTCTCTTGACCTTGGAGATAATTTACACCACCCCACTTGTGCACAGGCTGGGCTGAACCAGTAACTGAATTCCATGTTTTCTGCTCAGTGTTCTGAATATACTCCCAGCTCACAGAGTCAGAGGTTAGTTGTGATATACAAGTCAGAGCTTAATGGGAGAAACATGCTCAGATTAGGTCCTGTTCCATTTTGTAATTCTGAATTACAAAATTAAGTGCTTCCGATTTATATTCTATAGTTCAAAGTGGATTTTACATCTCCAGCCGTGGCACTTTACTGTGGGAAAGCGTACATACATAAACTACCAAGCCAGGTCATTTCAGTGGTTTTTGTTTGTTTAAAAAATGCAGTACACTTTTATTCCCTCAACATTGAAAGGGTGATATATGACACGAATAGGGATGTCCTAGCATCTAAATGGATACTGCTGACTTGGGACTTCTCCCTTAGTGAGGGAGGCATTAATGGCCCTTGCCCATACGCTTACCTCCACGGGGTATCTGTGGCTACTGTTGAGATGATCAACATTATCTCTTAGTCTCCATTCTACTCCAACCTCAGATCCACCACACTCCTAACTTAGGAAGCTAAACAGGTCTCACTACTCTTTTTAAAACCTGCCTTTTTGTGCCTCGAAATAGATTGGTAAAGACCACACTGGTGCTGGGCTGGGGGGACATTATTGATCTTCCAAGTTGGAGAGTTTCTACCAATATTCTGCATCAGTTAGAGGGCCCTGCTTAGACGGAGGTAAAGTTGTGGGTGCTGGGACCCTAGATAACTCAGCAGACACCAACCACTAAGAGCAAGTAACAGTCATGACCGGAGCAAAGATGGCTAAAAGCTCTGCGCTCCTTGAACTTGGGGTTGGCCTATGAAGGAACGCTCCTGTCTAAGGAATGATCTGTGCCTTTTCTAACTCAGTGTTTCGGACTGCAGTGCTTTTTGACTTTCTCCATGCCTAGACTCACAAACGCATGGATCCTCTTGGTTGGTCAGCTTGTTCAGCCAGAACAGCGTACTGTGCCCGACAATGCGCCACACACACACACACACACACACACACACACACACACACACACATCACCTAATTCAATTTGCCCTTCTCACCCTCCCCTCTAGAGACAGGTGAGAACATGGATTCTAACTCAATTAACTGGCTGGCAACAGGATAATTAGCCAGGACGTTTGAACTGGCTTCTTACAGCCTGCTGGAGCACTCACAATGGAGGCAATTTTCTTAAGTACACGTTCCCAGCAAATAGCGGTCACCTGGTATGAATGTAGCTGTTGAGAGTTAGCTGAGCCTCATCTTGGAGAGCTGCAATGGCGGCAGCATTCCGGAAACTTCTCAGATCAGAACCACTGTGTGTAGGAACTAGAAATGGAGACCAGGAAACTGTGAGAGATGGCAGGGAGTACCGTGGGCACACTGAACAGGTGATGAATGAGCAAGCAAGTTGCCAACCTTGGAATGTCACTTCTGTGAAAACACCACCTCACCTCCTCCCATGTTTCTCCTTCTCCCCCCCCTCCATAGGTCAGTCTAGGCTAGGCTCTGAAGTAGCTTCATTAATAGGGTGGCAAGAGGTAGGGGTGTGTGCCTGCTTACCAGCTTTGAAAGTGACAATACATTTCAGACAGGCAAATTCAGTGGCGTCTAATCGGAGCTGTCTGAACCGAGCCACCACCTCTTGCAAAGCCTGTATTTCAGATATGATCTTGTTCAGCTTCTGGGAGTCTGTGTTGTCAGTATTCATGCCTAGAATTGAAATCTGGGATAAATCCTCTACTATGAAGGCATTTTCATGTTTTAATATTGATTTTTGACAAAATCCTGCATATCAATATCTATCCAATTGTCACTCCGAGATATCTGGTTCCATGTAAACTGGCTATATTGTATGAAAGTTAATATAAAATCTTCTCTTGGATGATAACAAACACAGTAATTTGCATTTAAATAACAATGCAAGCAGTCATGAATACAACGGAACAACATTATTTGCATTTAAATATAGATTTATAAATGACAGGTAGACTCTATTGTTCTGCGGGAATTTGTTATTCTTTACATGTTATTCTTTTTTCAGTAATGTATTTTTATGGTAATTTCTACAACAAAGTCATTAAATTGTGCAATTCTTACCAGATACAGCCAGTAGAGTGTTAGCATCAACCGGAATGGCCCATTGTGCTATTCCTAGAACAAACAGTTCTCTCCATGCGTCTTCCAAAAGCATCAGCTGTCATACAATAGATGTATAATATAATATAGTGTGCAATTTATAAATTTATAAACAATTTCCATATGTAAATTTCCGTTAAAGTGTTTTAAATGCCTGTCTTGGTACATTTTTCCCCCCAAATAATCTATTTCCCCCCTATCTCCCACATTTTGCTTTTTGAAGCGGTGCTTATAGACACACACAGAGGCATTTCAGAGTCAGCCCCTCCAGCTCATCACAGTTCAATCCCCTCAGGAAAGAGTTAACCCCTCATGTCCTTGCTTCAACCTGCTGGCCACCTAGAAACTAGCAGCTGCTGAGCAGGTAGGCTGCTCTGGTGTGAAACCCTGAAGGCTGGCTGAGCTCCTAGGTCAGGGTTCCCATCCTCCTGGAGAGGGAGAATTCACTAATTCCCAGGAGGCGAGGGAGGGAAAATCAGGGTGTAATTATGTTAATCGGGTTTTGCTGCGTTTACTTCCTCTCCCTGCCTGATTTTTCTGAGGCTCATAAGTGGACAGCATCAAGGTGCCCGCCATCTTCATTCTAATAAAATGTGCTACTGAATATTTAAAATGAAAATCTGGCTCCTTTTCCAAATTAATATACTGAATTCCACTTCACTGTAGTTTGCTTATCATTGAAGGGTTTCTAGCCAAAGGCTAAGTGGCAGACAAAAAGTGAATTTTATTAGGATTAGAGTCTACAAATTCTTGTTTTCAGAAAAAGTAGCCAATTTATACATACATGTATGTGCACGTGCGCTGAGACTCATGAAGGTTTGTAACTAAATTCACAATTAGACCAAAATGCTTAATTTTTAAATGCATTCAAAATTAAGGTTTTTTTTTTTTTTCTGCATCAAATACAGGAAATGTTTTTAAATGAGAGGTAAACAGTAATTGTGGGCATATCTCACGCTAGGAGATCACATGTGTTTGGCACATCCTTCGCCCTCCTCGAAGAAGCATCTGGAAGGATGCGCTTATGATTAGTTAGCTATGAAAAGAGCTAAACCCTCTGCTTTAAGAACTCTGTATCAGGGATCCATGTGTAACAGCGTCAGAGCATTCGCTGAGCACCCACTGAGCATGTGCAAAGTCCAGGTTTGACCAGAAAGAAAAGAAGAAGAAAAAGAAAAAGAAAAAGAAAAAAAAACATATTAGCCTTTGGGGAAAGGACCATCACTACATTTCTGTGAGTGCTCTCGAGAGCCTATGACTGTGGTTGCCCTGATTCTTTCTTCCTCTGTTTTTAAAAAAATTTTTATTTTTATTTTATGTGCACTGGTGTTTTGTCTACATGCACATCTGTGTGAGGGCGTCAGATCCCCTGGAACTGGAATCATGGACAGATGTGAGCTGCTGCTGTGTAGGTGCTGGGAATTGACTACAGAGCCCCTGGGAGAACAGCCAGCACTCCTAACTGCTAGACCATCTCTCCAGCCCTTCTTTCTTTCTCTTAAGATTAAAAAATACAGCCGGGCGTGGTGGTGCACGCCTTTAATCCCAGCACTCGGGAGGCAGAGGCAGGTGGATTTCTGAGTTCGAGGCCAGCCTGGTCTACAAAGTGAGTTCCAGGACAGCCAGGGCTGTACAGAGAAACCCTGTCTCGAAAAACCAAAAAAAAAAAAAAAAAAAAAAAAAGATTAAAAAATACATTGACAAAGATGCATCTACCTATGGAGTCATTAGTTAGAAATAATTATGGCCAGGTGGTGGTGGCAAATGCCTTTAATCCAGCCCTTGGAAGGCAGAAGCAGGTGAAGCTCTGTGAGTTCAAGGCCAGCCTGGGCTATAAATCAAGTTCCAGAACAGCCAAGACTACACAGAGAAAGCTTATCTCAACAACAACAACAACAACAACAACAACAGAAAAAAAGAAATGTAATTATGTCATAATGGCATTTTAAATAATTTTTATATTCCCAACAACAAAATGTATGGGATTTGCTAAAATGCAAAGTTTTCCAATACATAATTTTCTTACTTTTGAACACTGTTTATAACTAAAGAATTATGTAGAATTGCTTTGTTTGTTTTTTGTTTTTTTCCCGAAAGCTCTAAAAGCAGTGAAAGAGTCAAGAAAGAAAGCAGGAGTGTCATCCAGCAATATCACGCTTCTCTCACACACGAGGCCCTGGATTTGATCTCCAGCAAGGCCTCCAAACAGACCAACAGGAACAAACCTAACAAGAGACTAGTTAACAAGACAGGTGCACAGCATCTCCTGGTTCTACATGGTGATAAATCTGTAGCCAAAACTGTGCATATCACAGTGGAGAGTAAACAGTTGAAGATACAAAATCTCACCGGGTTGGAAATTCTTTTGCCACCTTCTACTCCTCTCAGCTTGAGTGTTTGTAAGAAAACATCATTGTATCAATGGTTTTCCTTGTAGCTCAAGATGGCTGCAAACTCAAGGCTCTCCTGCCTCACCTCCTGCCTCACCTCCTGCCTCACCTCCTGCCTCACCTCCTGCCTCACCTCCTGAGTGAGGCTGAGTGGGGATCACAGTTGTGCTTCCTGAGCCTGGCTTGTCACCAGTGTTAGGGAACACTGAAGATTTTAAATTTGATGTCTCAATGAAACTGTAAAAAGATATAATGTACTTCTGTATGTGTTTTACCTAGAGCACATCTGGCTATCCTGAAGTAATGTAGTTACATTTTCTTTCTTTTTTCAAGGTAAGAGTTTCTCTGTGTAACTCTGGCTGTCCTGGAACTTGCTCTGTAGACCAGGCTGGCCTTGAACTCAGAGATCCACCTGCCTCTGCTTCCCAAGTGCTGGAATTGAAGGTGTCTGCCACCACTGCCTGGGCGTAGTTACATTTCTAACTAATTATTCCATAAATATTTTGGAACTCTAGAATGATACTGTTAAAGATAAGTGGCTTCCTTGTGGTTCCGAAAGCATGCTTGCCTTGCTGGTATATACAGGCAATGTCCAGCTCACAAGGCTGAGCACCCTTGCTTCCTTTAACACACACCCCTGGTCGTACCTGATCTTGCAAAGACAAAGTGGAAAAGGCTGGCACACTCTTTGCCCACTTGATGCTCATAAAGAGAAGCCTGGCAGCTGATTCACACACGGACTCAGTGGCCACTTCGTAGAGATACATTGGGGTCCCATTCACTTCATGGGGATACTGAGAGGAGGAAGAAAGACAAATACTGCAAGTGAGGGAACCCCAGCTTTGCAAAAACAGCTGACATTTCAATGCATTGGTGAAACAGAGGCTGAGCTGCTCTGGTTAAACATTCAGTTGCCTTCAAACATCTCTATCTACAGGGTTTGAGAAATCTTGTCTATTGGGGGAAGCATGTTTGCTTTCTTTGGGGGTTTCTGTCTTCCAAAGGGGTGTCTGGCTATTCTGTCCCCTGCAATAAAAAATTTCTTGGGCTGAGCCAAGTTCCAGGCCTGGCTCCCAATTTAGACAAGAACTGCTTGCATTTGTGTAAATAAAAATAGATGAGAAAAAAGTATAAATTAATAGGCATCCCAAACACAAATATGCATATGAGTATTTTTAGAAAGGATTAGTATATTATGGAAATATTTCAATTAGACATCTTAATCATTCACAGAGCATTCCCATTCATAACTGACAACATATTCATAACACTACTTTCCAGAGCTTATTATACATATCAAGGGTAAGAAAGCAATATTAAATATTGTGCGTGTGTATGTGCCCAGGTGTTTGGCTTCCCTGCAGTGTGAGGCTGCAGCTGGCCTCCTCTGGGGGGAAATCCTAGGTTCTTCCCCTTCAGTGGGAGCCTTGGGAGGAATCAACTCGAGGCCTGAAATGCAGTCCCTAGATGGCAGCCTTCCCAGGTCTGTCAGGCTGCGACCCTGCCCACAGGACCAACCCGGGGGATCCTTGATTGTGGGTAAGGGCAGAACAAAGAATACAGTCTTTTTAACAGGGATTTCTACATTTTCTCTCTTGCGCTGAAATCGTCCAAGATTATAGATCCCGGGGCATCTCATCCAGGTGGAGCCAACTTCTGTTCTAGTCTGTTCTGGCCCCTGGGAGCACCTGAGGCTGCACTCTGAGATTAGACAGCTCCACTCACCAACCGATTTAGCGTTCCTAAAGGTGCAGGTTTCTGGCTCCCCACCCCCGCACCCACCCCCATCCTCAGGAGTGTGCGTGCGTTTGTAGTGCCCAGAGAGTGGTCTACTGTAGGTTGAGCCAAACATCAGCATCTTTGGCTCAACAGAAGGAGCAAGAGACTCAGAGAGAGCGTCTGGGAATTCCTTCATCTTTCCCAGACCGCGGCTCAGCTCAGAACTGAGCGTGGCCTCCCCCTCCCTTTGCCTAAGAGGAGTCTCTTTGGACCCAGCAAAGCCACTAACCTTGGGCGTGGGCTGAGCCAGGCTCACGAGAGTCTGCCGTTCAGGAGTGGCAGACACAGCGGCCAACTCCAGACCGTGCGGCTCCAGCTGCGTGACCGCTGTGAAGAAAGCAGGGGCTGGCAGCGCTGCGGAGGGGAAGTGCGCAGCGGCCCCATTGTCTTCCTTGTGCCCACGGAAGTAGAGAGCCACCTGTTTGCGGATGGTGGACGTCCGAGGACCCCGCTCATGCTGCACAGCTACAGAGACAAACAGATGGACACATGCCTGGGATTAAAGGCGCGGTGAC
Source organism: Mus caroli (assembly GCF_978045245.1). Classification (NCBI taxonomy): domain Eukaryota; kingdom Metazoa; phylum Chordata; class Mammalia; order Rodentia; family Muridae; genus Mus; species Mus caroli. The sequence continues at coordinate 40,830,178 of NW_028227264.1, forward strand.
ACTTGGATGCAGCGGGCTGCGTCTCCATCTTCACTTATAGACCCACCCGCAAGGTTACCAAGGGGCAGAGGTGAAGAAGAGAGAGGGCACGTGTTGCAGGGCGCTTGGGCACGTTTTCCCGGCACGGGTGGGAAGCAGGGATCTGAGATGGACAAGAGTGAGGGAAATGCTCAGCGGTCCTTCCCACCCAGGCATCTCAGGGAAACCAAGGACCCTCAGGGTCTCCAAAATCACAAGGTGCTCTCGCTTCCACTATCAAGAAAGGGAGGATCACACGTAATCAGAGTCACAGAGATGGACTCCCCCCACCTGCAGGTGTCCCCCCCACAAGTGGCTTTGGCCTCCAAGCCTCCCCCCAAAAAAGACTTGAGCTCAAGGAAAGATGGGGGATGGGACAGGGGCGAGCTGTCTTGAACGTGTGTGCGAGAAGTGACAATTACCACCAACAGTTTAAACAAACAAATTAATTCAGGGCAATCTTCCACCCGCAGAGCATGACAAGTTGTCAATACATAAGTTCAACAGGTTGGACGCTCCCTCCTGCTTCCTGAGCAGCCAGAGAGAGGGCATTCCAGACAGGCAGCCTCCACCGCAAGACTCACTACACAGCCACCCCAGGCTCTCCTCCACCTTCTCCTAGGCCCAGGGATGTCCTTGCAAAGCCCAGACCTGAGGAAGGCTGGGAAATGCAGCTTGAAGCTTTATCTAAATCCTGAACTTATTTAGGACCCAGGTCTGGCTTGACTTTGGGCCCCGGGATGTGGGCACGCCCCGGATGTGTGACACACCCCTGTGTGTCATCCTTCTTCTTTAGCCAACCCCCCTTCTCTCTCTTCTGGTCCACCGAAAAGGCTATTGGAAAGCTTAAGGCCAACTCAATGGCTATACTGAATTTGCCAACGAGGACCGGAAATCTCCCACTTTCCTCTCTCTGTGCTTGGAGAATTCCATAAAAACTTGATCATGAGATCTTAGGGAGGTTACAAAAGACTGCAAGAAGAGGTGAGAAACAGGGTTAAGATCCTAAGCAGGAAATATGCAGCTGGGCATGGGATTCTTGCCCTCAAGCACTGCCTTGGTGAGTGTGCGTTTGGGGCGCAAGTTTCCCATGTGGGTATGGGGCTTCCTGGAATACTGTGGGGTCAGCTGGGGACTGCTGCAGAGAGGCTACAACTCACAGCCTGAGGCCAGTCCCCAGCATCTGGAGAGGAGAGTTCTGTTGGGGAAATGATTTACATGCATAGGAGTGCCATCTATTTTCTGTACATATAATTTACTTACTACCCAATCAAAATTAGAAGAATAAAAGCATGTACTGATTACCATCTTTGTTCATGTTGACTTCCAAACACTTCTTCAGTCGACACGCCCTGCATTGGTTTCTGTGTGTCTTGTCTACGGGGCATCCTCCCTGAAACAGACCGAAGGCAGTCAGAGCTCCCCATAGCCCTTAGGTGGGGACTAGAACCATCCTGGGGTGTGAGGCCCAGCGTGGGGACTCTGGCCAGCCCCCAACTCAGGGCCGATGTCTGGACCCAATGACCTGGGAGGACCTTGGGCATTACCAGGTAAGTGAGGGTCTGGGATTCCCAGGGTTGAGACAAGAAGATCAGTCCTCGACCTCAAGTTATTGGACAAAGAGAAAAGTTTTTCCTGATTCTCGAGATGTCCTCGGGCCAAGAGAAGAAGCTCAAGAAGCAAACAGTAGCGGAACAACGCGCAGATGACGTTTTTTTTTTCAGGACCGAAGACAGCGACCTGGTCCTGAACTCAGCCAGAAGCTAGCCAGCCTGTAGCTATTGCTTGCTGCCAACCTCCGAGTGAGCCCATTGATCTGATAAGTAGACACCACTTACTCTTTGCACCTCTAGGTCCTTTCCTTTTGTAGTTAAGCCATCCTTGCACAACCACAAAGCAGAGTCAACCCTGAGGTACTAAGGATGGGTCTCAGCCTAGATCTACCGGGAATAGCCATCCCTGGAATGTGGGTGAAAGCCAGGGTGTTTAGAAGGGAAAGGCCCACAGAGAGAGTGTGGGGGAGGGCAGAGTTGAAGGGCAGAGGAAAACTCAGGAAGATTCGGGAGACAGTGCCAGAGAAGAGGGTAAGGTAGAGTGAAGAATCAGCCAGATAATGGGGGTAAACAGTTGCTGCTTTACGAATATTTTTCTGACAGGGATAAGCATACAAATGTCTTATGTAATTGTATATGTGTGGGGGAGGGGAGTCTATAAAAAGACGATTTAGCTGGGAGTGGTGGTGCACAACTTAAATTCTAGCACCTAGGGGGACAGAGACAGATTTTGGTGAGACCAGGGTGGCCAGGACTACAGAGTGAGACCCTGTCTCAAAATACAAACAACAGCAACAAAACCAAGAAAAACAACAACAACAAGAGCAAAAACATAAGCAGTAAGGCTTCTTCCTCCCCTGTTTAGTAATCTGGCGCTGGTTTTGAATGCAGGGCCGGGCCAGTGTCTACCATTGAGCTGTATCCCCAGATCATGGGGTTTTTGCGACAGAGTCTTCCTGCTCTATAGTTCAGGATGATCTGAAATTTACTGTGTAGCTTAGGCTGGCCTTAAATCTATGATCCTCCTGCTTCTCCTATGGCCACCACAGCCAGCCCGGATAGTGTTTCTTTTTAGTGTTTGTGTGTGTCCGTGTCATTACTGAGGGGGCATGTATATAGATACATAATATCTATATGTTTTGTTTTGAAGCACTGAGTGAAATTCCTAGCCTTCTGCACAAGTACTTTATACACAGAAAAGTATTTTAATTTTGCCTCACAATTTTACATATTCTTAAACACTGAAGTTGGAATGAGTATATTTACTTCTTGAAATATTCATGAGGAAAATTACACACAAGAACAACTCATCTAATTTTCTTCACCAATTAAAGTCCATTGCCTCGGGCTGGGGATGTAACTCACAGCATATACTCCGCACACATACACACTGAACCAACCCAAAGCAAAGGATGTTGATTTGTTTAAAGTAAAGGTAGATGGAGGTTCACAGTGACTTTTAAATGCCATCAGTGCTGTTAATAAGAAATTGAATTGGTGTTTACTTAAGTCTTAGAACAAGAGAAGAACTTGGATTTTTAGTTCCTAGAAGTCATCACAGCATCTTTGGCCAGCAGTAAAATAGCTCAGTGTAAAGAGTTTCAAATGATTTATTATTAAATGTAGTTGGATCTCCAATTTGAATGATCCCTTCTCCAGTATATTGATAAACGTTTAAAGGCAAAATGTCTCAAGTGGGTTTTCAGTCCCATCAAATGCACGCACGGAGAGATCTGGAGCCAGTGAGTAGGAGCCTCAACTTGACACCTTTATTCGTTTTGCCAAGGAAAGGACACGGGCCTGATGGGTTTGCTACCACCTCTTTGCAATCACTGCAGACTGCTATATAAGTGTCTTTGAATTGGTGACCACCTTCTTGGAAGCACAACACCTCAGACTTCCCAATTCTGTCTGTTAGATGCACTAGATGCACGTATAAGGTGTGTAAGATAATGTGGCCTGGCATGGTGACCTACACCTGAGACTGAAAGAAGATTGTGAGTTTCAGGCCAGCCTAGGCTATAGACCAAGACCTCCCAACAACAAACAACAACAACAACAACAGAATTCTAAGTAGAGATCCGGCACTCTACGAATGTCAAACCCATGGAGCTTCTGGGCCACAACCCCATGTTGTATATAATGTGATAGTGGTGAGCTAGACACTGAGAACCCAAGAAAGCAGGTGAGGTGTTCAAAATAACTTATCTACCAGCACATGTCTTCTTGTGTGTGTGCTGCCAATCAAAATCTATCAGGAATGGGTAAGAGCAAGTGGTCCATCTGAACAAGAACTCACAATAATTTACTAGTGACAGATGACTATGTGAGTTGACTTGTGTTCTATACATTAACTAGTGGGTGGTTTATTATTATTATTATTATTATTATTATTATTATTATTTTGGTTGCTAGAGGATGCCTCCTAACCAAGGAACTCTTAGGAGTCTGGGAGGAGTGAAGGGGAGGCTTCTATGTAAAGATGAGCCACGTGTGGAGTGGAAAGATGACCACTTAGGTGAACATGAGTCTGACCTGGGAATGGACTTAGCTCTGGCTGGAAGCTATAGTTGGGCTCTGCTCACTTCCTAACTGCCCCGTGTCTGTGAGATAGGTCAGCCCCTGCCAGACAGAAATGCAACTCAGCAGGGTCTTCCTGTAAGCAGAAAAGGAACACATGCAGGGCAATTTGATTAGGATCCTAACTTCCTCTGAGCTTTCTCTTCTAGCCAACCCTGCACTTTTCTGAGTCCTTACACCTGCCTACTTCCAGAGCATCTGCAGAGCCAAAAGGACCCAGCATCTGGTGCTGCATGGCTTTTGAGTATCCAGCGTTCACTCTGGAGTCTTAGCTCAAGGTGGAGGTGGCCATGGCTCAGTGGTTGTAGACTGAGCTTGGCTGCTGCTAAGACTGGGAATGCAAAGGGTGGGCAGCCTAATGGGCCACTTGCTGGCTTCTGCTTGCTTCCTTGCTGTCTCTGGGCAGGCCTTCAGACTAGGTGTGGGCCTTGTTCAGTGTCAAAATGTGACCAAGAAAAACCGTGGGAGTTCTGACTCTCTCCTGTAAACTCATTTGCCTTCCCTAACCTAATCTGGCCTTTCCAGAGCCAAAGGGCCACCCAAAGATGAGACAGAGGAGGCAAAAGGACCGAGGTCAGGGAATTCAGAGGCAGCCTTGGCAGAAATTGGTGGGGGGCACGTCGCAGAGGGGAGCCGCTAAGCTCAACCCTGGGGAGTACCTGGTTTCCAGACTTGCAGACATAGGTCCTATTCCTTCGAATGCTCCTCTTGAAGAATCCAGAGCAGCCGTCGCAAGCGTAGACCCCGTAATGCTTCCCGGAGCTGCGGTCACCACACACTTTGCAAGGGATATCTAAAATGCGGCCTGAAAGACGGGGAGAGGGGGAAAGAGTGAGAGGGAGTGCGGGGGATGTGGGGGGAGGAGATGGAGGAAAGGGGAGAGGGGGAGCGAGATGCTAAGCAATCTGACCTCTGAGGGGATTAGCATCGGGGCTGCAGTAAAAGCAAATAATGAAGAGATTTTATAGCCAAACTTTTTTTCCCTGAGCAAGTGTCAGCTTCCTACAATAAGCATTATTCATGCACCGCTACATGTATTTGGGTCTCCTCTAATCGCCGAGACCCATTTTGGAATAAAAGATTACAGCAGGCCCGGGCAGCAGCTCGGCCCGCCGCTGCCTTTCTGCTCCGCCGAAAGTTTGGCTGCCTCCCTCCTCTGCTCTTGCATTTAACAGGGGAAAAAAAAAAGTTGTTAGTGAGCGCGCAAGGAGACAAACTTGAAATGTAAAAGGGAAAAAGAAGAAAAACAAACACGACTGGAACCGGGTTGGCAGCTGGAAGGCAATCGAGCTTTCTCTGAGCTGAGCCGGGCGGCTGTTATTATTAGGGTTATTATTGTGATGCTAATACTCAGATTATTAATGATAATAAGGGTAGTGGTAATTGCCCAACTTTCTTTTTACCTATGGAAAAAAATGCTTAGTGCTGCGAGTTTGAGAAATTATTTCTTTCAGAAAAAAAAAAAAAGTTGAGGGGGAGGGAAGTAACCGGTGTGAGCAAGAACAGAGATAGCCAATTGGTGGCTTTCTAGTTGGGGTAGACAGAGGTAGTCACCTCTCCCCCTTTACCCCCAAGTCCTTTCCGCCCGAAACACCGGTCTCTTCCCTTCACCACTTCGTGGTGGTGGCGTCTTCTGCATTTTTTTTTTTTTTTTTTTTTGCTGCTGGAGGAAAGGGGAGTTGTTTTTGCTTTTTTGTTTTTTGTTTTTTTGACTGGCTCTAATTTGTCTGGGATTGCTACCCACGCAGGAGAACTTTGCCTGGGCTCTCCAAGCCTGCCGGCCTTTGGGAAGAGGGCACTAAGAAGGGGTGCGTGTTTTCTCTCAGGCCTGAGTCCAACAAGTGCCTGAATCAAGCTACAGACGAAGACACATTTCCGTAAACAATGGGGATATTTATAAAACGTGTTAACATTATCATTAAAAAAAAAAATACAGCCAACAACAATTAACACCTGATTTTCCCATCGCTCCGGGTCAAAGGCATTCCGACCCGGGACCAGGCTATCTCCCGCCTCGTGGGAACCCCACAGCAGCCCCGGGAGCACCCAGATTGGGGGCGGGAGAGGCAGCGGTGGGAAGCTGAGCCAACGGAGCTGGGGAGGTGAGGGCGCTGTCTGCGGAGGCCCCGAGGCGAGGGAACCCCAAGGCGCCTGAGACGGCTTGCACTCCGGGCCCTGGCCTCCTCTTCCTCAGGTGGAGGGGGGAGTGCGGGGGGCCCGGCAGGGGGAGGTCGGTAAGGACCCGGCTCAGCCCGGGTAATTACAACCCCGCCGCAGCACCTGCCTATAGAGCCACCAGTGACCCGTCAAAAAGAGTAGCATGGGAATTCGGACGGCGACAAAGGCTGGCGGGGGAGGCGTTCGGCGCTGCGGCCACCGCCTGGGCGCCCCCTCTCCCGCAGGGCAAGAGCGGAGATTGTGTTGGGGAAGGGAGGGGCTGGGGTGAATCAAGTGTAGTTCTTGTCCTTCACCCCCTGGGGCCTGTCACTACTCCCCAAACAACTCACGGTCGCGCCTGGACTGCGCGGCCACCAGCTCTGCTGCACAGCACTCCCCGTGGAAACAGAACGCAGAGCTCAGATCTTCCAAAGTTCTCCTCCCTCTGGTCGCTTGGGGCCCCCTATTAAGGGCTCAGGAGCACTGTCGCCCCAGCTGCCCTTCTCGTCCCGGCAGCACTGAGGGTGAGCCCAAAGGGGAAGCAGTGGCGGGCCGCTTACCCAGGCTTCCCATCCAGATTGGAGCCTACGGTCACATATTTCTGGAGAAGACGAGCTCAAGGTGGATGGCCCTTTTCTGGCTCATCGGTCAGGATGCCCAATTGTCACCACTTGGGCTTGCTGCTCGGCCTTAATGGCTGACTTCCCCATCCAAGCAAAGGAGAGCCTGAGAGCTGGGTTGGGGCGGGGCACAGAAGGGAGGGAAGCGAAAATTCCAGGGCATAGAGGGTCGACGCCTCCGACTCCACCACCCAGCCACGTTAAGGTGACTTGGGGTCACAGACAAGCTGGTTGACTGCGGCGTAGCTCTTCTCTTTTAGCAAGCCGAGCGAACTCAGACGTGAGTCGAGCGAGTTTCCTGAGGCTGGAAAACGGTTCTTAACTTCCCTCCCCAGGGGGTCCCCTCGGAGCTTTTTGTGGGTCATAATTGCCTAAAGATATATGGCAGCTTCGATTACTGTAATTACCATCAGAGGCTGTTGAAAGAAGTTAGTCTGGGCTGCAAGGGTGACTGGTCAGGGTCTTGGTACCACCCAGGCGGGGATCCGGGTAACAAGGCTCTGTTCTCCAGCCAGCCAAGGAAGATGAAGACCTCCCCGCCTCGCAGGGCCCAGACCGGCCCCGCTGCTCTCAGAGTCCCCTCATTGCCTGGACCGCAGGGCCACAGAATTTCTGCTGGCCACAGCCTGGGTCTGAAAACCTGGATGAAGCGGCACTTTTTGCAGGGTCTGCTCCCTGACCCAGAGAGCAAATTTCTCAAAGCCATCGGGCACTGACTGGAGTCTCCAGGCCTTCAAGGGCAATATCCAACGCTTGATAAGCTAGAAAACTCAACTCTCACGTCATGTGCCCACCCTGACTCCCAAGTCCAGAGTCTGCCAGCCAGCATCTGTCTTGTTCACAGAGCTGGGGTGCTGAGCTGAACGCCTAGCTTCGCACCCGTCCCTTCCCTCGCCTCCCAGGACACACTTTTCAAGTTCGCTGGAAGCTTCGAGCTTCAAAGGAGCAAAGCTCCTCAAAATCTCAGAGACAGGTTTGGCTGTTCCAGGGTGAACGTGCCAGGGAGGCCTCCCAGGCCCTTCAACCTCAGTGTTTGCCTGGCATGCAGGTTTGTAATGCAGCAGGAATGGTCTCCTGTTTCTCTTGGGAAAGATACTCACCCAGAATTTTATTATTATTATTATTATTAATTTCTGAGCCTGCACTACTTTCCAGAGCTCAGAACAGCCAGGGCAAGGATAGGCCAAGGCTAATGGAAGCCGTGGTCCTGCCCAAGAGTCGGTTGTGCACTGAAGCTGTGGTGAAGGTTCCTTCCCTGGGCCCTATCTCTGACCTTTTTCCTTTTTTCTTTTTCTTTCTTTCTTTCTTTCTTTCTTTCTTTCTTTCTTTCTTTCTTTCTTTCTTTCTTTCTTTCTTTCTTTCTTTTTCTGTTTTGTTGACGTTCACTTTACTCTAGTTTTTAAACTCAGCACCCAAATCAAAACAAGCGCACAAAATGAAAACACAAGCCACTTCTTACGGGGGCGAGAGGTGGAGGCGGGAACTGCATCCATCCTAAGTGAGACTTCATTATCAGTCCCCAGAAGTAACCAAGACTCTTCCAACTTTCAAAGACCCTGGACAATGAGGGCGAGTGAAGGGGGAGGGGGCGGGAAGGAACTCATAGAGAGCGCCAAAAATGTTATTGGGTGGTGGGGGGGACTACACCGGTGGCTAGCGAGTTTCAGGGTGTGCGCACTATACACAGACCCTAGAACTCCCAGCCTCCGGCCTGTGGAAGGCGGGAACTGGAAAGCCCCGGGGAGACCGTTGCACCTCGTAGGCGCCTACTACGCCGGCTCAGGCCTACGCACTCCGAGGGTCTGCAGATTCTGCGCTCGCACACGCACAGCTGCCCTGCACTCCTGTCTTTGGAGGTCAGCAGAGATCAGTTGCAGCAGTGCAGTCTATGGGAGAGGAAGCTGGAAGAAGAAGCGCCCGGAGTGAGCAGGCCGCAGACTCCTGTCGGTGCTGGGCTCCGGCTCCGAAAGTCCTTGGGATTAGGGATTTGGTCCTCTCTTTGCTAGACTGGCTCGCCATACTTTACATTCCCCAGTTATGACCTACGCGGATTTAGGATTAAGGAAAATGTGACTTTTAAATGGTTTCTGCTTCCCGGTTTTGCAGGATTATTTGAAATAGCTGGAAACGGAGTGCAAAGCATTCCATTCGAAATCCGCTTTTTGCAGAGTTGCTTTTGCGCGCTGCAAGCTCTGAGTTTTTGAGCGGCTGCGTTATTGTGCGGCCGCCTGGAGCTGCGGCCCAGTTCCCGCCCCCGGCTCACCCCTCCCACCCTCGGCACCTGCAGCTAAATAGAAACAGCAGGCTGGACCGGTGGGCTGCCACGGGTCGCAACCTTCCTGATACACCGGGGAGACCCGGAAGAGCTACTAGCATCCAGAAGCAACGAAATTGCTCTCCTAGTTGCACGAAACGCTCCAACGCAACAGTCTAAGAGAGCTAGGCCAACGGACTTACAAGCCCGAGAGAGTATCACTCTGGGGCTCAAATTCAGAGCTCTCAGAAGGACCATCCCGGCCTCCCAGCCTGCCCTCCCCAGGCCACGCGCCAGGACCCCGCGGCTGCCCGAGCGGTACCCACTTGTTGATCCGGCGGGCTTGCTCATGCTGGCGGTCCCCGGGCGCAGCGGTTGGTGGGCACTGCCGGATTCCCGACCCACGGCGCCCACGTCGCCGGCGGCCGCCGCCGCTCTCCAGCCGCCCTCCAGCCTGCGAGGCTCCCGGGCGGGACAGACAGGTGGCTATTGGTTGCGCGCTGCCCTGCTCTCCCCTGCGCTCAGAATTCGTTCCACAGTGGAAATGTAAGCATCCTTAAGTTTCTTTCCCGGCTCTAGCAAAACTGCAGCTGCTGGGGATGCGGCTTGATGTGGACACAGTCTTGAACAGACAGATGGAGAGATGGACAGACAGGCTGAAGAGGGAGGACAGCGCGAGGGGAATATGGAAGGACAGAGATGGAGACACGGAAATGGTCTTCCTACGGAGCAACGAGGGCGAAGTTCCCCTCGTTCCCCATGCCTGGTACTGCTTCCAATCTCTCCCTCCACACAGGCATGCAGAGTGGGCAGCTCTCTGCAGACTGCAGATCTTCTGCGGAAAGGCGAAAATCACAGCCGCAGTCTCAGAGGCAGATTAAGCTCCTCGCTGCCGGAGCCCGGGCGCGGAGAGGGGAAACTAGATTGCTGGGAGATCTTCCAAGGGGAGAGGTGGCCAGATCCGAGTTTCCGGGGACAGCCGCGCGTGCAGCGGCGAAGGGTCCCCGAAGTTCATTACCCTGTGACTTTGTGCCTGTCGCTGCGGGCCCGGTCTCTGGTAATATCTCCAGTAGCGCTCTGACAGGCAGCCGCGGGGAGGGGAATAGGGCGTCCCTGGCCCACTTAGCTTTTCCCCCAACTCCTGGCGGGGTCTGACGTCAGCCATGTGCGGGGAGGAGATGGGAAGAGGGAGGGGGTTAAATGCTAATGATATTAATGAACCTCCAAGCGGCTTCCAAAGAAAATGCAAGCGCTCTCGGAGCTGAGGAGTTGAGAGTGAATACGGGCAAGCGGCTCCGTGCGTGCGTGATGGTGAGGACGGAGCCGCTCTTGTAATAAAAAAAAATATGAATTTTTATATTTCACGGGAAGGGAGGAGGGGAGGGGTGGCGGGGCTCTCTCAAAACGCTTTTCCCCTCTCTCCAGAATGCCAGACAGATAGATTCGTGGAAGATATTGGGTAGCTGTGTCTGTGTATGATTGTGTGCGCCCGGACATGGCCATGTGAGTTGGTTCATTGTTGGTCTCGTGCCCCTTCTGTTGGGTAAAACTTGGATCTGGCCCGAGGTGAGTAATTTATTCATTTTGCAACTATCTATGGAAGGCCAGACCTGAGGTCGCGGTGAGCGGTCTTGGGGACTGGTCTGGGATCTTGGCGGTCCCTCGGTCTCGGCGTGACGGCTTTGGGCACCGCCGCGGGGAGGGCTTCGCCAGCTTCTTGCAAACAAAACCGGCCAACCCGGAGCTGGCGGAGTCCCTCTCGCCTCCATTGCGTGTACTGAGCAGCGGAGAGGCAAAGCCTAAAAGCCTTCCCTCCTGAGGTTGGTACCCAGCGGGTGTCGCTGGCTTCGCCCTGCAGGCCTGGGGACTCTGGAGAGCTCCGCCACCTTCCTCCCCAGCCGGGTCGCCTACCCGAAATCCTAGAGCTCTCTGGCACGTTGGTCGTGGCAGGGCGCGGGGACAGCGCGCGCCGAGGGAGCAGTGATCTCCGATCTCTAAGAGATTAATTCTATTTAAGCTCCCTCCGCCGCTTGAACTTGTCGAACAAGAGGTTGTCAGCCTCTCCTCGGGACGTGGGCCCGGCCGGGGGTCAGAGGTCGCGCCTCCAGCGCTCCAGACCGAATTAGAGGCTGGGGTCTGGCGAGCGGTGGACAGCGCTCCTCCTGGTCGCTAGCCCACCCTTCCCGCAGCTCCCTCCTCACCTGGCCGCAGTGCCTGCTGGCGTCTCCCCTGTGGCCGCTTGGCCCTGCAGATCCAAGGACCGGGTTCCAACTCGAAAGGGCTGTACGCTCGCGTCTCAGGCCGCAGCTCCTGAAAGCGACTTTTCCCGGATTTCCCGAGCCTGGGAGGCAAGGAACCAAGAGCAGCACACACAGCAACTACCAGGCTTAGGGCCAGGCCACTTGGAACAACCGAGAGGCGAGTGACCGTGTCCCATACCACCTCTCCTTTATGGTCTTTCAAACAAGGGCGAGTATAGGGTATGCTGGGGATTTTTAGATGACAAGGAGGGAAAATTAACATTTTTTTGACAGTCAACTTGGGTTGCCAGCGAGCCCTGCTCACAGCACAGCTTAAACTCGAACTCAGTGCACAGAGAGAAGAGGCATTTCCGGCTAGGGTTTTAGAGCCAGGGTGCCAGGCTCGGCTTTTGGTGTTCGGGTCTAACTCTTGCCAGAGATCCAATTGATGCTGCTGCGGCAGACACCACCATCGCGATGTGGAGGCAGAAGGGGGCGCTTGGTCAAGGACAAAGGACTTCAAGTGGAACTAATTTGCCGCGGGCAAAGATGTGGGCAAGTGGTGGTGGGAACTAAACACCGACTTGTCTTCAGGGAGAAGTTTAAGGATTTGTGGACAGGAAGAGAACTAGCGATTTTTCAGGTGCCCAGTCTGGAAGGTGGAAGGACTTGGCTACCCTGGATTCCAAACAACTCACAACTCCTCCTGCAGTGCCTGCTGACTCATTTACAGACACCAAAACTTGTGAAAAATACTCCCAAACTCGGCACAGTTGTCCCCCAAACAAAATTGGAATGTTCTTTCTCCAGCCACTAACTAACTCTTAATGGAACTAGGTGCCAAGAAGCCCACTAAACAGACACGGGTGCACACACCCCACCCCCACTCCACACCGAGAGAACTATCCAATTCTGGCAAAAGCCACAAGGGGCTACCCACCCCGCAGCATATGCGTTCTGTATTCTGGGCGCCCGACTGTAATTATCCGCGCGTTTTGCATAATTCACAATACAGTTCTGAAATCATCGTGATGACTTTCTGGCATGATTGGTTCGGTGGTAAAGGCAGCAACTAGCTCCAGAATAGGCTGGCGGGCTTAGGATTCTACAGCCCCTAGATGCGCGGAGAAGCCCAAGGGCTGCCTGGCCCCTGCTCGAGCCAACCAGCTGAAGGCCACAGGGACCCTGGCTCTAAACTTTGGAAAACTGAAGCTAATTGGGACACGGCTCAAAGAAAAATCTTTAGCAGAGCAAAGACTGACTTCATTTCCCATCCACTGGCCTTAACACGCTGCCCGCCTCATAGGAGGTGCCACAGAATGTGGGAAAGAAAGAAGTCCTTGGCAGACTTCCCGAGGGGCCTACTAGAGGCACAGCGAGGAAACCAGGAGATGGGAAATCAGATCCTGCCCATCTAGCTGTGTAACCTTAGGCAAGCGACTAGACCTCTCTGACCCTCAGACTGTTATCTATAAAAAAAAAAAAAAAAAAAAAAAAAAAAAAAAAAAAAGATTGTGCCTTTGTTTAACTTCCAGTTCCCAAAGTTCTCCCTATAAGACTCTTAAGGAGAACGATTGATAAAAGAAAGTGCCATCTATCCCATCTTTAACAGATGCAAAGATACATTTTTAGGTTGGCAAAAGGGAAAAGCCAAATTCCAGGACCAGATCCAAAGTTAGCCCCTTATCTCCTCTCTCACCTCTGTTTGTCTGTTTGCTTTCATGACATGGTCTCCCTGTGTATCTGGTTATCCAGGAACTCACTATGGAGTAAAGCAGGCTGGCTTCTTCCTATCCAGAGATCCTCTTGCCTCTGCCCACTACGTGCTGGGATTAAAGGTGCCTACTTCCCCCTCACCTCTTCTGAGTCTGCTGCCTCAACCTAAGCTAAAGCCTGCAACCCCAGCCAGGTTTGTTTCATTGAAGGATGACTCCATTTTGATTCAGGGGGAAAAATTCATGCAACAATAATTAGCACCCAACATGTGAGTCCTGGGGATATAGATTAATGGTATGGCCCCTTCCTTACTCATAGAGACTGGGAGTGGGTACCGATGACACATAACAATAGTGGTTTGGGGCAGCAGGGCTGGAGTTTTGGCTCTGCATTTAAGAGTTGCTATAGTAGAGGACTTGAGTTTGAATCCTTGAACTCTAATGGAAGCTCACAGCCATCTGTCACTACAGTCTGGAGATCTGATGCCCTCTTCTGGCCTCCATGGACACCAGCCGTGCATGTGGTGTACATGTATATACAGGCAAACACCCATGTACATAAAACAGTGTTTTAAAATTTGAGACAGGGTTTCCTCTGTGTAGCCTTGGCTGTGCCAGAACTTGCTCTGTAGACTATGTTGGCCTCTCACAGAGTTCCACTTGCTTGTGTTTCCTGAGTGCTGGGACTGAGGTGTGTGCTACCACCACCTGGCTAAAACAGCATTTTAAAAATGTTTTAGATTGAGGTCAATGCAGGAGACACTTGGAAAGTATACAGAGGTTCCCAGATCAGTGAGCAGCATTGTGGGTTACACATAGATCCTGGAAAGTTGGTCTTGGACTGAGTGCATGCTCTGTGCAGCTTCTGAGACCGATTCTTACAGGTCTTTCCTCTGTCCAGCCAGTTTAAAGCAGTGCTTCAATTCATGTTAACCAGGCTGTGTGAGAGGCAGGTGAGGGGACCCTTCTAAGTCCCCGGGGAGGTGGGGGGGGGGTGACAGCTGTATGTGATGCTTGTTCTGCACTGGCTTCCCTCAAAGGATGCCAAAGCCTCCTTTCCCTGCCTCTCTCCCTTGCTACTAAATGGAAAAGACCTAAAAGACCGGGAAGGGAAGGGAAGGGGAAGGGAGGGGAGGGGAGGGGAGGGGAGGGGAGGGGAGGGGAGGGGAGGGGAGGGGAGGGGAGGGGAGGGGAGGGAAGGCTGTAAGCAGCAAGCCCTGCTGAAGTCACTGTGGAACTCAGCCCCTTCCTTCTTTACATGCTAGTTTGCATGAGGGAGAAACATGCTTTTCAGTTACTTCTAAGTGTATTGCCAGACAGCCCCTGGCTATGGCTTGCCCAGTAGGTGGATCATGGGGCAGAGCCCCGACAGGTAACAGGGGTCCAGTAAGGTTCTGCTAAGTGGCAGAACTGGTACCAGCCTTGCTTCTGATTCTTCAGTTCTTCCAAGACCCTTTTCACACATTGCTTGGCTACTGACCCTTTTCACACATTGCTTGGCTACTGACTCTACTCAGCAAAAAAACAAAAACAAAAACCCCACAGAGAACAATCCAGAAAGCAATCCCAGCTCCCCCAGAAGACAATGGGCACTGAGCTGCAGACTTTTCTTAGCACAATGCAGGACAGCGCTGCTGAGAGTTGTCCGTTATAAATCCTGTCTCCGTATTTACACACACATACACACCCTACTGGGCAGAAGAAATTCAATTCTAGAGTCAAAGAGGAGAAACTTCTGGAGTCTCACTGCACCTTGCACTAACACTCAAATAGAAGTGTCTGCCCTGCTGGGCTGTGGTGGCACACACCTTTAATCCCAGCACTCAGGAGGCTGAGGCAGGTAGATCTCTGAATTCGAGGCCAACCTGGTCTAAAGAGCAAGTTTCAGGACAGCTAGCGTTATGAAGAGAAACCCTGTCTTGAAAAACAAACGAGGAGGAGGAGGAGAGAGGAGGAGAAGGAAAGAGGATGAGGAAGCAGCAGCAGTAGAAGCTACCCAGCCCTCCGTGAGTTTAGCTCTAGTGGGGTTTACATAAATGGGATATGTAAGTGAACCTGTTTGATTGGCATCACCCCCCCCTCAGTGGGACAGTGTTGGGTGAAAAGGTATAGGGACAGGTTCAGGGTCCCCTAGTCTCAGGAGGCAAAACAGAGTCTGACTTTCTGAAACAAAACTGTCTAAGGGATTACAAAAGAGGCATCTTCCTGGAAGATGCTGGGTACCCATCCTCCTTTAGCCCCTTCAGTTCCTATAAGTTACCCAATCAGTTTGGCTTTCTTGTAACGCCCAGACTCTCAGAGCACACAAATCAGAAAGGACCACAGTACACATTCGTTTTTACTGATTAGGACACTGGGACCCTTCAAACAAACAAACAAACAAACAAACAAAACAAAACCCTGTCCTTAGTCACCCATCTGAAAATAAAGACCACACAAGAATCCTGGTCTCTTGATGCTCCTTAATATCTATTGCATAGCAGGAAGCCACCCCACACTGCCTAAAAAGGCTTCTCAGAGCTCCAATTAAAGGAGACTCACTGGATTCCCAACGAAGGCCCGGGAATTAGGAGCAGTGGCCTGTGTATCCTGAAGCGACAGAATGCCATCTCTGCGACCCCAGCCTCCTTTCCTCAACACTCCCTCACACTTCCTCTCTACCACTGCTTAGTTCCTTGTGTCCTAAGGGATAGGAAGCCTGGGAGGTCTTTTTCTGTTTTGTAGATGAACTGCTGAGATTTACAAGGGAATCACTGGAAGGCGATATGCATGGAAAAGGCCAGTGATTAGAATAAACAAGCACCAGATTAGACCACTGTGGGTTGACAAACTGGGTCTCTTAGCTTTAAAAAAAAAATCATTTTAGCACTAACAGAAATAACTGTTAATGTTAAAACATGTATCCTGATTTAAACGTGGCTAACACATTGGAGGATACTTAACAGTCCTTAGTATCAGTTCCTGCCAAGGCAGGGAAACATCCAGCACCCTAGTATGTTTTGTTTCCAAGAGATGCAGTTCACACAGAACTCTGCTGTCCTCAGTGATTCAGAATTCACATCACTTACAAAGACGCAGAGTGGCTATTTAAGGAAATCTTTAAAAAAAGAAAAATTAAAAAAAAACACCCTCCAAAACAAAGCAAACATCCCTCTCTCTGCTCTCCCCACCCCCCCCCCCCCCACAAGTGCTTGAGCAAGAAGGAGGCAACCAGTGGGATTCACAGGAGGTCCCTAAGTCAAACGCTGCAGCTGCGTTTTTAAAAAAGGGTTGGATAAACTACAGCCGTTAATAACATCTGTATCCCTACAAGCTAAGATGATGATAGGGGTAATCAGATCTCATGCTTCAGGGCGTTAAGATGATTGCTGGCTGGGAGCGCAGGATCTGGCCTTTCAGGTACAGGAGTTCACAACTCAAGAATTAAGTTGCAAGAATTTCTCCTCTGTCCAGAAAATTTCACTTGGAATGGACATGAAATTTGAAGTCTGACATTTCTATCAGATTAACTAATGAACTATTTAAAGCAGTTCATTTCTCTCCACCCCCATCCTCACCAGATACACGGCATGGGCATCTCTGCAAGATAGGACCCCCAGGTTCAGATGCCCTTTTCTTAAGGTTGAAGTTCTTTGAAGTTTTCATGCCGTTTAATGGTGAGTGGATACTAAGGAATTATCCAATAGAACATTGAAGACAATGAGGATAGATAGACTTCAATGAGGATACATAGACTTCAATGAGGATACATAGACTTCAATGAGGATACATAGACTTCAATGAGGATACTTAGACTTCAGTCCCCGAATTTATGCTTAGGTAAAAAACTGTGTACTTAGCCAGTTTTATATGTTTCACATACTTGAAACTATACACAAGGGCATTTCCAGTTGCTGTAGTTAAGTGGAAGCTCGAATTATATATGTACACTCAGGGTGTGCAGGGGACGAATTGATTCCAAAGGCCCTCATCCGTAAGGTAGTTTTTGTTGGTTGATTGCCACAATGATCAAACACAGGGCCTAGCATCACAGTTAACACAGTTTGCAAACACCTGTGCAAGTATTAGCAGGGCAAAGCTCCTTTTCCGCAGCTATGCCAACCTGTATTGAAGGTCACAGACCAACAGGCGGCTGTGAGCATTGCAGAGAGGTTGATAGCGTTTTTTTTTTTTTTTTTTTTTTTCCCAGCACAGTGGTTACAGTTTTCTGGGCATGGAAGCCAGTCGCACCTCTGGCTTCATCCCTGCTACTAAGGAGCGTTCTCTTTGCTTGCACTCAAAAGGGCTGTTCTGGAGCACATGACTGTTAATGAGATGTTTAAGTGATGCTCCGAAACAGGTTTGGGGTTTTTTTTTTGGGGGGGGAGGTGGAGGGGGAAGCTTGCAGCTGTTGAGCTGCAGACAGCCATGGGAAATTTGTCAGGAGCTCAAAGCACCATCGTTAATAACCATTATTCTGTTGTCTGGGATGTTTGTTTAAATACTGTTGACACTGTGTGCGTATTGTCATCTCTCTAAATTGTAGCTCTTAACCGCTGAAATGTTGTTGAAGACCACCTAGGGTTTCCTCCGCGTGGTGCCGAAGCGTGCATTCACCTGATGGGTAAACAAAAAAACAGGTTTTTTTTTTTTGTCTCATTTTTTCCTCATGTGCAACAAGCAAGACATTTTCATTTTCTGAAAGGGAGGGGAAATCGTTGGGGGTACAGTTGAGACATGCTGTGGACATACCCCATCTTTTGTATTTTCCACAGCGAGATAGAAAATGAAGGAACCGAATTAATACAGCTCAGGTCGTCGGAACACTTGCAGATCTGTGCAGTGTGACTGCATTTTAAGACTAGCCATTAAGTGAAGAAATCAGCAACCATTCTTCTCACCAACAGCGAGCAGCCTCCACTTCAATTTTGCTTATTAAGTGAGGTCATTCGGCAGGAGGATATCTCTGGTGGGTGGGGGTGGGTGAGTCCAACAGCCCGACTCCCAAGTTGAGAGTTGCAGATCGTGGCCGGGCAGTACAAAGCGTTTTCTATCTTGACTTATGAGGAGACAATGGCCGGCGTACAAAGGCGCCACCTGTGACTTAACTCGGTTGACATCTCTGTTAAGGAGGGCAGAGAGGGGTCGCACGTGCACGCCATCCTGACCTACCTTTCGGGCTGCAGCAAGGTGGCCGGGCTCCGGCTGGAGCTTTGGCCCTCAGTTGCAAATTGGGGAGCTGGGGAGGGAAAGGAAACCCGGGTGCTGGGCGCCCGCGAAGCCGAGCCCTGGACCGCCGGCTCGCCGGCCCATTTCACAGATGCGTAAAAGCGCGGCGCGGATTTGGGTCACTAGCCGCGGGTGAGCGGGAGTCCCGGGTGGGGCGGCGAGTCCTGGCCTGGGGGGCCCAACCTTCAGACCGGTGGCTTTTTGCTTCCTTCCCGAAGGTCGCTGCTGACAAATCTATCTATTTGGGGCAAATTGTCAGTGAGAAACTTCCGCTCGAACTGCGCTGGACAAAACCCGCTGTTTGAAAAGGGAAAATCCCGCGGCCGGCGCGGTCGAACAATGCCGCGGGCTGAGCGCCGGGGGCGGCGCGGGCCGCACAAAGGGCGGATTAATTGGGGCCGCGGCGGAGCGCAGCGCTCCAGCCCCACTCAGCCCGCGCCGCGGGGCGCCCCATTGACTGGGCCCCGAGCCCCACTTTTCACAAACTCCAAACAAAAGTCAATTTCTTTTTTATAAGGAGGGGGAGGGGGAGGCCGCCGAGATTCTCCACCCGCTTCTCTCCCGAGCTCTTGCTTTGGGGGTGGGGGGATTCGGGGGAAGGGATGTTGGAGGGACGAGGGGTGGGGAGACCGGGGTTGGAAGGACGAGGATACTGGAAGGATGAGGACTGGGGTGGGGATCCCGGAGGAATGGTACCTAAGAGAAACAGAGACCGAGAAAGGATGAGGACCCCTAAAGTATAGAGACCCCAAAAGGGTGGGAACCTCTAAGGAACTTTGGCGGGACCACGGAGGGACAGGAACTCTAAAGGGACAAGGGATGTGAACCCCGAGAGGAAGAGGAAAGGCGTCTGAGGGGACTGGGAAAAAGGGAGATCAAGGATGGAGACGGGACGTGGGTGTGGCTGCCAGACCACTGTCCCCGCCCCTCTTGCCCTCTTTGGACTCAAGGTGAGGTGCAGCCTCCCTGCCACACCCACCAGGCGGGATGGGATACCGGCGCCCCGTCTTGAGAGTGGCTGAGGAAAGGCGTGGGGTAGTGGCACTGACCCTGTTGAGGAAGGGTCCTCTCGGTTGCGGGGAGTACAGGCAGGTGACTTGGGAGACACAGAAACGCCCCAATTAGTGCTCGAGCCTTGGCAGATTTGATCACCCCTGTGGCTACTAAGCAGCTACTGTGTTCTGGCTGGAGGACAAAAGGGGAGTTAGTCTATGATGTGAGGTCTAGGACCGCAGACTTCTACAGCATTCTGAGAGTTCGAAGCCAGAGAGGGAGAGAGAGGGAGAGAGAGAGAGAGACAGAGAGACAGAGAGAGAGAGACAGAGAGAGAGACAGAGAGAGAGACAGAGAGAGAGACAGAGGACAGAGACACAGAGACAGAGGGACAGAGACAGGCAGAGAGACACAGAGAAAGAGACAGAGACAGACAGAGAGAGAGACAGAGAGAGAGAGAGAGAGAGAGAAAGGGGGCAGGCGGAGGAAGAGGAGGAGGAGCGAGAGGAGGGGGAGGACTATGAATGTTGAGTGGGAAATCATTACTTGTAACCAGTGACACTAACTGGAAGAAGTGACTTATGGGAAAAGATACATAATTACCCTGTAGACACACATGCTTGGAGAAGTGCTCATGATTTAAAACAAACATAAATTACGGACTCATCATTGTCCATGATCTAAACACCACAGACAGTGGAGCCTGTCCCCTTTTCAGGCTGAGAGAGCAAGGACGGGTGCAGAGCCCTCTTGAGCTGACACTGAGAGGAAGAAGAGATTCCTTCAACAATGGATGCTTTCCCCAGTTTGCAAGCGCTTATGAAGGTGCGCGTACCCTACAAATATCCCAGTCCTGGTTAAGTGGCAAAGGCCTCATCCTCAACCAGAACGAACTTCCAGCTGGGCAGGAGTTACCTGTGTTGTGTGCTTGTGTGTGTGTGTGTGTGTAGGGCGGAGGGGCAGCGGATAGAGAGCTGAAGCCAACAGCTGACAAGAGGGGTCGTTTCCTCTCCTGTGTCTGCTCTACCATGGCTTTTGGATTTAGAAGTCTATTTGTTCCTTCCGAGGGCATCCAGCGACAGTCCTGGCACACTAGGTGGGCACAGTGGAAGATTGCTGATAGCAGGGACCAAACCCAAGGAGGCATTAAGGGGTGAGGGAAATCTTGAGGGACAGACTGAGGAGGGCAGAAGGCAGAGACCCGGACCTGGTGGTATCAAAGCGAGAGTTGGTGGGCAGACCTGTTGGCAGCATCCAGTCTAGGCTCTGTTTCAACCACATTTTAAAAAGATCTCTGAGCCAGACAGCGAACCCTTCCAGATTTCTGTTGAATCTGAGGCTGTGAAAAATCAAGGACAAATATTTATCTAAAGATGTCACAACTTTGAATTTCAATGATAACTTCTCTGCTAATTTCTGGTCGGAATCTGGAGCAGCTGTGGCTATTGTGTATTTTGAATTCCCAGAAGAGGAATTTGGGAATCCACATTTTCCCTCCACCAGCCCTCAGTCTGCTTTCTTTTAGGTTTGTTGGTGCCTTTTGCAAGTGCAAACAAATAAATGCTGAGACCCTCAGCTTATTGTGAAAGTTATTAACTCCTGCCAAAAATTAATACAGCATTCAACCTATATCAGCAAGTATGGCTATGATACTAAGCATGAAGCCTGCAGTCATGCATTATGGGATGCAAGAATGAGCCCGTTGGTGAAACTGCCACACCAAAGCGAGGTGTGTATCTTAAGATGGTGTGTATGACTCCTAACAGGTTTATAGCCCCAGCCTCTAAGAGCACCCAGCATGGTTGCTTATATTCCTGTTTTACAGGTGGAGTTCTGCTTAGCATTTATGAGAGGCCCAGTCACACAGAGGGTGGTGCAGGTACTAATACCAGGCCTCCCCATGACTCCCTAGTTAACTTTGTCCCTTTTAAGATACATTTTATTATTTGTAAGTGTGTGTGCATGTGTCTGTGTTTGTGAGTACTGACCCTTGGAGGCCAAAGGTGTCAAATCAACTTGAGGAGCTGGGTTTACAGGCAGTTGTGGGTCACCTGAAATGGGGTGCCAGGAATTGAACTTGGGTCGGCTCTCCTTTTGTTGTTTTTTTTCTCTCTCCTGAGACAGAATTTCTCTGTGTAGCCCTGGCTTTTCTGCATCTCAGCGTGTAGACCAGGCTGGCTAAGAACTCAGAGATCTGCCTGCTTCTGCCTCCTGAGTGCTGGGGTTAAAGGTGTGTGCTGTGTGTTGCTACCACTGTGTGGCACTGCCACCTGGTGCAACCCCATTTGAGCCACCTCCCCAGCACTCCTTGGTTAATTTGTAAACCAAGTTTGAAGTACTTATTTTTTAGGAAAAACAAAAAAACAAAACGCACTTTTTTTTTTTTTTTTTTGAGTTAGTCAGTGTGGACACCATTAGAGCACAGAGGTCAGAGGTCCTCAAGTGTGAACCTAGCTGAAAAGAAAGAAGGAGGGTCCTGACAGCTCAGGCTCAGGTGGCCAGAAAAGTGCAGAAATGATAGGGAAGGAACACGGCCCTAGATCGGGAATCCATAGTCAGGAGCCCCAGAGAGAGCCCTGCATCCCCAGGTCCTCTAGATTTAATCAGTCACAGAATGGAAAGGCCAGACTGTAATCCTAGCTGTTGGGAGGCAGGAGGACCATCAGCCCACAGTCACCTTCAGCTACAGAGATTGTGAGGACAGCCTACTCTACAGTATGAAGACCAATAAAGGGGAGAGAAGAGGAGGGAGTGGGGGAGAGAGGGAGAGGGAGGGGAAGGGGAAATGAGGGGAAGGGAAGGGAAGGGAGGGAGAGGAGGAAGAGAGGAGGGGAGGGAGAGGGGGAAACAGGAAGAGGGAGAGAGGGGTTAGGGAAAAGGAAGGGGAGAGGGAGGGAACCCTACCCAAGAGTGCCGCTTTTAATAGGCTAGTCCTCCAAGAAGCAGAGCAGAGCAGTCTGAGCCTCAATGCACTAGCCAAGGTCAGGGAATTAAGATATAGTTAACATTTGATGGTGAGCTGTATCAAGCCAGTAAAATGCTGGATATCTGCACAAGAAAAGAAAGAGGAGAATGAAATGAAATGCATGCTCACACCTGAGCTGCTGTGTTAAAAATGAGAATTTCAGTGTCCACAAGGAGGCCTCTTTGGGACAGCATCACCCACCCCTTCCCAACAACTCACTGCTTGCAGTATAATCACAAACACACACACACACACACACACACACACACACACACACACACACACACACACACGGTGACATTTACTTTTTATCAACTTTATGAACAGAAGCAAGCATTACTTAATCTTCAACAGGTTGTGCTTTCTGCCCTCTCAATAGGTTTAGTGTTGGTATTGAGTCAATTGTGGTAATTCCCTCCATGTACAGCAGTCTCATTGGTGTGTAGATGTCTGCTGTGGGAATATGATGCAAGTGACCACGGGGGTTCCACCTTCTCCAGCTCCTCTTCATCTTCCTGGCTCACCTCTTCTTGCATCTCCTCTTTCCCCTGCTTCTCTTCTTCTTGCCCCTCCTCCAGCACCTCCTCTTCCCTCTGCTTCTCCTCCTGTTTCTGTCAGGCAGATCTGCCCATCTCTCTCCCTCTCAGGCCCCTCCCCCCGCCCCCTCCCCCCCCGCCCCCTCCCCCCCCCCGCGCCCCTCCCCCCCTGCAGTGCTGGAAGGGAAACCACCATTCTACTCAGCTTTTGTCTTTTTTTTTTTTTTTTTTTTTTTGAGACAGGGTTTCTCTGTACAGCCCAGGCTGTCCTGGAGCTCACTTTGTAGACCAGGCTGGCCTTGAACTCAGAAATCCACCTGCCTCTGCCTCTCAAGTGCTGGGATTAAAGGCGTGCGCCACCACAGCCAGGCGGCTTTGTCTTATTTTTGTTCTCCCAAATCATTTACTGAACTTTATAGTTCTCTGTCTACCTTTAAGTCTTCACCCCATTAGGCGTGCTTTTGTGAAGTGGGCGGTAAACCTGTATCATCCAGGGTTAGTGCATCCCCTCAGTAACAGGGGTTGGATTTTTTCTCGATTATTGAATTGATTTGTAGGGTGTCCTAGGCACAGCACGGTGTGGGTGTGGATGTCAGAAGACAGCTTGCAGGACTTGGTGCTCAACTCTTACCCTGTGGCCTTCAGACATCGGACTGTCAGGCTTGGTGGCAAGCTCCCTTACTTACTGAGCCGTCTCAGCTGACTCAGTTCAGTCTTTTTACAGGCTATTGTCAGTGCTTTGTAATAAGGTTTATTTTTTTTTCTCTAAGCCAGCAGTGTACAACTTTTTCTTAAAAAAAAAAAGATTTATTTATTTAATGTCTATGAGTACACCATTGCTCTTTTCAGACACACCAGAAAAGGGCATCAGATTCCATTACAGATGGTTGTGAGTCACCATGTGGTTGCTGGGAATGAACTTGGGACCTCTGGAAGAGCAGTCAGTGGTCTTAACCACTGAGCCACCTCTCCATCCCAAATGTACAACTTTTGCTGGACTTAAATGATATATTTTGCCATTGTGATGATTCCTCCTCCCTCTCTTCCTTCTCCTCTTCCTCCTCCTCCTCCTCCTCCTAGTCTGTTTTTGTTTTTGTTTCTTGAGACAGGGTTTTCACTGTATAACCCTGGCTGTCTGGGAACTCACTGCAGACCAGGCTAGCCCGGACTCACAGCGCTCCACCAGCCTCTAGTTCCCAAGTGCTGTGATCAGAGGCACGTGCTGTCACCACTCAGCATTAGTGACATTTTCCTAAACATTACACTTTCTTATCAATATTTTTACTGTATTTAAATATATTCTGATTATTATGGATCATAATAATTTTCCTTAGCTTCTTTGGGGTTATCTGTATGGTCAATACAGCATTTACAAGTGGCATGTTTCTATCCTCATTTCTTCTAACGTTTGACTTGTTTTCTGTTTGCCACCTCAGGCTAGGCCTCTGATACAATGTTGCGAAGAGTGGGGAGGCATTAAACTCTGTTTTTCCGACATTAAGGAGTAGAGGGTTTAGGATGCATATGGGTGTAGAATTTGTGTATCTTTTTAGTGAATAGTTTTAAAAAATCATTTTTAGTAATTCTATGGCTTAATCTTTTAGCTACACCAGATTTCTTTTAAAAATTATTGTTCTATCATTAAATTCTTTCATACAACCACTTTGACCTCTTCTCTTTAATCAATTCATTGTTAACGTTGAGTCAGCTACGTTTGTAGCTAGCTCCCAGAACATGTAGTCAGGCTGGCTTTCAATTCACCGAAATCTGCCTGTTCTACTTCTTGAGTGCTGAGGTTAAAGGCATATGCCACCATACCTTGCTCGTTTTTCCTATTTTTCATTTATTATATGATATTACTTATATAGTACTATACTCTGCACTCACAGGGCACTCACATGCGAGTTCAGGTTTCCCCTGCTTTTGGACTTCTGTGCTTTTATAATCACAGCTCTCTGTGAGTGTTTCTTCCTGTTTCCCTGGTGGGTGTGTGCTTGGCCTCTTGGGCCTGAGGACTGGTACCTTTTAACAACTTTGGGAAAGTGTTTACTGTTACCTCTTTGAAAAATGCCTCCTCTCCAATTTACTGGTGGTGGCTCACACCTTTAATCCCAGCACTTGGGAGGCAGAGACAGGCAGATTTCTGAGTTTGAGGCCAGCCTGGTCTACAAAGTGAGTACAGCCAGAACTACACAGAGAAACCCTGTCTCGGGGGAAAAAACAAAACAAAAAGCCCCAAAACTTAGCACCTTCTTCACATTTTTAAACTTGACTTCTTTCTAGAATTTTTTTTTTTTTTTTTTTTGCACTGTTTGCTTCTGAACTGTATTCTGGAAAATATATATACCTATTTTCCACTTCACTAATTTTCTCTTCTGTATAAATGGGAAATGACTTCCAAATTAAAGAGGAATCACTGAAATTTTTATTTCCTAAAGTGTGATTTAGATCTATCCCAGAGCTGATGAAATGCTCCTTGTAAACTGCTTCTTGCTGACGTTTTCTTTTTCTTTCTTTAATGTATGAGTACACTGTCGCTGTCTTCAGACACACCAGAAGACGACATTGGATTCCCATTGCAGATGGTTGTGAGCCACCATGTGCTTGCTGGGAATTGAACCCAGGACCTCTGGAAAAGCAGTCAGTGCTCTTAACTGCTGAGCCATTTCCCCACCCCCACTTTTTTTAATATTTTCTGTGTACGATTGCCTGCCTGCATGCATGCATGTATGTGAACCATGCGTATATGTGCGAGAGCCCTCAGAGGCCAGAAGAGGGCTTTGTGTTCCTTGAAACTTGAATTGGTGTGTGTGTGTGTGTGTGTGTGTGTGTGTGTGTGCCTGCTGGGAACTGAAAACAAGTCTCCAAAGAGAAATTTAACTGCTGAGCCATCTCTCCGGGCCCCATCTTGCTAATGTTTGGAATTCATTGTTGTTAATGTGGGGGAGAGCATGCATACTGTGGTATGGGGGTGGGGATCGGGAGCAGGGCAGGGGGGGCAGGGCGTTCAAAGGGCAACTTTATGATCTCAAGACTCTCCTTCTGCCTTTACGTGGGGATTGAACCCAGGTCCTCAGGCTTGCACAGCAACACATCTACCCAGTGAGCCCCCTTGCTGGCTCTACGCAGTAACACTTATAAGCTCCCATTTTGTTTTATTAAGCAGGTGGCACTTGGAAGTGGACATTTCTGGTTTCTTTGGAGACTTAGTTGTGTCATGTGATGTTTTTCTGATAACTCTCTTAAGAGAAGATGTTTTTGCTGAGGCAGAGGTGTGGGAGGATGTTTGGCTGAGAACAGACACTTGGTGTTTTTTTCTGGATGCAGCCTGGAAAAGATGCTTTGCTAAAGTGGATGCTTGAGAGAACAGGTGATGGCTCAAATTAAACAAACAAAACCAAGCTTGGTTGTCCAAGCCTTTAATCCCAGCACTCAGGAAGCAGAGGCAGGCAGAACTCTGTGAGTTCCAGGCCAGCCTGGTCTACAAAGCCAGGGCTGTTACACACACACACACACACACACACACACACACAAATCCTGTCTCAAAACCCAAAACGAAAATCCAAAAAGCTGAGCCATTACTTTAAAACTTAATGTCCAAAAAAACCAATTTCACAATATACATAGTCAAGGGACTGGGAGAAACTATAAGCAGTGGTTGGCTGGTGTAGGATTCTTTTCTTTTTTTTTTTTTTTTGTTTCTAGTGTCCACACTTTGGTCTTCATTCTTCTTGAGTTTCATGCGTTTAGTAAATTGTATCTCATATCTTGGGTATCCAAAGTTTTGGGCTAATATCCACTTATCAGTGAATACATATTGTGTGAGTTCTTTTTTTTTGATTTTTAATATTTTCTTCTTTATTATTTTTCTGTGCTTTTCAACTTTTGTATAATAATAATAAAATATGTTTACTTTTAAGATTTTTAAATTTCATGTATGTGAGTACACTGTTGCTATCTTCAGACACACCAGAAGAGGGCATCGGATACCATTACAGATGGTTGTGAGCCATCCTGTGGTTGCTGGGAATTGAACTCGGGACCTACAGAAGAGCAGTCAGTGCTCTTAACCACTGAGCCATCTCTCCAGCCCCATACCTTTACTTTTAAAGGTTTATTTTGTGTGTATGACTATCGACTCCATGTATGCGTGTGTACTACTGATGTGGCGAGTACCTAAGTTGGTCAGAGCACTGGATGCCCTGGGACTGGAGGGTGGATGGTTGTGAGCGGCCGTGTGGGTTCTCAGAATGGAATCTGGTCCTTTGCAGGAGCAGTAAGTGCTCATAACTGCACTCCATCACTCATCCATTTTTAAAAATCCCAGGTTCTCTTTAAATTCACAAAGCAAAAATGGAAACACTGAGAAATATTTATTTTAAACACAAGTGAGATTTTTCTTATGCTTGTTCTATAAAATTAGGCTTTATTTCTTTATAAAATTACATCCAGATAAATTATTTCCACTCGTATTCAGCCTGGAGCTGCAGCTCAGAGGTGGAATCCTTGCCTGGTACCCACAACGCCTTGAGTTCAGTTCCCAGCCCAGGACAGAGAAAGATCCTCTCACAGACAGATCTCTGTGAATCCCAGGCCAGCCTGGTCCCCATAGTGGGTTCCAGGACAGCTGGGGATACAGGGAGATAAGCATACACTAGAGCTTGCTAGTCAGCTAGCTGAGTCACTCAAGGTTCAGTGAAAAACTGCCTCAAAGAATAAGGTAAAGAATAAGAAAAAGATAACTGACCTCTTGGCCTACACATACACCATATACACACACACACATACATGACCACATATACCACACAGACACAGGTACACAGATGCACATGTGCACACATACACACCAGAGCCACACACATTTACACACATTTACACAGAAACATATACACACATGTATGTGAACACACGGACACCACACTCACACACATGTGCACACACATGTACACGCACATATGCACACATATTTATACCACTCAGACATACACTTTCACACATGCACACACATACTCCACAGACACACATGCTCACATATACAGATGCACATGTAAGCCAATGTGCATACACACACACACACACACACACACACACACACACACACACACTGCAGCTTTGTAGGCAACTTTCATCACTTTCATTCAAATCCCTGCTGTCTTCACAGAGGCTGGTTGTAGTTTGGCTGTGAGAATCAGGAGGCAGGTCCATCTGTGAAAACTGAGTCTTTGGAGTAACCAATCAAAGGTCAGAAGGACTTGTTCAGGGACAGAGACTCAAGGTGGGCAGCTCCTACTGCAGGGGAGTGGCATAGAAGGGAAGTGTGTATGGCCTTGTACACACACAGGTGACTTCACAAAGAGTGACACCTGACTGAGGAGCAGAGTGTGTGTGTGTGTGTGTGTGTGTGTGTGTGTGTGTGCATGCTCGCCGTGCACGAACTCGGAGGAGGAGGAGGAAGAGGAAGAGGTCTTCTGACATTCCATTGGTCTCTGGGAGGTTATCAGGATGGTACTCACTGACCCCTCTAAGAGCAAGTAGCATCTGGATTAGCAGAGAAATTAATAAGCAGCAGAAACCCAGAGACCGATACTCAAATCCAGAACATGTTTAATGTGTCTGTACACAAAAAGTGCATGTGTATCAAGTTTAGCTTTACAGAATCTGTCTAGGGGACAGATACGGTGGCTGACACCTGTAATCCTAGCACTTGGGAGGCAGAGGCAGATTGAGAGTTCGAGTTGGAGAGATGGCTCAGCAGATAAGAGCACTGGCTTCTCTTCCAGAGGACCCGAGTTCAATTCCCAGAACCCCTGTGGCAGCTCACAGCTGTCTATAATTCAAGTTCCAAGAGATCCAGCACTCTCACACAGACAAACATGCAGACAAGACACCAATACACAAGAAATAACAATAAATACACCATTTAAAAAGAAAGGGCACTGGTTGCTGTTCCATAGGACCCAGGTAAAGTTCTCCTTGTACATGCGATGGCATACAACCTCCTGTAACTCCAGTCCTGGTGGATATAGCGCCTCCTCTGGCCTCTGCAGGCACTGCATGTGTGGTGATGTCTAACCCCGCAAATGCTCCAAATTACAAGTTCAGCCTTCAACTTCTGTCTTCTGGCCTCTGTCACATATAGTGAGGTAAGGGATGGTTATGGTGTGAATTCTTAGACAGGGAGGCCCTTGTCTCTCTGCCCATCCCTACCTTTTCCTGGGGATTCTATTTTCCCTAAGAGCAAGTAGGGAAACTAATTCAGGAACATTGATCCAGAAACCTACAGAGACACAAATGGCCCTAACCTGGAAGAGTGCTTTCCAAAGTTACTTTCTCTACTGCCTGGTCTGTCAGGTGCACGCGTTGTATACTATCTGGGCTTTCTTCTCGGAGGCCCATTAGCAGGTTACCTGGTCTGTCAGGTGCACGCGTTGTATACTATCTGGGCTTTCTTCTCAGAGGCCCATTAGCAGGTTACCTGGTCTGTCAGGTGCACGCGTTGTATACTATCTGGGCTTTCTTCTCAGAGGCCCATTAGCAGGTTACCTGATGCTCTTCTCTGAGTGAGGATCGTGGAGCTTTGACCTGGGGCATGCTCTTCCTACCCCCCACAACTGTCAACTTAATCCACAGTTATGCTGTAAGTGATAAATTTCACAGATAAAAAGTTTCATACTCGTCGGGCTTGGTGGCGCACGCCTTTAATCCCAGCACTTGGGAGGCAGAGGCAGGTGGATTTCTGAGTTCGAGGTCAGCCTGGTCTACAGAGTGAGTTCCAGGACAGCCAGGGCTATACAGAGAAACCCTGTCTCGAAAAACAAAACAAAACAAAAGTTTCATACTCAAATCAAGTACATTTGTAAGCACCCACGTGGGGATAGAGTGAGACAGAGGGGTAAAAGGACTGTTAGCAATGTTTGAAACCCAGCAATTTTTATTTTTATTTTAAATCTTCTACTATTCAAACTCAGTATTATACTTTGCTTCTTTAGGTAAATGTTTTTGTTGAAACAATTTTTAAGTAGTTTTTAACTAGTTACTTATCTTGCTATTTCGATTTAAATTTCTTAAAAATTCTTTTTTTTTATTAATTTTTGTCTGTGGTGTGCTGTGTACAGGCAAGAAACATTAATATTAAAAGATATAAACTCTGTAAGATTTCACCTAATTCTGACACTAAAGCCATAAATTACTACCCCAAGTGATTCATAGTAAACAGTATATTTGAAAACATGATTTAGACACAAAGTTAAATCTACTCTGCTACATTATCCCAGCCATTGCATCTCAGTTGTCAAAAAAAAAAAAAAAAAAAAAAAAAGTCCTGGGGCTGGAGAGGTGATGGCTCAGCGGTTAAGAGCTGTCAGTGGTCTTCCAGAGGTCCTGAGTTCAACTACCAGCAACCACATGATGGCTCACAACCATCTGTAATGGGATCTGATGCCCTCTTCAGGTGTGTCTGAAGACAGTGACAGGGTACACACATACATAACATAAATAAATCTTAAAAAAGAAAGAGAGACCCCACCCGGGGATCCATCCCATAATCAGCCACCAAACCCAGACAGTTAGTATTGCATATGCCAGTAAGATTTTGCTGAAAGGACCCTGATATAGCTGTCTCTTGCGAGGCTATGCCAGTGCCTGGCAAATACAGAAGTGGATGCTCACAGTCATCTATAGGATGGAGCACAGGGCCCCCAATGTAGGAGCTAGAGAAAGTACCCAAGGAGTTGAAGGGGTCTGCAACCCGATAGGTGGAACAACAGTATGAACTAACCAGTACCCCCAGAGCTCGTGTCTCTAGCTGCATTTGTAGCAGAAGATGGCCTAGTTGGCCATCTTTGGGAAGAGAGACCCCTTGGTCTTGCAAACTTTATATGCCTCAGTACAGGGGAACACCAGAGCCAAGAAGTGGGAGTGGGTGGGGAGGGGAGTGAGTGGAGGGTATGGGGGACTTTTGAGATAGCATTTGAAATATAAATAAAGAAAATATCTAATTTAAGAAAAAGAAAAGAAGAAGAAAAAAGACTTTTACTGTGTTTAAAGAAGTCACTTAACACCTAGGTATATGAGCCTGTGTCCTGGTTAGCTTCCTGCCATGTTGCCATGATGAACCACGGAGATAAAAACCCATCTTGGAGAGGAAACATTGTTTTATCTCACTGTTTGTTCATCAGCAGAGGCCGTGGAGGAACCCTGCTTACTGGCTCCCTTTCGCCACATTAGTTGCCTTTGTTGTACATCCCAGACCCACCTGTCTAAGGCTAATACCACCCACAGTGGGCTGGATCTTTCTATATCAGGTAGCAACCAAGAAAAGCCTTCATCTCATACCCATAAGCCACTGATGGAGCCAGTTCCTCAGTTGAGAATCCTGCTTGCCAGGCGTGTCAGGATGCCAACCAAGATTATCCATCACAGACTGACTTTGGGGAACCAGGTTAGAAGGACCTACAAACTACCAGGAGATTGCATATTAAGAGAACTAGAGTTACCCAACCTGAAGATCTTTGTCAGCTAAACTCTAAAGATCCCGTAGTCCTGCTGGCTGCGAGCTTAAACAGAATTGCCACTGCAATTATTAGTAATCAAAAATTGACCCGTTTTCCATTCTAAAGATTCTCTTAAAATCTATATATTTTCACTAAATTTTTATGTCCAGCTCTAATTACTGACAGTTATTACACTTGAAGTTAGTGATGTTGCATTTATCAATTAGTAGCTTACAGTCCAGCCGTTACAATAAGTATCTTGAGTCTTAAATGTTTTAAACTGCATCATTCTTAAATATCTTAGCATTTTAATTTTAAATACTTTTAAAATTAACTAGTTAATTAATTGTGTGTGTGTGTGGTGTTCTTCCCCATATTCATGTCACAGCATGCCTTTCTAGCCTTCTCTTCTTTCTACCATATACACCCTGGAAACCAAACTCAGTCAGACATGACATTAAGTGCCTTTACCCACTGAGCCATCTCATTGGCCCAGATTTTAGTACTTTAAGCTTAGTAGAGTACGTAAAAAGAGAAAAGCATTGGAAAATAATAGTGCAGGCTAAATTATGTATGAAAATTAAAATCTGATAGTTTTTACATTTTTACAGATTTGTGAACTGTTTTGAAATCCTCAGGCTAATGAATGTGAACTTCTACTGTTTTTTGTATCAAAATCTGAAAGTTGCTATTACCTTTTTAAAATTGTATAATAACTGGGGCTAGAGATGTTCAGGGGTACACTGCTTTTATAGAATGCTAGGCTTTAGTTTCCTGTGCTCAGCAGGCAGCTCAGAATCACGTGTCTCCAGTTTTGGTAATCCAGTGCCCTCTTCTGGCCACTGTGGGTACTGCATACAAATGGTGCACAGACACACATGCAGGCAAACACTCATTCATGTCAAAATTTGTGCAATAAAACAAGTACACAGACAGACAGGGTCTGTCTGGCCTGGAACTTGTTATGTAGGCTAAATTAGCTCCCAACTCACAGAGATCCCCCTGCCTCTGTCTGAATGCTGGGAATCAAGGTGTGGGCCATGATGCGTGGTTTCTTATCTATTCTTGCTGTGTGCTAGGAACAACACAGAGTTTAGCTGTTGCCCTCTAAACCCATACATCCTCCCTGGAAGAAACTACTGTTCTAATCCATCTTACAGATAAAACAATGCAGGCCTGTGCAGGAGACTAAACCCAGAATGCTCGCTCAGATATATCACAGCTCATCTGTTCAGTTACAAAGTGTGTAAGTCAATGTAAAAAATGTGTAGGATGCTTGAATAGAGATAAACACGGCTCTCATTAAAACACATAGTCTGCTGACAGGTGGAATCTTTTTATTCAGTTTTGCTTTAATGACTGCATACATGAAAATCAAATTAGGGGAAACATTATGGTGTGTGTGTGTGTGTGTGTGTGTGGGTGGTGTTGGGGTTCAAATCCAGGGACTGGCACATGCATAAGGAGAAAGACATTGGGACAACTGCAGAACATAGGTAAATACTTTCCCTGATAAACGACACTCTTTTTCTTCCTGAGACCCTGGGCATCTCACTGTGTGGTTCTGGCTGGCTCAGTGCTTTAATCCCTCTCTTGGGATAGGGACTCCACAAGAAGACCAACCTGGACTCTTGGGGGCTCTCAGAGTCTAAACCACCAACCAAAGAGCATACAGAGACCAACCTAGACACCTGTACATATGTAGCAGATGTGCAGCTTGGTCTTTATATGAATTCCTCCAACCACTCGAGTGGGGGCTGTCTCTGACTCTATTGCCTGCTTGCAGTTCCTGTTCCCCTAACTGGGCTGCCTTGTCTGGCCTCAGTGGGAGATGATGATGTGTCAAGTCCCTACAGTGACTTGAGGTGCAGGATGGGGGACTTCCCCTTCTCAGAGGAGAAAGGAAGGGGGAATGGGAGGAGGGGCTGTGTGAAGGAGGGACTGGGAAGAGGGGGACTGTGATTGGGGTATAAAGTGAATAAATAAGCGAATGAAAAAAAAAAAAAGAATTAAGAATCCCTGTCTCTCAGCCTGTCTGGGATCACAGGCACATATTACTATAGTTGGCAAAATAACAAAAGCTAAAATCAAAATGAATATTGTCCACAGTCATTTTTGAAAGCTGACTCTGGATGGCATCCTATGACTATCCTCTTCTGTACCTGTTGCCTTGCCTGGTTTATGGAGTTCTGGGAGTCACTCCCCGGGCTTCCACCACTCTAGCAAGTTCTCTAGCAATGAAGCTACATCCACGGCTAATAATCAAGCCATCTTTCGAGGCAACACCTTAAAAAAATCATACATTTTTCGAGTCAGATCTTTTCTATCTAGAGACCAGACTGGTCTTGAACTCTGCCTCTTGAGTGATGAGGCTAAAAGAATGGGTGTCACACCTGATCGTTCCCCCTATGTGTTATGTATGTGTCTGTGCAAGTGTGCATTGGGGACAGGGAGAAGGTAGGAGAGAGTGTCAGATTCCCTGGAGTTCCAGGCAGTTGTGAGCCACCAGTGTGGGTGCTGGGGGTACTAGCTCCTAACTGATGAGCCCTCTCCCCAGTGCCTAGCGCCCAGCTTCTGAAAATATTAACACCGAGGTTGCAGTCAGGATTTTGCATGTGGTAGGGCAGTGCTTCACAGATGAACTCCATCTTCAGCTCTTCTCTGCATGTCTTGTTTTCACTCTGCAGAGCACTGCTCCTCTGAACACGCTTGATAGGTTTCCATGGCGACGGGGTGAGGGGGTTGCTTTTTAAACATGCTCTTGGGCATGCTGCTGGGTTCCAGGAAAACCCCGTATTTAACTTTTGGAGGATCTGCCAATGTATTTTCCAACAACAAAACACAGTAGGTCAAGTGGTCACCTGTCACCAACACCTGTCATTGCCCATCTTCTGGTTCCTAATGATGTGGAGGAGGGTGGTGGCTTCCATGTGGTTGTCATTTGCATTTCCCCTGAGACTGGTGACATGGAGGAGGCCTCTGCTTTCATTTATTTTACTTAGTTAGATTTATTTATTTTAGTTTATGTGTGTGTGTTGCCTGCATACATGTCTGTGCACCCCGTGAGTTCCAGGTGCCTGAGGAGATCAGAAGAGGGCATTGGATTCCTTTGGACTGGAGTTACAGATAGTTGTGGGCTATGGTGCCAAGTCACCTCTCTAGCCCCAAGGCATTTCTTTTTATGATTTAAAATAATCTTGAGCAAAGGAGCCCTGTAGACTCCCATGAGAGGTTTTTGTATGTACTCCCTGGGTCACGCTCAGCAAGGTGAAAACACTTCACTGCCCATCACTGAGGTTTCAAATGCAATACAAGAACAATTCAAAATGGCCCAAACAGTAAGGAAACCTGCAAAAGTAGCTTCTATTCTCCTGGTGTAATTGTCATTTCAAGGTTTACTGCCTCCGTCTGCTAACCTAGACGGAGTCCCGGAAGCATCTAGCCTCCATACAATCTGATCTAGGCCTAGAATGTTTTCAGCCTATGAGACTTACTGCTGAATAAGCTCTCCCTTTCTAGTTCTTTCTGACTCAAACTCTTCTCCATGCTGACTGATTCAATCTGGTCTCTCTTAACTTCTCCTGAATTGCTCTGCTTGGCCTCATCCTAACATTGGCAATCTGTTGTAATGTCTGGCTCCTTCTCATTCTCTGGCACATTCTGTCTTCACCTGTGTCTAGCTTGTTTTCTCTCTGCAACCTGTTTCTGTAAAACTGTCTCAGTAAAAACCCCTCCTCTTTCTTCCGCACTATAGAAGCCCTTGAGTAGCTTCTCTATCCTCTCTCTTCTTGTATGAGTTGGGCATATCCCATTCTGTCAAATCTTTCTCTGATTCGTCACTTTGTCTGTCACTCAATTGAACATCACCTTTAAACATGGGTGCTTCTACAAACTAACTTTATGTCACTGTTTGGGACTAAAGATGTGTACTAAGGGCGTGTCTATTTTCCAGCCAGAGGGATTAAAGGTGTGTGCTATGGGTAAACCACACTACAACTAGAAACAAGTTTTTCACTGTCTTGGGATAACATTGTGATCAAATATCCTGGAACGGAAACCTATTTTTTTTTTACATGTTTTCCAAGTTCCTCCCTTTGCTGTGGTACCTAAGTGTGCATGTTTTTGTTTGTGTATTTACTGCTTTGTAGTGGCCACGTGGCTGCTGGAATTCTGGGCAGCCCAACTGGGCCAGATAATGTCTAGTGAGAGAAAAATCCCTCCTAGGAGCCTCTGCTGGTCCTTCCTTACATCCCTAGAACTATACTTGTGCCCTAATCCAACCTAATCACTAGCAAAATAAATAGGAATTCCTAACCCTGAAATAAGATGTACCACTGTAGGCTTTGATTTTTTTTAACTTACTTTTAATAAGGATGCTCAAATGCTTTAACCCCCCCCCCTTTCTAGCCCACTGTCCAAAGGTAGAGGAGAAAAGATGGTAAATAGGACAAGGGGATGTGGACCTGCTTAGAAGTAGATCTTAGGGGGGATTCCAATTTCCGTTGTCAGGATACCAGCAGTCCAGTTCAGTAGTGTTAGGATACCAAACACTGATCAGCAGCAATGGCATTCTTGCACGCATCCGACATCCCCAGAACTGGTGCTGCTTATATAGGCCTAGGAGAGGCGTGTCTCACACCCAGATTGGTTATGCACTATGCCTCATTTGCATGTTCCTCATCTGATTGGCTACTCTCTCTCAGTACCTCACAGTACCTCATTATTATACCTCATTTGCATGTCTCACATCTGATTGGTTATTCCCTCAGTACCTCATTATCATACCTCACTTACATGTCTCACATCTGATTGGTTATTCTCTCAGTACCTCATTATCATGCCTGGGCCAGGCAGTGTTTTGGCGAAAAACTTTACTGCCTAAGTAAGCATTGGTCGTTTGCCCAAACTTATGCGTGGTGGCCAGCAGTAGCCTGCACCACTCTGCAACAGCACATGTGGCTTCCCACAGGCATGATGTAGTGGAAGCTGCCAGGAGTTCTCTGCTGTGCCTCTTTCACTGAAGTGAAGCTCAGCAAGGATGAGGCTAATGAAGCTGTCCCAAGATAGCTGTGCAAGCACTCCATCACTGCCCAAGCTAGCTGTGCAAGTGCTCCATCACTGCTGCGTCCTCTGTATATACTCCCATGGGTCAGAGTCTGTCACATGACCCAACCAGACACTTCCACTGCGTACCACTTCCTTCAGCAGGAACCAAATGCTTGTTTTGCTGACAGAGGAGGGGAAATGGATGTTGGTCCAGGCAGCTAACAGCGTCCTCAGTACAGGCAACAGCATCATGAGAAGGGAAAGATTAGGTTGGGTCTCGAAATTGCTTCCCTTGAACCATTGACACAACACTAATTCTTTATGGCTCAACCCAATAATTCCCAGAGCCATTTAGACAGACAGATTGGATCAAGGGACAGGGAGAAAATAGTGTTTGTCCCAGGTTTAGTTCAATCACTTAAGACAGCTCATGAAGTGTGAATCACTCAGAGTGATTGACACAAGTAAATCAGGCCCCTGGGGGTGAGAATGATTTGCATAATACACGATCTTAACTGATGTCTATTCTTCTTTATCTCTTTCTTTGAACGTCTCAAATGCTTGGCATATCTAGTCCTGGGCAAAGGCTAAAGTACCTGGCCTCGAACACACGCTGATGAAGGTGCTGACTACTGTATTTATACAGATTTAACAGCTAGTTGAGTTTTATTCTTAAACAATTAAATCAGAGAATATGCTATTATGTTTCCATTTAAAATTGCTGAAGATTAGAAAGAGAAAGTGACTGTGCCTTCCACTTTTAGGAGTCTTTTATTCCAGGTACACCATGAGAAGTCTCTAACAAATTACTTATAAGTATGGAACTGACCAATACCGAGGATTGGGCCACATGTTATTTAATTGTGCTGAGCTATGCACAGATGCTTTGGAGACTGGGAGTCCTTCTCTTTTAAAAAGGTTTATTTTATTATGTGTGTTTGCTTGTGCATGTGTGTCTGTGCCTGTCCCACTGTGTATATATGAGTGTGTTTCTCTTTGTGTGTGTGTGTGTGTGTGTGACTATTTCTGCGTGTATGTGTGTTTCTGTGTGGATATGTGTGTGAATGTCTCTCTGTGTATGTGACTATTTCTGCGTGTATGTGTGTCTCTGTGTATGTGTGTTTCTGTGTGGATATGTGTGTGAATGTCTCTCTCTGTGTATGTATATGTGTCTCTGTCTGTGTGTCTCTCTGTATTTATGTGTTTGTGTCTCTCTGTGTGTTTCCGTGTGTGTTTCTGTGTGTGTGTATGTGTGTCTAGGTATGTCTGGGTCTCTCTCTCTCTCTCTCTCTCTCTCTCTCTCTCTCTCTCTCTGTGTCTGGGTGTGTCTGTGTCTGTCTGTCTGTCTCTCTCTCTTTCTCTGTGTGTGTGTGTGTGTGTGTGTGTGTGTGTACAGGCACATGCTTATATGAGGATGCCCAAAGAGGAACAGTTACAGGCAGTGGTCAGCAGCCTAATGTGAGTTCTGGGAACTGAACCCTGGTTCTTTGAGAGAGCAGAGAGCACTCACTCCTAGCCATCAAGCCATCTGATCTGTCCAGCCCTGCTGTTCTCTTTTGTAACTTTGAATTTCTAGTTCTATTTTTAAGTAGTAAATATATTGGTTGAATACAAAATTCAGAATATACAAAGTTACAGGGACTGACCGGTTCCTCTCGCAGCAGTCCCTCATTCCCTTTGCACAACAGTACTGAAAGGAGAGCCCTTCTGCCAGACTCCACCGTCCCTGTCTGTGGACGCTTACCTCACACAATGATCTCTCTTTATTCTTGTTTTTATATTTAATAGACTAAAAATCACTCCAAATTGATTAAGAATGTCCCCACCCTCTGAGACAGGGTTTCTCTGTGTAACCCTGGTTTTCTTAGAACTCACTCCGTGCCCAGAAACTTGGACACCTGTCTGCCTTTCTGCCTCCTGAGTGCTGGGATTAAAGGTGTGCACCTCTGC
Source organism: Mus caroli (assembly GCF_978045245.1). Classification (NCBI taxonomy): domain Eukaryota; kingdom Metazoa; phylum Chordata; class Mammalia; order Rodentia; family Muridae; genus Mus; species Mus caroli. The sequence goes on from NW_028227264.1 coordinate 40,868,505, forward strand.
ACCTGGCTGAGAAGCCTCATCATAGTTGTATTTTTTAAATTAAGTGTGCGTGTGTGCATTGTGATGTGTTCGGTACACAGGTGCCATTGGTGTGTGTGTACAAGTCAGAGGACATCCCGGTGTCAGTGCTTGCTGCCTGAAGCGAGCTCTCTTGTTCACTGCTGTGTAAGTCAGGCTGGCTGCTCCAGGGGCTTCCAGAGTCTCCCCTGTCTGCCTCTAGCTTGCCCAAGGATTGCAGAAGTGCATAACTGTGACCTGCTTGATGCCTGTTCTGGGGATGCCAGCAAACACTTTGCCATAGAGCCAGTTCCTTGTCAGCCCACCTTTATTTATTTATACATCTATTTATTTATTTATTTATTTACATACAATATTTTGCTGTGTGACCCAAGCTATCCTTGAACTTGAGATCTTCAAAATCTCCCCCTTCCTATCTACTTAACTTACTACTAACCAGCGGCTCTCAACCTTCCTAACGCTGTGACCCTTTAAAACAATTTCTCATGTTGTGATGAACCCCCAACCATAAAATTATTTTTGTTGCTACTTCATAACTATAATTTTGCTACTGTTATGACTCATAATGTAAGTATTTGTGCTTTCTGATGGTCTAAGGCGACCCTTGTGATAGTGTCATTTGACCCCAAGGGTCTTGACTCACAGGTTGAGAAGCACCATACTCATGTCTGTCTGTCTGTCTGTCTGTCTGTCTGTCTGTCTGTCTGTCTGTCTATAGCTGTGCTGGGATTGGATCCCGGGTCTTATGTACGCTGGACCAGCACTCTGTCATTGAGTTGTGCCCTCAACCCTTATTCATGAATAAGGAATGTTCATAATGTTCATTTATGAATGTGTACTATTTCAATCTATTGAGGTATTGTGTTTTCTTAACCAAACTCCTATTGGTAGATATTTGGTTTTTGGATTTTCGTGCTTATGGAGAATGTTGGAAAGAGGGATGGGGTTCCCGTAGTTGATTCATGCATCATCCTGAACATGTGAAAATACAAGTGCTGTATCAGAGGCTGTACTTCCCCTCCAGTTGTGGATAGAGCCCAAGGTTTCATTTGACCTTTAGGCTGCACCCCTAACCCTGAATGGATGCTTTCTTACCATTCAGAGGAGCGAGGACATTTAAATTTCCACTGTGTACGATTGGATTGTCAAGAGGAGAAATATCTCTGCTGCTTCTCACCTTACATACAGCCTTAGGGGCAGGACTCCAAAAGGAGCAGGTTCCTATTTATAAAAGATTTTTAAATCTTTCTTTTCCTTCCTCCTCTCCTCTCCTCCCCTCCCCTCCCCGCTCCTCTCCTTTCCTCTTCTTTCCTTTTCTTTTTGAGACAGTTTCTCTGTATGGTCCTGGCTGTCCTGGAACTCTCTCTTAGACCCACCAGGCTTTGAACTCACAGAGATCTTCCTGCCTTTTTTCCTCCTGAATGCTGGGATTAAAGGTGTGCATTACCGCCCAGTTTCCCTTTATTTCTTAATTGTTTGTGCACATATTGCACAGTGTGCTGTGGTCAGATGAAGGTGCTCAGGGCTCACTCAGGGTTCTCTCCTCCCACCATGGAGCTTCCAAAGACCAAATTCAGGTTGCCAGGTTTGCTGCCTTCACTGTGTTAGTCTCACCAGTCTATGCTATGTTCTCTCCCTCCCTCCCTCCCTCCCTCGCCCCCTCCCTCTCTTCCTCCCTCTCTTAGAGTGTCAGATCCCTTGGAACTGGAGTAATGAATGGTTATGAGCTATCTGGTGGGTGCTGGGAACCAAACCTAGGTCCTCCAAACAAGAAGGCCAAGGGTTCTCAGTAATGAGACATCTCTCTAATCCCCTCTTCCCATTTTTATAACACACACACACACACACACACACACACACACACACACACACAAAATGGTCACGATATGGTATTGAGGTTTTTCTGTTTGACAGAAACTTTGGCACATGTGCAGTAAAAACGATTCTTACCTTTCTCTGTCTCTCAGTCTCTATGGAGATCAAATTGGGGGGTCTTGCATGTGTGCTGCTGACGCTCTATGACTGAGCTGTAACCCCACTTTCGCACCCCACTGCTCTGGTTACGGATTTTGACAGAGCAGTCTTCTCCTCTGACTCTGCGATATGGTTTGGCCTCCATTCACACTATTAAAAATATTAAAAATATTTGGGGCAGAGGAGAGCGTGGCTCAGTGGTAGCGTGCTTGTCTTGCGTACAGAATTGGCTATGCGCATCGCCCAGCTCCGGAGAGGATGCCTGGAAGCCAGGCTTTCCAGTTCAGCCTACGGACTCAGACCTCGCCTCAAAAAGAACAAAACCAAAAACCCCTCAAAGCTCAACCCCTGAAGATCAGAAAAAGCCCGGCTGTCCTGCTCAGTTTTTGTGCCCCACCCCCACCCCCACCCAGGCGAGTCAGAAGAAACCTCAGCAAGGGTGGTATGCTTGGAGCATTTCCTAGGGAGGTGACTCGGAGGTACCCAAGCCCCTGCCTGGCCCGTCTTGCAGCCCCTCCACATAAAGGCTGGTAGCTGCTGCAGTAGCAATTTTCTCTCTAAATCCAAGTCTCTTTTGTTGGCTTGCAGAGGCTTACATTCCAAAAAAGGTAATTTGAAAGTACTGCTGAATTTAGATGCGTTTTTGCTAATTTGTTTTTATTATGCATAGAAATATTGGTATAAAAGGTGTTTCAATTATTTTCTGAGGGAGGGGCCTATGTATTCTCTGCAGTCACAAAGCTTTTAAATGGAGTTATTTTTCTCAGCCTATAATCGGTCTCCCTTTTAAGTACCCCACCAGCAAAAGTAAGTTTACTGCTCCCGGCACAATGGGCCTCTTCACTTTTTAGGTTTGGGAGACCTGGGTGACCTACGAAAGTTAATTAGAAGGTTAACAAAGACGAAGACAGAGTCGAATCCATCGCCTCTCCTTCAGCCAAAGATGTCATCCATTAATTAGGGAAATCATTCAGGTGGCCTCTATAGAATCCATAGAAAATCTGTCGGTGGCGGCGCACAGTTTTGATCAGGTTTTCCTCTCCCCCAGAATGCTACCCTTAATGGTACGAAAAGCAGCGGGCCGGGGTGGGGCGAGGGCGCGGGAGGGGGCGGGAAGGATGGGTTTCAGGCGCGGGGCAGTTAACCAGCCGCCCAGCGCCCGCTTTGATTCTCAGGCTGCCCCGCATACTTGCAGCATGATGTAATAATCCTCATTGAACCCGGGCGAGCGAGCGGGAGGAGGGTGGCGCAGCGGCCGCCAGGGCCCGCAGCCTGCTCCCCGGAGCTGGGCGGCTGCGGGAGGGGGGGGGGCGGGGCGCCGTGGGCCCCCCCCCACCTTCGCATCCTCATGGGCCACTCCTCCCCGACTCCTCTCCCGTCCCCTAGGACCCAGGACTTCGAAGCAGTCAGCCACTCGAGGCAGGAGCAACCCAACCCTGCAGGGTCCCCCTTGGAAGCTAAGCAGACGCGACCCTCTTCCATCCGTTTTTTTTTTTCACCACCCCTTTCTCACCACGTTCATGTAGAATTTCTGATTTGGATAGTCGAGCTGCACGATTTCAGTTTGGGTAGTAGGGACATAGCATACCTTTTTTTTTTTTTTAATGTAGATTTTTAAAATAATAAAACTTTTAAACCACTTAAGAGCTGGTTTGTATTTGTGGGTCAACATATTTATATTCCCAAATAGTAACTTGTGTGCTTTCTGGAGAATTTGGGTTTGGATTGATGTGATATCATCATCACCACCATCATCCCATCGTAGTTCTTTTAGACAGAATTTCATCATGTTGCCCAGGCTTCATGCCCTGGACCATCATGTGGTCCAGGCTGATCTAGAACTTGTGGTACACCTCCCAAGTTCTGAGACGACTACAGTACACACCATGCCGGACTATTTACTTATTTCACTTCCAGGGATTGAGCGATACTCACTGAACTATGTACCCTCAGCCCCATAGGAGACCTTTGTAGCTGGTGCGAGCTCTGAGTTGAGCCGCACACAGTGCCTGTGTGGCTTCTCTGCCCCAAGCTTGCTTGCTGAGGTCTGGCCGCTTGGCCATCCTGAAATCGTTCTTGAGAAGAGCTTTGTCTCAGACGGAGAATGTGAGACACAGGGGCGGGGGGTACGACTGGAGTGAGATACATTTTAAAAGAACTCCCTGAGGATTCCAGTTCACACAGTAAGCCATGGCGGGGAACTGAGAAGGGTAATTTTATGTATCGTCCAGGATTCTGTGTGCGCTTGTGACCTGCCTCTGGGTCTGGTTAGTGGTGGCCATTTGTGAACACAAGCTAGAGTCAAATGGTAAGAGGAACCTTCACGCAGAAAAACACCTCCGTCAGACTGGCCAATCGGCAAGTCTGTAGGGCATTTTCTCGGTTAATGATTGGTGTGGGAGGTCCCAGGACGCTGTGAGCAGGCAGTCCTGGGTTGATGAAGAATGAGCAAGCCGGTGAGCAGTGCTTCTCCGTGGTCTCTGCCCCCAGTAATGGACCTCAACCTAGGAGGTGAACTAACCCTTTCTTTCCCAAGATCAAGATAGTTATCATAGCAACAGGAGCCCTAACTATAGGAGGTCAAGGATTATATGGGTGGATTGAGCCTCCTGAAGGTGGGTGCCGCCCAGCCAGTTGATGAGAAGGATCAGCTGACCCTGCTAAGAATGGCTGACCACCTTTGAGATGGGACAGTGGTGTTTCCTTCCCCATCCCCACCTTGAACTCAAACTAAAACCGTCCCTACATCAGCACCCACACTTGTCCGCCTGAATAATGCTACCTGTCAACCCCACTTCTGTTCATGCATCTATCCATCCACCTTTCCGTTTGTCTTTCTCTGTTGACAATTATAGACCTTTGCCTGTGCTCAGTAAGGGGTTATTGTAACAGTTACCTGTCCTGTGCAGGCATCTTTGGGACTGGACACTGAGCTAAGACTTTTGAACTGTGTCTAGATCATGGCTTCTGAAACTGTGGGTTGTGATCCCCACATGGCATTGTGTAACTGATTGTATGAGTTTGGCAAGTTTGACAACAGTAAAAGATTTCAGAAGAAGTAGCTACAGAAATTAACTCAAAATCAAATGCATAATGAATCAGGGTGCTTCTGGGAGAGCTTGTCTGTGTTGTAGCCCATGACCCCCAAAGCTTGGTTCTGAATGCATGCTTGTGTGGGCTATCAGACATGCAGTGCCAAAGAATCCCATCAAACACTCAGATCGTGTGCTATGCGTCGAAGTGTTTTTAGTATGCATATAAAGCCTCCCACTCCTGTAGAGATATAATGGCTTAATTACTGAAAACAAAGGCACTGAGTATTTTTCAACTGTATTGCTTGGCATGTAAGTATCAGATTAATATAGTTTGACATTGTTCTGTTAGATTATTTGATTATTTAAAATTCCCATCTGAGTTGCAGACTCCCATACACACATGCAAATTGTTAACGAACGTTTGACTTGATATTAGGACAGAATTTCTAAAAGAAAAATTGTTAAATGGCTCCGAACTCATGTGAGCAGCGGTCTGAGCGTTGATGGCTATAAAATGGAAACATTAGTCAACTTTTATTTAAAAAAAAAAAAAAAAAAAAAGGTCAAGGGTGCTCTGCATTCTGTACTATCAAACATTTGGCAAGATTTCATTACTTTTAAATTTTAATCTTTATTTATGTGTATGTGTGTATGTCTGTGGGAGTGTATACCACAAGGTCAGGTGCTCATGGAGGCCGGAAAGGGGTCCCAGACCACCCACCCGACGTGCAGTTACAGAACAGGGGTGCTGGGAGCTACACCATCCTCTGGAAAAGCTGCAAGGAGACAGCTCCCCAGGCCTAGGTTTAATTCCTCACCTAAAAATAGATAAGCACGGGCTGGAGAGATGGCTCAGTGGTTAGGAGCACTGAGTGCTCTTTCAGAGGTCCTGAGTTCAAATCCCAGCAACCACATGGTGGCTCACAGCCGTCTGTAATGGGATCTGATGACTTCTGGTGCATCTGAAGACAGCCACAGTGACAGTGTACTCACATATATAAAATAAATAAATCTTTTAAAAAACAAATAAGCACATCTATCTCATTAGTATGCAAGCTTACTTTCATCTTTAATAAGTGATAGGATCGTTTTAAGTAAGTTTCTTGGGGGCTAGCAAGCTGGTTCGCCTGGTAAAGGCGCTTGTCATAAAGCCTGAAAGCCTGCGTTTGGTCCCTGGAACTTCCATGGCGGGAGAGCACTGACTTTCTCCCATCATCTTTGGGCTCCACACATTCAATGTGGCATGCATACCTTCTCCCACCACAGATATAAACCAAAACTCTTTAAAAATAAAAATAAAGGATTGTGAATGGAAAAGTTAAAAAACAAACAAACAAACAAACAAAACTTTGATCTGAGGAGCTGGAAAGCTGACTCCATGGTTAAGAGCTCTTGGTGCTCTTGCAGAGGACCTGGGCTCCGTTCTCAGCACCCACATTGTGCCTCACAACCACCTGTAACTCCGGTTCCACAGTAAGCAATGCTCTCTTCTGTTCTCTGCAGGCACTATTCACACAGTGTACAGACAGGCAGGTAGGCAAAACACTCATACACAGAGAATAAAAATTTTAAAATATTAAAAGCACAGTCTAGGATAATTTGGAATGTATGCCCCACCAAAAAAAAAAAAACAAAAACAAAAACAACAACAACAACAAAAACCAACAACAACAAGCAAAATGAAAACAAAACCAAGCCCTCTGGTCTAGATTGCTTAATAGATGGAACATGGGCCTTATAGGCATCTTAGGCTGAAGATTCAGAAGAGAAAGCCATCATTTTTCTAGAGAATACATAAAGAACAACAGACCAGGTGTTGGTAGAAACAAGGGCAGTAGAGGCCATTGTGGTGAGGCCCTAGGAACAGGTTACTGTAAGCTCATCATTACTACAGGGCTTGCCTGTAGTTCTGGCTTCAGGGACTGATGGGGTAGCAAAGGAATGAAGAAGCTAGACACACGGTCACAGCCGCAGCAAAGCTGGGATCAGCTGGACCGGGCTCTTTGATGGAGAGACTACAGCATCCCAGAAACTCAGCGTCTTTACTGTATTCATGTGAACATGGAGGCAGGGTTATGTTGTACACTGAGGATAAAGCGTTATTACTTACAGACAGATAAATGAGGCATCCGTGTTATTGGTTACATATATAGCTGAACAAGGCAGTAGCGTTATAGCCGGTCTGGGTAGGAGCAGTATGGGATGAGTTTGCAGGCTGCAAATGTCCTGGGGAAACAGCTGCAGTGGGTGATTTCTGTACACACTCTGAGCATCCACAGGTGGACCAGAGGACTGATTGATGGCTTTGCTGTTCTGCTGAACTTCACCAGGTGTGTGTGTGGTGGTGGGGGGAGGCTTTGGCACGCCCATGGGGCTGAAGCATTGGGGTCCTTGACACAGCCTCGGTCAATACACAGTCACACAGGACTTAATTCACTTGGGGTTTGTCCATTCCCTGCAGCGCTTGAACTGTGTTGTACTCTTTTGTGGAAGGCAGTCTTTGCAAACAGTAAAATAGCATAGTCAGCAGAAAAGAGAGTGTGTGTGTGTGTGTGTGTGTGTGTGTGTGTGTGTGCTCTCCCTCTCTCTCTCTCCCCCTCCCTCTCCCCCTCTTCTCCCTCTCCCTCTCCCTCTCCAGAAACTCAGGCTGCCTTTGAATTTCCTTTGTAACTGAGAATGACTTTGAGCTCCGATCCTCCTCCTCAGCCCCAGGGTCACTGGGCCTGCGCTGCCACCCCTGGTTCATTGGTACAGGTGGGAGGAGGGGCTGGCGGTGCTGTGTGCACACTAAGCAAGCACTGTAGCAACTGACCTTCATTTCCCACAGGAGATCTTTGAGGTTAAAGTAACTGGGGCCTCTTTGCTGCTGGTAACAAACTGTGACTGACAGGAGAGGGAGAGACAACACTGAAGGAGGAATTAATTATTCCACAAAAAAGTAGCAGGATTAGAAGACGTGGAAAATCCTAAGCCTGGAAAATCCTTCCTGGAAAACTTGAAGCTGCATGCTCTGAAAGGAGCAGAAGGTGTGGCCCAGGAGACCTGTTAGTGAGGGTGTTAGCCTGGTTAGTGACAACTGCGTATCTGACCTGCCATCTCCACAGTCAGGAACAGAGAGGGACCATAGCAAAACTGATGTTGCCAAGCGGAAGGAACCTGAACCTGCCCCCCACACAGCTGAGCTTCCCAGAGCAGAGGTGCTGCCCTCTGAGAGGCAGGGCTGGTCTCCAGCCTTAATGGCTGACTGCAATACACCAGACACCCTCTCCTTCATCCTATTTCTCTCTGTGAGCCAGGAGTATCTGTGTGGGGCAGGCCCACACTGCACATGGAAGCACATGGTGGCTTTGACGGGGAGGGTTTACACCTGGAGGGGCTCTCACCTGGAGGGGTTCACACCTGGAGGGACTCTCACCTGGAGGGACTCTCACCTGGAGGGGCTCACACCTGGAGGGGCTCACACCTGAAGGGACTCTCACCTGGAGGGGCTCTCACCTGGAGGGGCTCACACCTGGAGGGGCTCTCACCTGGAGGGACTCACATCTGGAGGGGCTCACACCTAGAGAAGACTGTGGCTTAGCTTGAGTCTCACCTTGATTGTTGATCTCATATCCAATCGGGTGATATTCAGATTAGGATTAGGAACTTTAGAGTCAGATTTTTGGGAGTGCAGTGGGAGAGGATATGATTTGGGACGACAAGGAAGGATACTACATACTAATGTTAGGTCTCAAACCAGGGACAAAGGCTGCAGTGCCTATATAATCTATCAAAGCAGACCGGGCCTCCAGGTTCTCCCAGCATCCCTCAGTCCCTACCTGTTACAGGGTATGACTGGCAGACCACACCCACTATCTTGAACACTGCAGGGGCTGGGCTGCCCTCCCCGCAGATGCCCTCCCCTATAGAATCCAGACATTCTGGTTACCTGGTTTCATCTACCCTCCTGTACACTGGCTCTCCCTCTCCCCTCCCCCTTTTCCTCACACAGCCTGGCTCAGGGCCATGCTCACTCTGGATGCTCCCAGGTGCTCCTGCCTCTGCCTCTGCCTCTGTGCTTCCTTCTACCTACAATAAACCTTCTCCCCCACCATCACCTAGAAACAGTCACATCCTTCCTCTTCATTTCTTTTTTCAACTATGCCTTGAAACCTGGTGATCACTAGCTAGCACTGTAAAAGCCACTCAACAACCATAACAGTGCAAGTCCCAGGGACTGAAATAGAAATGGCGCCTCGGTGGCTCCATCAGCTTTCACACACACATCCCCTCTGGGCTGAAAGTGACCGTTATGATTGGCCATTTCCCCATATCCTGAGAGGTGAATGTGACCCCGTGATTTTTAGGGACCTCTCGAGGTTCCTTTGATTGGATAGATGAGTGAGGGGTACGTGACCCTAAACTTCAGCACTGTCCAGTCCTCCCAGGGATCTGTTTCATGCTGAAGAATGGTTTAGCTTGAATTTTTGCAGTATAAGGGATAAAACCCAGAGTCTCCCAGATGCTAGGCAAGCACTCAACCACTGAGTATCCTCAAATTGCCCCAAAATAACTACTGATTGATAATAAACATCACCATAGTGAGTGAATATGGGTGTTTTGCTGCAGATGTGCTTATAGCATATGCATGCCTGATGCCCTCAGTGGCTAGATCCCTAGAACTGGAGCTAGACATGGCTATGAACTGTCTGCCGTGTGGGTGCTAGGTACTGAGCTCATGCCCTACTAAGCCATCTCTGCAGCCCCAGAGAGATGTTTAAATTCATGGCTCCCAAGTAACCAGCAAGGCTACCACGTTTATGCAAAGAGGAAACACTTTATTAGAAACACTTTTCAGTGCAAATTTGATTAAATTGTTTTGTTTTGTTTTTTTTCTGAAGTCTGGGGAGATGCCACAGATAATAAGAGCATATGCTGTTCTTGCAGAGGACCCCATTCCAGCACCCACTCTGTAGCTCATCATGATTGTCTCTAACATATATGCATTAAATAAGTAAAAAACAAAACCAAACCCCAAAGACCTTCAGAGGTTGAAAATAAAAGCATTATCTGATTAACATGAAATTTTTGTTAGAAACAGTTCCTTTCCTATGTGCCCGTTATTTCAAATTTGAATATAATCACTTATAACTTAAAATGGCAACTAAAGGCCAGCAAGAAAATTCACAGAGTGCTTGCCAACAAGCCTGACATGGCCTATAGTCAATCCCCGGGACCCACATAGTAGACAGAAAGAATGGACTCTCAAAAGTTGTCCTCTGAATCTCACATGTGTCATGAACACACATCTCCACAATCATAAATAAATAAATAGGAAAAATAAGGCATTGTGGCCATTTCTAACAACATGAATAGAAATGGTAATTGTCACCGTGGACTCCCTCAGTAGATGTGTGTGATAGCTGAACCCTGCTAAGTTGTTCCTCACTGAGAGCTGTTCCTAGCTGAGAACCGTTATGCAAAGTGTGCACTGCTGTCCAAATAAGGCAGTGCATGAAGGGTGGAGAGAACGACAGAGCATGATCTAGACAGGGCTCAGGCCAGGCCGAGAGCTCTGGGAGCTGAGGCTTCGTAAGACGGGGGCAGCTATAGACAGGTAGTGCTGGCACAGACCTCTAATCCCAGCACGCCGGACGCAGAGGGTCTCTTGAGTTCAAGGCCAGTCCTGTCTACATAGTAAGTTCAGGAGAGCCAGGACTAGAGAGAGCAGAGTTTCTCAGCCTGTGAATTGCGACCCTTGGGGGGGGTTGAATGTCAGAGGTCACCTAAGGACATGGATGTATCAGATATTTACATTATAATTCATAACAGTAGGAGAATTACAGTCATGAGCAACAACAAAAATAATTTTATGGGTCACTACAGGAGGAACTGGGTTAAGGAGCTGCACCATTAAGAAGGTTGAGAATCACTGACATAGAGCGACCCTGTCTCAAACTAATAACAACAACAAAAAGGACGTGTGTGTGTGTGTGTGTGTGTGTGTGTGTGTTGGGGGAGGTGTGGCTATGCTAACCCCTCCACAGTATCCCACACTCCATCGTGGCCTCTGCTCTAAGCTCTGAGGCAGAACACCTAAGACATCAAAGTCACTACTGCCAGGAGCTTTGCAGATGAGGCATCGCAGGACTCCAGCTAAGCCTAATGTGGCATTTCCCTATCAAGGATCCAGTTTTAAAAATCTCCCTCACATACAGGCACCTTGAATTGGTGTATTTGTGAGAAAAACGTTACCTGAAACAAAAGGGAGCTTCCTATACCAGGCTCAGCACTCTCCATCCAGCGGAGGGCACAGGAGCAATCGGCTTCCAAACATCTGGGCCTGGCACAGGGGGATGATTTTGGAAGGGGATCTGGGTGGGGCAGACTAGTGTCCCTTTACATGGTCCACAGGTCAGTCTGCAGTCTGCCACTGCTACACCATGGCCAGGCAGTGTGAGCATCAGGGACAGTCCAGGTCTGGAGACCAAGATGCACAGAATCCATGCACCCGCCTGTCCTGCTTCTGTTGAAGGCTCTCCTCTTGGGTGGTGAGTAGCTGCCTTCTGTCTTCATGAGCAGAAAAAGAGAAGATGAGAGAGACTAAGAGGAAGGCCTAGTGTCTCTTGCCATACAGCATAGGCCTCACTCGCCTCATCCGGACATTTACCTTTTTTCTTCAGGGTATCACTACACAGTCTAGGTTGCCTAGGATACACTTTTTGTTGTTGTTGTTGTTGTTGTTGTTTTTGTTTGTTTGTTTGTTTGTTTGTGGCTGGTTCTGCACACCACAGGCTCCAGTGTTAGGATTACAGGGGTCTAGGGTTTCATAGGAATTTTGATGCTACATAAACAACGGTGAATGAAAAAAAGAAATGAAAAGGGAGGATGTGACTGTTTCTAGGTGATGGTGGAGGAGAAGGTTTATTGTAGGTAGAAGGAAGCACACAGCCAGAGGCAGGGGCAGGGGCAGGGGCAGGGGCAGGGGCAGGGGCAGGGGCAGGGGCAGGGGCATCTGGGAGCATCCAGAGTGAGCATGGCCCTGAGCCAGGCTGTGTTAGGAAAAGGGGGGAGGGGAGAGGGAGAGCCAGTGTACTGGAGGGTAGATGAAACCAGGTAACCAGAATGTCTGGATTCTATAGGGAAGGGCATCTTCGGGGAGGGCAGCCCAGCCCCTGCAGTGTTCAAGATAGTGGGTGTGGTCTGCCAGTCATACCCTGTAACAGGTAAGGACTGAGGGACTCTGGGAGAAGTTGGCAGTCAGGTCTGTTTTGATGTGGTAAATAGGCAACCAGATCATTTGTCCTGAGTTTGAGGCCTAACAAACTCAGGACATTAGAATTGTCTAACAAACAGGAAATTAGGATTGTTTGTGTATGTCCCTGACCATATGGAACTAAGGTTCAAGATTCTGGGGTTAGCCCTTTGAAGTTGGTATTTTTACCCTGAAGAGAGAGATGCTATTTTCAACATGTATTCAGTTTTCTTTCTTTTGGTGTTTTTATTATATTTATGTATTATCTGTCTGTCTATCTGTCTAACTATCTATATATCTACCTACCTACCTACCTACCTACCTACCTACCTACCTATGCATCTATCTATATATCTACCTATCTATCTACTTACCTACCTATGTATCTATCTTTTGGGTCAGGATACACATGTACCAGGCCTGTATAAAGAGGTCAGAGTACAACCTCCTACCAAGTGGGTTCCAGGGATAGAATCAGGTTGTCAGGCTTTGAAGCAAGTACATTTATCGCTGGTGCAGTTTCAGTTTTTCTTACATTGGTAAATAACGATCGCTAAAATAGGAGGACCTCATTTTTCACCTACACAAGCAGACAATATGATTCTGTTGTAGCCAGTGTGGATGCTGCACAGGGAGAGACCCATACAGCTGTACACAGTAGCGCTGAGTCTCATTTGCCACAACCTAGCATGTGACCTAAAGTGCACAGTTTATTCCTCTATGGCTTCTTTTCCCAGATATATGGAATTTCCCACAGATAGGATTTCCTCATTCTTTGGGATATACTATATATAATATATATAATATATGATATATTATATATATTATGTATATAATGTTGAGCATGATAGCATGTGCCTATAATCTCAGCACTTGGGTGGTAGAGGCAGGGGGTTCAGCAATCTGGGCTACATAGAAAGACACTGCTTTAAACAGAAATACATGGAGAAAATGTTAGTGTAGGGGCTGGGTAAGTTGTTTAGTTGGCAGATTGCTTGCCCAGCATGTACAAAGCCCAGGGCTCCATTCTCAGAACCACATAACGCAGGTAGGCATGTAATCCCAGCGCTCGGGAGGTCGGGCAGGAAGATCAGAAGTTCAATAGTTCTCCTCTATTTAGCAAGTTCAATAGTGGCCTAGGATACTGGAGACCATGTCTCAACAAAACAAAACAACAAAAACGTTTTAAAACATGAGATTTAGCCAGGCACGGTGGCACATGCCTTTAGTCACAGCAATTGGAAGGTAGGGGTTGCCAGGTCTCTGTGAGTTCAAGGTTAGCATGGTCTACATAGCTAGTTCCAGGACGCCCATGATTACATAAAGAGATCCTGTCTCAAGAGTAAAAGAAAAGAAAAAAGAAAAAGAAAAAGAAGTAAAAAATAAAAGCATGAGATCTTAGGTCTCAGGTCTTAACTCCCAGTGGATGCTTTAGGTAGACTGGGCAGAGGTGTCACAGAGTGAGCACCAACCTCAGGTGTTCATGCGGAGACCTGGCAGAGGATGAGACAGGAGGGATGTGCTGGCACACTGGGCTTCTGGATGCTACCTGAGCCTTGTTTGAGGCGTCCTAGAGAACTGTTCTTCTCACATCACAGAAACACACAGGAAGAGCTCTGAAGCCAGCTGATGCCCTCTAGTGTAAGCATAGCTTGTGGCTACGGACCACTAAAGGTTCTTGAAGCTACCAAGTGGTTTAATTGACTAAAATCTAATTACGAATGCCCTACCATCCCCAGGCTTTGCTGTGCCATAGAGGAAGTTTTCATGACAATCAGACTGAAGAAGTAAACCTCAAAATTAAATTAAGATGTCACATACCAGCCGGGCGTGGTGGCGCACGCCTTTAATCCCAGCACTCGGGAGGCAGAGGCAGGCGGATTTCTGAGTTCGAGGCCAGCCTGGTCTACAAAGTGAGCTCCAGGACAGCCAGAGCTATAAAGAGAAACCCTGTCTCGAAAAACCAAAAAAAAAAAAAAAAAAAAAAAAAAAAAAAAAAAAAAAAAAAAAAGATGTCACATACCCAGTTGCAAAGACTAAATCGGAAAAACATTTTCTTTCTTTTTTTTTTTTTTTTGAGAGAAACTTTTTTTTTTTAAGATTTATTTATTATATGTAAGTACACTGTAGCTGTCTTCAGACACTCCAGAAGAGGGCGCCAGATCTCGTTATGGATGGTTGTGAGCCACCATGTGGTTGCTGGGATTTGAACTCTGGACCTTCATAAGAGCAGTCGGGTGCTCTTACCCACTGAGCCATCTCACCAGCCCGGAAAAACATTTTCTAATCTAGAAAATCAGAAACTGCAAAGAAATCGGGGATTGAACCTAAAAGCAAACTTAGGGTTTGCATGTGGTATCTTTTTTTCAACTAACTTTTCACAAATATTTCCTGGAATGGGCCCAAGGAATGCATGCTGATTTAGTCTAGTCTTCCTCAGATGATGTTGAATTCACTCTGTTGTTAGGTTACTGTCTTTCATCTGGCGGTAACGTGGCTCTCACCCCGCAAAGCCTGGAGCTGTGTTTGACCCCTTGTCTTCAGGGATGCCCCACAAATCTCCAAGGCTCTTCTTGCTTTCTACTTCCAAGGTCTTCCCTAGCCCTGGGGCGGGGGGGGGGGGGAACATGTCAACCCTCTGCTCAGCTCTCTCTAACCTGGGGAGGACATTTCTGGTTTCTTTGGAGACTCAGTTGTGTCATGTGATGTTTTCCTGGAAACTGTCATATGAGAGGATGTTTTGCTGAGGCGAACATGTGGTATTTTTCTGAAAGCTGTCTGGGAAAAGGGCATGTGATGTTTTGCTGGAGAGAATGCTTGAGAGAACACGTGACATTTGGAACCCAACAGACAAGGGACAGCACTGTGGCATTGGGTCACTTTGCTTTCTTTGCTGATCATCGTTCGTTGTGACTTTGTAGAGGGAAATGCACCTAAGAACTTGTAATATTCTGGTGGCTTCTTGCCACTTCTGCAGAGTCATGTGATTGTCAGAGCATCATGGTTTTTTCTGGATTAAACTGCCATTGCTAATTCCTGAGTGGAGTTTGTGAGTGCATCAAACTACCCGCTGCCAATTCATGTGGACCGAACTGCTGATATCCTGACCAAAAAAGACTGGAATCGTCCCAAAGGACTATTTCTAAACATGTCCACATTCCCCTCTGCCCTATTAGTAATCTTTTCTTTCCCACTACCTCTGGTGGGTGGTGGGCTAGAAAGGAGGGTCAAGTATTTAAGAATCCTTATTACAGTAGGTTTTGAAAAATCTAAGCCTGCACGTGCCTTCCTGGGAGTATGATGGGAAATGACATCTGAGTTATCTGAAGCAACCCAGACAGGGTGGAGCACTCTGAGAGGCTCACACAGGGTGGAGTACTCTGAGAGGCCCACACAGGGTGGAGTACTCTGAGAGGCCCACACAGGGTGGAGCACTCTGAGAGGCCCACACAGGGTGGAGCACTCTGAGAGGCCCACACAGGGTGGAGCACTCTGAGAGGCCCACACAGGGTGGAGCACTCTGAGAGGCCCAGACAGGGTGGAGCACTCTGAGAGGCCCACACAGGGTGGAGCACTCTGAGAGGCCCACACAGGGTGGAGCACTCTGAGAGGCCCACACAGGGTGGAGCACACTGAGAGGCCCACACAGGGTGGAGCACTCTGAGAGGCCCACACAGGGTGGAGCACTCTGAGAGGCCCACACAGGGTGGAGCACTCTGAGAGGCCCAGACAGGGTGGAGCACTCTGAGAGGCCCAGACAGGGTGGAGCACTCTGAGAGGCCCAGACAGGGTGGAGCACTCTGAGAGGCCCAGACAGGGTGGAGCACTCTGAGAGACTCACACAGGGTGGAGCACTCTGAGAGGCCCACACAGGGTGGAGCACTCTGAGAGGCCCACACAGGGTGGAGCACTCTGAGAGACCCACACAGGGTGGAGCACTCTGAGAGGCCCACACAGGGTGGAGCACTCTGAGAGGCCCACACAGGGTGGAGCACTCTGAGAGGCTCACACAGGGTGGAGCACTCTGAGAGGCCCACACAGGGTGGAGCACTCTGAGAGGCCCACACAGGGTGGAGCACTCTGAGAGACTCACACAGGGTGGAGCACTCTGAGAGACTCACACAGGGTGGAGCACTCTGAGAGGCTCACACAGGGTGGAGCACTCTGAGAGGCTCACACAGGGTGGAGCACTCTGAGAGGCCCACACAGGGTGGAGCACTCTGAGAGACCCACACAGGGTGGAGCACTCTGAGAGGCTCACACAGGGTGGAGCACTCTGAGAGACTCACACAGGGTGGAGCACTCTGAGAGACTCACACAGGGTGGAGCACTCTGAGAGGCCCACACAGGGTGGAGCACACTGAGAGGCCCACACAGGGTGGAGCACTCTGAGAGGCCCACACAGGGTGGAGCACTCTGAGAGGCCCACACAGGGTGGAGCACTCTGAGAGGCTCACACAGGGTGGAGCACTCTGAGAGGCCCACACAGGGTGGAGCACTCTGAGAGGCCCACACAGGGTGGAGCACTCTGAGAGGCCCACACAGGGTGGAGCACTCTGAGAGGCCCACACAGGGTGGAGCACTCTGAGAGACCCAGACAGGGTGGAGCACTCTGAGGTGCCCACACAGGGTGGAGCACTCTGAGAGACCCAGACAGGGTGGAGCACTCTGAGAGGCCCACACAGGGTGGAGCACTCTGAGGTGCCCACACAGGGTGGAGCATTCTGAGGGGCCCACACAGGGTGGAGCACTCTGAGGGGCCCACACAGGGTGGAGCACTCTGAGGGGCCCACACAGGGTGGAGCACTCTGAGGGGCCTTGGAAAGGAGAAAAAAATATGCTTTTCAGTGTTTGAGACTCAGAAAGGCTGAGCCGCACACACATGCTGGAGAGAAAGGTCACTAAAGACGCAGTGTTCCCATTATGAGATAGTCTTGTTCTCCACCACAGGCTTCTGTCTGGCATCCTCCACTGAGCCTCATGACAAGAAAGTCCTCTTCATGGGAAGGACAGCATTGTCATGAGTTATCATGAGTTTCCATGCTAGCTTGATGAGAGTGCTCCCCCAGCAGGCTGGCTCCCTGCTGGTTACAGAGATTGACTCCTAGAACCTCCCCAGCCTACGCCTTGAGGGCAGAGAGATGGACAGGCAACCTGGCTCTCTCGAGTTTTGTCCGACTTACTAGTTTTTACTTTAAAGATTGATTGATTGATTGATTTAGTGTAGGAGTGCTTATTTGCTTGTATGTTGGAGTACCACATGCTTGCCATGCCTGTGAAGGCCATGGAATGACATCTGGAACTCAAGTAACATAGTTGTGACCCGCCATGTGGGTGTTGGGAGTTGAACTTGGGACCCTCTGAAAGAGAAGGCAATAAATAGTTTCAGCCACTGTGCCATCTCTCCAGCTCTGACTTTTTTGCTTTTGTTTGGAGATAGCATCTCCCATGCTGGCCTGGAACCAGGCACACAGATAAGGCTTACCTTAAACTCTCTAGAATGACATGAACATACCACTACATCCACAACTTCTCATGAGAGAGAGAGTGTGTGTGTGTGTATGAGAGAGAGAGACACAGAGAGAGACACACACAGAGAGACAGTGTGTGTGTGTGTGTGTGTGTGTGTGTGTGTGTGTGTGTGTGTGTGAGAGAGAGAGAGAGAGAGAGAGACCTGTTCTAACACTGTCCGTTGTCCTTATTCCCTGGAGACCAGGTCTCTTACTGGATTTGGAGTTACTGTGGCAGCCAGAGAGCCCTAATGGTCCCTATGTCCAACCCACATCAATACTGGGCTCATAGGAGCACAGAGCCGTGCTTGGCTTCCTATGGGTATGGGGGATTCAAAACCAGGTCTCCATACTTGTATGACAGATGCTTGTATGCTCTGCCCTTTCTTCCCAATCTGCTTTTCACTTTGATTTCCCGTCCTGCAGCACTGTGGATGGAGTCGGGGCCTCTTGCATGCTCCACAAGTGCCGTGCTCCACAAGTGCCGTGCTCCACAAGTGCCGTGCTCCACAAGTGCCGTGCTCCACAAGTGCCGTGCTCCACAAGTGCCGTGCTCCACAAGTGCCGTGCTCCACAAGTGCTGTGCTCCACAAGTGCTGTGCTCCCATTCTCTTTGACTGAGGGTGGAGAGTTTGTGAGAGGAGTGTAATTTGAATGCAGAATTTAAAATATGTGTGTGTGCATGTGTGTGTGTGTGCATGTGAGTCTGTGTGAGTGTATATATGTGAGTATATGCGTGTGTATCTGTGTGCATGTGTGTGTGTGAGCTAGCTTGTGTGTGTGCACGTGTGTGTGTCAGGAAGCACCTCACATGGGCTGCAGTGCACATGTGCTGTCATCATAAAGGTGTAGGTGCTCTCTTTTTACCCATGGTTCCATGGATCAAACTCTGGTCTTCAGGCTTGGTGGCAAGCGCCTTTACCCACTGGGCCATCTCACCAGCACTGAATCTTAAAAAAGACGTCCTTTCCCTCTTCTTTTTGTTCGTGGCACCTCTTAGGTGATTGGCTGTGCCAAGATGGAGCTGAGTATTCCCTCTCAGCCACCAGCAGCCAGAAATCCATTGCAGAGGACGACGGACATAAACTCTGCAGGAGATGCATATGGCTGCAGAAGGGGCTGCCGATGCTCTGGGTAGAGAGTGGACGTGTTGTGCATCCGAATCAGTGGTGGGAGCCACAAGCAAGGCTTTCCCATGAAGCAGGGCATCTCACAGCAGAGTGTGCTTGCTACTGAGTAAGAGGTATCCTTGCTTATAGACCAAGGAGAGCAGGAGAGAGGAAGCACGTGTTTGTTCAAGTATGCCAAGTTCAGTGTTCTCAGAGTGAAGGAGATTCCTGGACGGACAGATAGTACTTTCCATTGGAGGTTGGGGGTCAAAAGAGCTAGCAGACTTTGAAAGGTATTTAGTTTCTCTAAAGAAGATGATGTCTACTGGGTGTGCTGGCGCATGGTGCATGCCTTTCATCCCAGCACCCTATAGGCAGAAGCGGGTGGATCTCTGAGGCCAACCTGATCTACAGATCGAGTTCCAGGACAGCCAGGGCTACGCAGAGAAACCCTGTCTCAAAAAACCAACCAGCCAAACAAAACCAAAGTGTAGCAAATAAGTGGTCAGACCTCTTATTTGTGGAGAAACTTTCTTTCCTCTAAGGAGTATATCTTGCCTGTCAAAGGCCAATGTGGTGTGCAACCAACACACTCACACACACACACACACACACACACACACACACACACACACACGTGCGTGAAGGCACGCACGCACACACACAACCTAGCTTCCCAATTGGCTACCTCTGCACATTTCATGCCTGGGCAGCCTTCAACTCAGGAGCCTACAGTCACAGGCTGTAGAGCTCAGTGAGGGGCCAGGATACATTTGCCATGAATGGCTGCTCAGGTTGGTTCTCAGCCACCGCTATGGGAGTCTGTGTGATTTCCACCATGTCTTCCCCCGAGCCTAGCTGCCCAGCCTGCAAGCACAGCGTCTACGTGCAACATGAGAATGGACTGCTTGGAAGAAGAGCCTCTTAGGCATGACATAGGCAGCCAAGTGTGAAGGATGGCAGAAGCCTTGGCCTGCCTGCCCTGGGGCAGGGAAGGATGTGGGCCAAAAGAAGGCCCTGCAGAGAAGAGGGGAGTTTGAGTTTTGCTTGTCCCTGACTACCTCCCATGTGCTGGAACTAAAGGCATGTGCCACTCTGCCCAGCTGGGTCTGTAGCCTTTAAAAGTGTGCCTCCAGCCCACCCTTGACCTGGCTGTGTCCTTTTGGCCAAAATCAAATTATTCTCAGCAACCAGTTGCTACAGCGAAATAGTGTTGTTATCTTAGTTTCCACTGAAACAGAGGTGTCAGTTCTATTGGGTCATGGTCCCCAAGAAGGGGCTACCAGTACTGAGGGGACAAGAGATCCCCTGCTTCTCACTGCGCACCTGTCAAGGAGTGTTACTTGTTCCTAGCACATCCTAGTGTCATTAGGATGCCACTGAGAATAAAAGCACAGGGACAGGCACCTGTCTTCTGTCACTCGGCACCAGGGCAGGGAAGGCTGGATGGGAGGTGCTGTTGGTCCATACTTCTGATGGTGTCCCTCGGCTCCCTTGGCTCGTATGTCAGATACTGGGAACAGGAGTGAGAGACACAAAGGGGCAAGGAGTGTGCCACTGCTCTCCAGAACAGCAAGGGACAAACAGCTCTTTATTGCGGCAAGTACTATCCAGCATCCTTGCCTAGCTCAACAGCCTGTCCTGAGTCTGACCTTTGCCCTCTCACCAGCCTGGCTCAGCTCTACCTACCTTAGGCTTTGCTTGGTTTCTCTACATGTCTATTCTTGGGGTCTCTGCACCCTGGGATGGCTTCAGGAAAGTGTCTCTTGGGAAAGCAGGGCAGCGGAGTTAGGTGGAAATTGACAGACAAGAGTTGGGGATGCACTTCGAGGAGTAGCTGGGGAAGTTTCATAGGAATGGGGAAATGGGCTGGTAAGATTAGATTGCTCAGTGGGTAGGGATGCCTGACAACTGGAGTTCCAGGCCCTAGGACCTCCGTGGTGGAAGGAGAGAACTGACTGCCGGGTGTGTAGGAACACCCATTCTAAGTAAGCCCTTAGAGCTGAGCTTACCTAGAGCAATAAAGAACAGGAGGAGCCTGCAGGGAAGCTCAATGGGTAGATGCACTTGCTGCCAGGCCTGACAACCCAGAGTTTGATCCCTAGGTCTGATTGGTGGGAGGAGAGAGCCGACTCCTGCAAGTTGTCCTCTAACCTACACATACACTCTCACAAGTGTGCACGCTCACACACACACACACACACACACACACACACTGATACATATGTGTAACAAAAACATTTTTCTTAATTAAAAGAGACAGACAGACAGAAAAAAACAGACAGACAGACAGACAGTCCCAGAAACTGGGAGGTCATGATCTGCTGGAGTGAAGAGATTTTCCTCAGGAACCTGGCTCAAGTTGCTTCTCTGGGCTTCAGAATTTGTGAAATACTTTTATTCCTTGAAGTTCAGGTGCTTAGAGAGCAGCACACCTAGGGAGGAGGAACTCCTGGGAGATAGCTCAGGCAGCTGCTAGGGTGGGCAGATAGGGGCTCTTCAGAACTTGGATGTGTGTGTGGGGGGTGTTGTGTGTGTGTGGGGGGAGGGGGGACTAGAAGCCAAGGGCTAAAGGTTCAGTCCCATCCAGGGAGGCCTCGGTGGCCTACCAAGGCCAGGTCAAATCCCTCTGCAATATTACAGGACAATCTGACCTCACTTCTAGCCTGACTTCAAGTACCCACTGCAGGGGAGAAGGCTGGAGTGGCCAGCAGTGGGGAAGGCCAGGAGGGATGCTTTCAGAGAGTGGGGGAGGGGAAGAGCTGCGGGCTCTCTTTGGATTGCCCAAGTGTCAGAACAAGCCCCTCATGCGGGTTTTTTTTTTTCCCTCTAGTGACCCCATTCTGCCCCATGGATGTCACTTTTTCTTCTTGTTCCTTTCTTTCTTCGAGCTTCTGGGGAGAAGCGAGTCTAGGGAGGTGGGTAGGAGCATTTTTTTTTTTTTTCACACGAGCCCTCAGAATTACAGTTCACAAACTATTCAGTAAACTGACCGGCCTCAACCTCCCCTTCAGCGGCCTAATCTAAGGGGTGGATCTACGTGTTTTGTTGCCTGTCAGGAACAATCGCAGCGCGGCCCATTACATTTACAGCACGTCGCCCTTTAATTGGTGTAACACGCCGAGGCCTGAAAGAGAAGGGGCCTACAAAGGCAGCGTGAATGAGCCCCGACTCACACAAAAACACTCTGCAGAAGTTCAGAGCTGGCCACTAACAAGGAGGTAGGGAGTTAGTTTGAAAAGAGGGTGAAGTTCAGAAATGTGTACCTTGAGAAGCGTCCCATCAAAGCAATGGTCGCATTGACAAGCTGCAAAGAAAAAAAAAAGTTAAACCTTCAGCGCGGACCTGCCTTGCTGGGTTTCTTCTTGCACTTGAGGAGGGCCCAGGAGAGGGGCCCTCTTCCTTCTGCCCCCCCCCTCGCTGCTTCTCTCCTCCAGAGAGTTGGACTTGTTGTTGTTGTTGTTTTGGGTTTTTGTTTTTTAAAAAGCTGGAATGATAAACATACCTTCCACCCCTCGACTGAGATATTTTATTTAAAAAAAAAAAACCTGAATTTTCATTTTAGCAGATCCCACGAGGCTATGGGAACAGCGGGTTGTTCTCGCACCCCTGTTTGTGCTCCTTTCTCAATTTTCTGGGGCGACATCCTCCGTTGTGGGGTTCAGGGAGGGCGAGGGGAAGGTGTTTGCTAACGCTCTATGGGAGATGCTTTGCCCGTGGGTGGACTCCCGCAATGGCAGAGGGCGTTTGCGCGCGCCCTTTAGAAGCATTTGGCTGGGTCCGATGCCGCCTGGAGATATTTTGTTGCTGTCCAGGGGAAGGAGGGCCCCGCTTTCCCTCCTTCTCACTGCCTTACCCAGAGAAGACCCCTGAGTGAGGAAGAGCGCGCTCCCACTGTGCAAAAATGTGGCATGCTTAGAACAAACTGTCTAAGGCCTGTGCAAAGGCCAGGGGTGAGGGTTAGGGTGGCTAGGTGGTACCTCAGTTGTGCCCTCCCTCCCGTGCCCCTATCTCTGAGATGACCTGGCCCCTCAAAATACCTTCTGGGTTCCACAGGTCAGAAATCACCCAAAAGTGGTGGTGCCGCGGTGGGTCTCCCTAACCATCCTCTCCTGCTCCCTGATCCTGGTTTAAGACTGTGGGGGCTCAGTCCCTCGGCTGCTCTGGCCGTCCTCTGGGGAGCTCCCTAGCGCCCCGAGTCCCCCCACCCCGCCTCCGCGCCACTCCACACTCTTCGCCTTTGTCTTGCAACCGGACCCCCCGCCCCTCCGGCCAGCTCCTGTGAACCGCCTGCCCCGTGCGAAGGCGGGGGTACTTTTCAATGCAGCGCCGCAGCTCCCTCCAGATTTGTAATCCGCCAAAAAGCCGCTGATTGCTGCAATCGTTACTTTTCATTAAAAAAACTTAGAAGCAATTTGGGAGAGCCCTTCTCAATGAATACATTTACCCCCGAACGGTCTTTATTCTCCGACTCCACTTGATGAGTTTCTCTGGCGAATCCGTTCTTACAGGCACAGAATGGGCAATCCCTTGATCCCCGTCAATTGTCATCCCGAGTCGGGGCCACTTTGACCGCCAATAGTGGGGAAGTCAGAGCTAATCCTCAGAAGGAATCACGGGAAAAGAAAAGCAACAATAACCAAGTCAAGCGTAAAAAATGAAAGAGAAATCTCTATTATCACTCAGTACATTTCCCAGCTATGTACTGAAAAAATCAGCTCGCTTGTCATTCGAGTCAGACACCCGCAGAAGAATATGGGGTCGTGGTGGGTTGGTAGACTCACACGACGTCAGGAGAGATGTTTGAGAGCGAAAGGCCTCTCCTCTGCTTCTGCCAAATCCCCCTCACATCCGCCATGACCATTAAATACAGACTGACTTTATTCTGTATGGGGAGGCCCAGGGGTGGCTGGCGAGGGAGCCCCCAACTGTGCACAGATACAAAAAAAAAAAAAAAAAGGGGAAAAAAAAAAAAAAGAAAACCCTTGCAGAGCGGGATGGGGGGAGTGTGGAAGCCAAGGATACACAACTCTCCCGCCCCTCCAGCTAGGGCCGGCGGCTTTGACGACTGTCCCCCTCAAGGGCGCATGTGCTCTGTGCACGAGCTGCTGGTCCCTAGGTCCTGGCCGATGTCAGGGCAGCTCAGGCCAGACCTGAGGGAGTAAGCCAACAGGGCCATTTCCCACGCCGACACCTACAGTACTCAACACTGGCCTAGGCGCCCATTGCTGGGGCTGGGCAGGGGACAAAGTTCTCAAATGGCCAAGGTCAAGCGGGTTCCAGCCCAGGCGCGGCCAGAGCGTCTCGGGAGGAATCGCTTCAACAGCTCCAAGGAGCTCCCAGATCAAGGTGCGAGGACCATATGACCAGTATCACCTTGGGTAGCTGGCCCAGGAAGGAGGCGAAAAGCTCAAAGGTCCTGGGTCTGACCGCACCTTGTGGGTGCAGAGAAAAGTCTTTCGGTTTTTGGAGTGCCCAAACTTTACTTTCAGTTTCTCAGTAGGTGCAGGGAACCTCCTGCAGCCTAAAGGTTACTCTGCCTTTCCCAGAAGCTCCCTGGTAATTTGAGGCAGAGGGCACTTCCTCTTCTCTTAGCTGGACCTGGAGGAGTCTGAGAGGTGCGGCTGCAGCTGGAGTTGCCGCTCAGTGTTTGGGGTCACCCTAGTCAACTAAACCCGCCCTTGATGCCTGAAGCCCTATTCTTCTGGGGAACCTCTCGGACCTGTCACTTCCCACACCCACCGCATTACATGTGTTTAAGTTACATACATCATTCCCAAGCACAGCCTATTCATATCATATATTCAGAAAAACCTGTTCATGCGGTAACAAACTTCTAAACATACTACACAAGAGCTGGCCTCATCTGCTCGGGTATAAACACACACACACACACACATACACGCTGAGCCTGCACACTACTGTAACACTAGCTGTGCATTATGGTCCCCAGGGTGTCCAGACTGGGTGTCTTTGGGCTTTGGCTGAGGGATCTAGACCTCCCAGAGGAGGTCTAGGTTCCCCACTGGGGCGAGTGCCTGGAACTTCTCTGAGGGCCATCTGTACTCAGTCTCTTCACCTGCTAGACTGGTAGAGTTGGGCCTGTTCAGGAGTTCCTCAGACCAGATCAGAGACTACACCAAGACCTATGTGGTAGGCCAGCTCACATGGGCACCAAATACTGGCCAAATGACCCTTTAAGGAGGGTGGACAGGATGCCCTCCAGTGGACGCAGGAATGAAGGTCTGAGATGCAGAGAGTAGAAGATAACCCCCCAAGGATCCCCATCCCTGCCGTGCTGAGTAGGGAGGAAGGTGGGGTGAGCCTGGCTGATACCTACAAAGGACATTCAACCCTACCCAGAGTCTCACAAACGGAATCTACACTTGGTCCGTGGTCTGGAAAGGGTGCTTGCGGAGAGGGCGACACTCTGCAATCCTAATTAGTGATTTTTGTCCCCTTGTTACTGGGCTCAGCATCTCATGCAAATGAGCTCCTCATTTCAGCCACATTACCCCAGCTCCAGAATTAACTGACTCTTATCTTTAATGATATGCTGCTGAACTTCTCCCAGCCCGGCTAGCTTTTTATCTTGATTACTCTAATCAATAAGAAATGATAGAGTAGAATTATAAACTCTATTGGCTTTTAAAAGTTGCCGACAAGCCCTCTAGATGCCATTCCTGTTCATTGTTATTTATTAAAATGATCCTTAGGATAAAGGCGGATGCAAATACAGAGTAGGACAAGGAGAAAGAGCCTGGGGACCAGTCCCAGCCAGTCCCTGACACCCCGCCGCCGCCCCCCCTCCGCCCCAGCCCCAGGGAAGAGTCCATGCTGTTTGGGCTTGAAAGGATAAAAAAGATATTTTATTAAAGCTTTATAAAGAAAATTGCCCTTTGAAGTATTCAGAGAAACAGAAAAACAAATTTAAAAGCACGAACCTGCCCCCCCATCCCCACCCCCGCCCGGTCCAAATGGTAATAGAGGTGAAAGCTTTGAGATACAGTCTCATTCTGGGAGGAGGTGGTATGCAGGTGGAAGCCCTACTCGAAGCTGTACACAGTGTCGGGGAGCGGCGTGTATGTACAATTTCAGGCAGGCGGATCAACTTGACTATCCTACCACTTCTGGGAGGAGAGGGGGCGGAATCTCTTTTAAGTCTTCAGAAGGTACTTTTCTCCTCGAGTTGGTGGGTGGGCTGTTGGCTAGAACCTGAAGGTGCCTGGACGATGTTTCGGGGTTTCTAGTTGTCTGGTACCAGGTGCGCCGAGACTCGGAGCTCAACTCACTAGCGTTAGCAAGTCTCAATATTCCGGACTCCATCAGGCCTAATTTGAGCGGCTTGGTCTGTTTTTTAACCCCCAGCATCCTGGTTTTGGCTAAAACAGTCTTCCTTCCTTGCTCACTGAAAGAACTGTTTGTGAGGGCCCAAGAGGATAAGGAATGTCGCTCCACCCGCGTATTACCCTCCACCACCACCACCCCCGTTCCCCCAGAGCGCAAACACACACTGGGAATTTGGTTTCAGGTAGATGGAGCGCTTTCGGGGCTTTTGCTGAGGGCCAGAGGTTGCGAAGAACACAGGCGGTCTCAGCTCATCAGTCCTGGCTCATCAGTTCTCACTAGCTTTCTTTTAGAGGCTACTCTGCACCAGGCACTAGGGACCATAGGCCACTCTTCGGAGATCGGGGACGTTTTTTTTCCATTTTGACTGAACCCTCTGCCCGGTCTGGACTTCCGATGGCGTCTCGAGATCTCTGGCACTCAAAACCCAGAAGGTCTAGCGGGGTGAGGGTGGAGGGCGGGGGAGGAGAGGCGTGCGCACAACCCTGGACTCCGAGGGGCTTGCTGCGGGCCGAGCAGTAGTCCAGGGGGCGCACCCTGCTGTCTACGCTCCTCCGCCGGCCCCGAGCTCCCCACTCTTACCCTCAGCTTACCACCCACTCCGCCTCGGGTTTGCAGCTTCCTCGCTGGGCGTCCCCCCCGACCCCCGCCACCCCCAGCACAGCCCCTGGAGGAGGCTGCCGCTGCGGCCCCGCGGGGCGGGGGAGTTGCGCGGGAACCCACGGCCAGCAACCTGCCGAGGCGTGGTGAAGACTGGGCGCTCGGAGCGGACAGCCACGCAAACTCCAATCCTCGCCAAGGCCGTGGTCGAGGCGCCAAGGGAAGAGTTGGAAATCGAGAGCGAGCTAGGCTTTTTTTTTTTTTTTAAATGACACATGGGGGAAGGGCTGAATGTTTCAAAAATCATGTAAAATTTCTGTTCTTAGCAACATCCTTGTTATTAGGAATGATGACTAAACCGGCAGGATTATTCTGGACTGTAAGTTATCAAGAGCCCACTAATTTCACATTAAAGCCCATTGACTGCAACGGCGTGATTGAAGGGTTTTTAACAATTAACATAATCAGAAAATGAGCTGAGATAATTTTTATTCAACTCATTACTTTTTAATCATGTATTTCTTTTAATTAATATCTTCTCCGTGAACATAACACAAAGCAGAGCACCAGTGCTGGCCCAAGCCAGCCTTCGGGACTGAATTTGACACAAGCAAATATTTCACCAGTAGCATTCATTGCATTTCCATTGTGGTGTGGGGGAAACAGAAAAAGCTTGTCCAAAAGTCACCGTGTTGTTTTGAAACACAATTTAAAGGGGTGGGGGGCGTTGGGAACGCACAAACCGTAACACGCTTTTAATTCGACTTGACTTTTACATTTGGGCGCCTCTCTTGGTTGGCGGCCAGAGGGATTCAAATGCGAAGAAACACACGGGAAGAAGAAAGACTTCTGAGGAGGGGTGACTGGTCCTGGGTCCTCAGTGAAGCAGGATGTAGTTGCACGCATCCAGGGCAGCCATCCGTTGGTGCGGTGACCCGAGGCCACGTCGGATGGAAATGGTCTAAACCCGAGGAGTTCCGGTTCCGCTAGACACCACCACTTTCTCACCCAATGGCCTTGGCTTGACCCATGAGAGGCCAGTTCCTCCCCTTCCCTAGTCTAGACGGAAGTGGGCTGAACTATTAGGCTTTCTATAAGAATCCTGTCCCCCTGCCCTCGTCCCCAGTCCCAGGTGTTCGCTTTGCGTTGGATAACAAGGTTTCCTGAAATGCCCAACCAGGTTGACTTCATCCAATCCAAACGACTTGATCCAATCCAAACATCTCATGTGTAGGGAACTGGCGTTGTCGGTGACACAGACGGGGGCCAACTTCCCTTTTGTCGACCCTCCTCCTCCAGTCACCAAACTCGGACTCTCACACCATCTCTGACACCTCCAGAAAGGGATATCGTGGGCTAAGATCGCTTCCAGAGTGGGATCTGTATTCGCCTCTGAAAAAGAAAGAACGCGACCCCTGGTGGAAGAAAATGGAAGCTCAAGAATTTAAGGACAAGAATTTCGTCTCCATCGTGGGTAGAGGAAAGGAGAGGCTACTTAAGGAAAAGTACTATGTGAGACAGTGAAATGGAGGTGGCATCCCGGAGGTGGCTTTCAGGAGGAGAGCGCCGGGGCAAATGTTGACCAGGCACAGTCCTCTTAGGCCCCGGGGTCCTCCCTCAGCCCTGCGGTCTGGCTAATGTGGGGTCAGGCTGTCTGATCCCTCAACAGCTCAGTAGTTACAGAAAACAGATGAAGGTTTTTGTTGGTTGACCCCACCTTTTGCTTGACTGCTCCATAGAGCATCCAAAGTCCAGAATCTTTCTTGGTTTTCTTCTAAACAAGCCTCTCCCTCTATCATTTTGATATCTCTGTCTTCGGTAGGTGATGGCACCCCTTCCCACCTTTGAAATGGGTCTCATGCATGAGGCTATCGGCAGACTCACTCTGTTGTCGAAGATGGCTTTTATGTGTACCCGGCAAACATTCTACCAACTGAGATACAAATCCAGCCCAGGGGATAGACTAAGGCAAAATCTCAATTTACTAAGGAGATTGCCGCTTTGATTTGCTTAAGGAGGATCAGGGTACGGGTCTGAGTCTGAGTATAAGCATGAGGAAGACGTGGAGGAGAGGAGCCCTTCGAGCCCCTGTTCATACCCAGGGTCGAACAGTTAACCAGGAGATAAAGCTAGCTCCTCACTGATTACCTTGTCACTGTTGACCTAGAGAGGGCACTCCAGGCTAATCAAGGAAGGGCAAGGGGTGACATTTATTTCCTTGCTCTATTTTATTTTATTTATTTTTGTTTTGAGATCTGACTATGTAGTCCTGGTTGACCTGGAACACACTATGTAGACCAGGCTGGTTTTGAACCCATAGAGTTCACCCTGCCTCTTCCTCCAGAGTGCTGGAAGTAAAGTTGTGCACTGCTATGCCAGGCCTTATTTTATTTTTTGAGATAGGGTCTCACTATGTAGTCCTAACTGGCCTAGTCTGTGTAGCCCAGGTTTACCTTGAACAGGTCACTGGCATGAGCTACCACAGCTTGCTCTTCCTTGACAACCCCCACCCTGTGTGTGTGTGTGTCTATTTTTGTCTGTCCATCATCTGTCTGTAGTCCAGAGAACAAACTGAGTTCCTATGAGCCACTTACTTTTCTATTGCTGTGTTAAGATCAGGGAAGCTTATAGAAGAAAGAGGTTATTTGGGGCTTACAGTTTCAGAGGTTGGTTAGAGTCTATGATCCTTGTGACAGGGAACATAGCCACAGGCAGGCATGGCACTAGACCAGCAACTGAATTACATCTCAGTCCACAGACATGAAGCCGAGAGTCAGAACTGAGAATGGTGTGGACTTTGGAAACTTAAAAGCCTGCTCCGTGACACACCTCCTCCAACAAGAGCACGCCTTCCAAACCTTCACAAACAGTCCCACCAAAGGGGACAGTCTACTCAAAAGTGCGAGCCTAGGGGAAACACTCTCATCTAAGCCCATCTAAGCCGCCACGGCCCTGGTTAAGAAGGTTAGGCCAGCTATCCAGTGAGCCCCAGTGATCACCTGCCTCTGTTTCCACAGCCACCTAGCCTAAGAGGCTGCCCGTGGCCCCCATGCTGGCCTTAAGCTAGCTATAGGATAACCTTAAACTCCTGACTCTCCTACCTTCCAAGAGCTTGGATTCTGGCAAGTTTCAAAAGTGATTGGTTTCTTTTCCAGCTTTTAAAAGAAATATCTGTCTATCTATCTATCTATCTATCTATCTATCTATCTATCTATCTATCTATCTATCTATCTATCTATCTATCTATCTATGTGAGTACACTGTAGCTGTACAGATGGTTGTGAGCCTTCATGTGGTGGTTGGGAATTGAATTTTTAGGACCTCTGCTCACTCTGGTCAATCCCGCGGCCCCGCTTGTTCAGGCCCAAAGATTTATTTATTATTATACATAAGTACACTGTAGCTGACTTCAGATACAGGGCGTCATTACGGGTGGTTGTGAGCCACCATGTGGTTGCTGGGATTTGAACTCAGGACCTTCAGAAGAGCAAGTCAGTGCTCTTACCCACTGAGCCATCTCACCAGCCCCCTCTTTTCCAGTTTGAACTGAGTCTAAGTAGTACAAAACAGAGTACATCATCAAAACATTTTAAAAGGTGCACAACTCAGTGAGCAAAGGCACTGGCTACATTGACTTTACAACCTGAGTTCAGTCCCTGGGAAGGGAAGTCATTCTCTGACCTCTACTTATTCTGTGACTCACATACCTTGTTTTAGTTAAGGTTTCCTTTGTTGTGGAGAGACACCAGGACCAAGGCAACTCTGACAAGGACAACATTTAGTTGGGAATGGCTTACAGGTTCAGAGGTTCAGTCCACCATCATCATGATGGGAGCATGGCAGTATGCAGGCAGGCATGGAGCTGGAGGAGTCAAAAGGCAAACGGGAGAACATTGACTCTTCTGCACTGGGTGGAGCTTAAGCCTAGGACCTCAAAGCCCATGCCCACAGTGACACACTTCCTCCAACAAGGCCACACCTCCTGATAGTGTCACTTCCCATGATCCAAGCATATTCAAACCACACACTCCTCCGTCGCACACATTCATGCCAAGTAAATAAGTAAAATGCACGGGCATAGTTCTGGTCACAATGTACACGTGAAGATGAGATTATCTGGACGGTGCCTCCCCAACTCTCTCTGTTCCTAGGGGACTCTTTCCCTGCCCTTTGCTTTGTAGCTACAAACCTTCTGTTCACTACAAGTTTCTTGGGCATCTTAGAGCATGTGCAGAAAAGCTTGATTTACTGAACGATTCCCAAGACCCCAGTAGTCCCTTTGGAGACAACCTAAAAATCTGCTTTACATAAAAAGAAAAGAAAATGGTCCAGGGCTGGTGGTAGGGCCAGGGCTGGGGGGCATGCCTTTAATCTTAGCCCTCAGGAGGCTGAGATGGGAGAAGCCAGAGCTCCAGGCGAGCGTTGGCTATAGACCACATTCCTGGACCGAATTTATCATGGCTCCATCTCAAGTTAAACAACATACCTATAAACTATATTCATCAAAAAAAAATTAAGCCTTAAGGATGTGTCACATTGTATAGCATGCCACCTTTTTCACATTTAAACATTTACCACCAATTGAGGAGCTAGAGAAAATACCCAAGGAGCTAAAGGTGGAACAACATTATGAACTAACCAGTACCCCGGAGCTCTTGACTCTAGCTGCATATGTATCAAAAGATGGCCTAGTCGGCCATCACTGGAGAGGCCCATTGGACTTGCAAACTTTATATACCCCAGTACAGGGGAACGTCAGGGCCAAAAAGTGGGAGTGGATGGTTAGGGGAGTGTGGGGGAGATATGGGGGACTTTTGGGATAACATTGGAAATGTAAATGAGGAAAATACCTAATAAAAAAAAAAGAAAAAAACATTTACCACAACTTTTCTGTGTCTGAAAAGAGTGTTCTGCCTGCTGCAGTGCCTGAGCACTGGAAACCCTGGAGCTGGAGTGAGGGTCGGTGCCAAGACACACGTGGGTGCTGGGACTTGAACCTGAGTCCTCTGGGAGAGCAGCAAGTGTTCTTAATGGCTGACCTGTGTCTCCTGGCCCTTGCTTTTACATATTTTAAGGTGAAACCACTCCACCACGCTTACAAGGCCAAGATGGACCCACGACCCAGTGTCAGTAAACATCACAGCAAATCTCCCCTCCTCTTCTGTCTACAAAACAAAGCAAGCAAGCAAACAAAAAAAAACCAACAAAAATGTTATTGTTTTTTGATTAATTAATTTTTTATATCCAAATTGCTGCACCCCTTCCAAAATGTTGACAAAAAAACAAAACAAAACAGAAAATCAAAAACAATACAAAAGAACCTGAGGCAGACCAAGTCTATGAATTGTTCTTCTCCTTCTTTATTGAAAACATAACACACAATTGTAAGTTGTGGCTGCCCTCTGTCACTAAGGGACATTACCGTTTCTCCTTTGTGCCCTCTACTTTCCTGATTCCTTCCTAGCCACTGGAGTCACGCACACTCAAGAAGAAACAGTAGAGCTGAACAGAATCAGAACTATTAAGATACCACTGAGATATTGGCCTGGCATGGGGGAGAGTGCGTATAACCCCAGCCCTGAGGAGGCTAGACAGGATGATGGCTCTGTCTCAGAGCCAGGCCTCTGTGCATTGCAAACATTTAGAACCTGTCTGCCAAACAAAGCAAGCAAGCAAGCAAGCAAGCAAGCAAGCAAACAAGCAAAAATGTTATTGTTTTAAATTAATTTATTTTTTATATCCCAATTGCTGCACCCCTCCCAAAATATTATTAAAATAAAATAAAACTCTGGTAGAACCAGCGTGACATTTATTTGTTATTATTAGTTACTATTGTTAATTTGAAAGAACTCAAAAAACTTATTTGAGGATATGCAAAAAGATGCTACTTTAAGCTCTGAGGTATTTGTGAATGACACCAGGTTGTTTTAAAGTGCACCTGGGATGTGTTTTACATTTTTAAAAAGTGTGTGTTTGTTTGTGTGTGTGTATGTATATGTGTGTGTGTGTCTGTCTGTATATATGTATGTGTGTGTGTTTGTGTGGTGTCTGTGTGTATATGTATGTATGTGTGTGTGTTTTTGTATCTGTGTGTGTATGTATGTATATGGGTGTGTGTCTGTGTGTGTATGTATATGGGTGTGTGTCTGTGTGTGTATGTATGTATGTGTGTTTGTGTATCTGTGTATCTGCATGTGTGTGTGTGTGGGTCTGTGTCTGTGTGTTTATGTATGTATGTATATGTGTGTGCATATGTGTGTGCCGGTGTGTGTGTGTATGTGTGTGTGCTTGTGTTGATAGAAGGACAGCCTTCAGGAGTCAGTTCTTCCCTTATACCGTGTGAGTTCCAGGGTCTGACTAGAGGAGCTCTTGGCTTTGGCAGCAAACACCTTTATCAGATGCCAAGGCTCAGAGAGCCAGGATACAGACATAGCATAGGTCATAGAAAGAGTTCAGATGTTGGCTACCAGATCAAGTGACAACAGGCCACTTAGAAAGAAGAAGAAACTCGCCATTTGCAGATGGTATAATAATCAATACAGAAAAGCTAAGCTAATGTGTAGGCAAATTGTGCAAATTTATCTCAATTCAACACTACATAAAATGAGTGCCTGCCAGGCAGTAGTGGCACACACCTTTAATCCCAGCACTCGGGAGGCAGAGGCAGGTGGATTTCTGAGTTCGAGGCCAGCCTGGTCTACAAAGTGAGTTCCAGGACAGCCAGGGCTACAGAGAGAAACCCTGTCTCAAAACAACCAAAAAAAAAAAAAAACCCAAACCAAACAAACAAAAAAACATTAAATGAGTGTCATACTTGAGCTCGTGTGTGTGTGTGTGTGTGTGTGTGTGTGTGCACTTGTGTGGAGTGTTAGACAACTCTTGTTTGGGGAGGTTCAGTTTTCTTCTTCATATCTGTACAAACTTAATACAAGCCCAGTGAAAATTTCATCTGGATTTTTGTTGTTGATATTTTAAATTTTTTTTACTGTTTGAGAATTTCATATTGTTTATATAAGTCAATAAAACAAATCACCCCCCCTTCTCCAAATCCTTCCATGTGCCCCCCCACCTGGATTTCTTTAAGTCACTTAAGAAACTGATTAATATGTTAGTGTAAATACTTTAAATTATCCGTAAGGATTCTGAACAACAACAAAAAAAGGTTTGTGTGTGTGTGTGTGTGTGTGTGTGTGTGTGTGTGTGATACAGAGGTGTGTGTGTGTGTGTGTGTGTGTGTGAGTGTGTGTGTGATACAGAGGTGTATGTGTGTGTGTGATACAGAGGTGTGTGTGTGTGTGTGTGAGTGTGTGTGTGATACAGAGGTGTGTGTGTGTGATACAGAGGTGTGTGTGTGTGTGTGTGTGTGTGTGATACAGAGGTGTGTGTGTGTGTGTGTGAGTGTGTGTGTGATACAGAGGTGTGTGTGTGTGTGTGTGTGTGTGTGATACAGAGGTGTGTGTGTGTGTGAGTGTGTGTGTGTGTGATACAGAGGTGTGTGTGTGTGTGAGTGTGTGTGTGATACAGAGGTGTGTGTGTGTGTGTGTGTGTGTGATACAGAGGTGTGTGTGTGTGTGTGTGATACAGAGGTGTGTGTGTGTGTGTGTGTGTGTGTGTGGGATACAGAGGTGAGACTCGCCAGTGCCAGTAGCAAGCCATTATCAAGCTTTAGTGACTAACATGGGTACTGGTTAGGACTGGTCAAACAGAGGAGCTGAATGGAACCTGACACCGAGTCGTCAACACAGACATTTTTGTGCCTTAGTCTAGTGACAGAGGGGCACTGTATACCTGAGCTGATGGAATGGGTCACTTTCCACACAGACAAATACAATTAGGATTCCTTTGTACAAAAGGCAAAAGCAATTTCAGACAAAGACAATTAATTATAAAATACAAGACAGTTAAAACTTGAAGATAGTATAGGGAGCATCTCCAGGGTTTTAGGTTATGGACTTTTCTTAGTTATAAAAAAGTATAAGTCATGAAAATCGAGACTGATGTATGACTACATTAAAATTGTCTGAAGCCAGACACTGTGGTTCTTGTCTGTTATTCCAGCACTCAGGAGACTGAGGCAGGAGGATTGCCCCATGTTCCAGCTCGGGCTTCAGAGTGAACCCTCAGTCAAAAAAGCAACACAACAAGGGGGCTGGAGATATGGCTCAATGGTTAAGTGCTGCTCTTTATGAGTGAGTTTCGTTCCCAGCACCCAAGTCAGGGTAGCTTATAACAGTTCGAAACGCCTGCTCTAGCGAATCTGGCCCCCTCTTCTGGCCCTCATAGGCAACTGCACCCATATGTGCGCGTCAAACACATACACTTAAGTAAATACAAACAATTACAAATTTGCCTGGCAGTGGTGGCAAACATCTTTAATCTCAGGAAGCAGAGGCAGTCGGATCTCTGAGTTCCAGGCCAGCCTGGTCTATACAGAGAGAGTTCTGGACAGCCAGAGCTACACAGAAAATCTGTCTCAAAAAAGAAAAAAAAAATTTTTTTTCCCTTAGTACTGGAATTGCAAACAACTGTGAGCCGCCATGTGGGTGTGATAGGGATTGAATCTGGAGCTGCTGCAAGAGCAACACGCACTCTTAACCACTGAGCCCGCTCGCTCTCCAACGCACATACACAACTTAAAAAAAAAGTTTCTTCCCTTAAAGCAGCTCTGTGGGTTACTGTCGATGGTCGATTTCACCAGCTTTAGAGACTCTGCGACATATCTGTGAGCTCTGAGGGCGTTTCCAGAAAGGTTTAACTGCATGGGGAAGACCCAACCTGGATGGAATACAGGTGGTACCATCCCATGGCCTGGCAGCCTGGCGTGAATGAGGAGTGAATGGCGTGAATGAGCGAGGTGAGCACTGGCCGGGGCTCTGTCTCCTGACTGCAGACCAGATAGAAGCTGCCTTACATCCCTGCTGGCTGCGGTGACTTCCTTCCAGTGGGGAATTGTATCTCTTGCACTGTGAGCCCTAAAACCTCCTTTAAGTCGCTTTCCTCTGGTACAGGATCACAGTAACAAGAGGAGCGCTGGTCATCCTGGAAGCGCCAACATTTGTGGGTGCTCCTGCAATTCCTCGCATCCACACATGTGCAACCTCTCTATCTACCCCGTGGCCAGACCCTCTGGACCTGGATGTGCAGGGCACAATGGATGAGGCTTTCAACGACACAAGCTCTCTACTCAAAGTCCAGGCTCAGAAACCTTCCACGCTCCGGGAAGTTACAGATTTAGTTGAAATCCACAACAGAGCAAGGCCACTTCTTTTTCCACGGCCAGGTAATGGCAGAAGGTCTCTGTCAGCAGCCCTGTCCTCTTCCCCCTGGCCTGAGGCTGGCGTCTGTACACTAAATTGCCAGTCCAATCTGCCTTTCAGAAAAGTAATTACCCCAATTCAAATGAGATGACCCATAATTGCAAATCACCTGCAAATGTACTCTCTGCCTCAGTCCTGGAAATAATATATCTAAATTTGTCCAAGAGTTAACGGGCTTAGAGGCAATAATGGAGGCCCGTATTCTGATAAGTGTTAGCTTTTCAAAGCATTGTTGAAGTGTAAAATTACGTATTCAAAAATCAATCCATATGAGACAGACACATCCCATCAGGGATGTGTGTCTGTGGAGGGCAGGAGGAGTCTTCAGAGAGGCATGAGGCTTCATGAACCTCTCTCCTCTCCGTGATAGAATGCTGGTGGCCCCGATTTTATGCAGGTATAGAAGTTATTTTCAAACTTCTCTGATCCTGTTTCTCCCCCACCCCCCTCTAATCCAGATCGTTACTTTTTTTTTTTTTTTTGGTTTTATGAGATAGGGTTTCTCTGTACAGCCCTGGCTGTCCTGGAACTCACTTTGTAGACCAGGCTGGCCTCGAACTCAGAAATCCTCCTGCCTCTGCCTCCTGAGTGCTGGGATTAAAGGCGTGTGCCACCACGCCCGGCTCAGATGGTTACTTTTATAACTCAGTGTAAGTAAGTACCTGTTGCTGCATCACAAATTACTCCAAAGTCAGTGGCTTTGCTCTCTCGCCAGGGATCAGGAGTCTGTATGCCTTGGCTGGCTCTCCAGCTCATGGTCTTCCAAGGCTGCTGTCAAGGTGTGGACTGGAGCTTCAGTCAGGTGCATAGCTTCTGAGGTTACTCACAATTCCCTGCAGGATTCAGGTCCCCGGGAGCTGTTGTGCAAGGGCTTCAGGAGCTCATGAAGTCTCAGATAGGTCTGTTTCTCTACTACGTGAGGGGCTCCATGTTTATAATTTTGTCAGCACAGCAGCAAAGTCATAGTTCTTTCTACCCAATCTTGGTCGTGACACTCCGTTGGTTCTATTCGTTAAAAGCGAGCCATAACTTAAGGCCACGCTGAAGGTGAGGGGATGAGAAAAGAGCATGAAGACTAGCAGGCTAGCACTAGGGTGCTGCAGGCCATCTGGGAAGGGGGATAGCAAAGTGCACATCTTTTTAAGAAACATTTTTAAAAAAGATTTATTTGTTTGCTTATTTATTTATTTAATGGATGTGCATACACTGTTGCTCTCTTCAGACACACCAGAAGAGGGCATCGGATCCTCTTACAGATGGTTGTGAGCCACCACGTGGTTGCTGAGCATTGAACTGAGGACCACTGGAAAAGCAGTCAGCGCTCTTAACCACAGAGCCATCTCTCCAGCCACCAAAGTGGATATCTTTATAGCTGATTATTTTATGCTTATGTGGAAAATTGAATGTAACAAGTTATAAAGGAAGACTACGAGTAAAGTATTGAAATTCACAATGTTTCAAACCTTTTCAAGTTACAGTGATGATTTAATACATTGTCGTAATGGCAATTCAAAGTTGTCGCCCTTGACCAGGCCTGGAATTAACTAAAATCCATGAGGCTGGGTACACCTGTGGTGGTTTGAATATGCTTGGCTCAGGGAGTGGCGCTGTGAGGAGGTGTGGCCTTGTTGGAGGAATGTGTCACTGTGGGTGGGCTTTGAGACCCTTCTCCTAGCTGCCTGGAGCCAGTCTTCTCCTGTTTGCCTTTGGAACAATGTGTAGAACTTTCAGCTCCTCTAGCACCATGTCTGCCTGCCTGCTGCCATGTTTCTCACAATGATGATAAAGGACTGAACCTCTGAACGGGTAAGCCAGCCCCAGCCTGTCCTATAAAAGAGTTGCCTTAGCCGTAGTGTCTCTTCACAGCAATGGAAACCCTAGCTAAGACAACACCTGTGAAGGACTTTTGTTTGTTTGTTTGGTTGGTTGGTTTTGAGAAAGTGCTTCTTTGTGCTGGAACTTGCTATATAGAACAGGCTGGCCTCAAACTCAGAGATCTGACTGCCTCTGCCTCCCCAGTGCTAGGATTAAAGGCGTGCGCCACCACTGACTAGCTGAATTCAACACTTTTTTTCTGGCCTCAGTGAGCACCAGGTATGTTGTGAACATACATACCTACATGAAGGCAAAACATTCATACACATAAAATAAAATGAACATTAAAGACAAAAATCAAGAGAGAATATGTGATCGTGTGCTTGTGCGTGTTGGAAGTATATGTGTGCACATGTTTGAGTATGCACACATGTGAGAATGTACGTGCCCACTTCAGCACATGCAAAGTGTATGGGAAAGTATATGTGCCCAATTACGCATGTGCAAAGGCCAGAAGTTGGTGTTAGGCGTAGTCCTCAGAGGCTCTCCGCCTTATTTTTTGAGACAGGATCTCTCACTGAATCCTCTCTCACTGACTGGCAGCTTGGCTGGCCAGGACAGCCCGCAGGATTCCCCTGTATCTGCTCTCCTACTGCTGGGTCTGTGGAACCATGATCAGATTTTAGTGTAGAGACTGGAGATCTGAAGCTCAGCCCTCATGCTCATTGGAGCATCTCCCAAATCTCTCTTTTGTTCAGAGTAGAGTATACATGTAGCTCAATGCAGTGTGTGTTGGGGGGTGGGTGGGGGTCCTAGGTTGGTAAGTGCATTATTTGGAGGTGTGTGTGTGTGTGTGTGTGTGTGTGTGTGTGTGTGTGCATAGTACCTAAGGTGAGGGTCCTAGGCTGTCAAGCACATTATTAGAAGGCGTGTGTGCAGAGCTAAAACCAAGAGGAATGTGTCCTAGGTCATTAAACTATTTCCTACGCTTGCTGCTTCACCTGAGTTTTTCAGAACTAATAGCCAAATAAAAATAGTATAAAATTCGAAGTTATAAAACTAGTTTATTTTTTAAAAATCCCTTTTTATAAACTACTATCAAGCATTTTGTTTTAGGGATTAAAAAAAAAAAAGACCAAGAGCTGGGACAGGGGTATATACTTATAATCTCAGCACTTGGGAAACAGGCAGGAGGTACTGTATGACAAGATTTTCCCTGAGGAGATGCAACACATAGATCTACTCAGTCCAGATAGGGATCCTGAAACGACTGGAATCAGCACAACATATACCAAGACCAAGTTCTCACCAAAAAGGAGATTTATTTTGCCCCAGAGGGTCAGAATGCAGGGAATAAGAGACAAAGACAGGAGACAGAGGACAGGGGACCAGGGGAAGGGAACAAAGGAGAGGTGGAAAGGATATTTGCCCTAGAAGGACAAAGGACTAACTCTGGATAGAGAGGAGACAGTCGTGGCCCATAGGCAAATGACAGCTTATAAAGAGAAAAGAGAAAACCACAAATGCCACCAGTCTAGTTTAGTAGTGTCACGACAGCGAACAAGAATCAGCAGCTTCAGCAAAACATTCCTTCACATGTCTACTTCAGCAAAATATCTTTCAGCTTTATGTCTTATAAAACATCATTTGACATAATTGACTTTCTAGAGAAACAGAAGTTACCACTTTAGGACAGTTGTGCAAAGACAGGTTGCAGAGAGAAAACAAACTAGACACAAGAAGGACAGAATGAGCCAGAAAATGAGAAGGAACCAAAAGATTAGAACAGATTGCTAGAATTAGTTTGAGGCCAGGCAGAGCATGTCAGCAGAAGTTGAGAGAAGCCAGTTTGAATCAATCAGCTTGGAGAGGAGTTTGAGCCAGAACAGCTGAGTTAAACCAGCCAGCAGAGTTCAGAAAGAACTAGAAAAGTTGAACAGATTCAGCAGAAAGTCTCAGAGGCTGAAAACATTCTAGGCCTAAATTAGATGGCATGAAGGCTACAAATTTCCAGGACTAAGTCTAGGCTGGAAGATGGAGGCATTATGCCTTGGAGATGTCAATTACTTCAGGCAAGTAAAAGTTACTTTTACAATCCAGTGAGTTTTATTGGGGTTACTGTGATGGTTTGTATATGCTCAGCCCAGGGGGTGGTACTATTAGAAGGTGTGGCCCTGTTGGAGTAGGTGTGTTTCTTTGGGTGTGGGCTTTAAGACCCTCATCCTAGCTACTTGGAAGCCAGTATTCTGCTAGCAGCCTTCAGATGAAGATGTAGAATTTTCAGCCCTGCCTGCACTATGCCTGCCTGGACGCTTCCATGCTCCCACCTTGATGATAATGGACTGAACCGCTGAACCTATAAGCCAGCCCCAGTTAAATTTTGTCCTTTATAAGACTTGCATTGTTCATAGCAGTAAAACCCTACCTCAGAGAGTTACAAAAACAGGGGGGGAAGGGTTACTTACAGAAGCAGAAATTATTCGAAGACAGCTGTATCACAAAGGGCCACTCCAGCATGGTGAGCATGGGTGACAGCTCACAGAGGCTGGGAACCTGGGGCACACTGCACAGCTTGAGCTCAACAGGATGGAGAGCATCCTTTCCAAGTGACTCAGTTGGTCTAATGCTCTTCCAGTTGGCTTGAGTCTTCTCTTTGCATCTTGGCCTGTCTAAGAGGAACTCCCAGCTTTTATTGCTTACTATGACGGGGGGGGGGGGGGGGGGGGGGGGGGCTAGTGAATCTGGTCAGTTTCAGGGATTTCCTGAAGCTATTTAGAGTTGTTTACCTTCCTGTTTAAAGAGCTTCCCAGCAGGAAGCTGTTATACAACAGTTATACAACAGTAGGAGGCCAGCTTGATGTACATAGTAAATTCCAGGACTGTCAGGTTATATAGAACTCAGAACAAACAAACACCATTATCTTAAGCTGGGCATGTAATCCCAGTACTCAGGAGGTGGAGTCAAGAGAATCAGGAGTTCAAGGCCAGCCTTAGCTATATGAGACCTTGTCTCAAAATACAAATCAAAACAGAACAACAACAACAACAACAACAAAAACAAACAATAAAAAGGAAGGAAAACGAACGAAAACACATAGCATTTATTTACTGAGAATTTATTTAGCCAAAGGTATAAGCACATATTTAACCAGAGCATAAGATCAGCTGTGCTGGGACTCACTGCCCTGACTGACAGCTCTATTGAAATACACAGAAACATGTTGTTTCAGGTAGCCCAGGACAACATTGCACCAGATAAACTTAGTATCTTCTTTGGAGTTTATGAAATACAGGAACTATCTTACGTGTGTTCAGTTCCTGCCTTCTGAATCCCCTGGTTGACAGGAGAGAAACTGAGCCACTCCTCAAACATTCTGACATTTTGGGCATGCTGGGAACTGAGCTGAGTCTGCAAAGTTGATCGGCTGGGCCAACATACATTTGCATTTGAAGTTAGGCAAAAAACCCAAGAGTAAGTTTGCCACAATCAAGTTTCTTTGTGCATGAATGGCCCTAATAAGTACCTATATTTTTAAAAATACATGCATATTGTATGAATTGAAGGGATCCAAGAAGGTCCAATTGCTTCAAAAATTCTCCCTTTACTAAATAGGCCTTAATAGCGCTCCCCTTTTTTTTAACCCTGCATGATTGCCAGAAAGTCACCGGCTCCACAGAAATGTCCCCCCGGGGAGAAGGTCCACAGTGGATCCACTTAGCTTTCTCTGCAGACTTCTTCCTCCTAAGCTACAGGCGGTGGTCTCCACTGCGAATCTAACCGCCATATTGGATAGAGTCTGTGCCTTGTAGGAAAGAAAGGGATTTGGTCTTTGGGAAGAAATTCCTAATACTATATCTATTTCTTTTTCTGTTTTCATTTTTGGTTGTTCGAGACAGGGTTTCTCTGTATAGCCCTGGCTGTCCTGGAGCTCTCTTTGTAGACCAGGCTGGCCTCGAACTCAGAAATCTGCCTGCCTCTGCCTCCCGAGTGCTGGGATTAAAGGCGTGCGCCACCACTGCTCCTTAGATCTATTTTTAAAAATAAAGTTTATGCAGCATATTTTTTACCATGCAGACTGTGGAAAATCCGAAGTGTACACAAAGTCTGGGGGGAGGGGCAAGGTTTCAACGAGAGAGAGAGAGAGAGAGAGAGAGAGAGAGAGAGAGAGAGAGAGAGAGAACCTCCAGCATTAGACAAGGCATGCCCAGGCGGCTTTGGCCAGTATAAAAGAAAAAGAGATTTTGGGGTCAGGGAAGAAGAAGAAGAATCTCAGAAAAGCAGGCCTTATGGTAGATGGTCTGAAAGCGGCTGCGCAGGGGCAGGGTTTCTGCAAGAGAATAAGTACGTTTATCTCTGAAAGAGGATAATTACTTCTCCCCTCTCCTTAGATGGATCAAATGTCCTTTGAGGTAGACTCCTGGTCAGGTAGTTGACAGACCCAACTGGTTCCCCCCCCCCACCGTCTCTCTCTCTCTCTCTCTCTCCATAGTCCCGGCTGGCCTTGAACTTAGAGATCTGCCCTCTTCTGCCTCCCAAGTGCTAGGATTAAAGGCATGTGCCTCTTGCGCGCGTCCGACTCGACCAGCAAGAACGACGCTGCAACAGGATCCTTCTGCACACGTTTATTGGGAGAGCTTGATTGTAGAGGCGAATAGACCCTGAGCCCAGCCCTAGTGCTGCTTTATATAGGCCTAGGAGAGTCGTGTCTCACACCCAGATTGTGTTGTGCTTGGTTGATGCTTACCACCTCATTTGCATTCCTACATCTGATTGATTACTTTCTCTCTCATCTGATTGGTTAACTTCTCTCTCTCCTGATTGGTCAATTTCTCTCTCATCTGATTGGTCAATTTCTCTCTCATCTGATTGGTCAATTTTGGTTAATTCTCAAAACCTCATCTTGGCAAAAAACTTTCCTGCCTATGTATGCGTGGTGGCCAGCAGAAGCCTGTGCCACTCTGCAATGGCACATGTGGCTTCCCACATCTGGCTTAAAATATGACTTATTTTGAATTACGTGTCTGTATGTTGGTGTGTGCATATAAGAGCGGGTACCCACGGAAGCCAGAAGAGGACCTCAGATCCCCTAGAGCTGCAGTGACCACAGTTATGAGCCACGTGACGTGGGTGCTGGGAACAGAGCTTGTGTCCGATGGGAAAGCAGCAAGAAACTTCACTCCTGGGCCATTTCTCCAGCCCCGTGTTTCCATTTTTACTGTTGTCAGGGAGACAGGAAACAGGTGGGGGTGGGGCGGGGGTGCCGTAGTCTAAAGCTGATCCTGAGGGAGGGGCATCCACCCTCCATGGCCTCCAAGGCACTTGGGAGTCAGGGGCAGGTGGATCTCAGTGAGTTTGAAGTCTTCATAGCAAATTTCAGGCCAACCATAATTATATGCTGAGATCTTATCGCAAAAACAAACAAAACAAAACAAAATAATTCCTTGTTTTAGGCCAAGAGAAACTGGAATCTCTGGGGGTGCCCACTTAACCCTGATATCCAATACCTGTTAATACCAGATTAGTTTTATTTCCTCAAATGTCCAGAGGATGGAGTCTCTGAAGACTGAGGACAAAGAAGGTACCTCCAGACAGTCAATAGACTTGTCTTGACATTTGGCTCATTTCAGATTTAGTGCACACATAGCTGTATGCAAACTTCTTCGCTGTAAAAGCAAGTCATTAGTTGAAATAACTGTCACAGTCTTTAAAATATTATCCGACTTGTGCAAGGGAGCCATCTCCCTCTGGTAGTCTGAACAACAGAAAGTTAATTCTGAAGGTGGGGCATTTTTCTTTCTTTCTTTCTTTCTTTCTTTCTTTCTTTCTTTCTTTCTTTCTTTCTTTCTTTCTTTCTTTCTTTCTTTTTTTCTTCTGAAACAGAAAAAAAGAAAAAGCCTAATTCTCCATTTTTTCGACCAGGCCAGAATGGACAGAGCTGGAAAGAAGAGGATAATTAAGATATCCACCAGAACAGGAATGATCAAATGATTTGACTTTAATAGAGCAATGGGGTAGGGTTTAA
This sequence comes from Mus caroli, assembly GCF_978045245.1. Taxonomy (NCBI): domain Eukaryota; kingdom Metazoa; phylum Chordata; class Mammalia; order Rodentia; family Muridae; genus Mus; species Mus caroli. The sequence continues at coordinate 40,912,487 of NW_028227264.1, forward strand.
ATTGGGAAAAGAGCAGAAAACAAGACACAAACACTAACCACTGGCTCTATTGTTTACATTTCTGTTGTTCTGCAAGTCCATCTGCAAGCGGAGGGGCAGTGAGTGGCACCTGTTCCACCTGCTGCCATAGATGTGAATTGGGAACAGCTGTAACATCTGCCTGCTGCTGTTTCTGTCATTGTGTGATAACCTTTACCATATTTAGAATGTGTTTGTCTGCGAGACAGGGTCTTTCTACATAGACCAGGCTAGCCTGGAATTTGCAGAGATCTACACACACACACACACACACACACACACACACACACACACACAAACACACACACCTATTATAAGGACTTGGCTGACAAGACTGTAGACACTGAGGTCCTAAGATCTGAAGTCAGAAGGTGGAGGTCTGATGTGTAGTACCTGTCTGAGTCCAAAGGCCAGAGAATCAGGGGTGCTGCGGGTGTAAGCTGTGCTCAGAAGATCCTGTGGCAGGCTCACCAGTTCAATGACAGGTTCAGCTCCCAGCATCTACGTGGCAGCTTACAAGTGTCTGTCACTCTAGTTCCAGTGGCTCAGATGCCCTTCTCTGGCCTTTGCAGGCACTAGAAACATACCTGGTACAGAGACATATATGCAGACTAAGAAGCCACTACATCAACAAGCAAGCAAACAAATAAATAAATAGGTAGATAGATAAATAGAAAAGTAAATAAGTAAATGAATACATAAATAAATAAGAAGATAGATATATAACTTTAAAACAAACAAACAAACAAACAAAAACAAACCCCCCAAATAAGGAACCCTTCCTGACTGGCTACCTGGCTGGAAACTCAGGTTTTCTTGTCTTAGAGCTTTGGAGCATGGACTCTTTAGGGATTCAGCTTGGGTCTAGTGGATCTGAGTCATCCTTCTAGCCTCCTTGCTCAGGCACAAGGGATACATGTGCTGCAGCCATACAAGCAGGCAAAACGCCCAAACACATACAATAAAATGAAATAAAATAAAAAAAAATGGGACTTACATTTTCCATGTCACCAGACCATCATCTTCCTGAGGTTTGCCACATTCAGAGGTGTTAGGGAGTTAGTTACAGTGGCCTTTGTTTGTCATTGTTCGAGCTTTTGAATATTAGGGAATTAGGAAAATAAAATATGTCCCATTGATCAATATAAAACTCATTTACGCTGGGCTAGAGAGATGGCTCAGCAGTTACAAGAACCGACTAGTCTTCTAGAGGTCTTGAGTTCAATTCCCAGCACCCATGGTGGCCCACAATTGTCTATAACTGTAATTCCCACAGGATCCGATGCCCTCTTCTGGTGTGCATACATATATGTAGATAAAATAGTCATATGCATAAAATATCGTTTTGTTTGTTTTTCGAGTCATGGGTTTCTCTGTTTAACAGCCCTGGCTGTCCTGGAACTGGCTTTATACACCAGGATGGCCTCAGATTCAGAGATCTGCTTGTCTCTGCCTCCTGAGTGCTGGAATTAAGCCACCATGCCTGGCTTAAATCTTTAAAAACCTCATGTAATGTAAATAGTATTAAGCCACGAGTTTTGCAGAACATAAATTCAATGTCTTGCCACATAGCCAAGCTGGCCTGGAACTCTCATAGTCCAGGTTGGCCTCAAGTTCTTGATCTTTCTGCCTCAGTTTCCTGACTGATAAGATTATAGGTGTGAGCCACTATGCCCAGGGACAAATGTGTGCTTTGTCTGCATGCCTGTCTGTCTATATGTATGTGTACCACATATACATGCCTGTGCTTGTGTAGATCAGGAAAGGATGTCAGGTCCCATAGGACTGCAGCTACACATGGCTGTGAGCCACTGGGTGGGTGCTGGAAGCCAAACTTGGGTCCCTTGTAAGAGTGACAAGTCCTCTTAACCAGTGAGCAGTCTCTCCAGGCCCCAGTAAAAGTTAAAAAATAAAATTAAAAAAAAAAAAAAACACCACCACCATACATAGAGAACAAGAAAGGAAAAAAGTATCAGCAGGTAGAAAACAGATGGATTAGTAACAGAACCAACAACATTGAATTCTAAACCTGTAACTAGGGGAGAAAGCCACTGTATTACACTGCAGAATAGTCAAATACACCCTCCACCCCCCAAACGATAGGATATCACATTGCTCGGAAAGTATAGGAAAGAGAGGAGCCTAAAGAAGAAAAATTCAAGCTAGGCAGTGGTGGCACACACCTTTAATCCCAGCGCTCAGGAGACAGAGGTGGGCAGGTCTCTGTGAGTTTGAGGCCAGCCTGGTCTACAGAGCTACTTCCAGGATAGCCAGGGACATACACACACACACACACACACACACACACCACCACCACCACCACCACCACCACCACCACCACCACCACCAATAACAACAACAACGACAACAACAAAACCCAATCGTGTTTCAAACAAAGAAAAACTTAATTCCAACCCCCTCCTTTTAACTCCTCCCCTTCCCACCTAACTGCCAGAAAACTTCTGACAGTCTCTGAGAGAGTGAGGCAGGCAGAGACAGTCTGGATCAGCACACACAAGCACATTTGAGGGCCAGGGCATTTTACTAAACCAGGAGGCTTAGAAAAAAGTTTACTCCCATAATGCTGAGCTGCCAGCCTTTCTCCACGGCCAGGATCTGAGATTAACGGCAACTGGATTGTATATTGCCAGATGATTCTCTGTCCTATCCAAGAGAAAAACATTTAAAATATTTATGTTTTCAGAGCTGGGAATGTAGCTCAAGGGTAAAAGAGTATTTCTAGCGTGATTGATGCCCTAGGTTTAATTCAGACGATATAGTAGAATATAATATTGATTTTAGTCCGCTGGTTTGAGCCATTCCTGTGTATCCATGGGCAGAGCATTTCCACTGAGCTTCAGTACCACTGAGGCTCAGCACTCCTCTCCTACACACAAGCAGACAGACACTACCCACCAGACGTCTAAGGAGAGGCTAAAATGAAAACAGACAAGGGCACTGGGAAGACGGCTCACTGGCTAAGAGCCCTGGCTGCTTTTCCAGAGGTCCCAGCCACCACATGATGGCTCACAACCATCTGTAATGAGATCTAATGTCCTCTTCTGTCATGCAGGTATGCATGTTAGTAGAACACTCATATACATAAAATAAATAGATATTTTTAAAAAACAGAGTGGCTAGCTCTTAGGGAATGACATGCAAGGTTGGCTCCATGTGCGTGATCAAATATATGTATACCTATATAAACACATGCATAAGCACACATACACACACACACCCACACACACACACACACACACATGCCCATACACACCAGGAAAGATGTAACTTGGAGGAAACAGACTAAGGAAGCTTACAACTTTAAAAGATGCAGAATCTAAAAAGCAGGGAATTAAAATATAACAGCAGAAATAAGAAACTGAACAGAAGTACTGGGGAACCCAATTAATGAAATCTATAGAAAACAGACAAAGAGACAAAGAGATGGGACCAATTCCACAAAGTTGTTCTCTGACCTCTCTACAGTAGCAGGCATGTACCCCCTCATTATGTATATGCACACATGTGCACACATGCGCACACACACAATAAAGAAATAAATCTTAATGGAAAATATGACTTAAAAACGTAATTTTCATTCATAGCTAGCTAGCTGCAAGGGAGGCTGCTACATGTTGTCCCTCCTGTGTGGACACAAGTTAGAGCAATTTACAAAGTGAGTCTTTTCTTCATCGTGGCTAGCTCCCAAAAAATGAGACACTCTTAGATTTATTTAATAAATTTAATAATAACTGAGCATCTATTAATCTATCCTAGTCCTCTAAACTAATTTGGCTACCTCCCAGCCCAAATCCCCGAGATACTTGCATTTTAGTATTGATCTGGCTCCCTCTGCTCAGCAGTGTTCTCATGGTGTCTCCTTGACCCTCTCCTCACAGCCATAACTCTTTTCTTCTCTCTCCTCCTCCCCTCGATGGGATCAGAAATTCCAGCCCTATTCTCTTTCTTACTCAGTCATTGGCTGATTAGTTCTTTATTGACCAATCAGGGACTAATTGAGGAGCAATATTTATACAACATCAAGACATATTTTTAGAATAATCATTACAATGCCATGTATGGCTTGCAATCAGATACGGGCACAGAAATCAGAATTTGAATAATACCAGGATAATCTTCACACAGTGCATAATAACATCATGCCTACAGATGCACATTCAACTAAAACTATTAAAAAGGCAAAGAGATTGGGTATCTGAGTAATCTTTACTCTAATGTTTATATCCAAATAAAAGGATATTCAAAAGAGAGAACCAGATAAATGAAAGGGAGAAAATCAGCAAGCAAATTTATATGTAGACAATTAGGCTTTAACTGTTTTTACAGACAAACCTTCTTTAGGATACACAACCCCAGTATCCCTTAAGGTCACAATATAAAACTTATAGCTGAGAATTTTCTGGCAGATATGTGGATAGACTCCATGGCAGATACCTGTACGCTAAAAGGCTAAGTTAATTTACCACATACACATGATCACAGGGGCAGAATAACTGCAAAAATGGAAGGACTGGAGACCCACAACAGGCATGCTTTGTACCCACTGAGGCCAGAAGGGAGTTCCAAATCCTACAGAACTGAACTTACAGATGTTTGTAAGCTGCCGCATGGGTGCTAGGCCTCAAACCCTGGTCCTGGAGATGAGTTGGTGCTCCTAATGACTGAGCCATTTCATCAGACCCTTTACTGTGCTTTATGCTCAAGGCACAGTAGCCCTAGATGGCCTGGACCTCTCTGTGTAAACAGTCCTCAAACTCAGTGGTCTGCCTCCTTTGCCTCCAGAGGGCTTGGATCTAAGGTGTATACTATCACTGTTGGTTTTCTGTCTAGACTCCACCCTCACAGTTACCTGGCAACAGCCAGGTATGTCTGTCCCACTATAAAAGGGACTGTTTGCCCTCTCCTCTTCTCTTACTCTCTTACTCTCTTTGCCCCCTTGCTCCCCCCTCTCCCTCTTACCTTCTTCCCTCTCTCCATGTGGCCATGGCCAGCCTCTGCTTCTCTACTCTCTTATTCTCTCTGTCTTTCTCTGCCTCTACTACCCTCTTAACTCCCCTCCCCATGCCCTAAATAAACTTTATTCTATACAATACCATCATGTGGCTGGTCCCTCAGGGGGAAGGGATGCCTTGGCATGGGCTTGCTGAGGCACCCCCTCCCCCCATACTTCACTACACCCCAATAGAACATATCTCAATGGCCCTTTATCTTTTTATAATAACAACAGTAACCCTTGGCCCTAGTGGAACTTAAAAAAGAAAAAAATCTTCCAAGTCATTTTCATCGTTCTGGCAGGTGGAGTGTGGTGAGGTTGCGTCTCCCACCATTTCCTAGGGGTGGCTGCTCCTGAGGCTGATCCACGGAGTCTTCAGAGGCCACGAAGCACAGTGGAAGCAAGGCTGGCAGAGCACAAACTTTGTTCAGACAGTGGTTAAAGGGATTAATTAGGAAAGATGCTAAGGAAATAGGGATTGCAGGTGACACTCTAGAGTGATATAGTTTGAATCGTTGAAGGCCTAAGGTCCTGGTACAGAAAGTGTAGACCTCTGTTGCGCCCACCTCGTCCGGCAAGGAAAAAATGCAACACAGTCGGATTCTTCTCAACAGCTTTATTCCAGGAACACCTCGATGCTATGGGAACCCCAGGAACCCAGGGAGGACTCCTTATATACACCCCAGCACTGGGGAGGGCTATGTGTCCTCCTGGGATTGGTCAGTCTGCCGGCACCTTAATTTGCATGCACCCACTCGGGAGGGGTTGGCGCCAGATTCGGGCTAGCGTCTGCGCAGTGGTGTTGGTAGAGACCATCTTTTAGGCGCCAGCTGCCTACATCTCCCCCTTTTTTGTTTAATAATATGTTGCTGGACTAGGTTTGGGCAAGTCTGTCCATCGGCCACGGCTCCTGTCTTAGGTCGATCCTTTCATGTCACAGCCTTACCCTATCGCCTAGGGTTACCCTATCACCTCCAGGCCCTGAGTCTTAGGTTGGTCTGTGCATAAGGAAAGTTGCCTGTCACTGGATACCGTGGATCTGTGTGACTACAACTGCCAGGGAAGACCAGAAGAGTGACTAACCTGCATTATTTTGCAAAAGGTTTGGAATGATTTTGATGTATATGCGGGGCCATTATCAGTTTTTAAACTATCTGGCTTTCCCCAAGCTGCCCAGGCTTCTAGGCAATGGCCAACCACGTTGCAGGATTTCTCACTGGACATGGGGGAGGCAAAAATGACATCTGAACAGGTGTCAATTGAAACATGAACATATTTTAATCTTCCAAATGCTGACATGAGTAACATCCATTTGCCACAGTTTTAGAGAAAGCAATCCACGAGGGTTAATACCAACATGAGGAGGGTGGTGAAATTGTACACACTGTGGGCATTGTAACACCACATCTCGTGCTGAGGCTCGAGAGATATCAAATTTCTGCTGAAGTGTGGCAGCAGGAACATGATACAATCGATGAAAATCTTTTGCAAGCTCCAGTGGGGTGGTGTGAAAAATAAATTTCATGCAAGTGCTAGTGTCCACTAAGGCATTTCTTTCAGCCATAGGGCCTGGCAAGGTAGAGTGAGCTCGAATATGTTGAATAAAGAATTTATGTGTTCTTTTCCAAATCAATTTTTGTAACTCTAATAAGATGGTGCACACAGGGCTGGTGGGTCTAATGGGTCCTGCAATTTCTAATGCATGCACTGCATTTACTACATAAGCCAAATCAGAGACCAGATTAAAAGATTCCTTAAAAGCTTTGAATACTTCCAACACAATTTTACATTCAGTAAGTTTCGGGGTGCCAGGATTGTATTAAAAAAGAACAGGTTTTTGAGAATTAACTACATAGGCACCAACACCTGTTTTAGAACCATCTGTATAAATATCCAATGCACCCGATATGGGTTTAGATGCTGTGACTTTGGGGAAAAAATCACTGGATGTTCACTAAAAAATTGTAGCAAAGGATCTTTGGGATAATGATTATCTAATTCCCCATCAAAACTACAGCGCAATAGGGCCCAATCATCTATCAAAGAACTTAGGATCTGTATTTGATTAGCATTATAAGGTGTAATGATTTTCTGAGGGGGTGCTCCAAAATGTTGAATACACGATTTAACGCCCAAAATCGCTAATTGAGCTACAGCATTGGGATAATATTCAAGGGTTTTATTGGGAGTCACATGAGGATAAATCCACAATAGAGGACCTGACTGCCACAATACTCCTGTTGGTTGATGGAATGTCTTCAAAATGCATAGGAGGATGTCCTCTCCTTCTTTCCATCTATACAGCTTGGCCTTTTCTAAACACCTTTCTACCTTTTCTAATGCTACTCGGGCCTCAGGAGTGAGAGCACGAGGTGACAAAAGCTGTGGATCGCCCTTCAATATATCAAAAAGAGGAATTAATTCAAAATTTGATAGCCTCGTATATGGATGAATCCAATTTATATCTCCCAACAACTTCTGGAAATCATTCAATGTTTTCAAATGATCTTTATGTAATTCTATCTTTTGAAGTGTAATAAAATGTGGAGTAATTCGAGCACTCAAGAGCTCTCCTAAATTTCCCATTTCAACTTTATCAGGAGCAATAAATAATTGTTTCATTTCTAATTCTTTTACTAGCTTAATATGGGCTTCATCTAAACTTTCTTTATTCTTTGAGGGAAGAAGGACATCATCTATATAATGTACTATCCTTAATTTTGGGAATGCATCACGGACAGGTTGTAGGGCTTCTACAAAAAGCTGACACATAGTAGGACTGTTTGCCATCCCTTGAGGCAAAACTATCTATTGATACCGTTTATCAGGCTCTTCATTATTCACAGAAGGAAGAGTAAAGGCAAAGCGCTCGCTATCACACAATGCAAGGGGAATAGAGAAGAAACAATCCTTCATATCAATGATTATAATAGGCCACTCTTTGGGCAAACTAGAAAGTAGGGGCAGACCCCTCTGTATGGGGCCCGTAATCTGCATTTGATTATTAATGGCTCGAAGATCATGCAGGAGCCTCCATTTGCCTGATTTTTTCTTAATCACAAATCTGGGTGTATTCCAAGGTGATTGGGAAGTTTTAATATGTCCTAATTTCAATTGTTCCTCTACTAATTCTCTGGCACCTACTAATTTTTCAGAGGAAAGAGGCCATTGAGGAACCCATACAGGCTCCTCTGTTTTCCAAGTAATGGGTATACCACCCTCAACGGCCCCTAGGAAAAACCCAATCCCTTTTTATCTTCTTTGAACTTTGCAGGCACTGGCATAGTCATGCCTTGTAATGACTTTCCTAACCCTTTTCCTGGAGTGTAGCCCATACTAGACATAATTTCTCGGGCTTGTGGGGAATACTCATTAGTTAGTCTAAGATCCGTTTTGGTTAAGACATCCCTACCCCATAGGGTCACAGGAATATCCACAATATAAGGAAAAAATTTTCCTGACTTACCTTCCTCATTTTTCCAAGTCAATTCCTTAGCACTTATAAGGGGAGCAGTCTCATAAACCTAGACCACGGAGGCTTTGAGATGATGTTTGCAAGGGCCACTTTGACGGCCAATCATGAGTGGAGATAATACTGCGATCTGCACCTGTGCCTAACAACCCCAGAAAGGATCGTCCTTCAATCTCCAAAGTTAACATGGGGCGATCTCCTAATTCCATTGATAAGAAAGTGAACCGAGAACCTGTAGAACCTAGTCCACTCTCTCCTCTTATTTTATTATTTGCTAGAAAATATTTATGCAAACTTGGCAACAGTAATAATTGAGAAATTCTATCTCCTGGGGAGATAGCTGAAATGCCACTGGGGGAGGCCACTAAGATTTTCACAATCCCCGTATAATCTGGATCAACCACTCCAGGGGTAATTTGTAATCCTTTTAAAGCAGAAGATGAGCGGCCAAGCAATAGTCCTACAGTATCTTTGGGAAGGAGTCCTTTAAAATCTGTATCTATGGGCTGTACCCCCATCTGTGGGGTTAGTATGAGTCTGGTGGTAGAGTGGAGGTCCAATCCTGCGGAGCCAGTAGTGGCTCTCTGTGGTCTCTCGGATGATGGAGAGACAGCCAAGGTTTCTTCTGGTCTTTCTGAAGAGCCCCATATATTTGAGGGCCCTGGGGACATGGGCCCACTGTCCATTTTTTGGCCTAGTGCCAAAAAACCATATCCTGCTTGTAATGGTCGGCCTTCTATGTCCTTTGTTGATCTGCACTCATTAGCCCAAATGTTTTCCTTTTCTACATTTATGGCATATTCCTGGCTCTCTAGGTTTATCTAATGGAGTCCTTTTCTCATTTTCAGGGCACTGTCTTCTAAAATGTCCTCTCTGGCCACATTTATAACAAATATCATTATTAGATCTACCCAATTGTACCACAGCTGCCGCCAGGCCTGCATTGGTTAACAGGCTCCCTAGTTCTCTGCAAACCTTCATCCAAACTTCTAAACCTTTATGTTTATAGGGTGTAATAGCTGCTGTACACTCCTTAGTGCATTGCTCATACACTAGCTGTTTTACCAAAGGCATAGCTGTATCAGGGTCTCCAAAAATTCTAGCGGCTGCTTCAACGAGGCGTGCTACAAAGTCTGAAAATGGTTCTGTGGGACCCTGCAAGATTTTTGTAAGATTGCCTGAGACTGCGCCTTTGTTCAGCAATGCCTTCCAGGCTTTGGTAGCTACCTCATTTATTTGGGCATAGACAGCTTCAGGATAATTTGTTTGATCTAAAGCAAAATGTCCTAAACCCAGAAGCATGTCTGCATCCCAGTGTCTCTGAGGATCTTGTCCTGTGGCTAAATTTGCTGCTGCCTGACTGTTTGCATATTCATAGGACAAGGACTTCCAGTCTAAATACTGTCCAGACGAAAAACAAGCCCGAGTAATATTATTCCAGTCCCTCTGGGTGAGGCAATATCTAGCAAGTGCCTCGACCTGTGCAACTACAAAAGCTGCACTCACCCCGTAGGTACAGACTGACTCAGCCAGTTGCTTAATAGTTTTAAAATCTATTGGCTCATGATACCATCGTCCCTGGCCATCTAAGAAGACAGGGAAAGTCAGTCCAACTTCCTTCCAAACCTCTGGGCAAAATGAGGTACCTTGTTTACCAGCTTTTGTGGATTCCTTTTTCCTGTATACTCAGGGTTAAGAGGTGGAGCAGTCGGCACTTTCAATTTTACTCTTTTGCCAGCCGACCCCCCCCCCCCTTATTTTAAAGGATTGGTTTTGTATGACCAATCTGGATCATACCTATCCCTCTCATACCAAGCTGCCTCTTCTTCTAGGTCAGCTTCCTCATCTTTATCAAGCTCTGAGTCACTGGAGTCAGAACTTGCTGAACTTATTGTTAAGTTTTTTAATGAAGGATATATTTTTGCTATTTCCTTTTCTTTCTCATTATTTCCTTTTCCTTTTGAATTTGCCTTTTCTCCCTTCTCCTTTTCTCTCTCTTTTTCTCCCCTTTTCTTTCTTTTGCTTATGCGTTTCCTATCTTCCTCTGACATACTTTCTTGTTGTTCCGTAAGAATTTTCTGACCTGCCTTAACTACTTCTATCAAACAAAAGCAGAGGCCAGAAATTACAAAAAATGAAACAACAACGATAAGAGCTACCCACACTGGGTACATGGGTGAGAAAAACATATCCCTCCTTTTAACCGGGGATCAATTTGGGAGACTTACGGGTACCACCGTTCCTCAGCTGAAGAGTTCTGAATCCACGAGATCCTCGGGTCCCCGTGCCAGCCACCAATTTGTTGTGCCCACCTCGTCCAGCAAGGAAAAACGCAACACAGTTGGATTCTTCTCAACAGCTTTATTCCAGGAACGCCTAGATGCTACAGAAACCCCGGGAACCCAGGGAGGACTCCTTATATACACCCCAGCACTGGTGAGGGCTATGTGTCCTCCTGGGATTGGTCAGTCTACCGGCACCTTAATTTGCATGCACCCGCTCAGGAGGGGTTGGCGCCAGATTCGGGCTAGTGCCTGCTCAGTGGTGTTGGCGGAGACCGGCACCAGAAACCGGCGCCATCTTTTAGGCATCAGCTGCCTACATCTGTCTAAGCTGGAGATGCCTTTAGGGTGTGAGGACAACCAGAAGGAAGTTAGTTATCAGGGATATGCTTCTGAAGAGAAAATGGGACAGCAAGCTCTAGCCGCTCATGATGCACTGCCCAAGGCAATGAGGCCAAACAACTGGGAGCTGGAGTCTCTGATACTGTTAGTCACCTTTCTATTGCTGTGAAGGGACACCACAACCAAGGCAGCATTTAACTGGAGGCTGGCTTACAGTTTCAGAGGCTTAGTCCGTTATGGCCATGGCAAGAAGCAGCATCCATGGAGCTGGAGCAGTAGCTGAGCGCTACATCCCAATCAGCAGGATGAGAGAGAGAGGGACAGGGAGGGAGAGGAGGTGAGAGGGAGGGTGAGGGGGAAGGGAGAGGGAGGAGAGAGACTGGGCCTGGCATAGGTTTTTGAGCCTCAAAGCCCACCCCAAGTGCACACTGCCCACAACAAATCCATGCCTTCTCCAACAAGGCCACACCTCCTAATCCTTTCAAAGAGTTTCACTTGCTGATGATTAAACATTCAAACAAACGAGCCCCTGCGGACCATTTTTTTTAAAGTTTTCTATTTTATTTTTATTTATTTTATTTATTTCTTATTTATTTTATTTATATGAGCACACTGAAGCTATCTTCAGACACACCAGAAGAGAGCATCAGATCCCATCACAGATGGTTGTGAGCCACCATGTGGTTGTTGGGAATTGAACTCAGGATCTCTGAAAGAGCAGTCAGTGCTCCTAACCACGGAGCAATCTCTCTAGTCCCTATCCATATGTTACTGAAGTGGAAATTTCTCGTTTCTTTGTAGACTCAGTTAGGTCATAGTGATGTTTTGCTGGGGCAGACAAGTGAGAGGACATGTGCTGTCTGGAAAGAATATAAATATGACCACAAACGGTGGACAAGGCTCGTGCTTGGTTCGCCTTCGCACCGATTCGCTAGTCTCCGCTGATGATGCTCTGGCACTGATTGGCCTTGCACCACATTGTTAATCTTTGCTTGTTGTGACTTCCTAGAAAGTAACTCACCAAAGAACTGTAATATTCCAGTGGCTTCTTGCTACTTCCACAAACTCATGAGCTGGCAGAGCCTCGAGATTTATTTTGGATCGAGCTGCTGCTGATTCGTGTATGGTGTCTGCCGAGTGGTCTGGACTGCTGCTGCTGCTGCTGCTGCTGCTGCTGCTGCTGTGTGTGTGTGTGTGTGTGTGTGTGTGTGTGTATGTTATCTGCTGATTGGACTGGATTACAGCTGCTGATTCATGGTTGGTGATTTGATATTAGACTGAACTGCTGATATCCTGACAATGAAGACTAGAATCACCCCCAAAGAACTATTTCTAAACAGGTCTACTTCTCCCATGTCCTAATAACCTTTCTTTTCCACTACCTCTGGGTGGTGGGCTAGAAGGGAGGTTAAAGCATTTGAGAACCCCTGTTAAAGTAGGATTTTGGAAAATCTAAGCCTGCATGCTACTCCATGACCTCTATAGGCTTGGAGCCATATCATACTGCAAAAATGTATTCAGTACAACTTTGAAAGTCCCCATAGTCTATCACAGTCTCAAAACTACTTAAAAGTCCAAAGTCTCTTCAGAGGTTCATGGCAATTTTTTTTTTTTTTTTTTTTTTTTTTTTGGTTTTTCGAGACAGGGTTTCTCTGTGTAGCCTTGGCTGTCCTGGAACTCACTTTGTAGACCAGGCTGGCCTCGAACTCAGAAATCCGCCTGCCTCTGCCTCCCGAGTGCTGGGATTAAAGGCGTGCGCCACCACGCCCGGCGGTTCATGGCAATTTTAACTGTAAATTTCTGTAACATCAAAATAAAAAAGCAGATCACTCACTTCTAATATACAATGGTACATAATATATATTACCATTTGGTTGTGAGCAAGGAAGTAAATATAACAAAAGTTTTGATATAACAAAAGTTTGTTCTTTATCATGCCGAGGGTCATCACACAAAGTTTACACTCTGAGTTTCTAACTACAGCCCTGAGTCTATCTCCCTAAGGCTGCTCACCTGTGTGGTGTGTCTTAACCAAAGGTAGGGTTCAGTCTCTAATAGTAGTCTGTGATCAAGGGTCAGGATCTTGGGGGAAGACTCTCCAGCTGTAAGGCTGAGCGAGGTGGTGCACAAAGCATCGCTCTTGGTGTCTGCTTATGTCCCACACAGAGGGCATCGTGGGGTTCTAGGACTGTGTCTGGTTATCTTGGGTAAGTGATGTCGCTGGCTTCTGATGATCAGATGTAGTCTTGGAGGTAGTGGGGTTCCTGATTAAGCTATTTTTACATGTCTAAAAGCCCTTTTTTTCCTACTACATTCACCACACATTCCAAAAGGGAGGAAATGGGGTACAGTGAGGAAATACTGGACAAAAGCAAGTCCAAACCAGCAGAACAGACTCCACATTTTGTATCGCCAGGTCTGAGGTCAAAGTGCTCATCACATCTCTTCCTCTTTGTTGACTGAAACACACTTCTCTCTCTTGGGTTGGTTCCATGCCGGTCTGCAGTTCTCCTTGTTGGTATTCTATGACCAACATAGTGGGGGTTTCCATCACAACCCAGCCTTCACTTTCACAGCTTCCTGTAATGCCCCTTGAAGCCTCCATGCAGGGACACCCCTGATACATACCTGGCCTCAGTGGCTTCCCTTAGCTGAAGATTCCACAACCCTTTTCTAGTATTCTTAACTCCAAAGCCAGAACCACGTGGCTGAAGCCACCAAGTTCTATTGTTTGGTGGGACTGGAATACGGTCCCCTTGTTCACTGACAGTTACATCAACTTCTGTTGCTAATGGTCTCCTCCACCCTTAAGCTGTTCTGTGCTCCTTTTTATAAATTGGATGCTTCGCTGGGTAGGGTCTTGCCCTGAAGTCAGCACTACCTTTATTCCATTTGGTAGAAGACTTTTCTTTAAACTTATTATCTCGCGAGCACTGCACTTAGCTCCATTATATTTCCTGGTGTTCCCTTTCAATATTCATAAGAGTGATTACCAATAACTGAATGGCACAGTCAATATTATGAAATCTCTGCCAGTGTCATTTATCCAAAACTCAGCTTAGCTTCACGGAGATCTTTAGGACAAAGGCAAAAGGCAGGTATACTCGGAGAAAATACCATAAGAGCAGTCTCTTACTAACATTACTAAGTAGGCCACTTACTAACATTCTTCCCTTCTGAGACTTCTTGAGCAGGGCTCCCATGGCTCAAGTCACCTCCAACACTATCACGTGCTCCTACTGGGATGGGCTATTAAGCACTGCTTAAAGCATCCAATCACTTTTCTAGTCAAAGTCCCAAGTCCACATTCTGCCAAGTGTCAGGCCTGTCAGAGCCATACCCCAGGCCCTGGCACCAACTCTGTCTTAGTCACTGTTCTATTGCAGTGATGAGACACCGTGACCAAAGAAACATTTAATTAGAGGCTTGCTTACAGTTTCAGGGAATTTGTCCATTATCATCATGTGGTTCCCCATGGCAGCAGGCAGGCAGGCATGGGGCTGCAGTAGCTGAGTACTTTCATCTTGATCCATAGGCACAAATTGAGAGCTAGTTTCTGAAAGCAAGCTGAGAGAGACTGGGTCTGGCATAGGTTTTGGAAAGGCAAAGCCAACCCCCAGTGACACACTTTCCAATAAGTCTGTACCTACTCCAACAAGGCCACATCCACGTCAACAAGGCCACATCCACGTCAACAAGGCCACACCCACCCCAACAAGGCCACACCTACTTCAAGAAGGCCACACCTCCTAATCCTTACAATAAGTTCCATAACCTGGTGACTAAACCTTCAAATGGTCAAGCCTATGGGGTGCACTCTTACTCAAACCACAACGGAAACCAAGAGCCAAAAGAAATGTTCCCACCTTTCATTTTGTTGCATGTATGAAACGCTGACTAACATGCATGGTCAGGGAAAGTAGAAAGGTGCTGAGAACTGTGTCATGTGAAGAGGCACTCAAGCTTCATGATGTTCCTTCATCATGCTGTTCCTTCATCATGCTGCACAGTGATCGCAATAACAGTGATGTTGTAACAAGTGACTAGAGGCAGATCCGGCTGGATCATGGAGAAAGAAGCCGAGAATATTTACTTTTCAGAAATGAGTCTTATCAGGAGAGTCTCATGACCATAGGAGGGGAACATGGTCGGGCCTTGAGGTGGGAGAGCATTAGGAGAGACAAGCATCTCATCATAGGCAGCAGCAGGGCCTTAAAGGGAAGAGGGGCTTCCCTTTAAAACACAGAGGGCAGCTCCATCAACTGAGAGTGCTTAAAGTAGAAGATCAGGAGAGATAGCCACCGTGTTGGATGTGGAGGGGACCCGAAGGAGAAGGAGCCTTCAGGAAAACAACCCTAACAAAGAGGATGTTCTGACTTTTCTACGTGTCTGGAAGCTAGTGGGAAGTTCATACCACATGATTCAGTCTGGTTTAGTCTACATGACTCCACACATGGCTGGGTACTGGGCAGAACTATAAATCTCACTTGCAGTTTTGAGGGGAAAGGGCTGTAAGGTCCCAACATGGAAAGACTTTATAACTCTGCCCCAGAGGGAGAAGGCTGCAGGAGTGTGGCCTGATATCTCCACATTGTCACATTTCAGAGGGACCGACATCTTAGAGTGGCAGCCATGTCTAATGACACTCTGTGCTTTTAACTACACAACTGAATGGGATAAAGAGGACACACAATTATTCCAGTGACTTAAGGCTGTGCTCACCAGTCTCAAGCGGGCGCTCGGGATGCCTGCTAATCATACTGTATTTGCCTAGTAACTTGACTTTTCAGTACCCACAAGTATTCCATGCCCTCTCCTTCTTCGTCTCCCTCTCTGCAGACTTTCTCTCTGTTGTAGCTCAGGCTGACCTGAAATTCACATTGTATTTCAGGATATCTTAAAAGTTGAGATCCTTCTGTCTCTGCTGACAGAGGTTAGGATTATAGATGTACACCGTGATGCCCGGGCCTATGTATTACTTACTTTTATTGTTGCTCTAATAAAATACCATGAGCAAAGCAACTTAGAGAAGAAAAAGTTCACTTGGGATTTATGGCTCCAGCAGGAGAATCTGTAGCGAGAGGGAGGCAGGGCAGCAGGCAGTGGAAGCAGGAGGCTGAAAGATCACATGTTCAACAGCAAGCACAAAGCAGACAGAACAAGCCAGAATCGGGTGAGGTTATATACATAGCGAGTCCCCCCCCCCCCCCCCCCGTGATATGCTTCCTCCAGCAAGAGTCAAATACTGTCAGATGGGGACTGAGTATTCAAATGTTTGAGCCTCAGGGGGAGGGGGACAGCAATTCTCATCAAACCAGCACACTCTATTTCCTTTTGAAGCTCGGTTTAGCTTTCAATAGCTGCTGAGCATCATCCAGTGCCAACCACTGTCCTGCATACTGATGGGAAGTAAACATCACGGGCTTTGCTTCGAGGGGAAGAGACAAAGATGTATGAGGCTTTATATGATTCGAAGTGCTATGGAGAAAAAGATAATGGAAAGGAGGATGACAGAGATGGCGGGTACACAGAGTCATCTAAGGCGGTAAAGCCTTTGCCTTTAATATACAACGTCTCCTAAGACGTGGTAAATATAAGAATAGATGCCTTTAATATATACAGATTCTTCTAAGATGCAGTAAAGCTTTTGCCTTCAACTCTGAGTAAGTTTGTAGGCAGGGATGGTCAGAAGCTGAAGAGCAGCATGATCAGCTTGGGTTTGAACGAGCACAGGTATGAAGGCCACCACTCGGGAGACTAGACAAACCCGGTACCCGAGCCTGATCACCTCTGTCTCCTGCTCATCCTCTGTCGTTGCCTGGCCTCTCATTCAGCATTTTAGTGGGAATTACATGATCTCATTTTCAAACAGGGCTCTCATATACAAATACAAATGTGCCAAATGTTTATTAACTCTTACCTTTCGCTAGGGAAACTAAACAAATGTCTACTCACTCCAGATAGGGCCCCAACATTAGAGCCAAGTAATGCTTCCAACCAAGTCCAAGTTGGTGGTTCAGTGAGCTTACTGGGTGTCTTAGATACTGTTCCATTGCTGTGAGGTGACACCATGACCAAGGAAATCTTATCAAAGAAAGCATTTAATTGGGGTTTGCTTTACATTTTCAGAGGGGAGTCCATGACCTTCGTGGCGGGGAGCATGGCAGCAGGCAGGCATGATGCTACAGTAGCTGAGAGCTTAAATCTGATCCACAGGCACAAGAGAGGACCCAAGGCAGAGAGACTGGGCCTGGTGTGCGTTTTTCAAACCTCAACATCCACTCCCAGTGACACACCTAACCCTTCCACTAACTAGAGATCAGTCATTCAAATACATGAACCTGTGAGGGCTGTTCTCATTCAAACCACCACACTGGGCTTAGTTACAAAGCATGGGTGAGGGATTAACTTCAGACATCTGGGTTACCACAAAGTTCCACACCACCACTGCTACGTTCACTCCAGTGAAGTCTGCTTGACAGGCTGAGAGGCCTGGAAGCACTCACGAGGCAGAGTTTCAAGGAAACTCAACCTCCTGGAACCTTGGCATTCTCATAACCCGTATACTCACACCCTATCCCTGCGTTAGTCTGGTGTATGGATCCATGTGTTCTCTTTCAGTATTGCTTTATTATAAGTGCCTTTAAAGATTGAATTCTGACATAGGTAAGCCTCCACCAGTGTTCCAACGTCCTAGAAAATCCTTGAAGCCGATGAGCTTGGAATTCAGTAGGAATTCAGTAAGAAGGTTACCTATTCAGTAGCATTCAAATTTACTTCTAGCAGAGGCTGTGAAACTAATTAGGCATTACAAAGAATGGAGCTAGAATAGCTCAGGGCTAGTCTGCAGAGTGATTACTTAGGACAGTTGCCAGTCTCACCCAAACAAGGGAATACACAATGGCCTAACTAACAGGTGGGTTTACCATGAAAGAGTTAGGGAATCCCCCTGAGACAGGAATCTTCACTACAGCCAGGTATAGCAGGCTACATTGCATATTAGAAGCAAGTTGGTGAATTCTTCTGACAAATGGAGATTCCCCACAGATACTTAAAAGAACAGCCAAGTTACACTTATGCAAGAATTTATCAAGGCCTAAGGAAATAGGGGGTTTGTGGTATTGCATTATTCATGAGAAGGTCGGCTAGTGCAGAACCCCCTGGTGCTAGCTTTCACAAGGCTCAAAGGAGTAGCACAAATTGTGACTAGGGTGTGAAATCCTTACCTGTCATTAGCTGACCCTAGGCAGGGCTGTTTTATCTGTACCGTAAATATTACCTGGTTCCTGTCAGTCCTTTTGAAGTCATTCCTCTGTTTTGTGTCAGATAACTTCAATGTACTTTGCCTGCTGTGACATTCTACCCCTTTGTTTTCTGTATTATATAAGACTGGTGTTCACTTTGTGAAAATACACTCAGATTCTACACACTCTCTCGTGTTGCTTCTGTTTGTCATTCACCGACTCCTTCGCCCACTTGCCACCAGAGACCCATTCCACGCAGGTAGGAGACCCAAAAAGGGGATAGTTTGCTGCACATCACAGATGACAACCGAATAGAAGCTGTGTCACAGAACCCCACTTTTACTTAAACTTTGCTTCCTGGAAACTCTGACATCCCCCAATATCACTTGCAGTAGGGGGGTTTAGAGAAGGAGCAATTAGGAGTAATGCTGGACTCACAATATGGGGCCCTGTGACCCAACCCTCCGTCCTTCTATTAGAGAGCATCACTAGCTCCATTACCATCCCCACAGGCCTAGCTATCACTACACTGTTTAGCTGGACTAGTTGCCATGGCTACAGAGCCACTGTCTAATCCAAGATGGTAGTCATGTTATGCCCAGAGGAAAAAGCGATACTATAGCATTAATACATTTATAACTCACAAATTCAGCATAGGCATGGAGAAAAAGAAACTTGGCTGTGCACACCATGTCGGGATGAGCTGCAGCTGCCACAATCCCCAAAGCAATGGGGTTTCTCTGTAGTCTGAAGGCTCCCTGGTGATAAGCCAGAACAAACCTTCTCTATATGAGCTGGTGTGTCTTGCATATTTGTTACAGTAACAGATGTAGAACATTGCTACAGAGAAGCAGCCATTAGACTGGACCAGACTAAGTCACACAGTGTGAGACTTCCCACCAGCACCCTTGGATTTAGAAAAGCCAGGGTGCCCTCATCTGTTTGGAGTGTTTTCTGAAAGCTCCTTCTCGCTCCAGTCCCTCCACATCCAACACGGTGGCCATCACTCTCCTTTGGAAAGGAGCTCCTCTGTGTGTTTTAAAGGAACCCCCCTCCTCCCTTTAAGGTCCTGCTGCCACCTCTGATGTGAGACATGTCTCTCCTAATGCTCACCTGCCTCAAGGCCCAACCATGTTCCCCTCCTGTGGTCATGAGTAGCTCTCCTGATAAAGTTCATTTCTGCTTCTCCCTCCAACACCCTCACCCCCTCCCGTCCCACAGCTCTGACTTCTAATACATTTAACACCATGGCAAAGAATTTGGACGTATTTCATCCATGCCCCGATACTTTGTGGAAGATTGAGCCTAAAGGTGATGCATTAGTTTACCTGGGAAATTCCGGAGGATGCAGCATTTAGGCAGCAGAATATTACCAGCTTCTCTCAGCCAAATATATACTGAGAACCAGGATTACAGAGGAGCAGGGTAGAAACATGTAGAAGAAAATCTGCAGCTAGGCCTGCAATAGGGCAGGTTTACAGATGCTACCAAGGAGTGTGTGTTGCTAAAGAGATTCACATTGTCAAAAAGAAGCTAAATCTGTTTCACTGGGAACAAAAGGAAAACGATCTTCAGGCTCTCCCAGCAATTGGCCAGACCTCACTCAGGCAGGCCCAGAGATCAAGAAATGAAAATTTGCTTCAGAGTCTTTGGGGATGAGTCTTTTGACCCAGAGCCACAGAAAGCCCTGTTTATCAGACACTCCTGGGTCTGTCTTTGGCTATGTGCATTTGGCAAGGCATCCAGGTGCTATTGTGGTACAGCCTGCACAGTGCTGAAGAGACTGGGGTAGCAGAATCAACTCCACTTTGCTTATAAGACTCTACTCTAAGTTAACTTGCCCTTAGAGAGGCATGGCCCCCACCCTTGATGTCTGAGAAAAATCATGAAATGTTCCTGGCAGTAGCAAAATAGACAGGGCAGCTGCAGATAGCTGATAACAACAGAGTAGGCTACGAAAACATAAGTCTTTCTTAGGTCAAAGTGCTTATTTTTATGTATGCTTCCTCCTTGTGGTTTAACCAGGTGCTGTAAACCAATTAGCTTAAAGGCCTTTAGCCTCTCGTAACGCCAAAGCTTGGAAACCCTTGCTTGTGTGTGTGTGTGTGTGTGTGTGTTTTTCCTTTATAAACCCACTTCACCTAGACCTGGGGGACACTCTCCTATCCTGTTGCATCAAGAAGGTTTGTGCCCCAAGCTTGAGCTTGAATAAAGACTCTCATGTGCTTGCATTGGAGTTGTGGTTCCTGGTGGTCTATTTGGGGTTTTTGCAATCTGGGCACAACAGTGCCAGATCTCGGTGTGGTCCACCCAGGGCTGTTAGACATCCAGTCACCTGGAGGAAGTTAGAGATGCCAGGAATGTGGAATGTCTGCCAAGGAAAGACTCAGACAAGTCTAAGAGAGAGGCAATGTGGACTACAACCTGTGAAGACCACCCAAACCCACTGGAGCCTGATTCCTGCCACCGCATTTTCCCAAATGTTGGACATGGATATCTAGGACTGCACGTTTCCCCCTTTGACCTGTTCTCCATCAAGAAAGGAATATCTTGGAAGTATGTAAGTTCTCTTTTTATTTCTATAGAGAAGTGTCCCAGCCTGCGGGACAGTCGAACAGGGTCTGAGGAACCACCTGTGGAGAGAATGAAGGGCAAGAAACACAAGGATGGACAGCAAGTTTGATTGATCAAGCTGTCAAATTTTTATTATTCCCAGGCAGGTCTTATGCCCACAGAAGCAGGGTATGGGGAGGGGGATAACACAGAATCGCTTTGTTTCTGGGGGAATGCACCTGTTCCCAAAAGCAGGATATTGGCTAGGTAAAAAGTTCAGCAGGAGAAACAGAACAGAATGGTTTGCTAGGTACCTGTCCACAAGATCTATAGCTATTTGTTCTTAACTGGGGGTAGTACTTTCCCATAAAGGCCTCAACTTTTTTCCACAGAAATCTCAACTAAACTAATACTTTTCCACTAAGGCCAAAACTTTGTAAGTAAGCACTTATGGCTGACAAGGCAGTTAACATTCAAACAGCGTCGCTCCAACAGAGAAGATTTTAGATTTAACTTTTTGGTTTTGAGATGTATTTATTTTTTAAATTGTGTGTGTGTGTGTGTGTGTGTGTGTGTGTGTGTGTTGCTCACAGAGGCCTAAGGTGTTAGATTCCCTTGAGCTACAGTCACAGGCAGTTGTGCTGGAAACCAAACCCAGGTCCTCTGGAAGACTAATACTTGCTGTTAGCTGGCTATCTGTCCAGACTTGTTCTTTCATTCACCATCCGAACAGTAGAGTCTCCTCTAAAGGCTCACGTGTTAAAAGCCTAATGTTCAACATTATTGGGAGGTGGGGGTACTTCTCAGTGTGTGAGGTCTTGGGGGTGTGTCCCAGGAGGTGTGACCCTGGTCCCCCTTCTTTCCTATGACGTAAATGACTTTGCTCTGTTCCAGGCTCCTCAGCATGGTGTGTTGGCTCACACAAGCCCAACACGTGGGACCAGTTAACCTCACACTGACACCTCCAGTCATGAGTCCAGATGAAACATTCCTCTGTGTAAGTTGACTTATTGCAGGCATTTGTTGTACTAAATGGAAGCCGGAGGACCACGGTGGGCTTCTCGCCTTTCCCCTTTGCTAGCATTTGACAGTATAACCGTGCAGGCAAGAAGCTAGAGATGACCAGAATTTAGGCAGTGGTTTTACTTTCTATTACTTGGTTTCCATTTACGACCTCTCTTGTGATCTTACTTATACATTCACTTATGGTATAAGCTCATTAGAAATAAAATCATTTCTGATAAGCACCAATTAATCTTAGTCTCTTGATGTATGTGTGGTATGCATGCATATATGTGTGCATGTTTGCATTTGTATGGGTGCATGTGATGTTATGTGTGGTGCATGTGTATGTGTGTACATGTGTATGTGTGGGTGTGTATTGTGTGTGCATGTGTATGCGAGTGTGCATGTGTATGTGTTGTGCATGTGTATGTATGGGTGTGTGTTATGTGTGTACATGTGTATGTGTGGGTGCAAGTGTATATGTGGGTGTGTGTTATGTGTGTGAATGTGTGTGTGCATGTGTATGTGTGTGTGCATGTGTATGTGTATGTGTGGGCGTGTGTTATGTGTGTGCATGTGTATGTATGGGTACATGTATATTGTGTGTGCATATGTATGTGTGTGTGCATGTGTACATGTGGGTGCATGCTGATGTAAAGCCTGAGGTGATGTGAGGTGCTTTTCTGATGGCTCTCCTCTTCATATATTGAGACAGTGACCCTTGCTGAGCAGAGAGTCTCAGCTGGTCTGGCTAGCTGCTGGCTTTCTCAGGCTATTTCCTGTTCCTTTCAGGTAGGCTGCCAGCTCACACAACTTTTACATGGCTTCTGAGAGTATGAACTCCGGTCCTCACATCTGTACAGTGTATTGGCTAATTTTTGTCAACTTGATTCAAACTGAAGTCACCTAGGGAGAAAGAAACTCCCGTTGAGGAATTGCTTTCATTAGATTGGGCTGTGGGACATTTTCTTGGTTGGATGGCTGATGTGGGAGGGCCCAGTACACTGTGGGCAGGGCCAGTGGTCCTTTGTGTAAAAGGTCTTAGCAAGCCTGGGAAGGCGCCAGTAAGCAGCATCCTCCCATGGGCTCTACTTGAGTTCCTGCCTCCATGATCTATGTGGGAGTGTAAACCAAAACCAACCCTTCCCTCCCCAAAGCTGCTCTTAGTTACGGTGTTTCATCACAGCAACAGAAGCCAAACCACGACATACAACTAGGACACACAAGTGATTTCTGTCCCTGCTGACCCAGCTCCCAAGTCCCTCAGAGGGCTGGTCCTCCCACATCAATCACCAACCAAGAAAATGCCCCACAGGCTTGCCGAAGGGCTGATTTTACCAAGGCACTTTCTCAATTGAAGTTCACTCAGGTGACTCTAGCTTGGGTCAAGTTGACAAGAACCAGCCTGAACGACTCCTAACTCTGAATCCTTGGCAGGCATTGCATCTGCAATTTAAATACTCTCTGGGCACCTCAACCACAACCATCCTGAGTGGCCAGTTTCAGCTGGATTCACAGCTTCTGTGTCCTTCCCAATGCTCTCCCTTCCCTGTGTCCCTGTCCCTAACCATGGCACTACCATCTGCCTGGTTATCTTAACCTATACAGGCCAAAATACCCACTGGTTCTCATTCTTCCTGGATCATAGTTCTTTAGTCAAACCTCTCTTTCCCACCAGACATACCTCAGTGTCTTTTATACAGTTTCTGTCTTCTACTTTAATGACACACTCTCAGTTTTATGATGTAGGGGCTGGGGAGTTACATATTGTTGCTAGAGTTCTCTACCTAAAACGCTCACTGTAACTCTGTTAACAGTTCTTGTTGCCCATAGGCTGAAGGGAAAGCATTTGAGAAAGTCCTAGGCAGGTGGTTCAGGTTTAGCTCCATCCCTGCGGTCCATCAGTGCAGCAACAGCAGTTTCAAGCAACAAGAGCGCACAGCTGCAGCCATAAGATAAGAGTCCTTTCTTCTACTAGCTGCTGCTACTCTCTCCTAGGATGCTGTAAGCTGCTAAGGAATCCTGCTCACCCTGTAAGACTTCAAAGAACTCCTCCTCCTGGAAGAAGTTTCTGACTCACCTCTAAGCCCAGCAGACAGCTTCTTTATAATGCCCCCCTAAATACTACTGCAGCGGCTCCTGTAAGCTTGATTTAGTCCTGCTACACACATTTATTGTTCTTTCCAAACCATTTGCTTTAATTTTGTGTATGTGTCTAGGCATACCTGTGGAGGTCAGTGGACAACCTGGGAAGTCTCTTCTACTGTGTCCTTGGGGTTGGTAGTAAGCATCTTTACCCGGCTCAGGGGGATCTTCCTACTCACTGTTCTATTGCTGTGAAGAGACACCATGACCAAGGCAACATATAGAAGAAAGCGTTTGACTGGGGGCTTGTTTGCAGTTTTAGAGAGTTAGGCTACTGCATCATGGCAGTAAGCACACAGTAGCAGAGAGCTTTACAGCCTGATCCACAGGCAGGGAGACGGAGAGAGAGTGATAGACAATCAGGCAAATACATACATGCATGCATGCATACATACACACACACACAGACAAAGACACTGGGCCTGGCATGAGCTTTCAAAACCTCAAAGCCAACTCCCAATGACACCTCTTCCAGCAAGGCCATGCCTCCTAAATCTTCTGTAAGCAGTATGTTACTAGGGAGTAGACATAGAAATATATGAGCCTATGGTGGCATTCTCACTCAGACCAGGACATGATGATAACTGCAGAGTCTCAGACCTTTGAACACTTGGTCTCCCGTTGGGGCACTGTTTGCCAAGGTTTAGGAGGTACAGCCTTGATGCGGCGTCACTGGAGGTGGGCTCTGAGAGTGTAAAGACTCCCACAATTCCCATTCGTGCTCAATGTTTAAGATGTGAGTTCTCAGTATCCTGCTCCAGCCTGTTGCTGCCTCCCCTGCTGCTGTGGATGCCAGCCCCCTGGAACCATGAACATAACACCTGCTGAACCACCTTGCTGGATGGCCCTACAATGCTTTTTTCCTATCCTATTCTTTTTTTCGTTCTTTCTCTTTTTAATTAATTAATTTTTTACACTCCATATTTTATTATGCCCCCCAACTCTCCGACTGATCCACATCCTGTACCTCCTCCCCACACCTCTGTCTCCACGTGATGTCCCCACCCCCCACATCCTATTCTTGAGCACAACATTATATCCTGGACTATTGCTTTATTCCAGTGTCTACTGCAATGACTTATTAATAGCCTTTCTTTTGATTTGTTATTATGGTTCTCTCTCTCTCTCTTTCTATCTCTCACGTCTCTGGGTTGACAGAATGCTTGCTTGCTTAGCACACACCAGGCCCTGGGTTTGGTCTCCAGCACCACAAACATCTGGCATGGGGGTACATGCTGGCACTTTCAGCAGGGAGGCAGGAGGATCAGAATTTCAAGGCCATTCTCTGGTATATCGCAAACATGTTTCTTAGTGTGTTAGAGACTAGCCTGAGCTACGTGAGGCTTGTCTCCAAGAAGAAAAATACCTATATGTATTAATATTATATAATGTATACATATTTATTATCATAACATATATTATACATTACATAATATACAAAATAACATATTACAATATATTATATCATAAAATGCTACGTGTTACATATCACATATTACATGTTATATATTAATATTACATATGTTACAATATGTTATGTAATATATGGTATAATAATTGTATAATATATAATAATAACATAGTGGGGTATGCTCAAGTGTATGTATTAGGTAGGGTTTCTATTGTGATAAAACACCACACCCAGATCCGAGCCGTACACAGTTGTCACTAGTCAGATATTTACATTTAAATTAAGTGACATTGGACAATTAGTTCTATCGTCATAGTAGCTACAATTCAAGGGTTCAGCTGCTATATGTGTGTTTGGCTCCCCTATTAACTAAGATGTGGACTATATTCATCACTCCAGGAAGTTCTGTTCGGGTAGATAGTTGAGAATTAAAATCAATCAATCAAGCCTTTTGAAGCCACAAGTTCCAAAACCAGAACTGCTAACGGATGTTATCCACTCTCCAGAGGAGATGAAGAAAACTTACTAACCCAGAGCCAATGAAAATGAACACCTGCCCAAACCATCAGTCTACTGGGTTTTTCTGGGAGCTCACTCGGCAGTCATCTCCCTGGAGGGTCCAGCGACCAGAACAAACTCCACAGGCTCCTGGAAGGCGGGGAACTGCAGGGTGCGGAGCGTGCGGGACCGAGGCCGGGGACGCACCGGTGTTGCTGCAGCTTTCCAGACCTCCAAGCCGGGCGCGCTCACACCCGCGCGCCTCCGGAGGCAGGTGGGCGGGGCCGTGACGCACGCATCTCGTGACTCCACTCAGGGCCTGCGCCGGCCGAAGCCGGAAGCGGCTGCTGTCGGAAGCACCCGGCGAGCGATCTGGTACAGTCAGGCCCGGGGATGGCTCGGGACGCAGAGCTGGCGCGCAGTAGCGGGTGGCCGTGGCGGTGGCTGCGGGCGCTGCTGCTGCTGCAGCTGCTGCGGTGGAGGTGCGCCCTGTGCGCGCTCCCCTTCACCAGCAGTCGGCACCCAGGCTTTGCGGACCTGCTGTCGGAGCAGCGGCTGCTGGAGGTGCAGGACTTGACCCTGTCTCTGCTGCAGGGCGGAGGTCTGGGACCGCTGTCACTGCTACCTCCGGACCTGCCGGATCTGGAGCCTGAGTGCCGGGAGCTGCTGATGGACTTCGCCAATAGCAGCGCCGAGCTGACCGCCTGTATGGTGCGCAGCGCTCGGCCCGTGCGCCTCTGCCAGACCTGCTACCCTCTCTTCCAACAGGTCGCAATCAAGATGGACAACATCAGCCGAAACGTCGGGGTGGGTAGAGGAGCAGCCTCCGCACCTGTGGCGTGGGGGCTGGGAAAGTAAGGAAAAGGCATTGGACGGTCTGTGGAGTTGGGGTATCAGAAACAAGCGGGTGACATTAGGGGCTTATGGCTTGGAATGCTGCCCCCCTGGATACTGTAAGCCGGCATCTTCTTGGGACAGGTTTGCTGGAACATTGCAGCGAACATACCCAGAGCCACCAGTTTCTAGCAGTGTGACCTTTATTATTTTTCAAAGTATTGTTTCCTCCTCTATAAAATGCTAGAAAAACATTCCAGTTGTTTCATGTTGCGTTATGGGAATTAGTCACAGTAAGACAATCTGGAGCCTGCTTGCCAGGAGTTCGGTTCCATCCTGTTTATCAGCTTGTTCTCTGGACAAGTTAGTGACATTCTTTGCTTGTTTTCTCATCTGGAAAGTGGGGACAAAGAGAAACCACACAAAGCTGACATACAGTAATAGCTCGTGGTCGGTGAGTTGCCATTTTAGGACAGCCTGCCTTCTCTGTAACTCGAGAGCTTTCCTGGTCACTTGGAAGGTAATGTGAAGGACTTAATGAAGGCAAACCAAAAGAGGAAGACACAGTCTTTGCCTCTAAGAACTGTATAAATTAGGAAAGGATTACAGTGTCGGCCACCCACCGTGAGAGTCACAGGGTTGCCTGGTAAAGGAAAAATAAGGACACAGGAATTGGGGGTGGAAATGGTTCTTGTGTCCTGAGGGGCCAAGTAGTCTCATGAAAAATGTGGTTTCAGTTGCTTTAGAGGTCGTAATTGACTAAACTAAATAGAAATGTCTATAGGTGCATCTTGTTTTTAATCTAGCCCAATGCTACTAAACAGATTTTATTTTATTTTATTTTATTTTGGTAAATGGGGACATTCATTTGCATTAAGTAAAGTCCAGAGTCACTCTTTGTGGAAAGAACAGGCTTACAAGGCAGTTTAAATAGGAGTGCATGCAGTATTTTCCAGATTCGCGCCTTTCTCTATGACTTTAATATGCAGCGTTATATTTGATTTTGAGCAGTTACATTAAATAAGCTGTTTTTAGGGAGTCTTTTCATTCTATTTTAATTTAATTAATGTATTTGTTTGTGATAAGGTTTCTTGTCGCCCTGACTGGCCTGGAACTCACCGTGTAGCAGAGGATCACTTGACCCCTCCTACTTTCCCCTCCCAGGTGCCTAGATTACGGACATGTGCCACTATGGTCTGGTTTTATGCAGCTGTGAATAGAACCCATGACTTGTCCACGCTAGACAAGCTGTGTACTAACAGAGCCCCAACCCTATCTTTTAAAGTAGTCTACCAAGTAACAGTCTGGCATCTCCTCACAGTTACAGTTTGTCCACTCTACATCTCCTTTTCTCCAAGTTCCTGCTTCACATCTCCGTTGTACCCTCCCACCTCCCGTAACCCCCTCCCCCTCCCTTGTACCCTCCCACCTTCTGTAACCCCTACCCCTCCCCCTCCCTTGTACCCTTCCACCATCAGTGACCCCTGCCCCCTCCCTCTCCGTTGTGCCCTCCCACCATCTATAACCCCTCCCTTTCCCTTGTACCCTCCCACCATCTGTAACCCCTCCCTCTCCGTTGTACCTTCCCACCATCTGTAAGCACTCCTTTTCAGTGTGACCCTTCCACTTTCATATCTCATGTGGTCTGTTACCCTCCCCCCTCCCTTCAGCTTCTTTTTGTTCCCTGTCTTATGGTTTCCTTCCTGATTTCCTAGCCTCTACTCAACACTCACTCCATATTAATACACATATATAAGCAAGAAAAGCTAGGATATGCATAGGACATAACATGTAGCATTTGTCTTTCTGTGCCTAGATCATTTCACTTAATACCTGATTTTTTCAGTTTCATCAATTTCCCTGCAAATTTTATAATCTCCAGCTGCCTTTTCTTAAAAAAAAAAAAAAAAAAAAACTTAAATAACAAGGCCTCTTGTGGGCACAATGCCCATGAATCATGATGTTAACCTTGGGTCTTTGAGGCTATAGATGTTTTCCTTGTGTATGTAGATGCTGTGGAATTATGAGGTTTAAAAAAAAACACGATCCCAGTGGGCTAGAGCGATGGTTCAGGGGTTAAGAGCACTTGCTGCTCCTGCAGAGTTTGCTGGTTTGATTCCCCAGTGGCATAGGTGGGCGTGACTGCATGCACCTGTAACCTGGTGGCATAGGTGGGCGTGGCTGCATGCACCTGTAACCTGGTGGCATAGGTGGGCGTGACTGCATGCACCTGTAACCTGGTGGCATAGGTGGGCATGACTGCATGCACCTGTAACCTGGTGGCATAGGTGGGCGTGACTGCATGCACCTGTAACCTGGTGGTATAGGTGGGCGTGGCTGCATGCACCTGTAACCTGGTGGCATAGGTGGGCGTGGCTGCATGCACCTGTAACCTGGTGGCATAGGTGGGCGTGGCTGCATGCACCTGTAACCTGGTGGCATAGGTGGGCGTGACTGCATGCACCTGTAACCTGGTGGCATAGGTGGGCGTGGCTGCATACACCTGTAACCTGGTGGCATAGAGAGTAAAGGCAGGAATCTTGCTGGGGCTGCTGGCTACCATTCCACCTGCCTAAGACAAGTTCCAGGGTTAGTGAGAGACCCTAACTCAGGGAATAAGGCATAATAATAAGAGTGATAGAGCAGCAGACCTGATGTCTACTGACCTCTGCAGACATCTGCCTAAGCACAGGTAACTGCACACACACATACACACACACAAAGTTCACATCTACCTATGCACATACACAACAACGAACAATAAAGACATTTTAGTTATTGTTATTTCTCTGAAACAGTTCCAAGGAAGGAACCGGGAAATGTTTTATTAGACTGTATTTTAAAAATACTTACTTGGAGAGACTGAACCCCCAAAGACCAAGTGTGGGCTAGATCTAGGCCCCCTGTATATATGTAGCAGATGTGCAGCTTGGTCTTCATGGAGGTCCCCCAACAACTGAAGTGGGAGCTGCCCCTGACTCTGTTGCCTGCCTGTGGATCCTGTTCCCCTGACTGGACTGCCCTGTCTGGCCTCAGGGGGAGAGGATGTGTCTAGTTCTGCAGTGACTTCTGTGCCAGGGCAGGGGAGTACGGGGGGTAGGGGTCTCCCCTTTTTCAGAGAAGAAGGGGATGAGGGGGAATAGGCTGTGAGGGGGCAGGCGGAGGGGAGATTTGGTCAAGATGTAAAGTGAATAAATAAATTTTAAAAAGGAACAAAAAAAAATACATACTTGGGCTTAGTAGGTAAGGGCAATGTCAGGAACCCATACTGACATTGCCCTTACCTACTGGAGAAAACTGACTCTGTGAGCTGTGCTCTGGCCAGCACACACACACACACACACACACACACACACACACACACACACACTGTTTAAGAACACAAAGGTAACAGACAAAAGCAAGCGCTCTCTTAGCTGCATCTTGTTAGTGAGCTATACACAGATGATGAGTCTCCAGATGAATCCGTGTGATATTCTCATTGCTCTACACGGCTGGTCAGTTCTCTTCCTGCTGTTCCCACCGGGTCTCTTTCAGCCCACGGTGTCACTCAGTGTCACTCTCGGCCTGTGTTTGCAGGCACATCCCTGCTGCAGTGTGGATGGCTTCTCTGACACTTCCCAATCCTCAGAAGCAGCATTCTGGTAACATGAGTTAAGCATGCCTGTAACAGGAGTTAAGTAGCTTTGAAATCAGGAAGGGCCCAGGCCCAGTGCTCTGCTTGCGGCAACAGGGATAAGAAACAGATGAAGTTCGAGACGTTAGGATCGCAGGTTTATTATTTGCATAGCATGAGTTTCTTTCACGATTAAATGGTCTTTGGAAGACACGGTTTTCTATTTGAGTACACACTCTTGGGTCTATGTGGATGGATTACTGGGCTTTCTTGCAGAGTACTAACCTTTGGACCAAACATTACCCGCAAGATGAAGCCAAAGGCTTGGGAGCATTTGCACACAGATTAAAAGTACTATCTAAAGAATGCATCCGCTATACAAAAGCTTAGACAGAAGAAGAGAAGCAAAAGTGAAGATAAAATGTGTCATGCTCTGTCATCTAGAAATACCATTGCTACATTTTGTTGCCCACATTCTGGAACTTTTCCTGTGCATGCAAAGTGAGAGATTGCAACACATTCACAAGTCGGAATTAAAAAGCTGAATTTAACCAAATATTCAAGAAGCAAAGATGGGGCTGGAGAGAAGGCTTAGCTGTTAAGCAGAGAGTCTCTTCCTTCACCCATGAACCCTGCAATGATAAATGTTAAATGAATAATTGTTTTCCTGTTGTTTTTATTATTACAGTTGTTACCATCAGACAAAATCTCTAATAGTTTTTCATAAATAAATCAACTGCTTTATATGGCTTCTGTGGGCTACAGTTTACTTGGAAAGTCTAAACACTCAGATTATCTCTTCCTTTTGTCGCTGCTATTGCAGAACACCTCCGAGGGCCCGCGCTGTGGTGGGAGTCTCCTGACGGCAGACAGAATGCAGATAGTTCTCATGGTCTCTGAGTTTTTCAACAGCACGTGGCAGGAGGCGAACTGCGCAAGTGAGTCTCCATCTGTGCGTCGGCTCAGTTGATGCCGTGGTTGGTTCAGTAGCAGATGTCCAGCTTTGATTTAGGTGAACTTTAAAATGGCAGAAACCAGGTAGTACATTTGAGCTGTCACTTTGTCATGGTGTATTAGTCATTGTCACCTGGGTGAGTCCTGCCAGCCAGAAATGTGTAGTAGACCACATTCAATGTTAGGTTTGGGAAAGTTAATTTTCTTGTATGGAACGTTAGTTCCTTCGTCTCTATGTTGGAGAAAATAGCAGAACCTATTTTAACTGTTTAATATAATAACTATGATATTTTTAATAATCTGGAGGGAGAAGGAGGGAGAGGGAGAGATGTCATCTGTTCTGCCAGCTTTGTAGAACACATGGTTTTGTGTAATAAACTGACACCTATTTGAAGTATTCTTTGGAAAAACTATTATTTCAGCTTAAACTCTCCTTGAGTACCAACTGTGTCCTAATGCCTGTACCTTCCACTGTGTACAACTTAGTGAGAAAGATAGTTACAAATATAACTTAGAGGGGTAGGTGGTAGCATTACAGAGTCTTGGAAGGAGAAATCAGCCGGGAGCGTTCTTTGAACTGAGGCTCCATGGCTGGGCACGGTTCCTCTGGGTGGAGCTGAGGTGAAAGGCAAGGCAGAAAGAGGCATCATGGGCAGAGGCAGAGGGTGAGGGAAACGTGGGGATTTTAGGGTCCTGGAAACCCTCAGGGAGATAAAGTCAGACAAGGAAGGTAGAACTTTGATGGATACAGTAGTTCCTTATATGAGCCAACATTACCATACTTCTTGGGATGCCAGCCTGATACTAAGAGGGGGTTTATGATTCCTTGGGCTTTAAAAATACATGTGCAGTGTTGATTGCAGCGAGGAGTAGCAAGGGTATTAGTCATTTCTCATTGCTGTGACAAAGTATGACAGAAACAAGTGGCAACCAGAAAGGTTTATTTTAGCCCATCGTTGCAGAGAGGTTGTGTCTTTGTCTGTGAAGCCAGAATGTGAGGTGGTAGTCATCATGTGATTACAGACATGTCATGTTAGTGTAAACATATAATGTCAGTGCAGACATGTTATCACATGACTGCAGACATGTCCTCATGTGACTGCAGACATGTCATCTTGTGACTGCAGACGTGTTATGTTATTGCACACATGTCATGTTAGTGCAGACATGTTATCATGTGACTACAGACATTTCATCATGTGGTTGCAGACATGTTGTCACGTGATTGCAAACATAGCATGTCAGTGCAGACATGTTATCATGTGACTACAGACATTTCATGGTGTGATTGCAGACATGTCATCATGTGACTACAGACATGTCATGTTAGTGTAGACGTGTCATTATGTAGACATGCCATCATGTGGTTGCAGACAGGCCGGGACCCAGGTCCAGCTGTCACCTGTTCAAAGGCCAGCACCTACTTCCATCAGCCAGGCCCCACCTTTTTTTGCTTGTTTGTTTGTTTTTTTTTGAGACA
The DNA here is from genome assembly GCF_978045245.1 of Mus caroli. Lineage (NCBI taxonomy): Eukaryota > Metazoa > Chordata > Mammalia > Rodentia > Muridae > Mus > Mus caroli. The sequence goes on from NW_028227264.1 coordinate 40,945,355, forward strand.
GGGTTTCTCTGTGTAGCCCTGGCTGTCCTGGAACTCACTCTATAGACCAGGCTGGCCTCTTAACTGAGAAATCCGCCTGCCTCTGCCTCCCAAGTGCTAGTATTAAAGAAAGGCGTGTACCACCATGCCTGTCTGCAGGCCCCACCTTTTAAAGGTGCCATGACCTCCAAACTTTCCTGTTTTAGAGTGAAAATTCCTTTTGTAAGTATGATTGAAGTGAGTTTTAGAAACACAAAAAAATATTTTTAAGCATTAGAACATACCCAGGGAACAGATGTTCACGTGACCTAATATAAGAGGAATATTTTAGATTTGAACCTGTAGTAGCAGGTTTAAAGTTTTCTTTAATTAATTAATTTATTTTTTGAGACAGATTCTCATTATTAACCTTGGCGGGCTTGGAATTCACTATAGGTCAAGCTCGCCTCTGTCTCCCAAGTTCTGGCATTAAAGGCGTGTGCCACCATGCCTGCCTAGAATTTTTGTTGTTTTCCTTGGCTTTTTTGAGACAGGATCTTGCTACATACCCTAGACTGGTCTTGAATTTGTTGTTGTAGCCCAGGCTGTCCTCAAATTCAGGACCTTCCTGTTTCAGCCTTCAGAGTACTAGAATTGACATAACGTGGATCACTGCACCTAACCTAAAGAAACCCAAAAAACAGCATACACACAAAACCCAACATACCATTTAACTTAACTCCAGGTCTCCCTGCTGTCAATGCACCATGCTGCACTGACGATTGTCTCTTCATTTTGTTTCTTTTTCTTTTTCTTTTTGTTTTGTTTTGTTTTGTTTTTTTGTTTTGTTTTGGTTTTTGGAGACAGGGTTTCTCTGTGTAGCCCTGGCTGTCCTGGAACTCACTCTGTAGACCAGGCTGGTCTCGAACTCAGAAATCCGCCTGCCTCTGCCTCCCGAGTCCTGGGATTAAAGGTGTGCACCACCATGCCCGGCGTTCATTTTGTTTCTTTTCATTGCTTCTGGAATTGTAAAAATGGCTTAGCTGATAGAACTGTTTTTTTGGTTTTTTTTTTTTTTTTTTTTTTTTTTTTTTTGATTTGTCATGTGGGTTTTTTGTTGTGGTGGTGGTTTTGTTTTGTATGTAAGATGTTTTGTGTGGAGGCCAGGCTGGCCTCCAGCTTGGTGTGTATCTAAGGATGACCTGATTTCCATGCCTCCCATGCTGGGCTGGCCTGGAGCTCCTAGCCTCCATATGATTGGATTGTAGGCATTTGTCACCGCCGCAAGCCAAGATTGAAAATTCCTAGTATAAATAGATTGAAGAGCCTTTTAGAGAGTCAGGTAGGGGCTAAGGATGTGGCTCCGTTGGCAGAGCGCTTGCCTAACATGCATGAAGACCTGGACTTTGACTCCTGTACTATGTAAACTGAGCATGGGGACACGTGTGTGATCCCACACATGGGAGTGGAGATAAGATCAGAAGGTCAAGGTCAAGGCTCAGCTACATAGTGAGTTTAACGCTAGCCTGGGCTACATGAGAGGTCTCAAAACAGTGAGCAGACAAATAATCAAAACAATGTAGAGGGCTGGGGTGATGGCTCAGTTGGTGCTTGTTGTACAAACTTAAGGACCAGAGCTCAGGCCACCAGGCTGTCTCTTATGGTTCTGTGCACTGGGAGGCAGAGACCTCAGGATCCTAGGGGTACAAGAATCAGCCAGGCTAGCCACCCAGTGAGCTCCAGGGCTAGTGGGAGAGAATGTCTCAACAAAGAAGGTAGAGTGGTGGAAGACACCACATGTGCACACCTGAACACATGTACAGTACACACAGAACACCAGAACTGCTTTTAAATGGGACTCCTCTTAAAAATTATTTTTGTTTTATGTATATGAGTTTTTGCCTGCATGTGTACACACACTCCACATTTTGCCCTACGCCTGGTGCCTTAGGAGGCCAGAAGAAGGCATCAGCTCTCCTGGGACTAGAGTTACAGATGGTTGTAAGCCACCAGGTGAGCTGGCACTTGAAGCCAGGTCCTCTGGAAGGAAGAGCAGCCAGGTTTTTATTTTCTGTTTTTTTAAGATTTATTTTATGTATGTGAGGACACTGTACCTGTCTTCAGACACACCAGAAGAGGGCATCAGATCCCATTACAGATGGTTGTGAGCCACCATGTGGTTGCTGGGAATTGAACTCAGGACCTCTGGAAGAGCAGTCAGTGCTCTTACCCCCCCCCCCCCCCCGCCCCCGCCCCGCCATCTTTTTGGCTCGAAGCCAGTGTTCCTAACTGCTGAATCCCCAGTTTCTAATGGGATTTAAAACAATTTGATTTTTTTGTGACAGGGTTCCATGTAGCCCATGCTGGCCTTAAGCTCACTGTGTATCCACAGCTGGACTTGAACTTTTTCTTCTTCTTGGTTTTTCGAGACAGGGTTTCTCTGTGTAGCCCTGACTGTCCTGGAACTCACTCTGTAGACCAGGCTGGCCTCGAACTCAGAAATCTGCCTGCCTCTGCCTCCCGAGTGCTGGGATGAAAGGCGTGCGCCACCACACCTGGCTTGGTCTTCAACTTCTGGTCTTCCTGCTCCACCTCCCTGGTGCTAGGGTTGTACTGTGTGCACTTGTGTTCTCTGAGCCATTGTATCTTGAAAATACTGCTCTGACTCAAGAGGTTATCATTTCCTGATTAGAATCAATTAACAAGCCAGGCAAAAGAACTAAAAGCTCAGATGCGTTTTGGGGAGGGGGGTAGGTCAGCTGAAGGGTGGAGAAAGATGACTTCATTTTCATTCGGTTCTGACCTTCATCCAGAGGAGGTAAATTTACCTGCTTTGGACTTTATGCATTTAATTCCCACTCAAAACTCTAGAAAACCTGGAAGCTCCCAGAATGCGAGGGGATGAAATCAGAAGGAACCAAATGCTTTCTTTTCCAGGATTTTGCATAAAAAACCCTGATCCCATTCATTGTTTTAGTCTTATTTTAAAGTGTTCCACGATTTCTGTGTTGAATTTCAAATGGAATTGAAAGAGTTTTAAGAGACTGAACTCATTAAATTTCATTTTTTTTTCTGGTTTATTCAATAACAGCATTCTTTTTTCCCCTTTTCTCTGTCTGTCTGTCTGTCTCTCCTTTCTCTGTCTTGTCTGTCTGTCTCCCTCTCTCTCCTTTCTCTGTCTGTCTGTCTCTCTCTCCTTTCTCTGTCTGTCTGTCTCTCCTTTGTCTGTCTGTCTCTCCTTTCTCTGTCTGTCTGTCTGTCTCTCTCCTTTCTCTGTCTGTCTGTCTCTCTCTCTCCTTTTTTTCCCTTTTAGTCTCAGACTAATTCCTTAGATTTCTTCACTGCTATTTCCTTAGAGTTGGCACCCGGTGTGATCATTTTAAAGATTCATTTACTTTATGTACATGAGTGTTCTATCTGCATGTACGTCTACATGCACGTCTGCATGCCAGAAGAGGACCTCAGATCCCAGTATAGAAGCTTGTGAGCCATCTCTCCAGCACCTCTGTGATCATTTTAGACAGACTCTTTGCCAAGTGTGCAAGCATTTCTAAGTGTGGTCTCTGCACACCTGGCTCATGAAGATAGCAGGAAAGTATCTTTAAAATATTACAAAGTTTAAAGAAATGTGTAGGGGTTGGGGTTTAGGTGAGAGGCAGAGCGCTTTCGCGAAGCCCTGGGCTCCGCCTCCAGCTCCAAAAACAAAACAAAAAGAAGCCCCACATTTATCAGAATGTCACAAAGCATTCTTGCTTGTCTTACACTGTGTAGTGAGACACTGGGAACATGAGAAAGGACTCTGGAGGAAGAGCAAAGGTGGGAGCGAGCAGGATGGTTAAGTGTCTCTGGTTAGGATCCTCACAGCCCCTACCCTGTGTGAGCATCAGGCAGGCAGCCCCCAGCGTGGATGAGGAGGCGGGCTTACATGAATGGCAGGAGAAGAGTCAGGAGCAGATCCAGGGGGGTGTGATTGTTCGGCTGCATTCTGCTGTGTAGGATGTGTGGATGGCGGAAGCTCATTGTTATTACTAAAGAATCCAAGAGCCAGTGTTAGCATGTATAAAGTAAGAGTTTCAATAGACTCCTCAGCTTAACCTGGAGTTAGTCTTCTCCTTCCACCACGTGGGTCCCTGGGACTCCACCTCAGGTCACTAGGCTTGGCACCAGCCATGTTGCCAGCCCCTGGAAATCTACTCTCTCTCCATAGACAACTTGAAATTCCAGTGCCCTGGGTATTGTATGGGCGTGAGGATTCACCAAAGGGAAATTAACTTTCAGTGGTGCAATAATTTTTAAGTATTCCTGACGAGAAAAATCACTAATAAAAGCTTATTGGCTGAGCCAGAAGGTCAGGCAGGCAGGGCCCGTCTTTTTCACATATTGTCTATGTGGCAGTGGACTTATTTGCATGATTTTAAACATATTTTTTGTATTTCTAAACTTAATTACAACACTCTCACCATCTAATCTTATTTTCTAAAGTTTGCTCAACTTTTCCGAAAGCGGCAATTATTGCTGTCCGTGAGATTAGTTCTCTCTTTATGTGGGTCCCTGGGAATCCACCTCAGGTCTTCAGGTCTGGAGGCAGGCACCCTTCCCCTTTAAGCCATGTTACCAGCCTTGAGGAATGCACTCTTTCTTCTCAGACAACCTGTAACTGCAGTAAATCAGGGCATGTGTATCGCTGTGTGTCTTGGGCTGGCTTCCCTGTGTGTCTCAGGCTGGCCTCCGCTTGGCTCACAGGCCTCCTGTCTCAGCCTTCCAGGCATAGCTTGTGTTCCTCCTACCTTAGATGGGCTCATAGGGACATTGTAAAATAAGTGAATTATTTCTGTCTTGGTGTAGCTTCAAATGAACGGGACTCAGACTGCGATTTATGTATTTGGCTTTGCACAACTACTGGGAGATGGCCCCCAGTCTATATTTCTAGTCTCTAGTCTGTTGCTTCCCAGCTCTGCTCCCCAGAAACTTGCTGTTCAAATCTTCCCAGGTCATTTTACTCCACCAGCCTGTTTTCAGGGCCCACTTCCTGTGGGCGTGGTTTCAGCATGTCTAATGGAGACCTCCTGTTCCCTGTCCCTTCTGCCCTCCCTCCCTCCTTCCCTCCCTCCCTCCCTCCCTCCCTCCCTCCCTCCCTCCCTCCCTCCCTCCCTCTCTCCCTCCCTGTCTCTTCTCTGTTTATCTGTCTCTGTCCCTGTCTCTCTCTTTCTCTATCTCCCTATCTATAGCCCCAATGACTCAAACTCCATCTCTCTCTTCACCCCAGTAATTGGCTGCAGCCATTTTTAATTATCCAAATAGTTTTAAGTTGGGGAGCAAGGTTTGCAATGCATCACTTGGTAAAAATGAGGATCTCTTTGTTGGGGACAACCAGTCTTAGGGAGAGGCAGTATTTAGCATCTGAATACACAGCAGCATCAGAGCAACCCACAACAGGCTGTGGTGGCTGGGCCTAAGCGGTGGCTCAGAGGTTTAGAGCACTTGCTGCCCTTGCAGAGGACCCTGGCCCAGTTCCCAGTGTCCACACAGCAGCTTAGAACTGTCTGTCACTCCAGTTCCAGGGCATCTGGCACCATCTTGTAGCCTCAGAGGGTGCCAGGTGTACATGCAGTGCACTCATACATACATGCAGGTAAAACATACACATAAAATAAAAGTTAAGTCTTAAAAAAAAAAAAGAGCAGAGAGGGCTGCAAAGACAGCGTGGCAATTAAAGGTCCTGGGTTCAGTTCTCGGGACCTGGGTTCCCAGCTCACGGATATCTGTGGCTCCCATTCCATGAAGTCTTACACCCTCTTCTGACCCCTTTGGGCACCAGGCATGTAGTATATGTAAATAATACTCATACATGTAAATAAATCTTATAAACTTTGTTTTAAACCACTAGAGAGCTTGAACAACAGACTCCTAATTGACACCACATCTCTAAGGCTGAGTGGTTCAGCTGGACTCGGTGGTACACACCTGTAATCCCGCCAGGCAGCAGGGTGAGGAGGCAGGATGGGGAGAAGTCTGAGTGCAGACTCTGTCGCTAGAGGACTCAGGACTCAGGGTATATAGCTCAGTGATTGGGTGCTTTTATGTAGGGGGACCATGGTTCAGTCCTCAGCCCTGGGGGGTCAGGGAGGAAGACAGAAGCCACACAATTCTGCTGTAATAATTTAGCTGGTTTCTGTGTGAGGGCTTGACTGGAATCCTCAGCGCCCGGAGAACGCCTCTTGAGCTGATGCCGGAGTCCTCACGGAGACAGAAGCTGTGCTAATCTGCACAGCCTTGATGAGGCTCCATTGATTATCTGAGAGGAGGCAGAAGTACAATGACCACTTCACTCAGCGCGAATGGAGAGCTTGTCCTTATACCTTCCCTAGCTTACTAATTTCTGCAGCATACAGCTCCTCTCTGTGTATAACCTTACCCTCCCGATTCCCGGCAGTAGATAAAGGGGATTTACTAGAGCCCCTTTGTGTTGTATCAGAAAGTCAGGGTTCTTCTAATAATCAAGACACGTTTAACCCCGCTGTATAAGTGAGCTCCTTTGTGCGTTGTAATACCACCGCCTAATAGTTACTGAAAAAACCACACTGTGCCGGGACAGCACTTAATCAGCCGTCAGTTCTCGCAGGCTTTTCACTTAATTTTCCAATTATTTTAAGTGAAAAGAAAATAGCAGTAAAATACAAGACATTAAGTCCTTTTATTCCTCAGAATGGCCTTCTTCATAAACCATTTTTTTATAAAGAAATTGTTTATTTGTGTATCTTGTAGAAGAAATTGCCAGAGCTCTCCAGAACAGCGTGCTCTGAGCTTCTGCATGTACCAGGAGCCTGCCATCTTTGACTGTGTCTGCCAGACAGGACTCACTGTGACACTGGGGTCTGCCTGCTATGGGGAAACTCTTTCTAGGACTTCTCTGTAACCCTCAAGCTAAAGACCTTTAGCCTAACTGAATGTTCTCTGACTATAATTGTGCTTGTTTTTATTTATGTCTGTTCTACCTGACCTAGAAGTCAAGGCTACAATGTGTTAATAAAATAGCACTTTTTAACTATTATTATATTATTATTACATTGCTTATTTTATATATTATTATTATTATTACTTTTATTATTACTTTTAAAAGATTTTAGTAAGCCAGGACATGGTAGCACATGCCTTTAATCCCAGCACTTGGGAGGCAGCTGCAGGTGGATGTCTGTGAGTTCAAGGCCAGCCTGGTCTGCAGAGTGAGTTCCAGGTCAGCCAGGGCTACACAGAGAAACCCTGTCTCAACAAACAAACAAACAACAACAGCAAAGGATTTTAGTATTTGAACTTTGTGGATACTGACATATGGAATCATTTTTATTTAAGTAAAAAAGAATTGCGTGCTTAAGGAAATACAGGCATGTGGAGAACACGTTTGACATTTTGGCACCTACTGACCTGTATGTGAGTCTTGGTGTGTGTGCCTTTCTTTCTCTGGCTAGTTTGTTCATTTATAACGGGAACCGTCAGTTTGTGAACGATTGATGAGCAGTTAGAGCTGCACTTGTGTTCTTGAGATAAGAAAGCGGCAGGGACTATAGATGCCCGGGCTCAGAGAGGCCAAGCATCTAGGAAAAGGTTCACCAAGAAGGCCTCCGTCAGTGTTCACTGGTGCAGAGAGGGTCCTGCCCAAGCTCTGTGTGTGCGTGCGCGTGCGTGTGCACACACACTCACGCAGGGGGCAGGGGTTGTCTGTCTGTCTGCCTGTGAATCCACTGAAGTCTAGCTGGCTTTTGGAATTAGGAGTGTGGTTTTATAATTCATCTGGCTGGGTGAGCACCTGCTTCTAGTGTCCCAAGTTTATACACAGAAGTTAAAGTGCTGGCTGCCCCGCCCAGTTAACCAGGATTAGGTTTCATCTGTCTGATCAGGTGGCAGTGACTTCCTGAATCCCTGGTGGTGTCAGGTTCTTATGGGTACCAGAGAGGAGCAGAAACATGCAGTCGTCCACTCTGAGGACTGAAATTGTTAAGTTGTTTAACAGTCTGGGAATGTGTATGTATGTGTGTGTTTGCATATGTGTGTCTGTATGTCTGTATATGTGTATTGTGTATGTGTATATGTATGTATGTATATGTGTTAGTATGTGTGTATATGTGTGCAGGTTTGTATGTATGTGTGTGTGTTTGTATGTGTGTGCGTATGCATGTGTGTGTGTGTGTGCGTATGCGTGTGTGTGTGTATGCGTGTGTGTGTGTGTGTGTGTGTGTGTGTGTTACTCACTTTGCAGTGTCTAGAGTGCTGGACCAACAGCCAGACTGATTACAAATTCCAGCCTTCTGTGTATCAGTTGTGTGACCTCGGACAGGTCCTTCATTTCCTTTTTCCTGTTCCTTATTTCTAAATTTTATTTAAAATTTTGAACTATTTGCTAGGTGTGGTGACATATGCCTTTAATTACAGCACTTGGGAGGCAGAGGCGGGTGGATTTTTATAAATTTGTAGGCATAATGTTTGTTTCCTTGTTTTTACAGATTGCCTAACAAACAATGGTGAGGATTTGTCAAATAACACAGAGGACTTCCTCAGTCTGTTTAACAAGACTTTGGCCTGCTTTGAGCATAACCTGCAGGTCAGTTGTGTAGACTTACTGGGAGTGAGTAATGGGTAATTCTGACTTTTCACAGGGTTTTGGTTTGTTTGGGTTTTTTTTTCTCCTCATAAAGGAATTAGTGAATCTTTATTTCTACTCTTAGACTCTTAGATTTTTTTTTCCCCCACTGGAAAATATTAGAACTTCAGCTCAGGACCAAGTATGGTGGCACATGCCCTGTATTTGGCCAGCAGAGGCAATGAATCTCTGAGAATTCAAGGCTGCTGGTCCACAAAGCCAAATCCTGGCCAGTGAGACGTCCCAGGGGAGGGAGGGGGGGAGGGAGCGGAGCGGAGGGGAGGGGAGGGGAGGGGAGGGGAGGAGAGGGGAGGGGAGGGGAAGAGGGAGAGAGGGAGGGGAGGGAGGGGAAGAGGGAGAGAGGGAGGGAGGGGAGGGAGGGGAAGAGAGAGAGGGAAGGAAGGAGAGAGGGAGAGAGGGAGGGGAGGAGGGAAGGAGGGAGGGAGGGAAGAGAAGAAAGGAAGAGAGAGAGAGAGAGAGAGAGAGAGAGAGAGAGAGAGAGTTGGGATTGGAGGGATGGTTCTCAGTGGATCAAAATTTCAGATGTGGTGGCCACGCCTTTAATCCCAGCACTCACGAGGCAGAGGCAAGGAGATCTCTGTGATTTTAAGGTCAGCCTTCTCTACACCATGAGTTCCAGGGCAGCCATAGAGAGAACTGTCTCAAAAAAACCCCAAAGCAAAACAAGCAACAACCCAGGATGCTTACTGTGGAGTAGGCATCAGGCAGCTCACAGTTAACTGTCACTCCAGTTCTGGGGAATCCAGTGCCCTCCTCTGGCCTCTGGGGCCAACTGCAGCCACATGTATAGTCTTCCATACTCTCCCAACACACACATACACATAGTTTAAAAATAATCATAAGTCCTACAAATTAGGGGCAGGAGAGATGGCTTAGAGGCTAAGCGCACTGGCTGCCTTTCCGTAGGTGGCAGGTTCATTACCCAGGACCCACATGGTGGCTCACAACCATCTGTGACAGCAGCTCCGTGGGAACTGAGTTCCTCCTGGCCTCTGTAGACACCAGGCACACGCAGGGTGTTGAAGGTAGAAAAAAAAAAATAGAGGTGGCAGCCATAGATCTGTGACACCAGTGGCTTGATCGTGGTTTTCCCTGTAGTGTTAGAGGAAAGCAGACAATTACATAGCTGTTGGAAGTCTGTCCAACTGATGGGCTACGTTCTCTTACAGAGAGTGTGTGTTTGGCTGACAGTAAAAGGAAAAGAACCCAGATGGGCTTAGACCCCGAGTAACTAAGCGAGGTGATGCCAGGGTGGGAGTGGGGGATAAGGAGGAAGATAATGTAGGACAATGAAGATTAGGAATCCTGCTTCGGACTGGAGAGATGGCTCAGTGAATAAGAGCATGGGCTGCTCTTGCAGAGAACCTGGGTTCAGTTCCTGGAACTCACATGGCGGCTCACAACCATCTGTAAGTCCAGCTCCACAGGCACTAAATACCTTCTGACTTCTGTAGACACCAAGCACACACGCAGTGCACATACATACATGCAGAAAACACCCATGTACATAAAATAAACAGTCCTTTTAACAATTGGGGATAAGTTTTGGTTAGAAATGTCTTGGGTAAATAGCCATAACTAGCAAGTGCAGGTCCCTTAGAGCAAAGGTTCCCTAGGAGCTCCCATATAATTCCATACCATGTCCCCCCCCCCCCCGTTTTCAGAAGCCCTTACTGAAAGAGTCACTGAGGGATAGAGGTGAAGGGGCTTGTGTGAGGTCAGACTGCAGGGAGACACACCAGGGTAACTTTCAAGGAGAATTTTATTTGGGGCAAGAGGGATTGCTCCAGGGCTAAAGGTGCTTGCTGCCAAGCCTGATGGCTCAAGTTAGATCCTGGGCCCACATGGTGGAAGAAGGGAACCCCTTCAGTCGGTAATCTTCTGAGCACCACTTACGCACCACAGCAAGTGCACGCCTGTGCACGCACACACACATAAATAAACAGTAAAGAAATGCAAGCAAGTGCGTGCCCGTGCACGCACACACACATAAATAAACAGTAAAGAAATGCAAGCAAGTGCGTGCCCGTGCACGCACACATACATAAATAAACAGTAAAGAAATGCAAGCAAGTGCATGCCCGTGCACGCACACACACATAAATAAACAGTAAAGAAATGCAAGCAAGTGCACGCCTGTGCACGCACACACACATAAACAGTAAAGAAATGCAGTGTAATCTTAAAAGGAATTCTGTTTTCAACCTGTTAAGCTGACACTCCTGACAGACATCCAAGCTCAGATGATACAGTGAGATGGGAGAGCGGCTCCAAGGTTGGGGGTAGTCAGGCACAGTCGTTACTTCAAGCCTTGCGACTAGATGAAAAGAGAAAGTAGACAGAGATGGTAAAGAGGCTCTGACAACCAAGTCTAGGGGCTTCGGAATGAGGAACAGGCTGAGGCAGCAGCTTTCCCCATGGGTGAATGGGCAGGAGGAGACTCACACACTGTACTTGATATGCCTCCGGTGGGAAATGTTAGCTAATGGCTTCTCTCGACATCCATCCTGTCCTGCTGACAGGGCAGAGTGAAAGGGTGTCTGGCAAACACAGGCTCAGCTACTGTGACAGCCTCCCGTGTCCCTAGTCTGTGGGTAGCTGTGGGGAAGGAGGGTTTAGCGTGCCCCCGAGTGCACATCTCCCCTCTCCCTACCGCTCCCAGAGTGGTGTGGGTACAGTCTTCCCAAGGTGACATGGACCGGATGCAGTGTTTGACCAGGCTCTGACGTTAGCTTTGACTCACTCACTAAGCCTTAGGAAGTCGTCCTCAGAGTCCACGCACCTGCCATCATCTTGCATCCCAGATCCACTCCCTCGCTCAGTTAGGAGCTGTGTAGCATTCATTTTGCAGTATCCTCCATTAATTAGCCCTTCTCTTGTTTATCATTGTGTGGCTGTTGTAAGCTGCTGCCACTCACAGCCTTTTGCGTGTCACCAGGCATTCCTTTAAGAATGCGTTTACAGGACTCCTGGGAGGGGAACGCCATGCCAAAAGTATATGCATTTTTAATTTTCATAAACAGAGCTGTATTACCACCAGGATTCTATGCTAGGTTTGTAGTTTTGGCTACATGCACAGTTGACCTATGGAAAGTGGCTCTTTCTAGTGGGAGTTTAAGGGGAGACTTGGTTTGTGGGTGTCTGTCAGTTGAATTGGCCCAATTTCTTGCTTTCTTTCTTATCTCCATGTTCAGTAGATGGTCCTTTGCTGATGCTCATGGTAAAGAATAAAGAGAATAGAGAGCAAAGATATAAACGTGTGCTTCAGAATGTAGGTGTCTGCCTAGAAGCCAGAATCTGGGCTTTGCTGGCATGCTACCCTCTCCCCCAGGCCCCCCTTGCAAGCTATCTGTCCATTTTCATTTACCAGAAAGGTCTGGGTTAGGAGCTAAGAAAAGAGAGTTGAGTGGGGTTCATATCCTTCCCATGAGAAAAGTCCAACTTCATTTTGATAAAGGATGGCGTTTGGGCTGTGAAACTCAGCAGGGATGAATTTTATTTGGAAAGAACAGCATTAAACATCAACAGTGAGATAGCTCAGGAAGGTTAGTACTTAGCTGTCAGTCACTTCGCAGTGAACTACTGATGTCTCCCACATCCTCCCCAGCGGTCATCAGAAGCCTGTGTAGCAGTTTCAAAAGTAAGAGGCACTTAGAAAGTGCAGAGACCATCGCCTTGTGCCCATATACCAGGTCTCCTAGGTCTCCTAGAAAGTTCTAGAAGCCCTTGCCATGTGCAGGAACCTCCCGTCCTCACAGCCCACCACTGTCTTCTCCTTGGGGTTACCAGTGGCTTTTGTGAGCTCTCCTTTTTATTAATGTATAGTAATTGTATACAGCAGTGGATTTTATTGTGACATTCTTATTTCCTGCATGTAGATTGTGCTTTGATTCTATTCATAGATTCCATGATCTTCTGTTCGAGGCTTGTTCAGAACGCCATTGCCTTTTTATTTTAAAAAGAATTATTTTCTTATATTTATTTAGGGGGTGCAGCATGTGGATGTCAGAGGACAGCTTGCCTGTGGGTTCCAAGGACAATACTTGGGTCACTGCTTACTGGCAAGCAGCCTTACCCACTGAGCTGTCAACCGGATTCTTTGCCTATTCTCATGTCTTTGTGTTTTCTGCATGTTTATCCTCTAGTGATTTCAAAGTTTCAGGTCCTAAATTAAGGTCTTTGACTTATTTTTCAGTTTTGTTTTTTTTTTTTTTGTCAGAGCGGGGGTGAGGGATCTAGTTTCAGTCTTGATATGCAGTTATCCAACTTCCCAGCGCCATCTGTTAAGGAGACTTACCTTTCCCCCAAGGTGTGTCATTGGCGTCTATCTGGTGGCTATGTGATGTGGCTGTATCGCTGGGTTCACGCCAGTGCTATCACACAGCAAATTGTCTTCTATCTGCGCTTTGTGGCAGGGTAGGGTGTCGAATGGTTGACACGCAGAGATACTGTGTCCAGTATGTACTGTGTGTCTAACATCTACCTTTGTCATTTTAGGGTCACGCATACAGTCTCCTCCCACCAAAAAATTACTCCGAAGTGTGCAGAAACTGTAAAGAGGCATATAAAAACCTGAGCCTCCTGTACAGTCAAATGCAGAAACTGAATGGGCTTGAGAACAAGGCTGAGCCTGAGACGCACTTGTGCATCGATGTGGAGGATGCAGTGAGTATCCATCGGCTTCTGACGTGGTCCGTATGTGCAGCTGATGAATGTGCTTGTGGTGCTAGCATTTCTCAGGTACCCTGGAGCATGCACGTGGCATTCCAGCCAGAGAGAACTGCAGTGGTTATAAAGTAATAAGGCTCTATGGTGTCTCTGTCAGAGCGAAATGGACATTAACCAGGCACCTCATGGACAAGTTAATAATTTGCCATATTTTGATTTTAAAGTAGAAAATGCAGCCAGGACTACAGAGTGAAACCCTGTCTTGAAAAACCAGTGGGGTGAGGGTAGGTAAGAAAGTAGGTGTGGCTTTCAGGGGCATGGTGTTTCTTGTGCTTAAGTTTCAGGTCTCTATCCAGTGGGTGCTGATTAAGGAGGTTTTTGCATCTAACTACCGTGTTTCCGAAAGATCTTACACATTTATTGCATTAATTGATTTATCTATATGATAATTTGAGAACATTACTTAGAGTCTATATCCTCACTGAAATGTGAGCCACCTGAGGACAAAGACCTGGTGTTTTCTAATTCATCATTTAATAGGTAGGACAGTGCACAGGGAGAGAGAGAGAGAGAGAGAGAGAGAGAGAGAGAGAGAGAGAGCGCAAAAATGAACGAGGTCTCATTATTAAGCGCAGGCCAGCCTTGAACTTGAAGTGATCCTCCCGCTTCGTCTCCACCATGCCCAGGATGTCATTCAGTACTGCTTTTGTAGGTATGTGTAACTGTAGTAAATGTTGGAGAATCTGGAAGCCTTTCTCCATTGTATAGCTTGTCTTTCCATCGAGCACCAGTAGGTGGCAGCCGTGCCCTCCTAGGCTTGAGACTTAGTTATCTGAGAAGACAGATCATTGGCTCAAAAGTAGAGAACTCAAGGTCAAAATGGCAAAGCTTGCTGGTTAAGAATACTTCGTCTGGCCGGGCGTGGTGGTGCACGCCTTTAATCCCAGCAGAGGCAGGTGGATTTCTGAGTTCGAGGCCAGTCTACAAAGTGAGTTCCGGGACAGTCAGGGCTATACAGAGAAACCCTGTCTCGAAAAAAACAAAAAAACAAAAACAAAAACAGAAACAAAAAAACAACCCCCCCCCCAAAAAAAAAAAAAGACTGCTTCGTCTGCATTATCAAACCAGCTTAGAGGACACGGCTCTGGGCCATCCAGTGGTGCTTAGGATAGGCAAAGGCACCGAGCATGGCTGCTCATAGGGCTTGGGGTTTTTACAGCTCAGCCCCATGACTGTACTGTTTAACAGCAAGCTCTTAGTTCTAAATAACCTTTAACCAGGAAGCGGAGTCTTAACTCTAGTTTTATAACTACACATTCTCTGGGAGATAAAATTATTGGCATTCTGGTATATCTCAATGATAATTATGTATTTAGAATATAGCTTATTGTGTGTGTGTTTTCTGAGTTTGAGGCCAGCCTGATCTACAGAGTGAGCTCCAAAATAGCCAGGGTTGCACAGAGAGTCTCCAAAATAAAATAATACCAAATATTATACAGTTACTAATTGTAAACCAGCTTTTTTTTCTCCTAGCAGAAGAAATTGTTCTCAACTATCAGTAGATTTTTAAAGCTGTTTTAAATGATGTTTGGATTGCAAAAATATACGAAGATGTTAAAGAGAACTTTAATTAAAGAGACTATAATATGATATTTGTTTTTCTAGATGAACATTACTCGGAAGCTTTGGAGTCGAACCTTCAACTGTTCGGTCACCTGCAGCGACACGGTGTCTGTGGTCGCTGTGTCTGTGTTCATTCTCTTCCTGCCTGTCGTCTTCTACCTCAGTAGCTTCCTTCACTCAGAGCAAAAGAAACGCAAACTCATTCTACGTAAGTTCCTTTCTGTAGTCATCTATCCATTTAGCAGAGCACCTACGTAAAAGATTACGGGGTCAAGGGGCTGGGGTACAGCGTCAAAGCTCTTGCCTGTATGCACAAGGCCGTGGATTCAACCTTCATCGCCATAGCATAGGGGGAAAGGTACAGATCTGTTTTAGAAAGATGTGGCTAGTGCCTTTACCTGCCAAGCTATCTCCAGACTTTGTGCTCTTTCTTTATGGCACGCAGGCAGTCAGCCGGCGGCACTGCTGCTGACAGCTGAGGTCACTTAATCCTCTCATTTGTTTGTTCTACCTTGATTCGTCTCCCTTGATTGGATCATAAAGATCATCAGAACAAGAAGTTTTTTCCCTGTATACCATCTGTCATATTGCCAGTACCTAGAAAGTGCCCAGGCATAGTGAATGCTTACAGACATTTGTTGTACAAAAGAATACTATAGTCTGTTTTAATGTTAGCATCAAAATACTATCCCTGTGAAATTCTTTATGGAAAAAAATCTTGGATCAAATAATGTCAGGCAATATGGCTTTCAGGAGGCAGAAGCAGGTGGATCCTTAAGTTAAAGCCAGCCTGGTCTACATGACGAGTTCTAAGCCAGCCATGGCTTCACAGTTCAACCCTGACTCAAAAACAAACAAATTAACACAGCAAAAGACCAAAGCAAATAAACAATAAAACCATACAAAGAGAAAGACAGACAGACAGACAGACAGACAGATAAAACCACATACAATAACCCCAAATACTCGTGTGAATGAAGAGTTCATGTGCCAATGCTCATGGCTGATTGCTCTCCCTCCCCCCACCTCCTGCCTTCCTCCCTGCATGAACTGATGACTCGTGACTGCTCTGTGGCATGGTTATGTCTTTGAGAGTTGTGCAGAGCTTAAAACAAGGCAAGGAAATAGAGGTGCCTGAGCCCTGCTGCAGTTCCTCCCATGAGGCCAGCAGTTCTCAGATCTCAGCCTGTGCCACTCCCACCGCGGGCGCCACTCCCACTGCAGGTGACACTGTGGGTTTTCAGTTCTAGAGCATGAGAAACATTTGCACTCAACTGTTCAACACACGACCTCACCAGGTGGCTATGGGCCATGATTCTATTTAAACCTAGTGGCTCAAAGCCATGGCCATCATAGTCATAGCTGAATATTACATATTTTGCTAATAGTGCTATATGTGATATATAACTCAATTTTTAAAGAACCATTCTTTTTTTTTTTTTTTTTTTTTTTTTTTTTTTTGGTTTTTCGAGACAGGGTTTCTCTGTGTAGCCCTGGCTGTCCTGGCACACTTTGTAGACCAGGCTGGCCTCGAACTCAGAAATCCGCCTGCCTCTGCCTCCCGAGTGCTGGGATTAAAGGCGTGCGCCACCACGCCCGGCTTAGAACCATTCTTTTTAAAACTAGAGTCTTTTTTGCTTACTTACTTATTTATTTATTTTTGACTCACGGTTTGTCTGTGTAGCTCTGGCTATCCTGGAACTTGCTCAGTAGACCAGGCTGGCTTCAAACTCATAGAGATCCACTTCTGTCCACTGGGATTAGAGGTTCCTGCCACTGCTGCCAACTCAGAATAATGCATTTCATTGTGACATTTTCACACACACACACACATACACACACACACATACACACACACACACACACACACACACAATATGTGTGTTTTGTTGTTCTTGCTTGGTGCTAGGTATTGAAGCTAGAACTTTATAAGTGTTAGCAATACCCTTTACCACTGAACTGGTGCCCAGTATGAATGTGTTGAGATAGGGTCTCACCGTGTAGCACAGGCTAGCCTGGAACTTGCTATGTAGGCCAGGCTGGCTTCAAACTCACAATCCTCCATTCTTAGTCTCCTAAGTTCCAGGATTACAGGCACATACCACGTGCCCTACTTGAAAAAAAATGTTTTTGTCTGAAAATAGAGGTAATGTTCTGTCTTTCAGTATGTATTCTTTCCCCTTTTCTTGATTGTATTAGATATGGTGGTGTCTTGGTCCAGCTCTTAGGAGGAATTCTTCAGACTTCGTAATTAACAATGACTGGAGTAGAAGCTTTGTAAACACTCTTGTCTTTTAAGAGACGTTTAGAGCTTGATTTCTAGCTTGGACTTTCCTTGTTATTCTTTATGTACACATTAACATTGCAGTGCTTAAGAAAGCGTGGATGCCTGTTTTATTAGGTACTGCTCTTAACAAAGTCATGGGTAGTAGCTTCTACTTAGTTTAATTTTATGCTGTTCATAAAAAAAAAACCCTTAGGCTTTACGTCTAAGAAAATTGGATCAAGCCATATTAAGCCAATGAATAGACAATATAGTGGTTTGCACGTAAGCCCTGGGTAAGCCCTCGAGAGCAGGAATTTAAACCGAGCCCTGTGTCTCCCCAGCCAAACGTCTCAAGTCGAGCACCAGTTTTGCCAACATTCAAGAAAATGCCACCTGAAGCCTGCAAAACGGGGACTCGACCTCATATTGTGCCAGTGTTAGACCACAGCACAGTCAAGAAGAAGATGAGCCAAGGTCGGACAAGTTGCATTCTCATGAAATGTTGGGACTGCAGATCTATAATTTATTCTAAATAAGGGTTCTCAAATTCCCTTTTCCTGAGCACCCCCTTTTTTTTTTTTAAGATTTCTGTATTTTTAATTTTCCAACATAGCAATGTTACATATTTTAAGGTATATCTGTTACAATAACAAGTGAGGGCTTTTTTCTCAGGCATATGAATGACTACTGGACACTTCTGATTTATCCTCGTTAGCAGAAGTACACAAAGCTGAGGTCTGCTATTTACACATTAGTCACTGGGAGCCCACTCTGAAAAAGAAACATTCTTGCCAAATGGTAGCAGGCTCAGTGATTAACTCAAGTGAATTCCCATTGTAGTATTACTGTATGTATATACATACATGCACACATACACACACACATATATACATGTATACATAGATGTATATATGTAATGTATACTTAATATATCATACATTAAAATAATGTTCTCTAGTTCCCTGAAGTCCCTTTTGAAACCACTAGTTGATTATTAACCTCCTTAACAGTTTTCAGAGAGTGATGCCACATTCTACATTTATCCTTGTTAAAGGTTTACAGTGACTGAGTTTCTAATATGACTTTTATAAATACTATTTTACATCTTATTTTTGTCTTTATTTAGTAAGTAATTTATAATCACTGGACTGCTTAATTACCTTTGAGGACAATATGGATTCATCTTATGCCAGGGATTTGCATCATGAATTTCATTAAGTTATTTGGCAACCTGTAACTTATTAGTAGTTTAAGTCAAACGTCACCCAAGTGTGTCATACTGTGTTTAGATTTGTGATTTTTTTAATGAAAATTTTATCTTGGAATATTTGGAGATTTGGGGAGAAACAAGGACAAATACAAGAGCTTAAATTTCAGAAAATAGACAGGGACCTGAGGGATGCTCACGGTGAGACAGCTGCGTGGTTTACACTGGAGATGACTCGGTTGACAGGCTCACACAGGAAGCCTCCCAGTTACAGGAAGGATGAAGGTCACATGACTGAAATGAAATTACCCATCTCACTGTTAGGAAACTAGTTCTCCTTTGGCGTATTTCTAACAACCTTTAAAACCACGCTTGTTTCATTCAGTGTCTCTCAGTTGTATTTCTCAAGATGTCAAAGTTGATGGTTTTGTTGGCTAATCCGGTGGAAACGGCTTTGTTGTAAAGGTTATGAGTAGGAAGCTCCTCAGATTCAGGGGTTAAGAAAATGTGACTCCCTTCACGGACTGTAACTGCTCTACGGGGAGACAGGAGCGTTCGGGTAGTTTTGTATGTTTACCACATATGCAGAGTGTGAGAGCAGGCTAGTCTTAGTCCCAGAGTGTGTCACACCGGGTGTGTGACAATCAGATGACGCTGTGATCCACTAGATGTGCCGGGGTTCATTGTGCTGTCACTGTTCCTGTCTTGATTTGAAGCACATGGTTGAGGGTCATTGAAAGCCATCTCCATCAGTACGTATAAAGCCTGTTTACATGTGCAAAGTTAGTGAAGTGACATATTTAAACTGTGAGTAGCGACTCCTCGGGTACCTTTCAGCACTGTGTGTACAAACCATTGCTTTTGGATAAGAAGCTGGAGAGCACTTTAACAAGCCAGCCATCTCTGTTCCTGATCAGGGTCTGGCTCTCTAGAAGTTGCATTAGAAATATATTTGAAAATGTGCCGAAGAATTTCATCTTGTGGTCATATAAAAAGAAATGTACATAGTTCTGAATCCTGAGGCACATAGGGCTATGTGTGTGCACAAGAAAACCTGTTTTTTTCCTTATGCTTTACAATAAAGGAAATAACAAGGAAAATTGTAATGTTGAAATTGAATTTTTATTCTCTTAATTTATTATTATTATTATTATTGAGACACTGTCTCAATATATAGCCCTGCCTGTCCTGGAACTCACTATGTAGCCTTGAACTCACAGAAATCCACTTCCCTCTGCCTCCTGAGTGCTGGGACTAAAGGCCTGCTCCACTACACCTTACTGTAACTGAATTTTTAATTCACTTAAACACCTTGAGATCAGAAACTTGACATCACTCCTCAGTTTTTTTAATTTTGTCTTATTACTTATCTAATGAACCCATGCCCACAGTGACACACTTCCTCCAACAAGGCCACACCTACTCCAACAAGGCAATTCCTTGGGCCAAGCATATTCAAACCACCACATTCCACTCCCTGGCCCCCAATGGATTATTCAAACACATGAGTCTATGGGAGCCATACCCAGTCATAGCATAATGCAAAATACACTTAGTTCAGCTTCAAAAGTCCCATAGTCTATAACAGTCTCAACAATGTTAAAAGTTCAAAGTCTGAGATTCATGCAATCTTTTAACTGTAATCCCCTAAGAAATCAAAATTAAAAAGCAGATCAAATTATTCCTCCAACATCATAGAATATACCTTAAATTCCAAAACATCATGATGAGGAAATACTGAACCAAAGTAAGACAGAAAACCAGCTGGGAAAACTCCAAACTCAGTATCTCCATGTTTGATGTCCAGCTCCTTTCATCTTTATTGACTACAACATAATTCTTTCTTTTTGGCTGATTCCAATCCATGTTAGCAGATTTCCTTTGGAGGTTTACCATAGCTCTGGTATCTTGAACATTTTGGGGTCACCAAGGCAATTTCAATGTTATAGATTCTTGTTCCAATGTCTGGGATCCACATATGATCTTCTCTGCTCTTCCAAAGGGCTGGCATCACTTCTCCAGCTCTGCCTTCTGTAGCACTCTAAGCTCTGGTTGACTCTACTCCACTGCTGCTGGTGGTGGTGGTGATCATGCCATGGTACTGACATCTCCAGGATGCTGGGATCTTCCACTGCAACTAGGCTTCACCAATAGCCTCTCATAGGCTCCCTTCATGGTGCCAAACCTCAGCTTCTTTGCATGACCCCTTCAGTCTTGGGCCATCAACTGCAACTGAAGCTACACCTTCACCAATGGCCTTCCCTGGCCTCTATTCTGTGCCAAGCCTCAGCTGCTCTCCATGACCCCTTCATGCCTCTGTCTCCTGGGACTAAAGGTATGTACTACCATGCCTAGGCCTAAGCTTCTCAGGGCCACTATGCTTCAAGATCTGGACCAAAAGCCTATGTTTTCCAGCCTCAAAATCATGTGTCCTCCATTTCTGTACTGTATTTCATTCTAGATTAAAATAACCAGGTAATAATGTCTACATATAACTATCCCTTGTTCAACTGCAAAAGCATAAACAATAAGCTTAGCTGGGTGGGATCTTGTCCCAAAGTCACCACTTCTTAATTCCATTTAATATCCTTGAAGATGGGATTTAATTCTATTCCACTTCCTGATGCTCTTTGATTACTTGAACCATACATTTTGTATTTTTTCTTTTTAAGGTTGCTATGCTTGATCACATGCTCTTCATGAAAGTAAACCAGAGGACCAAGTCTATGTTGGGCATTTTTGAGACCTCCTTTGTCAATGCAATTAACCTGAATCTCTTCACCTTAGCCTCAGACAGACTCTTCAGACAAGGTCAAAAAGCAGCCACATTCTTCACCAAAACATCCTAAGAACCATCTCTAGGCAACAGACTAAAATTCCTCTCCTCTGAAACCCCTTGAACAGGGGCTGCACAGTTCAAATCATCTTCAGTACCAACATCTTCTATATTCCTATTAGGATGGTACACTAAGCCCCTCTTAAAGCTTTCTACTGCTTTCCAAATCCAAAGTCCCCAAATCCACATCTTTCCAAATAAAAACATGGTCAGGCCTATCTGTCTTAGTTAGGGTTTCCATTGGTATGAAGAGACTCCATGACCAAGGCAACTTTTATAAGGGACAACATTTAATTGAGACTGGCTTACAGTTCAGAGGTTCAGTCCATTATCATTATGGCAGGAAGCTTGGCAGTCTGCAGGCATGCATACTGGAGGAGCTGAGTATTCTACATCTTGTTCCAATGGCAAACAGGAGAAGACTATCCCATGAGTACCTAGGAGGAGGGTCTCAAAGCCCACGCCCACAGTGACACACTTCCTCCAACAAGGCCACGCCTCCTAATAGTGCCAGTCCCTGGGCCAAGCAGATTCAAACCACCACATACAATCTGCATTGATCAAATCTACTCCCATTACTGCTCCAACATCCTCCCTAACCTTTTCCTCTTAACATCATTTGCTCTTCCCCCTCCCCCGGCCTGAGCCCCAGGCAGTCCCTGTGGAGCTGCCAGGATGTGCATGTGTATAGGATTGTATACGGGAGCATGGTTAGCCATGGCCTTTACGTGGGTGCTGAGCATTTGAACTCAGGGCCAATTAGCTCAGAGCCAGGTCTTCTCTCTCTCTCTCTCTCTCTCTCTCTCTCTCTCTCTCTCTCTCTCTCTCTCTCTCTCTCTCTCTTTCGAGACAGGGTTTCTCTGTGTAGTCTTGGCTGTCCTGGAACTCATTTTGTAGACCAGGCTGGCTTCGAACTCAGAAATCTGCCTGCCTCTGCCTGAACCGTCTTCCCATGTCCCCTTTGTGTTTCCTTTTCCTTCCTTCCTTCCTTTCTTTCCTTTTTTGGGGGGGAAGGGGGGTTGGGTTTTTTGGTTTTTTTTTTGTTTTTTGTTTTTTATTTTTTTGTGTTTTGAGACAGGGTTTCTCTGTGAGGCCCTGGCTGTCCTGGAACTCACTCTGTAGACCAGGCTGGCCTCGAACTCATAGAGATCCACCTGCCTTTGCCTCCCAAGTTCAGGGACAAAAGGTGTGCCCTACCACTACCCAGTTTCCTTTGTACTTCTTTCTTTCTTTAGAATTTCTTTTTTATAATTTATATATTTATTTTATGTATATAAGTACACTATAGCTGTCTTCAGACACACCAGAAAAGGGCATCAGATCCCATTACAGATGGTTGTAAGCCACCATATGGTTGCTGGGAATTGAACTCAGGACCTCTGGAAGAGCAGTCAGTGCTCTTAACCTCTGAGCCATCTCTCCAGCCCCCTCCTTTGTAGTTCTTAAAAGTTAAAAAAAAATAATAATAAGGCTAGAGACATGGTTCTGTGGCTAAGAGCAATTGTTGCTCTTGCTGATGGTTGGGGTTCAGCTCCCAGCACCCACATGGTGGCT
The DNA here is from genome assembly GCF_978045245.1 of Mus caroli. NCBI lineage: Eukaryota > Metazoa > Chordata > Mammalia > Rodentia > Muridae > Mus > Mus caroli. The sequence continues at coordinate 40,968,123 of NW_028227264.1, forward strand.
CACAATCATCTGTAACTCTAGTTTTAAGGGATCTGGTGCCCTGTCTGACCTCAGCTGGCACGAATCACACACAAGGTGTACATAAACACATGCAGACAAACGCACATAAAATAATCCACTTAAAAATTTCAAAGAATGTACTTGCATTATTTTTAATGACATAAATATGTGTGTATCTGCATGTGGGTATATGCATGTGAGGGCAGGTCCCTAAGGAAGCCAAAATCATTGTATCCTTGGAACTGGAATTATGGGTTGTTAGTGAGCTGCCCAGTGTGCATGCCAGGAACCAAACTCAGAGCCTCTGGAGAAGCAGTAAGTGCTCTTAACTATTAAGTCATCTCTTCGACCCGATTCCTTCCTTTATGTTTCTTAAGGATGCAAATTGCCATCTAGAGAAAAAAACAAATAAACAACAAACCCAAGGACTTTGAAATCACACCTAAGCTTAAACTCCTACTTTCCCCCTATTTGGACAAACAATTCTCAGCTTCAGTTCCATATCTCTGAATAAGTGACAATGCTAGATACTGTGACACATGCCTTTAATCCTGGCTCTTTGGAGGCAGAGGCAGGCGGATCTCTGTGAATTCCAGGCTAGCCTGTTCTATATAGTGAGCTCCAGCACATCTAGAACTACATAGTGAGACTATAATCTCAGAGAGAGAGAGAGAGAGAGAGAGAGAGAGAGAGAAAGAGAAGAGTTAATGACAAAGATCATTGTGCAAATGAAATAATGTTATAAATACACGAGTGCCATGTAAGTAGTAGTGATCAGTAAGCACTTGCCCATGGTTTCCCTTGGGGTGCCCCCTACATGCACATTGCATCACATGATTTGGCGTGTTCTCTCTCTTTCTCTCAGTGTGTGTGTGTGTTAGAGAGAGAGAGAGAGAGAGGAAGAAGAAGAAGAAGAAGAAGAAAAAGAAAAAGAAGAAGAAGAAGAAGAAGAAGAAGAAAAAGAAAAAGAGGAGGAGGAGGAGGAGGAGGAGGAAGGCGGGTCTCACTATGCAGTTTCTATAGAGATCAGGCTGGTCTTGAACTAACAGATCTGTCTGCCTCTGCCTCCTGAGTGCTGGGATTTGGCTCCTGACATATATCCCTCTCATTGCTATCCAGAATCTTTGTCATTGTGATTATTCTGTTATCTCCTGACTACACAGTAATGTCTTCCAGCTTAGAGGCTTCATCTTTGTCTTTTGTGCCATTTCTTTGATCAGCGAGTTTGGGGTCAGAGTAACGGTTATTTGAGGGGAGATGACAAGGTGTCATGGCTCAGTACATACATGTCAGTGTATGTACTATGCTGCGAGATGTCTCTGTAAAAGGACGTTTAGGTTGTTGAGTGAGTCCTTCCGCTGCCATGTGAAGCACAGCTGCACAGGGGAGAGAGCGACGCGCCTCCCTGCACTAAAGAACCTTCCCCTGCAGCACGGAGAATCCCAGGCTTCAGCGAGGGCCACGTAATCATGTGGTGTTGCACTTAAAACCAGCATCCTGTGTCAGATGTAATACTCCTGAGTCCCATCACTGAATCTCTGCTAAATGAGCATTGATTAGTTCCAGCTGTTGAAAAATGCCAGGTTAAAGCAGCCGGTTAGAAAACCATCAACATGATGCCCAGGACTGGCTTAATTCACCTTTCTTCTTCAGGAATCCCATACATTACCTCCTTACTTGCTGTAGTGGACACGCCACTCAGCTAAAACCTCAGCGTTCCAGGCAGAGCACACTAATGTATTCCGTTGGAAGGTCCAGCAGTTAAATGACATGGGGTTGTCGTTTCTTCCTTTGTAATCAGCATGGCTTCACTTAGGATTTGAGCTCCCCAGCTGATTCTCCTGAAGGAACCCCTGAAGCAGCAAATTCGTGTCTCAGATGTGGCCCGGCAGCTCTAACCATCTCAGAATAGAGCCCATGGACCCCATCTACGCTCAAAAGATGCTGCTCTTTGTGGGCCCTTCTCTCCTCTAAAGCTGATGGAAAATTTGTCGGCTGTGTCTCTGAGGGGAGGTATTGGAAAGAGGACTGCATATGCATCTGGGCAACAGCACATACACATTCACACAAGACCCACACTCACATACACACACACACAGGAACACACACTCACACATGTGCACACTCACATATGTGCTCACACACAGACATGCACAAGCACAGGCACACACACACATTCACACACTCACATACACACACACAGGAACACACACTCACACATGTGCACACTCACACATGTGCTCACACACACTCACACACAGACATGCACAAGCACAGGCACACACACACAGGTATGCACACAATCACACATACTTGTTCTTCGCCAAGGTCAAACTCTGTTTCCTCAGTGCAGCTTTCTGGACAATTTCAGCCCCACTCCACTCCTTTCTTTGAACTCTAATTATAATCAGACTTCTCCCTCCATTAACTTAAGATTGGTTATTTAAGCGATTTTTGTGGTTTTTTAATATTCTGCTCGAGCAGTCTCCAAGCTCTCAGAAATCATGGACAAATAATGCCCCATCCTGTGTGTCTTGTCTGAGGAAATCCCCGTGTGATCCATTCCGACTCTTCCTGGGAGCCTCTGGAGTGGGAAAACCGTGCCAGCCGAGAGGATGGCAGTCCTGTCCCTGGGATGCTGTCTCTTGTAAGGAGCATGTTCCATCCCTGTGGCCTGTGGCATCTTGGACCACACATCAATGGAAGTGTTCATGGACTTGTTGATTTATTCGTTTTATATAAATTTATTAAATACCTACTCTGTGTGTGTGTGTGTGTTGGGGGAGGGGGGCGTCCTGGATTGTTGAAACTCAGAACTGGCAAGCTCCCTGCTGATCATTTTGGCAGAAATGAAGCAAGGTAGGTCTGGGGGCGGGGTGGCTCAGACTAAAAGCCTCTCTGCCTGTCTGCTCTTGCAGAGGAGCTGGGTTCAGTCCCAACACCCACACAGTGGCTTATAACCGTTTGTAACTCCAGTTCCATGGAATCTGATACCCCTTTTCTGGCCTTTGTGGGCCTCCTGAGCACACATGATGAACATACATACATGCACATGAAATAAAAGTAATAAAACTTTGAGTTGGAGATAAGTCTTGGAAATCCACTGGCTCTTGTTGTCAGAGAACTTGGGCTTGATTCCCAGTGTCTGCCTCCTGCAGGAAGACTTGAGGCTGGGCAGACTTTCTTCTGAGGCAGACTTCTTCGGACAGTTGTGAACTCAACTGTGACCAGCTCATGTTCTTGTTGCCTTTTCCTCTCTGCTAGACTTAGAGAATGTACCAGAGCCATGTTCATATCGTGTCATGAAGAAAGACCATGCACACACATTGCCCAGGCTACTTTATTTCTCAAGTGTGGGAACGGTGGCAGTGAGGATGGCTTGCGTAAGCATCAGGACATCGGTGGCAGAGCCACACGGGGACTCTGAAGCCAGGCCTCTGACATCCATGGTTTTATGGCTCACCCTCTCCTCTCATCACTCTCTGCCCACTACACTCTCTAGCCATCTATGCTACCCCATGGATTTTTCTTCTTCTTACAATTTCAGAAACAAAACTCCCACCACTGAAGGAAACCAGAGAACAAAATTAAAAAGTACAACTTGTTTTTTTCAACACTCACCCAAACATTTGGGTTTTGGATTTGTGGATTTGTGTGTGTGTGTGTGTGTTTCTTTTTTCTTGGAGATAGGGGGTCTCACTATGTTGCCTTGGTGGGCCTGGAACTCAGAATACAGACAAGTCTGGTCTTGAATTCATAGGAATCCACCTGCCTCCTCCTCCAGAGTACTGGGATTAAAGGTGTGCAACAACATGTTCAGGCCTTCTCCTAAACACTCAATGTGTTTACTAATAAGTACGTATCTACTAATATATATACATCTATACAGATACATATATATATATATCTGTATATATATATGTGTGTGTGTATATGTATGTATGTATGTATGTATGTGTATATATATATATATATATATATATATATATATATATATATATATATACATACACACACATATATATATATCTTCTATTCCAGGTTGCTTCAGCGATCATTCCACTGAACTGACTGAACTTGCAGCTGCTCCTTAGCCTTTTCTGATAGGAAGAGCGTTGCCCGACGTCCTGCTTGTAGCCACTTGCTAGCCTTTTCTGATAGGAACAGTGGTACCCAACTTCCTGTGTGCGTTCCTTCTTTTTCACTCTGTCTTTTCTTCTTTTCATTCAGACGTGTTTTGGTTATAAGTGGCAGAAACCCAACTCAGACTAGCGTGAGCACAAAGGGATTTAGTAGGAAGACTAGGAATATCTGGATTTTGTAGTTTCTAGTCCAGCCACATGTAGCTCGTGGAATTTATTGATTTTTTTTTTTTTTTTTAAAGAGAGAAAAGAAATCCAAGGAATTCATGGGGAAAATATTTGGCATGAAGTGAAGGCTAACACAGTGACTGTCTACCGCAGTGGCTCTCCACCTTCCTAAGGCCACACCCCTTTATGTTCCTCATGCTGTGGTGAGGAACATAAAATTATTTTGTTGCTACTCCATAACTTTAATTTTGTTACTGTTAGAAATGACAATGTAATTATATGATATACAGGATATCTGAAGTGTACCCCCAAATGAGTGGCAACCCACAAGGTTGAAAACTACTGATCTACTGTCTTTTGACTTAAGAAAAAAAAAAGAAAAGCTTTATAGCTTTTTTTTTTTTTTTTTTTTAAGAGCATATGCTCATTATGAAAAAACGTTATTGGAAGGAAAAGGTAGATTCTGATCGTAGGAAGGAATTCTGTCCTGGGAGGTGTGAGTAATACTTCTGACCTACAACACATTATTTTTTAATAAGAAAAAGTCCACATTTCTAAGAAGATATTGCCATGTGTGGGGCCTCTAGCAAAGCAACTCAAACTGTCAAGCAAATTATTAAGGGATACCTTTAGGAAATACAAAAATAAGTAGTCATTCTTTAACAAAGTGTGGTCAGGGCTGGAGAGATGTCTCAGAGGCTAACACCATTTGCTGTGGTGTCTGAGGACCTTGCTTAATTCCCAGCACCCACAATCACCTGCAACTCCAGTTCCAGAAGATCTGATGCCCTCTTCTGGCCTCAAGAGGCACTGTATGCATGGGTCCACATATACTTTATACATTGCTTCATTGAGAAACCAGCTGACTCCATTTTGTAACTACAGGCGGTTCATTTAGGTCTCTGTTTAAAAACCACCCTGTGGTTTTGCCCTATAAGAGGCTTAAAAATTGGCTTGGGGCTGATTTCTCAAATCCAACCTTAGGGAGAGTCAGCTATCATACTGTGCTGTGCACAGAATAAACGTTGCTTTGATTTGGCAATAATTCATGGTTGGTGGTATTTCTCCTTGCTTGGTAGAATTAACATTTGGAGGTCCCAGTGAGACCAGGCTGGCCTTGAACTCAGAAATCCGCCTGCCTCTGCCTCCCAAGTGCTGGGATTAAAGGCGTGTGCCACCACGCCCAGTATGGCCTCAGCTCTTTATTAAGCCAGTCAGAGGATGAAGGAGGTATCTGTTAAATATTGATACCAAAGTCAGGCTAGTACTCAACTCTCTGCCATTACAAAAATCAATAGTTGAAGAATACAAAGACAGCCTTTACAAAGTGCATAAAAAAATTATCCCAACAGAAAAGAAAATAAATGAGCCTATGTCACCTTTGGGCTTAGGGCCATCCATCTTTGCTTAGGTTTTGATGCTGACTGACAATCAATATAACTGAGACATTCCTATCTTATGATGTAGCAAGACAATAGACTGAGCCATCTGGCAGAGTCTATAGAATGTCCCTCCTTACTGGAGGTCTATTCAGGCTAACAGAGACTGACTGACTAATGCACGTCTAGCCTCCGTGTCTTTGCTAACTTTGTTGAACTTTAGCTATTTTGATAAACTGAGTCACACAGCAATCCTTGATGCTCTGTGTGATGCACTATGAAAGGTCCAGGGACACAAAGCTGCCTGTCTCCAGAGGGACTGTATTTATGATTTAAAGTTTTAGTTAGATACTGAAAGAGCCTCAGTTCAAAAAGTCGTGATTTTTTTTTAAAGGCTAAACTTAACAGGGATAAAAATACAAATCCTAATCTTATAAAAGCTACTAACTTATTATAAACGGTTGAAGATGATTAAGACATGTAAGTTAAAAGTCAGCCACCTTATAAATGATCAAATCCTTTAATATGCTCCAACCAATACTTGTAGTCATGCGAAATACAAGGTCAAACCTAATGCAAGTAACTCCAAAAACAATTATTTAAAATCAGGTATACTTAATAGATAATGATCCTCAGACACCTCAGATGTCTTCTGAATATGGCATGTGAAATATTTAATGGGAAGGCTTCCCGTGATAGATAGAAATGCCAGCTCGTAGCAGCAACCCTAAGGTCTCCAAAGAAAACAATGGAACACAGCTCACTCCACTGGATTATGATGATGCTAACCACCGAGCCAAGAACGACTTCATGGCTTCCCCTCCCTGGCCACCAGGACCCTGCCCAAACTGGGTAGTGTGGAGTTGACTGCTCCATTCTGCCTCATCAAAGTAGGTCAGTTTTCCCAAGTTCCTCCACAGGAAAATATCTCAGACCTTCTGGGTCTGAAAGCCAAAAGCTAATGCTACCCTGTGCAGTAACTAAAGGTGTAATACTGTCCTGTATGACAGCTAAAGACCTACATACAGCCACTGCACATCCCTCCTCCCCCGACAAAGTCACAGAGACCACCACCGGAGCCTAGGGTATTTGTCTAGGTAGCTGGCAAGTCACAGTCAGTTGATACAGAGGTCATTGGGATTATATTTCCTGCTATGTTTTCGTCTTCTCAGATCTCAGATGATGTTAAAGCTAACTGTACTCTTACCAGTTTACTGCATGGCCACTACATTTTATATATGAAAACCAGACCTTGATTTTTCTAGAGCTATTTATTAGATGTCCTGGTGAGAAAGATAAACTCACAAAACCAGATTTCAATGTAGCTTTTTTGCTATTCCTTTATTCAGAGGAACTTGCAATAACTGTTCTCAGCAATCAACCATTTGTGTTTCTTGATAACTGATTAAAGAATAGAACTTAAAAATAATACATGATGTCAAAAATTAAAAGTTTTGGCATAATAATGGAGTTCTGATATTTAAAAATGCTTCTCATTATGCTGAAAACATCTGTCATACACACACACACATTGCCCTCTGAACAAAAAAAAAAAAAGTGTTTCTTACCTCAAAATCATTTTGGGGTCCCTAAGCTTACACATTGACTCCAAGGTGTGAGCCTACTTCATCAGTTTACTAATCTCTTTTGTAAGCTTCAGGTTCTTAGCGTTCATGAAGTTTAACTCCTGTCCCTAGTCTGTGTATGTCTCAGCAGATTTCCACTCGGCTGACAGACTCCATCCAGGAATCAGCTGCAGACTGCAAACTGCTCCAAAAGTGATCTGCACCATGCCAGTGTGCCCTGGACTTGCTGGAAGCTGACGTGAACCAGTCCAGCTGATGTGACTGCTCCCAGACTCTGTAGCTGGGTCAGCTAACCTGATGCTTCTGATGATGAAGGCCCTCCAGGCCTTTGGCTAACATTCCAGCTGTCCTAGGTGCTGATAAGATCACCCTAACTTCAGCTGAGAAGCAGTAACAGAAGAGGGTACATTGCCCCTTATCCTCAACCAAGGCTGCAGTGTGAGGTCCAAAGAAGCTCCCAGGCAAAGAGGACAAAATGGCTATGCACCATTCTATTGGCATACCAGGACATATACCGGACTCCTGGCTCCTTCACTATCAAAAAGGTACCTGTCAAAACTAAATACTTGGACCAACAAGAGGGAAGCAACCGGTACCAGCCCCTGGTCAACTGACCCCTCCACCTTTGACTCGGCCTCTGCAGGTCCCCTCATGTTCCTACTGATAGGCCATGGATCTTCTTATGCATTACAAATTTTGTTTCTATCAGATAGAAAATGTTAAAATGTTCACTCTTCGTTGGCATTATCAGCCCCTTCAGCCACTAGACAGGTAAATTGCCTATCGAGGATTTGACAGGGACACATAAGACAAGAGGGGATTGAGAAACCAGCCAGACTTCATTTTGTGGTCAAGAGCCATTTTGATATGCTAGTTCAGCTAGGTTTCTGTTTACTATAAAACTTAAGTTTCTATTTCTAGGAATTTGGGCTGCATCACAGCCCTGTAACCATAGAATGTACTGTAATCAATGTTCCAGGGAGAATTGTCTGGTCTTGCTTCTGTAACCATGCTTGGTTGCAAAATCCCCACCCTGTGGTTTTGCCCTATAGAAAGGCTTGAGAAGTTGGCTGAGGGTTAAGCTGTTGAAGTCCGCTTTAGGGAGAGACAGCACTCCACCAGCTTTGCTGTGCACAGAGTAAAGTTTGCTTTGATTTGGCCATAATTTGTGGCTGGTGATCTTTCTCCTCTGTTGGTGAACTTAACATATGCATACATAAAAGTCAAAATAAATCTTTAAAGATACGGTGGTGAAGTTAAATTGTAGCTCTGTTTTGTGGTTAAGTCATTTAAATATCTGTTTCTTTATGTGTCTGTGTGTGTGCCTGGGTGTATATAGGTGCACCACATGTATACGGGTGCAGTGAAGGCCATACAAAGAACTGGACCCCTTAGAGCTGGACAGGCTGTTGTGAACCATCTGATGTGGGTGCTAGGAACCAAGCCCAGGTCCTCTGCAAGAGCAATAAGTGTTCTTAACCCCAGCCACCTCTCAAGCTCATGTGGTTAAGTCTTATTTAAAACACGACCTTTTTTTTCTTTTAGGTTCTAGTTTGGTTAGAAAGCAGTTTGGTATATTTTCTGATGGTCAGTAAAGTAATGTATGTATGTATGTGTGTGTGTGTGTGTGTATAGGTACACATACACACATACACAGAGAGAGAGAGAGAGAGGCACCCATGCACATACACACAGTAATAAATAAATGTAACTTGAAAACTGTAAAGACTTCTAGGAGGTGGAGCCTGGTGGTGAACTCCTTCAGTCCAGGCACTTTGGAGGCAGAAACAGGTGGATCTCTGCTGAGTTCCAAGTCAGCTCAGGCTACAGAGTGAGACTTTGCCTCAAACAAACAAACAAACAAACAAACAAAACAAAACCCTCCAGAGTTTGAGAAATGACTCCATGGTGGAGAGCAAAGTGCACCCACTTTCAGCTCCAGAGAATCTGATGCCCTCTTCTACACACACACACACACACACACACACACACACACACACACACACAAATACAGCCCTAGAGAAAGAAAACGTAGTGCTTAACTTTTTTTTTTTCCTTTAACAAAATCCCATTAATTTCCCATGTAAATCAATACAGGGGGAAAAAAAAAAAGAAAGAAAAGTACAATTCAAGGACTGTGGTCTCAAACTGAATTTTCTGGACGCCAGTGGATCTCGTTTTAAACACCTGTAGTGTTGTGTTGCTTTGACATTTTTAGCAGCTCCAGAAGGAAATCTGATTTCAGAGAGGAGGAGAAGAACCACTGTACATCACGTGACTAACGTGGTTCCAAGACCCTCACGTCCTACTCTTAGCTTTTGAATACTTTCCTACCCGCTCTTACACACACAGAGAAGTTGGTGACCTCTCCCTCAGGGGCTTTCTCCTTTCCTCAGATTTGGTTTAAGAGAAATCCCTGCAGGGGAGCGAGCTAAAACAACACATTTGATACCCCTGTGGTGGTCACTCCCTCTCGCTCTTTGATTCGAACTTATCCCTTAAATTCCATCTCTTTCAGCCACTCTAGAAATAATCCTACCCAATTCAGTTTCTGTCAAAGCCCTGGTGCTCGATAAAGTCCTCTCATTTGCTTAGTGAAGAAATATCATTTGTCCCCTAAGACAGGCAGGCAGTATGCCAGGTCTTGAGGCTGCAGCGGTGACCCCGACAGAAGCAGGGTCACCTGATCTCGCAGACCTTTGATCTAGTGATTATGACACTGCAGGTGTGCTGGAGCCCAGATAAACACCAAGTAGGATCCAGACTGAAAATCAAGGATTACCAATTACAACCAATCGGCATGGAACTTGGTCACATGTAGGCAATAGCATTTTATTTGTTTAAAAATCGAATTGCATATTCCTTTAAGTGGGATGATTATTGGTTCTTTGTCTGTTTTAATAAAGGATTCTACTAGTCCATGAAAAGCCAGGTTGGTTACAAAAGTGCACAGATTTCAAACCTCCAGCTCAGCCAGTCTTGCAGAGAGCGTGCCCTAGTTCCCTCGGTAGTGCAATCGCTATTAAAAAGGTGGTCTCTAAGAGAAGAAGACTCCTTAGGCTGGTAGCAATCATCACTTTCCAGTGGCTAAGAAAATGGAAGCATTCCTCCGGAGAGGAACGAGAGTTTCTTGTGAAGAGTTGGGCACAGCCTCTCTCGAATTGAGGGCCGGTAGCTTTTTACACTGTTCTTCTGCGTGGCTTTGAGGGTCACTCCTCAGAAGTAAGACTCAGCTCAGAAGAGGATCGGAGTGACAGTCTCTCTCCCTCTGTCCTGTAACTATCCAATCCCTCTCATTCCAGTTTCCTCCTCCCTGTCTCTCTAAGTCTCTCTCACCCATCCTGCCACGACCTGACAGCTTATTGGAGACTTTAACCACGCCCACCGTTCAGGGCTTGGGCGGCAGGCTGCGCAGTGGGAGGGTTGAGATTTCTTTGGGTCGAGGTGTAGTTGGCAGCCGCTGAGGGGAAATCTTGCACCAAGCCTCAGGTCCTCAACTGCAAAACAGCAATCACAGTCAACCACCACCACAAGGCAAGAAGGAAAAGGAGGCGGGAGGGAAAGAGGAGGTGGTAGTAGCCGCAGAGATTTTTCTCCCAAGTATGTGCCAATCTCCTTAGAAATGTTGTAATTAAGCCCCAATTAGCCTCGTCTGGAGGCAACGCAAAACCCCCAGTTCTGTAAGGTTAGCCAAAGGCCTGTGCATATTCCCCAGAAGGAGATAAAACGTGACAGCATGCACCAAAAGAAATTCCCAGTTTTCACCTCATTAAACAGATAGAAATAACCCATGAGGCTGCTAACGCTGCCACGACTGTGTGTCTTATGCAGGCTTGCTCCCTCTCCTGACCGGTTTGACCTCTAATGTATAGACTTCTGTGCTTATCAATCTAGCATACATCCACTAGTTTATCTGTTTCTCTTTCTGCCACCACCATCCTTCAGAGCTCCTCCATGGCTCATTTGCAGGCCTGCCCCTTTACTACCCCTATTGCTGCTCGCAGAGGTTACTGCTTATGTGCCTAGGGCCTGATTTCTTTAAAAAATGAATACATTTGGTAAGAGTTTTCTAGGTCTCTGTTAGGAAGTTAGGAACTCTTTCCCTTAGGTCTGAGACACATTGAGACAAACTCCATATAGATGTTTAAGGATAACTTGGCCTGTAATGAATCCTAACCTGTTTGGACAGTAAGACTTTGTTCAGAGGCAAGAAATTTTTCTAAGTTCCGTTTCTCAAAGTGTCTATAGAGCAACCATCTGTTGTTAACGTTTATTTCTTTTTCTTTTCTTTTTTTAAAATAAAAGACGTATTATTTATTCATTTGATGTATATGAGTACACTGTTGCTTTCTTCAGACACACCAGAAGAGGGCATCAGATCCCATTACAGATGGCTGTGAGTCACCATGTGGTTGTTGGGAATTGAACTCAGGACCTTAACTGCTGAGCCATCTCTCCAGCCCAATCCAATTTATTTCCTTTTTTTAAAGAAAGATTATTAGTATCATCATCATCATCATCATCATGGAGCCCTGGCTATCCTGGTACTTACTATGTAGACCAGGCTGGGATTGAACTCAGAGAGATCAGCCTGCTTCCTCTTCTTGAGTGTTGTTGGGTTTAAAGGCATGAGTCACCACAACTGACTTAGTTATTGAAATTTTTTTTTTAAAGATTTATTTTATTAATATATGTAAGTATACTGTAGCTGTCTTCAGACACTCCAGAAGAGGGAGTCAGATCTTGTTGTGGATGGTTGTGAGCCACCATGTGGTTGCTGGGAATTGAACTCTGGACCTTCGGAAGAGCAGTCGGGTGCTCTTACCCACTGAGCCATCTCACCAGCCCGTTATTGAAATTTTTAATGGGAAAGGCTTCAGAGAAGTTTCAGGATAAATTGTATTGAATACTTTTGAATAAAGATTACTGAAAGCATCCACACATGGAAACAATTCTGTGCGCATGGACGTATGTGTGTCTGCGAGTGTGTGTGTGTGTGTGTGTGTGTGTGTACATGCCACTACCCACATGTGGAGTTCAAGGACATCTTTTGGAGTTGGCTTTATCCTTCCACTCAGCCGGGCGTGGTGGCGTACGCCTTTAATCTCAGCATTTGGGAGGCAGAGGCAGGCGGGTTTCTGAGTTCGAGGCCAGCCTGGTCTACAGAGTGAGTTCCAGGACAGCCAGGGCTACACACAGAGAAACCCTGTCTTGAAAAACCAAGAGAGAGAGAGAGAGAGAGAGAGAGAGAGAGAGAGAGAGATATCTTGGCTTTGAACTCAGGTTGTCAACTTTGCCCAGCAAGTACTTTACCCTGCTGAGCTGTCTCTCCCGGCCATGCACTCCTCTAGGCCTTCAAGGCCGTTATGTCAGAGGAGGCGGGGCAGTCACCTTTGTATTTGGATGGGTCAGGGCTAACCCTGCGTCATCTGGATGACCCAACATCTTGCTTCTTGCTCTTATTGCTCTGCTTCTCTGCTTTTCTCCAGTTCAGCGTTCAGCAACGTGTCTGCCAGCAGCTACACACAGAAACAGAGAAGTGCTCAGGAAAGCTAGCTTGGCTGTGAGAGAGCTTCAACCGAGGGCAGGCTGGCTTCATCAAGCAATGCTGAGAACTTGCTGGATCTTCACTTGCCTCCACTGCTGTGTCTTCTTGCTGCCCTCGGCTTTTATGGTCTCTCCTTTATCCTTTCTTGGAAACAGTTCCCCATTTCCTAGATTCACTTTAGAATGAGAAGGGCTCCGAGAAATTTGGGTTCCCAAACTACCACTTCCCAAAAAGGAAACTGAGTCTCCAAGGTGTGAAAACGACTTGTCCCTATCAATGGGGACCTAGTCTCTGGGCTCCTACCTGAAGATATTTTGGGTATGCAATGCTGCCCTACTTCCCTCTCTAAGATATTAGGAAAGAGAGAGGGGGCTGGGAATACACAGAGCTGTCCAGCACTTGCACAGCAGGCATGCACTCTGGGTTCAGTCCCATGGAGGAGGGGGTTAAAAAGTTAAAAAGAAGGAAAGGTCTACTCACCGTGTGTTTCTGTTATTGTTTTAAATTTACTCTTTATCATGTGCATGTGTTGTTGTGTGGAAGTCTTAGGACGTTTCTCTGGAGCCAGTTCTTTCTCCTTTAGCCCTGCCAGTTCTGGGTATGGAACTTGGAACATCAGTTGGTCTTGGTGGCAAGTGCCCTTACCACCTGAGCTCTCTCCATAGTCCTGGTTCAATTTCTGAGATAAAATAAAACACCAAGCATGTAAACTTACTTGCTTCTCAAGCTTAACAATTGGAGTTCAGTCCCCAGAGCTGACTGTGGAAGGTGGGAACATGTAAACTCTCACAACACACACACACACACACACAAATAAATAAACTCAAATTTAAAAACCAAACGTTTCACTTTTTGCAGCCTGACTCAGGACCCTTTCCAGTCCTCACCAATGCTATTAAGCTGGAACACTCTCCCGTTATTGGACTGGCTTCTTCTCCTCCTCCCAAGGGAACTCTTTTTGGGGCTCCCCTGAACCAGGCATCACCTCTATTCAACACCTGCATGAAATAATTAACAGTTCATTTCCTTAACTGTATGTGTCTTTGCCCGATTCTTCCTGTGAGAATTTATTTGTCCCTGGAGTATCACAGAAACCAGGAAAGTAAAACGGGATCATGGTGCGGGTGTAGAGTAGCAGGATAGAGATGATATGAAGGGAAAACAGGATAATTGATGGTAATTAAATGGGGAAGCATTGGGGAAACCAATACAGAACTAGTGAGAGGTGGCTCTGAGTGTCTATCCTGTGTCAGGCTGTAGCTGACAACCAGAAGCAGCCATTTGGGGCCTGGTGCACAGATGAGAGATGCCACCGCCAAGCCGATGCCCCCTCCTGCCCTCGTCCTCGGCCCTGCAGCCAACGTGGAGGAGCAGAACCCAAGCCTGAGCCAGAGCATCTCCCTAGTTTGAGAAGGAATCTACAGATCTCACAGTTTCTCAGGAGCAACGTTAAAAAGATAGGTCTGATGGGACGATGCTTTTTAAAAGTGGTTTCAAAAAATTGGAAGGAAAAGATGGCGGAGTAGAACCTTCAGAGCGCCCACTCGCTCACATGCGTGTGTGGAGGGATGCCATAGGGAAGGGTATGAGAGCATAATGGGAGAGCACAGGCCCCGTGCACGAAGAGCATGGCATTACTGAATGAGAACCTACAGTATGGGACCGCTGCTTGCCCTGCTGGAAGAAGAGTCAGTGCAGCAGTGCTGCCCAAGGCTAAAAGCACAATGGTCACGCCTGGTGAGCCACAGGACAGCTGGCACCGAAGACAGGGAGATGTGTGGAGGCTTAGAGCTCTGGCCAGCCCGCAGCACAGCGTGGAGCTGCCTCAGCTGCTGCTTTCCCTGCTGGGACAGGGGAGCGGTGGTGCAGGGTGAGCCCCAGGGTAGCTGGCACCATGGCAGGGAGATGTGCTGAGCCTGGAGCTTACATGGATCCTGCACCCAACTGCTTTGCTAGAGTCACCTAGACTCTGGGCTATAGCAGAATATCCGAGATCAGTCTTTGTTGATGGTCCGGTATTTTTGGCGCTTTAGAAACCTCGAACCACACCAATGTCTCATTGCAATGAGTATTTGCATGTAAAGCCGTTTGGGCAAAAAAATAATATACTGTGTGACACACTGCAGTTTGTTATGCAACTTAGACGAACAAATACACAATGTTGAGGTGGGAAAGAGAGGACTGGAGTCGTGTGCTGCGCGGTGGAGAAAGGCAGATCTAGAGATGTGACAGCGGCTTCCGGTATGGGAAAAGGCTGCGGTGGACCAGAGAGCATGCCCTTGCTGAGAAGGGTTGGTGTGCAGCAGCCTGGAGCTTGCACGGGCTTTGCCCACCCATCCCGCAACGCTCTGCTCAGCTCTGTGATTGCTCTGACAGCATATCCAAGATGGAGAATGGCGCGATTTCTGGATTGGGTCTCTTCAAAAGACCTCACAGGTCTATTCTGCGACTAGAGGCCATGTTGGTATATGTGACCTGTGGTTCATACTGCCTCCGCAGACCACTACACGTCTGAGGACCATATTGATGCTGGTGGTCTGAACTATCACAGGAGGCCATGTTATTGGGCATGGCCCATGCTTCTGCCAAGGACCACAATGATGTCAGCAGCCCGTGTTACCACTGAAGGCCATGAGAACGTATGTGGGCCATACTGCTGCCAAGGGCCGTGCTTGTGTCCGTGGTCCTGCTGAGACCGGTGGTTGTGTGGATGGGGTCTGTGTTACCACTGAAGGCTCTATTGTGGTCCATGGTCTGTGCTGCCTGAAACCCTGGTCAGGTTGCTGCCAGAGGCCTGTGCTGACTCTGACAGCCACGATGGTGTCCATGCAGCCAAGGACTGTGTTGATGTCCATGGTCTGTACTGCCACATGTGCAAGTCCATGACCCATGCTCTGCTCACAGGAAAAGAGGAGGAGGCTTCTTTTGCAATGGCGTTAATGACTGCAGACTCACAGTTGAGAATGAGAAACATAGAAGACTTCTGTGACTCCCCTGAACTCCTTACTCCCCACCCCCAAAATAAAAGAAACAGCCTAGATAGAAAGCTGTTAAAGAAAACTCTTTAAAGTTGTGAAAGGGATCCTGAAGTGTAGCTCACAGTGGATGGCTTCTGGCAGAGGTTGGAGTATATGGGCAACACAAACTGGACTTCATGGTTTTTTTTTTTCTTTTATCTTTTTCTTCTCTTCTTTGGGGATGGCCACCAGGGAGGAGGAGTGGACCTGGGAAAACTGGGAAGTGAACGTGATCTGGGTGCATTGTGTGAAACTCCCAAATACGCAATGAAAAGATTATGTTACGGGGCTGGGGGGAAATAGCAGAAGGAGGGAAAATAATACTAAGGATGTTTGGAAAAGCCATAGGGATCATTATTTTGTATTTACCTAAAATGACATATCTGTCTACAGTTTAAATGCAGTTCCATTGCTTGGGAAGACAAGCGCATGCTCTCCCCCAGAGCCGTGGCCTTTCTGATAAGAACTCTACCAGCAGACGTGAGACACCCGGCTTCTGTGTTGTTAGTCAGGGGAGGCTTGAGAGACTCCCCAAACAATTTAGGCTATTGCCTTCACCCCTGGTTGCCTCCCAGAGGCTGGGAGGAGAAGAGAACACATCACTCCCACTTTACTAAACTGGCATGATCCCTAACTCCATTCTAAATATTTACCTTAGACCCATACAAAGGAAACCTTCACTCCTTATTTAAAGAAACTTCTCTTTGGAATAGAAGAAGAACAGTACAGAACCCCACAATTGGTCGAAATACCTCCTGGAATTTCAAGGGTACACCCCAACACCTGGCCTGTAGTGTGGGTGCTGGCAATCAGTTCAGGTCCTCACCCTTGTGAGGCAAGCATTTCAGCGTTTTCTCTCCCTTCCTGTGAATGGCTTTGGTTTGTCCACTCCAGTTATGTTACTCAGTTTTGCACTGAGGAAACCAAGACTCGGGAAAGTTCAGTATCTTATCAGATACCACACTGCTAGTTGGTGAAAGCTAGGAATTAAGTCCAAGTACGGGTGGTGACATTTGTCACACCACCAAATGCTCAAGACCCAGCACATTCGTTTTCTGCCTACAAGTAATCCTTTTTCCTTCTCTGCTTACATCAGAAACCACCATAGAAACACCAGGCAGAACTGCAGGAGTGCTAATACCTCGTTATAAAAAAAGAGTGGGGGCTGGTGAGATGGCTCAGTCGGTAAGAGCACCCGACTGCTCTTCCGAAGGTCCAGAGTTCAAATCCCAGTAACCACATGGTGGCTAACAACCATCCATAACGAGATCTGGCACCCTCTTCTGGAGTGTCTGAAGACAGCTACAGTGTACTTACATATAATAAATAAATAAATCTTAGCCGGGCGTGGTGGCACACGCCTTTAAAAATAAATAAATAAATAAATAAATAAATAAATAAATAAATAAAGAGTGGAGTGCAAAGGCAATCTGTTTTGAAAGATCCATTAAAAGGCTTCAAGAGCTGTGAGAATACAAAGAAGATGTAGGAAAAAAATATAACGTCAGTCATCAGAGAGGTGACTCCGGAGAGACACCCAATGGGCTCAGGGGCTTGTTCCTTATCTTATGGATACAGAGCCTTCTGGGTAACACCGTACAGCTCCAAGTCTTCCCAGGCTCCTTTCATTTCTTGCCTTATCATAGGTATTTGAGGTTCCTAATGGGTCCTTGCAAAATCATGGATGGGAAATGGATGTGTTTTTCAAGCAGAGTGACTTTGTAATACCCTGGCATCTTCCTGGGCACAGCCTCTTCCTCCATCATAAGAAAGCAACTTGGCCTCTCCGAGTTCCCGTAGATATGGGTGTTTGGGTCCACAAAGCACATATACATTGATCTTAGTCAGACAGTATAGTTTATTGAGCATTTGCCCCAGGACTGATCGATCAGGGCCACAGACTAGACTTGGAAGCTAACTGTGACCGTGAATGCTTTCCCAGGACCAGGTTATAAAGGCAAAACCCACAATGAGCTCATTTTGCTGCCTGGTGGTCGGCTCTGACTCAAGCTATTTTGGCTAGCTAGATAGGATAGTTCTAACTGACCTTTATTCTGACTGGTCCAAAGTGGAGCTTATGGTTGTAGAATTTCTTAGGATTAACAAACCTCTGAACATAACAGGCTATATGGTCAGCTTGGCCCTGCTCTGAGGAAAGCTATTCTTCTGTGTCAGTAACAAAATGGCCTGACTGGCAGGCATGGAACAAAATGGCTGCAGCTTTGCAGGGGGAACAGAGTTCAACAACGAGTTTCTCACCTTGCCCTCTAGATATTACCACAGTGCCTGGAAAATGTGGTTTCGCTCTTGCTCAGTACATTTTACGAACATGATTTTACTTGACCCATTCTCAATGGATTTCTTCTTCATACACTCATGGCTGTTTGGGGGCCGTTAAAGAGATGAAGCAGAGAAGCCAGAGGCAGCAGGCCAGAGGAACGTCACTCCCTCCCTTCCCGCATGGAGTGTCTGCCTGTGGCAGGTGGGGGTTGTTAAGAGGAAGACTTCAAAGAGCATGGAGGAAATAAAGTTGGCTTTTCTTGAAATCATCTCTTTGGCAGTTCAGCCACCCAGCTTCCCACCTCTCCAGTAGGAAATGATGACCATTAACGTCAACGTGAAGGTTTTGGTGGAGGTGGGCCGCTTCTGTCTTCCTAAATGTGTTTCATAAGGCATCTGTCACCCAGTTGGAAAGAGATAAATGAGAACCCAAGAGAGATTTAAAAAAAAAAAAAAAAGGTCAGGAAGAGAAGGCAAGTCACAGGGGGACAGTAGTATTTTATTTCTTTTCTATGATGGGACTACAAAGACTTCAGATTCATTTATACTTTTCTTTTTCCTTTTTCTTTTTTCTTTTTTTGGACAGGTTCTTGCTGTGTAGCCCAAGATGCAGCAGTCTTCCTGTTTCTGCCTCCCAAATGCTGGGATTTCATGAGTGGCCACTGCTCCCATTTTATTTGTGGTCCTCCCCAGAGCTGGTTGTGGCCTGAGGCGTGAGCCTCTCTGAGAAGAGTTCACTACCAAGAGATACAGAAGCCAGACAGAAAAGATCTGCCTGACGTGGCCCAGTGACGCCAATGGCAGTTGACCTGCCGGTAGGACTCCTATTTCAGAGTGCTTATTGCCCAGCAAGCTCTCTGCTAGGTGCTTGGAAACAGATTGACTAACATAATGCAGGGATTTTGTAATCTGTCATAAAACCATAAGCCACAGACCCACAGACTTTGACCCTCCACAGGTATAATAAGCTCTTTCATTTGGCCGCGCATGTTCTGCCGCTGAGGAGGGAGGAAGGGGGCCGTCTTCTAATTATATAACCTAAGCATATGTTTTGCCAGAGCACAAAGCATTATATTCATTAGCAACAATCTTTTAAGCCGGGTTCTTTTTACTCGTCTGTTAACTAATTGACAGGAAAGAATTTGTATTAATAACATAGCACAGGCAAGCATGGCTAAGTATGACAGGTTTCTTAAAATTGTAGGCAGGCTGTACAAGCCAACATGACTGTCAGCCCTTATGTTGAAATCCTGCTTATCAAAGCTCTCAGTGTGCCTGCTAAACAATAGTGCTCTGGCAGAAAATTGTTCTCCCAGGTCCAAGGCCAGGAGTCAGCGTGGCTTAGCTTGGAGGACTTCAGCTGATCTCTGATTGAGGACGTGATTTCTACTTCTGTTTTCTTGAAACCTTGGTGTGGCAGACCTACCAATTGCATTAACTTCCATTTAGCTTCACTGTTTCTTCCCTGTTGGAGTCCACGTTTGGACACATGGACTCCGTACTGGCTGGTTTTGTGTCAACTTGGCACAAGCTAGTGTCATCAGAGAGGAAGGAGTCTCAGTTGAGGAAATGCCTTCATGAGATGAAGCTGTAAGGCATTTTTTCAATTAGTCATCGATTCAGGAGGGCTCAGCCCATTGTGGGTGGAGCCACCCCTGTGCTGGTGGTCCTGGGTTTTATAACAAAGCAGGCTGAGCAAGCCATGGGGAGCAAGCCAGTAAGCAGCACCCTCCATGGCCTCTGCATCAGCTCCTGCTCCCAGGTTCCTGCACTATTTGAGTTCCTGTCCTGACTTCCTTTGGTGATGAACAGCAAGCAATGTGGACGTGTAAGCTGAATAACCCCCTCCCTGCCACGCTTCCTGTCCCCACTTTAAAAAATCTTGGTGTGGTTCATTTGCTCTGGACCAAAGTATTAAGTTGGTGGACGGATGGTATTGCGCTCTCTCTCTCTCTCTCTCTCTCTCTCTCCCTCATATTTAATTTTTATTTTATTTCATGGGGTATAAGAAGAATTGTTTCTGCCTAGTGTAGTGACACATAACTATAATCCCAGCACTTGGGAAGTAAGTGGAAGCAGAAAGATCAGGAGTTCAAGGCCAGCCTCTGGTTACATAGCAAGTTCAAAGCCAGACTGCTGTTCAAAAGGTTTTGCCTCAAGAACAAATAGATAGATAGATAGATAGATAGATAGATAGATAGATAGATAGATAGATAGATAGATAGATCTTAACCTGTTTTTCAAATCATTAGCAACTCCACCAGCTCTTTGGGTAAGGAAATGGTTTAACAACTAGGAACATTCATTGCCTTTGCAACGGACCTGGGTTTGGCTCCCAGCACCTATACTGGAA
Organism: Mus caroli; assembly: GCF_978045245.1. Lineage (NCBI taxonomy): Eukaryota > Metazoa > Chordata > Mammalia > Rodentia > Muridae > Mus > Mus caroli. The sequence continues at coordinate 40,988,596 of NW_028227264.1, forward strand.
ATCTTGACCCACAAATGCCTGTAACTCTAGTTCCAGGATCTTACATCCTTCTTTGCGTGTAGTTTAAATACACCCACTCAGGTCCACACATGTACACATAAAGTAAATAATGAAATAAAAGGCTTTACATGTATAAAGTGGTTGGGAGCGATGGCTCAGTGAGTAAGAGCATACACCACCCCTAGAGGACCTGAGTTTGGGTCCCAGCATCTACGCTGGGAGCCTCATAGCTACTTGTAACTCCAGCTTGAAGTCTTCAATGCCTCTGGCCTCCAAGGACAGCTACATCCACATGCACATACCTACACACAGATGCACAGGTAATTAAAATGTAATAAACATGTATTGTTTTTGAAAATATATGAAGTGACTGAAGAGGAAGCAAATTTAAAAATCTATCATGGCAGGAGCAGTAAGCCGTGCATGCCTTAAATACCAGTATTCCTGAGGCAGAGACAGGCTGACCTCAAAAGAGTTCAGGGGCAGCCAAGGCTTCACTGTCTCAAAAACTAAAACTAGAGAAACAAAAAACGAGCAAGCAACCGAAAGCCATCATGCCACATTCTTTACTACAAACTCTAATCTCAGTTGATTGGGTAATACTCTTGCTTGGATCATAAGTGTTTCTGGAATCTAGCTCCTTTTTGGGTTACCTGGTGAGGTAGTTTGAATATATTTGACCCATGGAAAGTGGCCTTGTTGGAATCGATGTGGCCTCGTTGGAGGAAGTGTGTCACTGTGAAGGTGGGCTTTGAGGACTCTTATGCTCAAGCTGCACACAGTGTAGAAAGGGACCCTGGTCCTGGCTTTTGTTAGATCCAGATGCAGAACTCTCAACTCCTTCTTCAGCATCATGTCTGCCTGCACGCTGCCATGCTTCCTACCACGATGATAATGGACTAAACCTCTGAAACTGTAAGCCAGCCCCAATTTAATGTTTGGCTTCTTAAGAATTGCCTTGGTCATGGTGTCTCTTCACAGCAATGAAACCTTAACTAAGACACCTGGTGTCTGTCTGCTATCTTTAACCTCATGTTCCTTCCCAGAGATCAAATGCAAGATGACTATAAATGTCCCACGACTAAAATCTTTCCATAGTTATTCATTTGTTTATCTGTCTATCCTTCCTTCTCTCAGTGTTTTGTGTACTATGTGGGGGTGGGAGGTGGGACTTGAACGTTTTCACCTTCTCATGCCTGTCCAGTTGGGAAGCTAGCGGGGCAAACAAGCAATACATAGGTAAATAAGTAAACTGGAGAGTTGCCCCTTCCTATCCTGTGTCCAAGGGTGCTGCATCCTTGGATTCAAACAGTGTGGAGTGAGAAAAACGATTTAATAAAGTTCCAGAAAGTTAGTAGGGTATAGTGAGGCATGCCTGTTATAGCACTTGGAAAGCTCTGGCATGAGTCATGCATTTGAAGCTAGCCTGGGCTGCATAGCAGGGCTGAGGCCAGCCAGCCTTGGCTACATAGTATTTTACAAGAGTGAAACACTTGCGAAACAAACAAAATCCAAAACCACAAGCAACCTCACAAACCCAAAACTGGAAAAGCATTTTCCAGAAAGTTCTAAAAGCAACACACCAAGGGCTGTTCTGCAACTGTGAGAACAGAGTAGTCCTCTACACATCCTACTGCAACCCCCGGCCGTCTCCCAGAACCCCAGCCTCTCTCAGCATGTGTGGTTTGAGCTGTTCTCTGTGCCTCTTCATCTGCAACTACACAGGATGTCCAGGATGGTTATGTCTGCATCATACGTGTACAGAACTTTTAAGGGATTATCATTTTGGCTGGGCATGGTGGTGCATGCCTTTAATCCCAGAACTCGAGAGGCAGAGGTAGGCAGGCCTCTGAGTTTGAGGCCAGCTAGTCTACAGAGCTAGTTCCAGGACAGTCAGAGCCACACAGAGAAACCATGTCTCAAAACACATACATTTATATGTTAATAAGTAAAATACTAATGTATATAACATACATTATTATAATATTTGGGCCATAGAAGTTACAGGATGAGAAGGATCAGATGGCCCAAATAATATATAATATATAATATACAATATATAATATATAGTTATTTTATATATAAATATTTTATATAACACACAAGCATTATATAAAATATAAAAATATGTTATATAAATATATAACATGTTTTACATATAAATACAATATTTATATAGCATTATTTCCTGTTTCTCTGGCATGAGTGAGTGTAGATATGTACATACCCACAGTGCCAGTGTGGCAGTCAGGAAACACACTAAGTTTGAGACAGAAGCTATTTGTTGCTTGCTGCTGTATTTGCAGGCTAGCGGACCCGGTAGTTCTGGGGGATAGTCCTATCTCTGTCTCTAATCTCTGCACAAGGAGCAGTGGGATTACACGCATGGCACCTGGATATATATGGGTCCTGGGGATTCGAACTCTGATCCTCACACTTGCATGGCAAGTGCTTTACCCACTGGAGTCATCTGTGCAGCCCAAGATACACATACATACATACATACATACATACATACATACATACATACTCCTAGAAACTTGACTATACCATGATGCTTCTATGGGTTTGGCTGTAACACCTCTCCCCTCTAGGCTGGTGATAATCTTTCACCCCCTGTCTTGCCTCTTCTTTTCTGTCTCCTCCTCTTCTCCATCTCCATCTCATCCCATAAGTTCTGTGGGCCGAGTACGTCTTGATCCATCTGCATCTTTCCATGTCTCTTTTTGAAAAATTGTATTATACTGGTTTACTAAGGCAACTTTGACGCGAGTATATCATGTACTCGGAATATATTTCCCCTACTCCCCCTCTTCTCTCTCCTTTTTCACCCCTCCCCCCACTAGTATTACTTGTTCCCCTACCCTCTACAATTTTTTTTTTTTGAGATAGGGTCTTTCAGCACATCCTGGCTGGGAGCTCTCTAAACAAAGCAAGGTGGTCTTGAACTTACACAAACGCTACAGGTATGTGCCATCTTGCTTGGCTTCTATCTTTACTCCCCAGTCCTTTCTCCCTTAGACTGTCGCAAAGTGACCCAGATTCCCAACTTAAGCTCTATCACCACCTCTAATCCATTTCTTTCCAACGTACAAGATTACTCTAAACTGAATTGTCCCTTCTTCTATTTTTATTTTTTTTAAAGAATTAATCCTTTGAGGATTTCATCCATGTATACTGATCACATTCCCTCCCCTTCCCAAATCCACTTCCCCACTCTCGTATCTACCCAGCTTCTGTTCTCATTTCCTTCTCAAGTCCACGGAGTCTCATTCCTGCTGCACATACACCATCTACCGGAGCGTGGTACCTGCCTGCCAGGGACCTACTACACCCTCTCAAAAACTCTTTTTCCCAGCAGCCATCAGTTAGCTCCTCAGCCAGGGGTTGGAGCTTCCTGCCCACCTTCCCACCCATGCTGAGACGTTAGTCTGGCTTGAGCTTGTGTGGGTCTTGTGCTGGATACTGTTGAATCACCCCCTCTCTTTCAGCCTTTCATAGTCTATACCAAGCCAATTCCCCATATTCCCATACTGGAGACTAGGGGCCCTTTAGACTCTCCTGGAATCTTCCTGTCCTTTCATTTTGAAGATCCCTGGTGGAACATTTCTCTCAATGTCTTCTCTCTCTCTCTCTCTCTCTCTCTCTCCTTTTTTTTTATAACCCCACACCCCTGTATTGTTGTTTTCTCTTCGAACCATGAGCATGCCTGATTGCTATGGAGGCCGTCTGAGTGTCTTTCTGGGTGTCAGCTCCCCTGGAACTGGAGTTACAGATGTTTGCGAATTAGACTCATGTCCTCAGCAAGAGCAGCCAGTGCAACTAATGAGCCACCTCTCCAGCCTCATTCTTTGCTCTTAATGTCTGTCCCTTCATTAGTTCCCAGCCTAGAAAACAGCTCAACTGTATCACACCTCTGTGGTCCCAGTGCTGATGAGGCAGACGTAGTGTAGGAAGATTATTATAATTACTGTAAATGTGAGTCTAGTGAGGGTACGTAGTGAGACCTTGACTCAAAAATAGATAGATAGATGCCAAGGATCAGCCTCAGCTTGGAGAGGGGTTCCTGAGAAAGGGGTATCTGGAATAAAAACCAAATGACTAAAAGTCAAATTCTGGGTTCAAGCTGGTGGCCTATGTTCTGCTCAAGATGACTCCCTTGAGAACTCTCTGTAGATGGCTCTTGGCTTTGTAGTCTGCTCAAGACAGCTTTTTTAATTGCTGTGTGTGTGTTCTGCTTGAGACAGCCTTTTCTTGACATTCTAAAAAAACTCTCTGGTTAAGACAACTAGCTTTTTGCTCAGCTCTCTGGTTGAGACAGCTCTCTGCTAATAAAAATTCTAAAAGCTCTCTGGATAGCTTGTGAGTTTTCTAAACAAAGTCAGAAAACCTGCTATAAAAGATTCTTGGATCTTCCAACCAAATTAGAAACCCTGTTAGAAAAATTCTAAAAGTAATTTTTAGGTTTTCCAATTAAAACCAGAAAGCCAGAAAACAGTCAGCCTTCTCTAGAGAGCTGCTGGAACACATTCTAAAAGAGCTGGGTCAGATCTCTAAGTAACTCTTGGGATAGCTGACCAAGGTCAATAACCTCATTAGAAAAACATTCTAAAGGAGCCCTGTTCACTCTCCATGCATTTTCTAACTAAAACCAGAAATCCTGCTAGAAAAATTGTTGAAGAGCTGTTTGCTCTCCAGAGATCTCCAGATAGCTCAGCTCTCTCAAGGAAAAAAAAAAAATAGAAAAGAACAGCTATTGCTCTCTGTGATGGTTTGTATATTCTTGGACCAGGGAGTGGCACCATCTGGAGGTATGGCCTTGTTGGAATAGGTGTGTCACTGTGGGTGTGTGCATAAGATCCTCACCCTAGTTGCCTGGAAGTCAGTGTTCCACTAGCAGACTTTGGATGAAGAGGTAGAAGTCTCATCCCTGCCTGCGCCATTCCTGCCTGGATACTGCCATGCTCCCACCTTGATGATAATGGACTGAACCTCTGAACCTGTAAGCCAGCCCCAATTAAATGTTGTTTTTATAAGACTTGCCTTGGTCATGGTGTCTATTCACAGCAGTAAAACCCTAACTAAGACACTCTCTGTTAGCTTATCTCAAGCAGACCAAAGGCCCAGTTTTTTATTACATATCAATTTATTTATTGACTCAGGTTCCCTCTTGACCATCCCACGAATCAGCATTCCACAGCTTTAGTCCCTTGACTCTTAGGAAGAGACAGCAAGCACAAGCACAGACAGTAAGATGCTGGGTGGGGTCCTGCCCTGAAATCACCATTCCGACTTTGCCTGTACCTAAATTCACTCGGTTCCAGGCTGACCTTGAACACGGAAATCTGACTGCCTCTGTATCTGCCTGTCTTTATATCTGACAAGTTGGCTCATAGTGCAGCTGCCTCTCTATTCCCTTAGATCTGTGAAGCCCCTTATACAATTCATACATTGCATCCTTATATTTTTACATAATTGAAAAATTCTCTATTTTCAAACTCATGTTTTTAGAGTTCTTTCCCACAGCCTTCAGAGCTATCCTGAAGGTCCCAGTGTTTACCATTTTGGTAGTGACATAGATACATCTTCGATTCCTGGACTTGTGCTGTTTTCATGGAGTCATTAACATTAACAGGGAGGACCTTGAAGATATGTACATTACTATACAAACAGGTCTTATGCCCACCATAGCATTGACACACGACACTCCTGGAGGCCCATGCCTTCTAGCCCTGTCCCTTTGTTTGTTCCTTACACTCCTGGAGGCCCATGCCTGCTAGCCCTGTCCCTTTGTTTGTTCCTTACACATGGGCAAGCAGAACTCTGCAGATGAATCTCAACACACCATGCTCAAGCTTGTCCAGTCCAAGTCATAGCACAGGTCTGAAATGGTATAATTGCCCAATTTCCTCTGTCTCAACTTCTGCCTGTTACACATGGCATCCTGGTGCCTGACCCAGTGCCTGATTTAAAAAAAAAAAAAAATGAATGTTTACTTTCTGTTCCGTTTTCCAGCTCTACTTGACCTAGCCCACCCTCAGAACCTGGTCCTGGTCCATCCTTGCTCACACTAGATTCAGGAAACAGGCTCAGTCCGCTCAGCTCTCCTGCTCAAGGGTCTCCATCTTAACTCTGCAGCCCACAGCTGCAGGAACCACTGCCCTCAAGCAAGGGTAGCGTCCCTTCTAGACATCTCCAAGAACTCCGATTGCCTCTTGAATTAAATTAAAAGTCCTAATCATGGCTTCAAGAGTCTCTACCAATTAATCACTTCTCCACCCCCACACCTAACCGAGGATGTCTTTTTCGCCCGCTCGCTAGGGCGCCTTCCCTGCCTCCTGCAGATCTTTCTCCTCAGACTGCCTCACCCCACTCTCCTTTGTCTCCCTCTCCAACTTCTCTTTCTCCTAAATTATATACCTCTCCTCTTCAAAAGTATTGATCAGTGGTCATCTCCTCTTATGAATACTTGTCCTTCCTGTTAGAACCCATTCATCATGAATGTGAGATATTTATGCTTGCTTGTGCATACAATCCCTGGTGTCTTCTGCTAACTTATTTTCATAGTCTGCCCAGTGTGGGTCCAGTCGCTAAGGACAAAAAAGATGTCTTTCCCTCACTTGCGACTCCCTGTGTTCGTTTCTTGGCCAGCTCTGGACTTCAGCTCCTTGCTTAACTTTTACAATAGACATGGAAGTGGACCCAGAAAATGGGTGTCCTAAAGAAAATTGGTTTTATAACTTAGATTCTGGGTCAGTCTAACCAAGTGCAGTCCCAGGCTGGGCCATAGTTTCTTTCAGCCTCCTCACGGTGGAGAAATCCTTGGGTGGTTATTAGAAAGAAATACAAAACCAAACCTCCCTTGGCTAGGGTAGAACATGTTCTTGGTCTGCATGAGACCCTGGGTTCTGTCCATAGCACCAAGATAAAATAAAGAATCATATGCTGCAGCAGCTGTATGCCACACACCCAGGAGTGTCACACAGGTGACTACCCTGGCACCTCCCAACCATCTGATAAATTGGGACTTAGTTTACAACTACATTAAGCATCCAGAGGAATTTATATAACCTTCCCATTGTCACTGAGGCCTAGACTCTAACCCCAAACCAGGACTCAGCACGTCCTGGTGTGCTGTGGCTGCCACTGATGCCCATGTTCACCTTGTTCTTGCCTCTTGTGGCTCTGCCCGCTGGGTTTACTTGTCTGGGTTTGACAGACAAGACTCTTACTGTAAAGGGTTATTTCTACATTTGAAGCTGTGTGGAAAAAAAGCTGGACTTTATATGTATGTGTAGTGGTGTGTGTATGTGTATGGATGTATGTTTTGTGTATATGTGGCATGGTTTGTTATGTGTATGTGTGGTATATGTATATATGTGTCTGTGGTGTGTGTATGCTATGTGTGTGTATATGTGTGTTATGGTATGTGTGTGTATGTACGTGTGTTATGGTATGTGTATGGTATGGTATGGTATGGTATGTGTATAGTGTGTGTATGTGGTATGTTTGTGGTATGGTATGATATGTGTGCATGGTATGTGTAAGTGTGGGTAGTGTCTGTGATGTGTGTGGTATGTATATATGTGGTATATGGTATGTGTATATGTGACGTATGTGTATATGTGTGTGTGGTATATGTGTGTATATGTGGTGTGGTGGTATGTGTGTGTGCTGTATGTGTGTATAGTATGTGTGTGTATGTGTAGTGCGGTGGTGTGTGTGTGCTGTCTGTGGTATATGGTGTGTGTGTGTGACACAAAACTAGCAAGGGTATTATGAGAGGGATGAAGGAATCCTAAGGCAGGGGATCAACAGAGTAATGGAGCACATACATGTGACAGGAAAGCAGAAAGGGGACTGTCTGGGAGAAGGAAAGGAACCAGTCAGAGCGATCTATTGGGGAGGGAGGGAGGAAGAGAGGGGATGACACACGTGTATGACAATTCCACAGTGAAATCCATTCCTTTGTATGAGAACTTAAAAATTAAAAGAACTTAAAAATCCAATTGAAGATTTCCTTAACATTGGAATCTCTCCCAGCACAATCCACAAACATGTCATTTGCATACAATGTCCAGGAGTATGCAGACACAGGGACCTCACTTGTTACACAGGTTTTGAGTGGAGAAACCTAGTTTTGGTTTCCAGAGATCAACCTGCTCCCCTGAGCCTTTCTTACTTTTTCAGCTTCTAGAACTTCTTACAAACAAGTTTGGGAGGACTCTGACAGCTCTGTTTTTATGTCTTCCAATCAGATGGGCTGAGATGGCACTAGATGAAGAGACCTCGGGACTGGGAGGCTGGGGAAGGGGCTCCTGAGGTGAGCAGTGTGGGCCTGATCTCTCTGGCTGGTTTCTATTGCCCTTCAGCCCACTGCTGCTTTTCACTCAACCCCAAATTGCTTTCATGGTGACCACAGACAGAAACTGCCCGGCTTAGTTTCCTGAGGCACTGGGCAAGTCTGCGCTGTTTCTCACCCCATAGCTCATTTTCAAAAGGAGCACTTCACTTCCCTTTACAGATGGGAGAATGGAAGAGGGAACCCCTTGGACTCCGGGGGAGAGCTTTTGAAGCTGAAATGTGACCTCTTTAGGAAGAGAGACTGAAGGGGTTTATTTTAACTGAGACAGAGAAACCTAGTACCCGTGACTTCAGAGGGTCTGTGAACTTCTACAACTGCAGACAAAATGGGAGTTGTTGGGCTAGTGAGATGGCTCAGTGGGTAAAGGTTCTTGCTGCTGAGAACCATGGTAAAAGGAGAAATTCAACTCTTACATATCCTCTGGTATACACACACACAATAACAAATATAATTTTTTTACGTGGGTATGCAGGTTACAGGCAAAGCTTACCACATATTTTTAACTGTAATTTACTCCCAAATTTGTTAAGCTTTCTTTATAAGATCCTCATGAAAGATGATAGTCTACTGAGTTGGGTCTGGATTTCTCACAGTATTTTCTATCTGAAGTTACCTGCTGCAGAGTCACTAGGAGAGCTTCAAAATCCAACCTCCTGGGCTCCACACAAGGTCTTTAAAGTAAGAATCTCCGGGCTGTAGCAGGAGTCATCATTCTACATTTTATTTACTTATGTACATCTATCCATCCATCCATGTATGTATGTATGTATGTATGTATGTATGTATGTTTGTATGTATGTATTATCTATCTATCTATCTATCTATCTATCTATCTATCTATCTATCTATCTTAGAGTCTCACTACATAGCCTAGGATAGCCTCGGTTCTTACTGTGTAGCTTAGGCTAGCCTGAGTTCTCACTGTGTAGCCTAGGATAGCCTTGCACTTACCGTGTAGCTGATTTCAGATTTGTAATGTCTTCCTGCTTCAGCCTCACAATATGCTGAGTATAGGTATGAGCCACCATGCCCGGAATGCTAATGGTTTTTATAGCCTGAGCAAAGTGTCTACTTGACCATCTAAAGACTAAGAATTTGTCTCTGGCAGTGTCCTCTTCTCTTCTCTCACCCACCAGTCTCTCCAGTGGAAGAAGCCATGTGTGCTTGGAGCACGTGAAATCATGAGTTTTTAAAGAAGTGGTATTAAAGAGTCAGGAGTTAGTAGTCCACTTGTCGTGAAAGCTAGCGACTTCACTTATGAACAGTCTTGTCAAATGGGGCAAGGTCCAGTTTTGTATTCCTTGATTGCCATCTGCTGGTGGGTCTCCATATTAGAAAATAGAGATTCCCTGGAAGATTGGTGCATCCTGGAGAGACCTTCTTGCTTCCCAAGGGGGTGTTCTTACAGACCTGTGGCACCAAACCTGACTCAGAACAAGACTTTGAACACCCATAATGGGGGAAGAGAGTCAAAGGTAATGTGGTTGTGGTGGTGTGAATCAGGAGGGGAAGACAGCCATTATAGCAAATCCCTTCATCCACTCAACAGGTATTTGCTGGGCCTCCACTACGGTCTAGATGCGGGGGAGACAGAAAAACGAAGCACAAGAAGCTGTCTTCATAGATTTTATTCTTGGGCATGAGAGATGAAGCAAATGCTAATGTCCGGTGTCTAATTAAAATGGTGCTAAGTGTTCCCGGCCAAATAACTCAGGGCAGAAGACGGACTGCTGGTGGACGGATGGATGGAGGGTGCTGTTTATAGGAAGGTCTGGGCAGGCCTTCAGAGGGCACTTTACATATAAGCCTGAACAAAGCGAATTTTGTTGGATATTTCTCTGTGTAGACCCAGAGCCAAGTTTCCTGTGCAGCACATGGTATAACCCCTCTCCATGGCCAAGAGCTAGCTCCTGCGGCTGCCCATGATGCTGAAGAAGCACTGAAACAGAGAGCGAAGGAGCCGGTGGCTAAACCTTGGTACTGTCCTTTCCCTCTGCTTTATAACTTCTCAGAGCTCTTTCATGCAAATGGAATAATATATGCAGAAATGCTTTGCAGGCGACAAGGTACTATGCAAATGCAAGTAATTAAAGTTGTAACTATTTTAATGCAGTCTGATTTGACCTTCATGGCATCCTTTAAAGGAAATAAGGTGTGTAGCATTATACCTTTTAATAGACCAAAAAAACAAAAACAAAAACAAACCAAAACCTACCCATGTACACCTCACTCTAAGTGCCTATGAAGTGACTTAGCCAAGGTCACCATCAAGGCCATACTCAGAACCAGTTTTTTTAGGAGTATTATTTTAAAGTTTAGGACCTTCGTTCTGGAGACGATAAATTATACTTGATACTTTTCTTGCCAGGCTTATTTATAACTACATTAATCATCAGAGTTAAAAAGCTTTAGTGCTCAGCAACAGCCTTCAAGGGCTTAATTTCAAACAGTCTAGGTCAGGGGGATTAGCAACAGTCCCAAATGCAAGACACATTACAAAGAAATATCAGCGTTTCTTTTCCTTCCATTTCTAGGACCAGAGCCCCCACTGGAGGCTCCGTGCTTCAGAGGCTGAGAAGATTTTAGAAAGCCCCACTTTAGGGTGAAAGGCACTCTGGTGGCAAAGTGGCTGGCTAGTAACTTAGGAAACTTACCTGAACACTCCTATTCCTGCCCACGGCCACACCCCTCCCCCTAACACTCCTCCTATTCCTGCCCCCCGCCACACCCCTCCCCACTTCCCGACACTCTTCCTATTCCTGCCCTCTTCCCCCCCCCATACCCCGCCGTACCCCCTAACACTCTTCCTATTCATGCCAACAACTCCTACTACCACTAAAGCTTGGTTCTAGAATTCTTCCCTAAACCGTTCTATAAACTGCTTCTTATATTTTCTTTAAGGACTGGAATTCAGACTTAACTGAAAGTAAAAGAGACCCCAGGTCCTTAGTAGAAGGGTCACAGAAACCTCAAGACTGACCAGAAGAGACCCAGACCTTGAAGGTGGCTTTTTGTAATGTTCTGTCCAGAAGAGAAGCCAGAAGTACCCTATAAGGAACAGAAGTGTAGGCCAAGAGCAAGCTACAGGAACACGGCCAAGCCATCCACAATTACAGCAAAAACATTGTGAGCCATTTGTGATGGTGAGTGCTAATCCTGGCACATGGGAAGCTGAATGCTAAGAGCAGCTCTGTCCTCCTCTAACTAGAGAACTCTGACCTCCACACTCATGCCATGGCACCCAAGTCAGCCACACAAAGAAATAAATTTCAGGCTTTAAAATGTTGTAGGCTGTGAATCTCTGTTTCAAAAAGCCAAAATTGACCAACCAACCAAACGACAATGACAAAAACAAAATAAAATAAAGGAAAGAGAGTTTGAGCTAGTTATGGGATTGGGTCAGAGTGGGAGCTGATGGCTCGCTTGTTTTACCCCTTGGATGTTTGTTTCTTGTGAGACAGAGTCTCATTCTGCAGCCCCTGCTGTCCAGGAATTTGCTATGAAACCAAAGCCATCTTAACACTCATGGAGATTTTTCTGCTTCAGAGTCATACACGTTCTATGCTAGAAACAGACAAACATGTTTGTGTATATCCATGATGTCAGAATTTATTGGATGATGATACGTTTATAAGTTTTAGCAGATTTAATGACAGCAATTTATCATATAATTTCACCAACTTTGGTGATCCGGCTGATAAAAGTGCATGCTAGGACACACAACTAGAAATAGGTTTTCCCAGTAAATAACACAATCCCAGGGCTCACAGTGTGATCAGATATCCTGCAACAAGGGTCATAAGGGTTACAGGTGCTGTGACATTCAGGCCCAGAGTGAGGAGGAAGCAGTCCTACCCCTACTGATCTCAGGATGATTTCAGTTTTAATTATTAACTCTCATTTCATACAGTAAATATATCTCTATAACTCCTGTCTCTGTCTCTCTGTCTCTCTGTCTGTCTCTCTCTCTCTCTCTCTGGGTGTGTGTGTATGTGTGTGTTTTATATAATGATATTGAGGTGGGAATCTCTGGTTTTATTGGATACTCAATTGTGTCGTATGAGGTTTTTCTGGAAGCTGTCTTATGAGAGGGTCTTTTGCTGAGAACAGACATGTGTTTTTCTGGAAGCTGTCTGGTGAAACGGTGTGTGATGTCTTGCTGGAGCAGACACTTGAGAGGACTTGTGATATTTGGGAAGAGTGTAAGGAAAAGCCAGCTGACAGTGGACCGTGCTCTGCCATGGGTTCGCCTTGCTGCTCCTCAATGGTCTTTGCTTGTCCTGAGAACGTTCTGGCTGCTTCTTGCTGCCTAGGCCGACTTGTGCCAATTGGGGGAGCCTCTCAGTTTCTTCTAGATCGAGCGGCTGCTGCTGATTCGTGTTTGGTGTTTGCTAGTGGACTGGACTGCAGACAATGAAGACTGGAATGGCCCCAAGGAACTTCTTCTCAACAGGTCCACGTCCCCCTTGTCCTATCAGCCATCTTCCTCCCCTCCTTTAGTAATAAGGGAGACTGAAGCATTTAAGAGTAAGTTTTGAAAAATATAAGCCTACAGAATATAATTTAGAGGCTGAGAGAGTCTGTGTGGGGCCAGAAAACCACGTGACTGGGAGAGTCAGTCAGGAGCAAGAGGTCGAGAAGAGTCTAAACCCTGAATGTCATAGCACGTGTAACCCTTATGACCCTTGTTGCAGGATATCTGATCACACTGTGAGCCCTGGGATTGTGTTATTTACTGGGAAAACCTATTTCTAGTTGTGTGCCCCAGGATGCACTTTTATCCAAGAGTTTTCTGTTTATTGTAGACAGGATTAAATAAAGTCAACCTTAGGTCAAGAGGCAGAACAAGCAACCAGTTGACAGGGAATGAACCATAGAGACTAAAAAGAAGTCAGGAGGATGGATAGAGAGACACAGGAAGTAGAAGGGAGGGACATTCAATTTGAAGGGTTTTTGAGACTAGCACATGACTAGCTAGTACCTGGAATTCCTCTTCATGCAAATGAAACATTTCTCGCACCTTGGCCCCAGCCTATGATGTAAATTCACCTGAAAATCCCTACCCACTCCCCACAGTTTATATACCTTTATTCTCCCCCAATAAAAAGAGCTGTTTCACTGAAAACTGTCTCTGGAGAAGGCTGTTTCTCCTGCACTCATGCTGACTAAGATCCTGTCCAATCCACCTGCCCCTGCCAGTGCTGAGCACATTCCTACCAGTCCAGCCCAGTGAGCAATGGTACCTAAATACCCTGAGGGAAAAACAGACCTGGGGCAGGAAGGCTGTATCCATAAGGTAATAAATTAATAAAATAAGACCAGGAAGGAGCTGTGGGATTCAAGGTTTGAGAGAAGGCTGCAGAGTTCAGCTATGAGATGAAAGGTTGGGGTCTGGGAGCAGGGAACTATGGTGCAGGTCTAGACTACAGGTGAGCAGGCTTGAGTGGAAAGGGGATGGAGCCACAGCTCCAAGGCCAGATGGGGCGTCCTCGGCTTGTTGGCTATTAATGCACACAAGGTATCGGGTGATATGTTGGTATGAGACCATTCCATGGAAGTAGAATATGTTGATCACTCTATAGGGGTCCAGGAGAGAGAAAGAGAGAGAGTTACCAACTTTCTTTGTTCTGTGTACAATAAGTTCTTGAGCCTGTTTTTCCAGTACACTCCTGTGCTCTGCAGTTTCAATTCACTGTCACCCATTGGGTGACTCCGATTATACTCCAGATTTTGTTAAGCTATTATCAGTCTGAACAGGATGAGAGAGGTTCCTGAGAGATGGCATAGTTTCTGAGTCAATTAGACACCTTCTCCCTTGTAAAATGGACTCTCCTGTGGGCATGGTGGCACATACCTTTAAGTCCAGCACTCAGGAAACAGAGGCAAGTCTCTCTCTCTCTCTCTCTCTCTCTCTCTCTCTCTCTCTGTTTGAGGCCTAACTAGCCAGCACTACATAGTGACTCAGAGTTGTCTCAAAAAACAAAAAACAAAAATTAACAATGTTCAGCATCCTTAATCATCAGGGAAATGCAAATCAAAACAACCCTGAGATTCCACCTCACAACAGTCAGAATGGCTAAGATCAAAAATTCAGGTGACAGCAGATGCTGGCGAGGATGTGGAGAAAGAGGAACACTCCTCCATTGTTGGTGGGATTGCAAGCTTGTACAACCCTCTGGAAATCAGTCTGGTGGTTCCTCAGAAAATTGGACATAGTACTACCGGAGGATCCAGCAATACCTCTCCTGGGCATATATCCAGAAGATGTCCCAACCGGTAAGAAGGACACATGCTCCACTATGTTCATAGCAGCCTTATTTATAATAGCCAGAAGCTGGAAAGAACCCAGATGCCCCTCAATAGAGGAATGGATACAGAAAATGTGGTACATTTATACAATGTACTACTCAGCTATTAAAAAGAATGAATTTATGAAATTCCTAGGCAAATGGATGGACCTGGAGGGTATCATCCTGAGTGAGGTAACCCATCACAAAAGAACTCATATGGTATGTACTCACTGATAAGTGGATATTAGCCCAGAAACTTAGAATACTCAAGATACAAGATACAATTTGCAAAACACATGAAACTCAAGAATAACGAAGACCAAAGTGTGGACACTTTGCCTCTTTTTAGAACTGGGAACAAAACACCCATGGAAGGAGTTACAGAGACAAAGTTTGGAGCTGAGACAAAAGGATGGACCATCTAGAGACTGCCACACCCAGGGATCCATCCCATAATAAGCCTCCAAACGCTGACACCATTGCATATTCCAGCAAGATTTTGCTGAAAGGATCCTGATATAGCTGTCTGTTGTGAGGCTATGCTGGGGCCTGGCAAACACAGAAGTGGATGCTCACAGTCAGCTATTGGATGGAACAAAGGGCCCCCAATGGAGGAGCTAGAGAAAGTACCCAAGGAGCTAAAGGGGGTCTGCAACCCTATAGGTGCTTGTGTCTCTAGCTGCATATGTAGCAGAAGATGGCCTAGTTGGCCATCATTGGGAAGAGAGGCCCCTTGGTCTTGCAAACTTTATATGCCTCAGTACAGGGAAACACCAGGGCCAAGAAGTGGGAGTGGGTGGGGGTATGGGGGACTTTTGGGCTAGCATTTGAAATGTAAATGAAGAAAATACCTAATTTAAAAAAAAGAAAATCTGAAAAAAATTAACAACAACAAAACTACTTCCTACAATGATGCACAGCCTGAAGACCCACATAGCCTTTAACTTGCTATGTAGCTGACAATAACCTTGAACTTGTAGTGCTTTTGCCACTACTTATAGTCCTGGGATTATAGTTATGAGCCACCATGCCCAACATTGTATCTCATCTTAAAGGTTTTTATGCTTTTTAACAATTAAGAAAATGGGTATGTATATGTATGTATGTATATATATATGTATTTCTATATATATATTCTTTCTTCTTTCTTAGATTTATTTATTTATTTAATGAGTGTGAATGCTTTGCCAGCATTTATGTCTGTACACCACGTGCATGACTGTTGTCTGCAGAGGTCAGACGACAGTGTTGGATCCCCTGGGATTGGAGTTGTGGATGGTTGTGAGCCACCATGTGGGTGCTGAGAATTGAACCTGGGTCTCCTGCAAGAGCAACAGATGCTCTTAGTCACTAACCCTCTTTCTAGTTCCATAAGGGAACATTTTGGATTTGTGTCTTTTCTTGTTCTCTCTCCCTGTCTGATTCCAATTTAAGACACCTTCTTACCACATTTACAGAGGAGACTGGGTCACAATGTCTACAGCACTGTGGTGGTTTGAATAGGAATGGCTCCCATAGAATCATGTGTTTGAATTCTTGGCCCACAGGGAGTGGCACTATTAGGAGGTGTGGCCTTTTGGAGTAGGTGTGGAGAAGTGTGTCACTGTGAGGGTGGGCTTTGAGGTCTCTGAAGCTCAAGTTAGTTCTCTCTCTGTTACTTGTGGATCAAGATGTAGAACTCTCAGCTCCTTCTCCAGTGCCATATCTGCCTGCAGGATGTCATGTTTCTCACCACGAAGATAATGGACTTAATCTCTGAACTGTTGGACTTTATCTCTGAACTGTAAGCCAGTCCCAATTAAATTGTTTTCTTGGGCTGGAGAGATGGCTCAGCAGTTAAGAGCACTGACTGCTCTTCCAAAGGACCTGAGTTTAATTCCCAGCAACCACATGGGGGCTCACAGCCATCTGTAATAGGGTCTGATGCTCTCTTCTGGTGTGTCTAAAGACAGAGATGTACTCACATAAAATAAATAAATAAATATGGGCTAGAGCGATGGCTCAGCAGTTGAGCACTGACTGCTCTTCCAAAGGTCCTGAGTTCAAATCCCAGCAACCACATGGTGGCTCACAACCATCAGTAATGAGATCCAATGCCCTCTTCTAGAATGTCTGAAGACAGCTACAGTGTACTTACATATAATAAATAAATAAACCTCAAAAAATATCTCTTTAAAAATCAATAAATAAATCTTAAAAAAAATGGTTTTCTTTATGAGAGTTGTCATGGCCATGATGTCTCCTCACAGCAATACAATCCTAATACAAGCACTGAATATACAGTAGTGTCACAGTCTACCTTCCTGGAGGTGAATCCTTAGAGCTGACACTTCAGGACTGTCTTCATTGCTAGGACTGGAACTCATGTTCTGCAAGCAGCAGGAAGCCTGAGTGAATGGATTTGCAATCAAAATCTTGTCCTTTTTTCCTTCTCTCTATTCCTGCTCATTATATTAATGCTATAATCATAAAATTTGCCTATAAAGCTCAGGTTAAGTTAATCTGACCTTCAAAGCTCTTTCCAAACTGGCTCCTCCTTACCCTCCTAATTCTATAAAGGGCTAACATGGTCTGTCTGGAGCTGAGCCTTGGGGGCTCCTAGAGCAGCTTCTTCTTTGTAGCTGATTGCATACGTTGGTCTGCAATTCTAAGGAGTCCTTTAAGTAGAATCCTTGAGCCCTGTCCGCAGTGGGCAGATGTATGTACACAGGTCTGATTGAGAAGGAAACTAGGTGGTGATGTGGAACCTAAGGGTTCTTTGGAGAGTCAGTTATGTTGGATGGTGTGTTCCTGGGACAAACCTGTGAAGGCGTGTTTTCCTGAAGTGGACATGGGTGAAAGACTAAGGCAGGCTTGTGAAGAAACGTTTCACTGAAACAGACAGGGGTAAATGGATGTTCTGCTAAAGCAAGCACATGAAAGGATACATGATAAAAGATTTTCCATTAACATCATACAAGTATTGGTCCGCATTACATTGGGGGATGAGCTCCATAGAGAGAAGCACACCAAGAAACTTCTGGTGGTGTACTGCGCCTTCTTGCTGCTTTGGAGGACTCAAAGTGATGTCAGCTGAGACAGACTCACATGTTGAGGTAAGACCTGTGGAGGACATGTGATGTTTGGAGGGTATAAACAGGACTTGACTGACAGTGATGGAGCCTGGGAGCTTGGCGTGCTGATAGAGCTAGCTATGCAAGAGTTGTTGGTCTCGTGTCTTCGCTGATCTTCACTTCCCTGAGAGGCACAGCTGAGAACTTCTCCTGATGCCCCTCTTGGTCCCTCCTGCTGACTTGTGCCAATGCTGAGGCTTGGCTCTCTCTGCTGCTGATTCCTGTTTGCTCTCCCGTCTCTACTAAACAGGACTGCTGCTAGATCTGTGAACTGTTTGCAAGTGTTTGCTGCAGCTGCTGACCTGTGAACTGAACTGCTGATTTCCAGACAACACAGATGGGAGTTGCTCCAAAGAACCATTTCTAAACAGGCCCATTTCCTCTGTATCCTTTCTATCCCACACCTCTGGTGGGTGGTTGGCTAAAAAGGGAGGTTAAAGCATTTAAGAACCATCCTTAAAAATAGACTTTAAAAAAATTAAAGTTACAAGGAGGAAGCCAGATGTCTATAAGAACACATTGCTAAGAGGAATAAGTTTAGTGAGGGAATGGAATGGTAGGTGGACCCAGCACTGCATACCTCTATCCTGGAGTTAGACTGTCTGTCTTTTAGACCTGCCTCTAAGCCAGGAGGAGTGGCACATGGCTGTAGTCCAAGCACATGGGAGGCAAGAGGATGTTAAGTCGGAGGCCAGCTTGGAACATACAGTAAAAGACCCTATCTCAAAACAAATAAAACCCAAAGCCCCAAACAAACAGCACATGTATAAAACAAAACAAACAAACAAACACCACAAAATAAAATAACGAAACAAAATAGAAATACCCACTTTCTACTTGTGTGTGCTCCCAGGCCTGGTTCTTCATCCTAACCCCTCTTTCTTTTCTGAGGAAATTGGATGTAGTCGTAGCCCCTGCTTCATGGGTCCCTGTGATGTGACATCAGCTGGGCTGTGACTGTGTCACTACTTCTTGCCTTTAGCATAGCAGTGAGGGGTGACTAGTGGATACAGACTGCGGATCTTGCATTTTGTCTGTGTGCTCCAGGAGAGCACACCTCTGTGTACTAGCGGATGCTCAGGATTTTAGTTTACAGTGCAGAGACTCTAACCCAGGCCTTTATTCACAATAGGCAGCATTCTCTCAGGGCTACGTACACAGACCAGAACTCTTTGAATTTCCTTACTGGCTTCTCTAGTCACAACCAAAATTCTGAAAATACTCCACTAGCAATGTCCAAATTTCTCTAATTCCAGGTACTTAGGAAGCTAAAGCAGGAAGATTACAAGCTCAAGGGCTGCCTAGGTGGCAGAATGTTTTCTTCCTGTGGGGCAGACCCTGGGTTCAGTTCCCAGCAGGAGAAAGGCTACAGACCTAATCAAAACCTTCATTTCTTTTTATTGTTTTTAAAATACTTATTTTATTTATATGTGTGTTTTTATATTCATGTGCACACAGAGGCAAGAAGGAGGCATTAGATGGTTTGAAGTCAGAGGTATTTGCAAATCATTTGATGTTGATGCTGGGATCTAAACCCTGGCCTTCTGGTAGAGCTGCAAGCACTCTTGGCCATTGAGCTGTCTCTCCAGTCCCACTTTAATACACTACCAGAGTTCGCAAGGTGGCTGAATAGTGAGTGAGTTTGTCACCTGAACCCACTACAAAGTAAAAGGAGAGAAATGAGATCTGTCTCTGTCTCTGTCTCTCTCTGTCTCTCTCTGTGTGTCTTTCTCTCTCTCTCACCGCCATGCCCCATGACTTGAGACCGATGTTTGCAATCTACACGGTGGAAGGAGAAAACCTGCTCCTGTAAGTTGTGAACTCCACCCTCACAAAACAAACAAATGCCATTTTAGAAATCACTTAAAATTATATATGGGTATGAAATTATTAAAGAACAAAACTAATCAAAAAAACAAAGAGTCTTGGCTTATACTTCCACATTGTAATCCATCACTGAAGGAAGTTGGGACAGAAATCTGGGGCAGGAGCTGATACAGAGGCCAGGGAAGGGTGCTGCTTGCTTACTTGCTCATCATGATTTGCTCAGCCTGGTTTCTTATAGAACCCAAGACCACTAGCCCAGAGGTGGCCCCACCCACAATGGACTGGGCCCTCCCTGATCAATCACTAATTAAGAAAATGACCTACAGGCTTGCCTACAGCCTAATCTTGGGGAAGCTGCTTCTTTTTTTTTTTTTTTTTTTTTAAGACTGTGGTTCCCTTCTCTCAGATAACTTTAGTTTGGGTCAAGTTGACATAAAAGCATCCGGCACACACTGGAATCCTGAATTCCCAACATAGTCTCCAACCAGCTAATAAAGATGTCTACTGTCAAAAAAAAAAAAGTCCTTTATCAATTGCAAACTCTTTGGGCTAATATATGAACTTAATTTTATTAGAGTAAAACATCATTCTTCCAAGCCTTGAAGCAATAAATAAATAAATAAATAAATAAATAAAAGATAAAAACAAAAACAAAAACAAAAAACAGTCATTTTTTTTAAAGTCACAAGGCAGCAAAGTAGTTTTTAAAACAGAAGCTACATTTTAAAAAGTTAACAAGTCCCCTAAGAGATTCATGTTTATGTTAAAATCGGGGAGTTACTCGTCTCCACATATGAACAGAAGCCCTGAAGCCATTAAGCTTTGTGGTAGTCCCCGACCCCTTTTTTCCCAGAGCTTTCCAGGACCACTGGCCCGAGTGGATTAGGGGACCTAGAGATCACCTGATAGCATCTCTTTGCCTTCCCATGTACTTACACACTTAAGCAGGATATTGGTTTTCATGGTAATAGGAGGCAGCTATGGGATGGAGTCCGCGAAATATGCTTCAAAACTTTGCTTGCCAACTGGAACCACCTGAGAGAGATTCTCATACAATCGCTATAGAGGGCCACCTCAGCCCTGGGACGTTTTTAGGTTTCCTCAAGACATTCCTACACAGCTGCTGTAAGAACTTTTTAATTTTGGTTAATACGATTTGGAGGACTGTGTGCTCAAAAACATGTTAAACGGTGTTTCCCGTGGTCCATGGAGTTTAGGGCTCTCCAGGGATACTTGTTCAAGCACAGCGATCTTATCAGAATCAGAGGAGTCGGTGGGAAACCGTCAGGGTAATGAGCACCCAGCAGCTCAGCTGTGCTCCAGACAGTGGCTTTCAGAGAGCTGCAGGGCTATAAAACCTGCTGCAGTGGCCTGCTTTGTCACCCTTCCATTGACAGAAGGGCACCTGTCCTTATCTACAGGGAACTAAACTGTCAAAAGACCCAATAAACGCTGGTCTCCGAGCTGCTCTAAACCATCCGGAAGGGAAATCTTCCCTTACCAGACTATAGAATGCCTGTAGTCTGGAGCCTAGAATGGGCCCTCAGCACACAGCTTCACTATTAACTAAAGAAATAAACGCTTAAATAACTCGGAGATGGTGGAACCTGAAAGCTGGTTGTCTCCCTCAAGTCCTTACTTTTTAATTTCCTCCTTGTGTGTGTGCACATGTGTGTGTGTGTGCGCGCACGTGTCACGGTGGGCACATGGAGTTGGTTCCAGGATCCAGCTCAGCTTGTCAGGGTTGGTGTCATGTGCCTTCACCCAGTGAGCACCTCACAGACCCCTGAAAATCCTTACTTTTGACTCAGACTTACAAATATTCAGCTAATGCAATATTCTTTGCTTCAAGGAACTTAACATGGCAATCGGATAATTTTGGAAGTGGTTGTTCACTCTATAAAAGGAGACTTTGATGTATGAAAATGACTGATTAGAGCAGTGTGGTTTTTGGACCAGGAGCAGCACCTAGAATCTGTTCAAAATTTGACCTGTGGAGTTGTATCAGAAACTCTGGGAGTGAGACCCCGAAATACTGTGCGTGTGTGTGTGTGTGTGTGTGTTGCTATATAGCCCAGGCTGGCCTCAGACTTTAGATCTGCCTCAGCTTTCCAAGAGTTAAGATCACTAGTGTGAGTGAGTCACCGCGCCCAGTGGCAATCTCACAGGTGATTTCATGCTAAGATTGAAAACTGCAGCGGAGTTGTTTAAGTCAAAGTTCCCATCTGATAATAAAATCAATGTTTTAGAATACACATAGAGGGTATCATCTACCACTTATGGTAGTGTATCCCTGTACATCTTTAGAAAGCTACTAGATTATACTGAAAGGTATATTTTACATATTAATATGCATAATTTGTTTATATTGGTGTAAGCAACTATATAAAGCCAGATATTATAGTGCACACTGGAAATCCCAGCACTCAGGAGGCCAAAGAGGATCACTGTGAGAAGAACCTGGTATACACAGTTTAAGGCCATGCTGGGGTTACATAGTGAGACCTTGGCTCAAAAAAAGTCCATAATTTAAAAACAGATTGAAAATATCACATTGCATTGCACATGGTGAAGGCTTTGCATTTCGTGACATTTCTTTAGTAATATACAGGGCCACGATCTAAAATACATCTCGTTTGAAAGCAAAAAACTACAGTTGTTGGGAGGCAGAAGCAGGCAAATCTCAGTGAGTCTGAGGCCAGCTTGATCTAAACAGTGAGTTCCAGGGCTATGCAGAGAGACTGTCTCAAAACATAAAGTATTTCGTGTGTATGGGTGCTCTCCCTACATGTATATCTGTGTACCACATGCATGTCTGATACCCTTGGAGGCCAGAAGAGGGTATCAGGTTTCCTGGGATTGGAGTTATCGATGGTTGTGAGCCCCCACAGATTTTGGAAATCAAACCAGGGTCCTCTGCATGAGCAGCCAGCTCTTACCTTCTGAGCCATCTCTCCTGCCTAAGATTTTAATACTTTTATTTAATGTGCATGCTGCCTGCGTGTATGCTGCATTGTAGATGGAGATGAGGGAGGTGAAGAGAAGACTCAGATCATAAGAGCATTGGCTACCCTTTCGAGAACCCCAGAAGAGCAGCCTGTGCTCTTAACCACTGAGCTATCATCACTCTGGCCCCAAGTATGTTCTTGATGTGAATCGTAGTCGACAAAATGTTTGGAAAGTGCATCCGTCCAGGGTACTAGGCTTGGTAATTGTTTCTCATTCATGTGAACAGGGAATGTCCCACAAGCTGATAGGCAGAAGGTTATATTCTGAAACAGCTTTATATTTCTGTAGTCCTGGACAGACTAGTGATTGTCTTGTTTGCTCGGAGTTTAGTGAGAGATGTAGATACTTGTACCATTTAGGCTAGACTCCAAATCTTCGCTAGATTATAAATATGTGTGTATATGAGAGTATGAGAGAGTTACCTAATGGAAGTAAATAATTTAGCATCTACCTCCCATCAATAAATGATCACTACCCAGACTGAAACAAACCAATGCTATGGATTCGAGGTCTACTGTGGCAGGAGAGTCACTTGTGTTTGACAGAGCCTCATAGTCAGGCTGGAAGGCAAGAGACACTTAGCATAAAGAGAGGCCTTCAGAGACTTAGCAGAAAGGGAGGCCTTGGGTATCCTCTGAATGTTGTTTATGGTATGGAGAAGCTAGAGACAGGCAGACTAGAAGCTGGGCATTCTGTGTGTTTGCTTTGGGGAGTGTGTTTACCTAATTGATCCCGATTTGGAAGTGAAGCAAAAACCATGTGAAGCTAATAGCCACTCACCAAGTCTTGAAGGTCAAGGCCAACTGTAGCAGAGGGTGAAGCTTGCCTTCTTGGACTGGTTGCTGGAAGTGTTGTTCGTTGCAGTTCTGTTCTTATGGAGTCTGGCCATTGTCTCACTGTTTGGCAAAGCAGTGACCTAACCTGCAGGGCAAGTTTACTCATTCAAGACTTCTGAGCTCTTGCCAGCTTGTCCAGTGAATCAGATATTAAAGTGAGGGCTGGACTTAGTCAGTCTGTAGGTCATAGTTCCTTCCCACTGCTGAATTAGGGATGGCAGTGATGGCTCAGAATAATATGTTTTGGTGGCAAGGAAGTTTTGCCTATGCTGCCTGGAGTCAACCATGACTCTACAGTTGCTATAACCTCATTTTTAAAGAAAAAAAAATATTTATTTATTTTATGTATATGAGTACTCTGTTTCCATGCACACCAGAAGAGGGAATCAGGTTCCACTACAGATGGTTGTGAGCTACCATGTAGTTGCTGGGAATTGAACTCACGACCTCTGGAAGAACAGCCAATCTCTTAACTACTGAGCCACCTATCCCCCTATCATCTCTTCTTGAATGAGGGATATTCTAACTTGCTGTATAGTTGTCCCTATATGTGGTTACCACTTCTAAGAATATTCATTCTACCCCAGGGTCAGACTCCCATACCATCCAGCCTGGCTTTCAATCTGTGTCAAACACAAGTGGTCTGTTCCTATCTGGATGGTGAACATTTATTGATGGGAGATAGATGCTAAAGTAAATTACTTTTAGTAGTTAACTCGCATATACAGATATTTATAATCTATAGATGCCTAAGTGGTACAAGGTCCTACATCTCTCCTCACCAAAGGACCATGAAGGGATAATGTGCTGATTCACACTGTGGACAGATCATAGGAAGAACTGTATCGGCAATGGAAAAGCATTGTTTGGAATCTGTGGAGCCGGAAACTACTGTCAGATTCAGAAATTGTAAGCAGAAAGTGTGATACCCTTTGTTTGGTCTTGAAAAAAAGTACTCAACATGTTGGTTATATACAATAATAAATGTCTGGAATTTTCTTTTCTGGGCTGAGGTGTATTTCAGTGGTAGAACACTTATTTGTCTGGTATGCACAAAGCTCTTGGTTTAACTCCTTAGTTCCAACTTGGATGAAAATCTTGCAAAATAGAACTGACCAGAACTAAGGCTAGGAATCCAGTTCAGTGGCAGAATACTTTCTAAGTGTGTGCGACGCCCCAGATTTCGGGATTGGCATTGAAAATGAAAAGTTTATGAAAACCTGTCTGTTTATACAAAAAAATTTTTTGTATAAGTTTTTTTTCTTTTATTGACTATTTTCTTTGTTTATATTTAAAATGTTATCCCCTTTCCAGGTCTTCCCTCTGGAAACCCCCTATCTCTTCTCCCTGCCTCTATGAGGGTGCTTCCTTGCCCACCCACCCACTCCTGCCTTCCTGCCCTGGCATTCCCCTACAGTGGGACATTGAGCCTTCACAGGATCAAGGGCCACTCTTCACACTGGTGTCCCACAAGGCCAGCTTCTGCCACATATGCCGCTGGAGCCCTGGGTTCGGTCCTCCATGTATGTTCTTTGGTTGGTGGTCCAGTTTCCTGAAGCTCCACAGGGTTAGGCCAGCTAACACTGTTGCTCCCCCCATGAGACTACAAACCCCCTCAGCTCCTTCAGTCCCTTCTTCAACTCCTCCATCAGGGACCTCATGCTCAATCCAATGGTTGGCTGCAAGCATCCACCTCTGTACTTGTCAGGCTCTGGCAGAGCCTCTCAGGAAACAGCTATATCAGGCTCCTATCAGCAAGCACTTCCTGGCATCCACAATAACATCTGGGTTTGGTGGCTGTATATGGGATGGATCTCCAGGTGGGACAGTCTCTGGATGGCCTTTCCTTCAGCCTCCACACTTTGTCTCTATATTTCCTCCTGTAAGTATTTTGTTCCCCCTTCTAAGGAGCACTGAAGCATCCACACTTTGGTCTTCCTTCTTCTTGAGCTTATGGTCCTTCCTTATCTTTTTTGGCAACTTTTGGTTGAAAGTTGATTCTATTTGATATTAGAATGGCTACTCCAGCTTGTTTCTTGGGACCATTTGCTTGGAAAATTGTTTTCCAGCCCTTTACTCTGAAGTAGTTTCTGTCTTTGATTTGACACTGAGGTGGGTTTCCTGTATGCAGCAAAATGCTGGGTCCTGTTTAAGTATTATTGCTGTTATTTTTGTTGTTAGAAGTGGAATTATGTTTGTGTGGATATCTTCTTTTGGGTTTCTGTTTTTTTTTTTTTTTTTTAAGATTTATTTATTATTATTATATCTAAGTACACAGTAGCTGTCTTCAGATACACCAGAAGAGGGCATCAGATCTCATTATGGATGGTTGTGAGCCACCGTGTGGTTGCTGGGATTTGAACTCAGGATCTTTGGAAGAGCAGTCAGTGCTCTTAACCACTGAGCCATCTCTCCAGCCCCTTGGGTTTCTTAAAAGATTACTTTCTTGCCTTTTCTAGGGTGTAGTTTCCCTCCTTGTGTTATCCTTTGTAGGGCTGGATTTGTGGAATGATATTGCATAAATTTGGTTTTGTCATGGAATATCTTGGTTTCTCCATCTATGGTAATTGAGAGTTTTGCTGGGTATAATAGCCTGGGCTGGCATTTGTGTTTTCTTAGGGTCTGTATGACATCTGCCCAGGATCTTGTAGCTTTCATAGTCTCTGGTGAGAAGTCTGGTGTAATTCTGATAGGTCTGTCTTTATATGTTACTTGACCTTTTCCCCTTACTGCTTTTAATTTCTTTCTTTTGTGCATTTGGTGTTTAGACTTTTATACGATGGGAGGGATTTCTTTTCTGGTCCAATCTATTTCAAATTCTGTAGGCTTCTTGTATATTCATGGGCATCTCTTTCTTTAGGTTTGGGAAGTTTTCTTCTATAATTTTGTTGAAGATACTTACTGGCACTTTAAGTCGGGAATCTTCACTCTCTTCTATACTTATTATCTTTAGGTTTGGTCTTCTCATTGTGTCCTGGATTTTCTGGATGTTTTAGGTTTGGAGCTTTTTGCATTTTGCATTTTCTTTGACTGTCGTGTCAATGTTTTCTATGATATCTTCTGCCCCTGAGATTTTCCCTTCTATCTCTTGTATTCTGTGTGATGCATGCATCTATGACTCCTGATCTCTTTCCTAGGTTTTCTATCTCCAGGGTTGTCTCCCTTCATGATGTCTTTATTGCTTCTATTTCCATTTTTAGATCCTGGATGGTTTTGTTCAATTCTGTCACCTGTTTGATTGTATTTTCCTGTAATTCTTAAGGGATTTTTATGTTTCCTCTTTAAGGGCTTCTATCTGTTTACGTGGGTTCTCCTGTATTTTTTAAAGGGAGTTATTTATGTCCTTCTTAAAGTCCTCTATCATCATCATGAGATGTGATTTTAAATCAGTGTCTTGCTTTTGGAGAAAGAAAAAGAAAATTGTTCTAGGTTTGCTCTTATATTTCTAACTTCAACATTCCTGGCCACCATGTATAAGCACAAGATATAACTGAGATAGAGAAATCACGGCATTTGTGCACGTGTAGGAAAACCCCAGAGAGTATCTATAGGGTTTCCAAGCATCAGCTGGAAGGCTTGGAGCACATCATGATGAAGGGACTACTGTATTGGGATGTGTGTATGTGTGTGTATGGTAGAACTAACTGTACATACCTACTTAATAATTTGGTTTCTTCTAGTCTCTGCAGTTAACTTCACCACACAGAAATCTGAATAATGTCATTACAGCCACACAAACACTTTGGCATGCATACATGAAAGTCAATTCCAGTAATACAACATCGACTTACCAATAAATGAAAGAGTCACTCTAAGGAAAAAGCAAATTATTAAAAGAAGCCCCAAAATAAGCTTTCTGTACCTGAGAGGAAATAAACTACCAAGCAGTTAAAATGAAAGTGATTCAAGTTTGCTCTTGCAGACATATCCACAAATGATATTAAAATACATTTTAACATATGCTGAAATTAAGGACAATATGTATTTGTGGCTCATTTTCTTTCATATTCATTTACTATTATTAACAATTTCACTAAAATGATCTCTTAAAAGAAACAGTTTTGTAAGTTAATATCATCAGTAGAAGGGCCTGCAGTCCCAGTGCTTACAAGGTAGAAAAAGGAGAGGCAGGATTCACACACAGTCAGTCTCTCTCCCTCCCCCTCCTCCCTCTCCCCCTCCCCCTTCCCCCCTCCCCCTTCCCCCCTCCCCTTTCCCCTCCCCCTCTCCCTCTCCCTCCCTCTCTCCCTCTCCCTCCCTCTCTCCCTCCCTCTCTCCCTCCCTCTCCATCCTCCTCCCTCTCTCCCTTTCCCTCTCCCTCTCCCTCTCCCTCTCCCTCTCCCTCTCCCTCTCCCTCTCCCTCTCCCTCTCCAGTCAGCTTCCACAGCTTCCTCACCCGTACCAAGCACGTTCCTGCCTCTGTGGGTCTCTGCTCTGCCTAGAGCTCTCTCTCTCTCTGTCTCTCTGTCTCTGTCTCTCTGTCTCTCTGTGTGTGTGTCTCTCTCTCTGTCTCTCTGTCCTTCTGTCTCTCTGTCTCTCTCTGTCTCTGTCTCTGTCTCTGTCTCTGTCTCTCTGTCTCTCAGTCTCTCTCTCTCTCTCTCTCTCTCTCTCTCTCTCTGAGACAGGGTCTTACCATGTAGCCCTGGCTGTCCTGCAACTTGCTTTTAGATCAGACTGGTCTGAAACTGAGAGATCTACTAGCCTCTACCTCTGGAGTGTTGGGCTTAAAGGAGTGTGCTAGTACACTTGGCTTCAAAGTCATTCTCGGCTCTATATTGAGTTCAAGGTAAGCCTGCGTTACATGAGACCCAGTTCCAAAACACTGAGTATTTATAGGCTTTGGGTTAACAAATTTCATAATTTTTAATGCCTAAGTAAATTGATAGAATTTGTTCAAATTGATATCTCATGGTTAAGTTGTTAAATCCATTGTTATATGAACCCAAAGCTACAATCGAAGAGGTTACTTTCCAAAAAGAAAACAAAGGTCCAAAGAGAAGTTACTTATTTACTATTTATTTATTTATTTATTTATTTATTTATTTATTTATGTGTTTGTTTGTTTGTTTGTTTGCTTGCTTGCTTATTTTGAGACAGGGCTGCTCTATGTAACCCTGAGGGTCCTGGAATTTGCTACATAGACCAGGCTGGCCTGAAACTCACAGAGATCTTCATGCTTCTATCTCCAAAGTGCTGGAGTTAAAGGCACATGCCACCATAACTGGCAGGAGTTATAATCACTAATTATTTTGCCATAAGTTTATGAAACAGATCTATTATCTTTGCAGAAATGCTGAGTTAAACATAAATGGAGTCATAAAAAATCCAGTCCAATATTCTAAAATCATGCAAGGACTTGACAAGAGATCCTACCCAAGGCAAAGGCTATCTGCTGCAGAGGAGCCAAGTCTGTGAGTGGTGCATGTTTTCAGTAAGGCTGTGTGTCAGCAAATAAAGGGAGCAGAGCTCCCCAGTGGCAGCCCTCTTCCCCAGCAGGGTCAGGAGGTCGGTCCCCTATTGTTTAGGGACTGCCACTCAGGCTGAACCAGGACCCATTGGTTTGTTTTTCAAAAGAATTCCTAAACTAAACTAAACTAAACTAAACTCAAGAAAGTGGAGGGTTGGTGGTTTTTTCTTCTCTTTTCTTTTCTGTCAATACTACTATAACTGAGGCTTAAGCGTGAGGTCAGGAGAAAGAGTGTTTGGAACTGCAGCTGGACAGAGAGCAAGGGCTTGGGGCCACTCAAAGACAGCCATGGCTGGCTGTTTTATACCATAGTCATATGAGATTTTGCTGGAGTTTGAAGTTACTATGTTACCACTGGGCACATTGTGTGGCATTACAGTCAGTAGGAAAAGTCTGGCTCCCAGAGATGTTGGATAGATTTACTGTAAGTAGTATTGTTTGTGATTTTCTGGCAATGTCTGGGCAAAGGAATGAGAGCCTGCCTGGGTCATATACATTCAGGCCTTAAGTTTGGGTTGTTGCTACTTTAACATGAAATATCTATGTCTGAAATGAATGTCAACTCTAGGTCAGCATCCTATACAAACATGTTGAGGAGTTCTTGATTCTCACCTGCTGACAGACAGAGATCTGCCTGCCTCTGCTACCTGAGTGCTGGCATTAAGTACTCTGGGATGAGGTCCTCTTTTCTGTCTTCAGTCCCCCAAATTCCCTGTCTATCCTGCCTCAGGATGGCCCTAGTTCTGTTCTGATTTCATAGTCCAAGTTTCTTTTCCACTTCTAAGTTTCCCTCTTACAATAAAGTCCTTGGAAACTTTACAGGGGGGGGGGAGGGGAACCAGGCAGAAAAATGTAGCAAAAGTGGCTTTCAGAAATGTGCTGTTAAATTGGAATTTGAAAGGGGAGACAGAATATTGTGAACATAATCTATTATAAGGGGAAGCATGACTCATTATGATAAATACTGGTTTTGAGACATTCAATGAAAGAGGTTGTGTAACTAGATTTCCTCTCAGACAATGGAAGGCATATTGAAAAGCCATGTAGTTAACTGACTAGTCTTGAAACAAGCCTTAAAAGCTGGTGCTGGTGTACAGCTTTATTCTCAGCACTCAGGAAGTAGAGGCAGGCTGATCTTTGTGAGTTCGAGGCCAACCCTGGCTAAAGAGTGAGTTCCAGGACAGCCAGGGTTACACAAAGAAACCCTGGCTCAAAAAGAAAAAAACCACCCCCCCCCCTCAACAAAAAGCAAACAAAACAAAACAACAACAAAACGGGCAGTTAAGAGCACTGAATGCTCTTCCGAAGGTCCTGAGTTCAAATCCCAGCAACCACATGATGGCTACAGTGTACTCATATACATAAAAATAAATAAATAAATCTTAAAAAAAATACAGCAGAATGTTTGTACTTGTGCGGTAGCTTCTCTTTTGAAAGATATTGCACAGTTTCCTTTACTATTCACAGCGGTCCTGTGTAAAGTGCCCTGTGTCCTCTTGATCCACAGAGGGCAGTGCAGACACTGGGACCCACCCTGCTAAGGCCACCACTGGCCTCTTTGCAAGGTTAGAGGACTATCCTGCAGTTCACCTGACTCCAGCTTGAGATCCGGTGGCCAGGAGCAGAGAGTGACTGCCTCTTCAGATTGCCCACAGGTTGCAGGGGAGTGCCAGCGGCTCTAGGGGGCGTCAGAGCGATCTGGGTTTGGATCCCCAAGCCCTGAGCAAACCCAAACCATTGAGCGTTACCTCTGGAAAATGTTTTGAGTCTGAATTTTCTCATCAATAGAGCATATATGACATTGGTTCTCAATCTGTGGGTCCTGACCCTGTTAAGGGAGGAGTTATCAAACGACCGTTTTAGAGGGAGTATATATATCATGCACATCATATATTTACATTACAATTTGTAACAATAGTAAAATTACAGTTATGAACTAGAAATGAAAATAATTTTACGGTTCGGGGTCACGACAACATGAGGGACTGTATTAAAGTGTGGCAGCATTAGGAAGGTTGAGAGGCACCGATCTATATTTTGCTTTATTTCATGTTTTACTGACAAATTGAAGACATGATCGCTTGAGTCACAGAAAGCATTAGTGAACTGGCAGCTCCAAATACCAAGGCTTTGGAACTCTGAGGAGTTCCTTGCTCCCTATTTATTTATTTATTTATTTATTTATTTATTTATTTATTTATTTATTTATTTATTTTTCCTTGCTCCCTATTTTAATGGTACTTGTTTCCATGAGGTTCACGTGGAGGAAAAGTGAGGGGGATAGGAGAGAGTGGAGAGGTTTGGCAACCTCGCTCTGCTTGCAAAAGCTCAGGTTCCAGTCGCACCTAGGACGCTCGCCTTTGCTCACTGCTTGGGGGACCCTGGCAAGAAAGCTCCCGGAATCCGGCGAAGGGTGCTGGGAAGGAAAGCCGGGTAAGCAGGGGGCGGGACCCGGGGGGCGGGCTTAGGGAAAACAGGGGGCGTGGTCCGCGGCTCAGGGGCGGGGCTGCGGGCGGGGTCCAACAGAGTTTCTTCGCTGCGCGCGCCACGTCTCCCTCAGTGAGCGTGTGGAGGAGACGGCCGGGGAGGGACCAGCCGCGTGGGGCGGGAACTAGCTCCTCTCGCGAGAGTTGGCGACGGCCGCGGCGGCGGCGGCGGCGTGTCCGTGAGAGCGGCGTGGGGGCGGGGAGGAGAGGCGGCGGCGGCGGCGGCGGCGGCGTCCGAGCTACGCCACACGGGGCCGGGGCGCCGGGAGCCGGGAGCCGGAGCGCAACGCGGGGTCGTGGCGGCGGCGGTGAGGGGAGCGCGGCGGAGGAGGCGGAGCCATGGCGGGCCAGCAGTTCCAGTACGATGACAGCGGGAACACCTTCTTCTACTTCCTCACCTCCTTCGTGGGGCTCATCGTGATCCCCGCCACCTACTACCTCTGGCCGCGAGACCAGAACGCGGGTGAGTCCCGTCGGCGGCCCGCTCTGGCGCGTTCGGGCGGACGCTCCGCTCTTCTCCACTCCGCTCCGGGCCGCGCCGTCCTGCCCGCCGGTGCTGCTCCGCGTCCCAGTGACGCCGCCCGGACGGCGGGGCCTGAGGGCCGCCGTCCACAGGGCCGGAGCTCGGCAGCGATTTCCGGGGCTGTCCGCCCGCCTGCGTGGTCCGCGGGAGTTTGCCGGGATCCGCTCCGCATTGTTCTGGACGCCCCTCGCCGGACGCCTCTTTGTCTCCCCAGCCTCGGCTTTGTTGGGTGTTCTTTCTGGAGGGAGCGGGCTGGGCTGGGACGGGGGGCGAGAGAAGAGTTGGCCGAGGGGGAAAAGGAGCGTGCGGGCACAACTCCGCATCCTTCGCTCCCGTCACCCTTTTTCCCTCTTGTCCCGGTGTCCCCGCTGCAGCTGTTGGTACAGATGTTTGGGGGCACCCCTGAGCTGGGTGGCATGTTTGGGACTTCCAAGTGAGCTCACCAGCAGCCCACCCCCGTCACTTCCTCCGGTTGCTTTTTTTCATTTGTTCAATCACATCGTGGGGGTGGGAGAGCGCTGCCGTTATTCCTTTTTATAAAAGCACAAATAGGATTTTCTCCGTTTCCTTTCCTCTGGAGTTTCCTGTTTACAACGGAAAAGTGCAGGCATGAAGGTTTAAGCGGGATTCGTTGATGGTAGGAGATAGTTGGTGGGGTCGCAAGCTCCTTTGCTTTTAGTTCTTGAGTCTTTCCACATTAAAGGTCGCGTCAGAACGCAACCCAGTGCAGTTTCCGGGCATGTTAGGTTTAAGATTGTAATGTTGAATTCTGTGTTGCACTTTACTAAGACATATGGCACCAGATATTCTTAAAGCTGATGGCACTTACTGCAAGCGCCTAATGGGTTATTTCTGGTGGTGGTAACCATAATTAGTAGGTTTCGAGTATAACAGCGGCTCTGGGGGAGAGCTTTCTGTGTCTGCTAAGTTGCTTTTAGGTTGGGTGTGGTGATGATCTAAGTTGTCTAGGTTGTGCAGTATAGCTTGGGAAAAATTGTTAGCAGTGAAGCTCAGGACTTGTTACACTCTGAAGAGAGAATTCAATGTCCTATAAAAATTATTTAGTTTCATAATAGAACTCAAGTAAATTTAAGATAAAGAGCAAGCAACACTTGCAACTCTTTTGTACATTTGACAATAAGCGGAGTAGCAACAATTTACCCAAAGTTACTAGCCTCCGTCGTTTCTCATTCTGGGTTGCTTTATGAAATTTTCACTTCGGACTCTTGAGTTCTGTGTTTCTAAGTTCGTTTAGATAACTTTTTTTTTTTTTTTTTTAATCAGTGGCTGTATGTACTTTTGGTGTCATAATACAGAAAATATTTTTTTTCTTGACTGCTCGCTCGCTTAAGCCAATTTTTTCAGTATTTTAAGTTAAATGCCCAGTGTGGTGTCTCACAAATATTATTCCAGGCCTTTGAGAGGTGGAGGCAGGATGATTAAGAGTTCAAGGCCACTGACATAGGTTGCATAGTGAGTTCAAAGCCAGTCTGGCAACCTGAGAGACGTCCTGTCCTCTCAGAAATAGGCTGGCAAGATGGCCCAGCAGGTAAAGGGCCCTGGCGCTTGCCTGGCAACTTGATTCAGCTCCTTGGAACTACAGGTTGAAAGGAAAAATTGGCTCTTAAGTAGTCCTCTGACGACCTCAGGGCGCTGTAGGTATCCACTCCCATACTTAGTGATTAAATAAAAAGAAAAAAGAAACAAAAGCAACAAGGAGGGAGGGTCCACTTTTCAGTATTGTAGTCAGTTAGTTGCTTACCACAGTTTGTATGTGTGGTTGGTTGTGTAGAAGATAAAGGGGTGTTGGGATGGTGGGTTGAATATAAGGTGTTCTTTAAAACGTGGTGAGGAACTTGGTATGGGGCGGCACATTTCTTTAATCTCAGTACTTGGGAGACACAGGCAGGCAAAACTGAGTTTAGAGTCTTTGCCATATTTGATATGGTAACTGAACTTATTTTGTAAACATTATTAGTGGAATCTTTTTGTCTTGGTTTTAGTGTTTTGAGTGGGGCTAAGTATACTTGATTCATACTCCTTTTAATAGTGAAAGGTCCTCTGGGCTCTTTGCATATTGGCTGATAAAATGGATCTATATAATGACATGAAGGGTATAGATTTCCTTATAAGAGTGATTCTCAGGAGAGGCTACATGGTAAAGGAACTCAGGAACTCAGGGAGCTCGTATGTACATACGGTACTTTGGAGGTGTCCCTTGGTACTCTCATCTAACCAGTCTGGAGAGAGAGAGAGAGTGTGTTATATAGTGATACTTTATAACAAAAGGTCTAAATTGTAACTAAACTTGAGAGGGCTGCTCTGAGAACTTTCTTGGAATTGGCTTTTGCTGGAGTTAGTTTGGGTAGTGCATTTGTTTTGGTATGAGCTTTTTGCTAAAAAACAAAACAAACAACCCCCCCTCCAAACCAAACTACCCCCCCCCCAACTAAAACCAATAGAAAGCCAGAAATTAGGACCAGAGAGTTGGCTTAGTGGGTTAAAAGCATTTCCCCTATAAACCTGACCATCTGAGTTTGATCCTGGACCCCTTTGGGAGAACCAAAACTAGAAACTTGTCCTCTAACCTCACACATAGATACTGGTTCTACATGGACATTACCATCATAGAATAAAAACAAGAATTAATGCCCTAACCTTTTTGATTTACATAGCTTAAAGAATCACTTATATAGCAGTGCTTAAAGTTCTGGTACTTGAAAGTAATACTTTGTGTCAAGACAACTCAGATTTTGATTTTGATTTATGTGTATGAGTGTTTTGCCTACTTGTCTGTGGGTGTACCATGTGAGTGCCTGGTGCCTGAGGAGACAGAAGATGGTATCAGATCCTCAGGAAGTCAAGATGGAATTATGTATGGTTGTGAGCCACTCTGTGGGTGCTGGGAACAGAGTCCCAAGTCCTCTGTGGGAGCAGAAAGTGCTCCCTAATTTATAAACTATCTCTCCATTCCCAAAGACAAGTTTAAATGCAGTTTATAAGCAGTATATTCTAGTTATCCATTCATAGATTCCAAAGTAGATCTGTGATCTGAGTCTTTAGTATTTTAGACATTCTTAAAATTCTGAAATAGTTGCAGTTCCCTCAGCCACTTCCTACACATATACAGTTCCCACCAATACTGTACTGTGACTTTGTATGTGCATTGCCATTTTATTCTTTCTGTAAGCCTACATTTCTGGTTTAATTTAGTTTGGCCTCCCAAATGCTGTGATCAAAGGCATGTGCCACCACCTATGCACAGTCTATTTATTTATACTTTAAAAAATAACTTTTGAATGGTGTGTGTTTTGGGGGGGGGAGTGTGTGTGGTGGGGGAAGGGTAGTACGAATATGTGAGGGTGCATTCCTGTGGAGTCCAGAACAAGGTTTCAGATTCCCCTAGAGCAGGCATTACCTACCAGGTAGTGGTGACCTGTTCGGTATGGGTGATAGGAACCAAACAGAGATTTTCTGGAAAAGTGAGCACGCATGCTCTTTTTTGTTTTGTTTTTGTTTGTTTGTTTGTTTTGAGGTAGAATTTCTTTGTGTAGTCCTTGCTGTCCTAGAACTTAATTTATAGGCCAGGCTACAAACTTGCAGAAATCTGCCTACTAGTCTCATGAGTACTGGGGTTAAAGGTGTGTGCCACCACCACCCAGCCGGGGTGCACATACTCGTAATCTGTGTGTGCCGTCTTTCAGATGGCCGTTTAGTATCTCATTCCCTGACCTTTTTCAAAACGGCCTGATTTTGAAACCTGGCCTGGCAGGTTACTGTGTGGATTTTGTGTTTCAGCATGGTCATCTGTAAATTAGGGATAGAGAAGTCTCTTTTTATAGAGTTAGAATGGAGATTAAACTGGGCTTTATGGTAAGTGTTGAGAACAGTGTTTGACGTGCAGTGATACTGTTATCACACAGTTTTGATTTATTACTTAGGTACTCAAGTTTTCTTTTAATTGTTTGAAAGATTAGTGAAATGTTTTAAATGTTATTTGCTTTGTTTTCTCAACTAGCATATAAGTCAATCACCCTTTATTTGAGGATGTGAGTAGTTCCATTTTTATCCTTTAGTACTATAATAGGAAAATCCCACTTTAGAAAGGTTTCAGATCTAGCCTAGTCTCTATTTTAGTTAACTCTGAACTTCAAGCTTCCTCTCCTAAGGGTTAAAATAATAGCTTGCCATAAGGAATCAAGAACTGGGGGCTGGGGAGATGGGTAAGAGCACTGAGTGCTCTTCCCAAGTTCCTGAGTTCAAATCCCAGCAACCACATGGTGGCTCACAACCACCCGTAATGAGATCTGACACCCTCTTTTGGTGAGTCTGAAGACAGCTACAGTGTACTTATGTATAATAATAAATAAATCTTTGGGCTGAAACGAGCAGGGACTGAGTGAGCAGAGTTGACCGGAGCAAGTAGAGGTCCTAAAAATTCAATTCCCAACAGCCATATGAAGACTCACAACCATCTCTACAGCCACAGTGTACTCATATACATAAAATAAAATAAATAAATCTTTAAAGAAAAACAGACCCTCTTAAAAAAGGAATCAAGAACTGGTTATGAGGCTGGCTTGTGGTGCACACCTGTAAAGCCAGCATTTGGGAATGAGGCTGAGGTAAAAGGATCGTGAGATTACAGGTCATTCTGGGCTATTAAGTGAGACGTTATCTCAAAAATAGAAAACTTCGAACCAACCAGGTCTCCCAAGAAAGGTTTTTAGAAGAGGGGGAAAAAGGGTATGTGTAAATATGCCTGCAAAATTACAATAGAAGTTCTTCCATTTGGCAAATAATGTTTTCAGGGGTTCCCCCCCCCCACCCCCCAGACAGGGTTTTTCTGTGTAGCCCTGGCTGTCCTGGAACTCACTTTGTAGACCAGGCTGGCCTCGAACTCAGAAATCCACCTGCCTCTGCCTCCCAAGTGCTGGGATTAAAGGCGTTTGCCACCACACCCGGGCATGTTTGCAGTTTTTGTAGATGCTGCTGCTAGGTGATAAGATAGATTGTTTCCAGTCTTAGTGTTTTTTTTCTTAAGCTGTAAATACCCAGTGCAGAAAAACACAAAGGGGCTAGAGACATCTCTCTACTAGTACAAGCTGCTAAGCTTGATAGCTTAGATTCCATATTTGGAGCCCACGTGGTAGAAAGAGAGAACTGACTCCTGCAGGTTATATACAAAAGCTGCATATGCACCATGGTTCCAACACACACACACACACACACACACACACACACACACACACCTCTATTTATTTATTTATTTATTTATTTATTTATTTATTTATTTTTTGGGGGGATGGATGTTCAGCAGTTCTTGCAGAGGACCACAGTTCAGTTCCCAGAGAGGGTCCAGCACATTCTTCTGGCCTCACTGTGTACCTGTATGAGTGAACAAATAAATGAATGAAGACATGATGCTGGAGAGTTTAGGATAGGGATCAGGGTATGCTAGCCAGGGTGGTTCTGAAACAGGTACTGATGATACTGAGAGAGGCTGGTGGACAGCATCAGCTTGGCTGTATTCACCTCAGCAATTTGTCCTGAGTTTGAGGTATGATGCCACATATGTGCCCCCTTCGAATAATGAAATACACCTTTAAAAACTAAAAAGCAGGAAGGAATGAACAGAACAAAAGCTGATCTTTTTTTCTCTTATAGCCATGATCTTATTGTATTTAAACTCTGAATCCTCCCGCTGAATAATATTCCTGTTGTGCCCCCAAAATTTTTGGTATGTGCTGTTTTCTTTTTCTTTTTCTTTCTTTCTTCTTTTTATTTATTTATTTTTTTTCCCGACACAGGGTTTCTCTGTGTAGCCCTGGCTGTCCTGGTACTCACTTTGTAGACCAGGCTGGCCTCGAACTCAGAAATCCACCTACCTCTGCCTCCCAAGTGCTGGGATTAAAGACGTGCACCACCATGTCCGGCTGTTTTATTTTCATTCATCTTTAAAGCTTTCCAACTTCTCTGATGTGTTAGATTCTTGATTATAGTTCTATTAAATTTTACTTTTGTTGTCATTTTACTTGTCACTTTTTAAAAATGTCATCACATGTAGTCACATGAAAGATAATTTGTGGCCTAAAATACAGGCTGGTCCCAGAAAATACTATGTATGGGGAAACAATGTTTTTGCTGTTGGGGGAGTGGTTTGCGCATGACTGGAGAGAACTGTTTTTTGTTTGTTTGTTTTTGTTGTTGTTTTTTAAATATTGGGTCTCTATTTGTTGTTAGCAGCAAGCTACTCCAGAAACACCTGAAGAGTGACTTGCTCCATGGACTTGGAGTAGTGTCCAAGGCCAAAATTGGCAAGTTTATCACAGTTTAATTTGAAGTCCTCCTTCAAAAGATGTAAGCCTTCAAAACAGTTCATGAGATAGATCCTACCAGTGTACGTCGTACAGCAGAGGAAGACAGCTTCTGCCAGTGTAGTTGTACAGCTGAGGGAGACAGATTCTTTTGTTGGTTCTCCATCTTCCTGAATTCTCTGTGAGGATCATTTTAGAAATAGTCTTACTTGGGCTGTCCCCACTTGCCCCTCCAAGGAAGAGTTATAGAACTGCAGCCCTTTTCACCTCATCTGTTTATTAGTCTTAAGGTGAGGTGTGCTTAATGTTCTTTGAATAGCACTTGAGGAAATGTGCTACCTATATTACAAAACTGAGACCTCAGGGAGGTGAGAGGTATTCAACTTGCCTCAAGCCATTAGCTGTAAGATTGGATGTTGGACCCAAATTAGTCTTATTCCATAGCTTCTCTTTTAGTTGCTACTTTGTACTCCTTTCTGTAATTAAGTAAACATTGCATGTTATAATAATATCAATACAGCAAGTGGAAAGTGCTGAAGGAGAACGGGAATTTCTGTTTTGGGGCTTGGGCAAATGCTTCATGCAAAGGTGATTTAAGATGGATCTTGAAAAGAATGACATTCTTAACTAGGGGAAACACTGCAAAAGCATGGGTGCTCTGTACATAAGTGATGAGGATTTGAAGTGTAATGGGCACTTTGGAGTTGATTCTTTGTCCTATTATTGACTTAAAACAGTAGAGCAATGACACCTGGCTGGTGTGGGTTTTGTGAATCTAGTGGAGAATGGTTTGGAAGTTGGGGGACCCTAAGTATAACTGAGAGTCCATTTCAGCTTATTTCATTGAGATGTTAGGACTTAGAAGTATAACTAGGTTTAAAAAATTCTGAGATAGTTTGGACTGTTTATTTCTTATATATTTATTTCCCCTTAACTGATTTCTGTTCCCTTTAAAGTTATTGGTGATTACAGTTATAGTTTGGGAACTGAGTGTAATGAAAAAGATTGGGATGAACATTAAAAAAAAAAAAAGAAAGAAAAGAAGTCAGGGGCTGAAGAGATGGCTCAGCGAGTAAGAGCACTGACTGCTCTTCTGAAGGTCCTGAGTTCAATTCCCAGCAACCACATGGTGGCTCACAACCATCTATAAAGAGATCTGACGCCCTCTTCTGGAGTGTCTAAAGACAGCTACAGTGTACTCACATATAATAAATAAATAAATCTTAAAAAAAAAAAAGAAAGTTTTTATACACACACACACACACACACACACACACACACACACACGGTGGGGGTTGGGCGGACAAGGACGCTCTGAGTCCTCCTCCTTCCGTGCTCAGCCTTTAGATGTCACTTTTAAAATTTCCTGGATTTAGCTAGGCTGTGGTGGCAGAGATCTCATTGGTTCAGAAGTAAAACACATGGCTTAAAGTCATAAAGAGCATGGTGGTGGTAGTGTATGCCTTTAATCCCTGCACTTCGGAGGCAGAAGTAGGTGGGTCTCTGAGTTCAAGATCAGCCCAGTCTACTGAGGGAGTTACAGGACAGGGCTGCATAGAGAAACTCTTGAAAACAATATTTTCTGGGTCTAGTGAGATGGCTCAACAAGTTTTATGATCGGAATTTGAT
Organism: Mus caroli; assembly: GCF_978045245.1. NCBI lineage: Eukaryota > Metazoa > Chordata > Mammalia > Rodentia > Muridae > Mus > Mus caroli. The sequence goes on from NW_028227264.1 coordinate 41,028,458, forward strand.
TTCTGGAACCCATATGCTAAAAGGTGAGAGCTGAGTTCTGCAGGTTTCCCCCAACATCACATGCATATTCCTGTGTCACCCCCTTCTGTAAATACAAATGTAAAAACCAAACTGAAACAGACCAAAAAAACAAAAAACAAAACAAAACAAAACAAAAAAAGAAGCAAAACACCATTTCCCATCATTACCCAGACCCTTTCTTTTGGCTTTTTTGAGACAGGGTTTCTCTGTATAGCCCTGACTGTCCTGGGATTCACTCTGTAGACCAGGCTGGCCTCAAACTCAGAAATCCACCTGCCTCTGCCTCCCAAGTGCTGAAATTAAAGGCGTGCGCCACCACTGCTGGGTCAGGCTCTATCATTGAGAAGTGTTATACCATGCCTGCCAAGGCCACACTGTTTCCTTGAAAGTTCATGTTCATACTCTTGAAAAAATATTCCTTACTGTTTGTAATTGTGTTTTGTCATGGATGAAGGAATTTTGTCATATAGATTCCAAAATTTTTTCAGCTTTGGACTTTTGATCATGTAGTTCAATCTAGTAGTTGTTGATTAGTAGTATTCACTGGTTGACATTCGTAGGTACAGAAAATAATAGAATGCTGAATACAGTAAACATGGTCTTGTTTGGATAACTTGCTTGAGGTATAGTTTTAGATGCCTGAATTATTCTATCCAGAGTACTCTAAAGAGAGGGTAAGAGGAATGAAAACAAATGCTATGGAGGTTAGCTGGATAGAGTATTAGCATCTAGTTGAGGTAATAGTGGCAAACTAAAAGTTAGGAAAGTTTTGTTTTGTTTTTGTTTTTAGTTTTTTTTCGAGACAGGGTTTCTCTGTATAGCCCTGGCTGTCCTGGAACTCACTTTGTAGACCAGGCTGGCCTTGAACTCAGAAATCCGACTTCCTCTGCCTCCCAAGTGCTGGGATTAAAGCGTGCACCACCTGGTGGTTAGGAAGTTTTAAATATTTATATTTGTTTTTCTGATCTATTTTTGTGTGTATATATATATATATATATATATATATATATAGCCTGCATGTATGTATATACACTATGTATGTGCATGCAGTTAGAAGAGAGCATTGGATCTCTTGGAAGTGTATTTATAGGCAAGTGTGTGCCATGTGAGTCTTGGTAATCAAACCTGGGTCAACTGGGAGAGCAGCCAATATGCTAACTGCTGCCCCCAGAGAAGGTTTTATGAAGTTGGTGGATTTTGTGGGGCAGGATTTGATACAGGTTTTCACTATGAATCCCAGGCTGGTCTTGAACTTGGCAGTCCTTCTGCCTTAGAATTAAGACTGGAGAGATAATCCAGTGATAAAGAGCACTGTTGGTTCTTCCAGAGGACCCACGTTTGATCCCAGCACCCACATGGCAACTTAGAACCAACCATAACTCTAGTTCCAGAGGATCTGATACTCGCTTCTAGCCTCTGCAGGTATCAGGATGCAAGTGGTATACAGACAGACATGCAGGCTTGAATAATAGTGATAAAAATAGTATGAACAAATGTGGAATGTGTTCAAAAGGTACATCAGATCCATTGGGACCTGGCTTCATGAAGTGAAAAAAATGTGAAAAACACAACTGACGTCATAAAGCCCCTTGTATCAAGCCCAGCTGAAGAGTTTATGTCACTTTTGCACTGTGTGCCAGTCAGTAGACTCTTCCATAATGAGAGCAAACAGAATCTAAGAAGCAGTGATCTAAACAGCTGTGCCAGACATGCTGCTTGAAGTACAACCTTTCCTGGCATATATGTCTCTTACAGTAGAAGCACACAATCCTAGGTGATTTTTTGTTGTTGTTGTTTTTTTTTTTTTTTTTTTTTTTTTTCGAGACAGGGCTTCTCTGTGTAGCCCTGACTGTCCTGGAACTCACTCTATAGACCAGGCTGGCCTGGAACTCAGAAATCTGCCTGCCTCTGCCTCCCGAGTGCTAGGATTAAAGGCGTGCACCACCAACGCCTGGCCCTGGGTGATTTTTATATCTGACTTGTTTCACTTGAGCTTTAAGCTTTTACATTCCCGTTATTAAAACTAAGTTGTTTTTATGGCAGAATAATATTTTACCAGGATATTCTACATGTTGTTCATCTGTTGAAGGGTACATGAAACTGTCCACTCTTAGGTTATTGCAAATAGTGCAGTGAGCAGTGGTATGTATCAGGGTGTTTGGACGTGGTTTTCTTTTTCCCCTAACATATTGATTATTTGGGAATTTCACATCCTACCCTCTGATCACACTCACTTTGCAGTCCTCCCAGGTGTCCCTGTATGTCTCCACCCTACAAAAAGTCTAATTTGTGTTGCTTATATACTCAGTGGAGCTGCCCCTTACAGCAAAATGAGTCCTTCCCTCTCCCCACTCCCCATCCCTCCCAAGCCATCAGTGTGTTTGGATTCTTATGAGCACTTTCGAGAAGGTTTTTGGGAGTGGAATTGCTGGTCAAACCCCGTGTTTACCTTTTGGAGGAACTGTCAGACTTGTCCACAATGGCTGCATCGCTTTAGATTCTTGCCAGCAGTTTTTACATAGCTGCACTAATGCCTCTTCCCTCTTCCCTTTTGTAATTGTGGTTATCTTAATGGATTTGAAGTGATATAGTTTTTCCCTGATTCTTAATAATACTGAGAGGTTTGGTTTGTTTGTTTGTTTGTTTGCTTTTGTTTTGCATTTTGTTGTTGTTGTTGTTGCTTTTTTGTACACTCTGGCCATTTGTATGTCTATTCAGATCCTATGCCCATTTTTTGTTTGTTTTTTATTTTTGTGTTAATTTGTAAGAATTATTTTTGTATTCTTGTTAGATAAATAATTGCAAGTATTTTGTCTCATTTTCTCTGTACTTTCTTGGTAATGACCTTTAATGAACCTTAAACCCAAAAGCTTTAATTTTGTTAAGTCCAGTTTATTTTATTTGTTTATATTATTGGAATAACACTGCCAATTTCAAGGTTATACAAATTTAATCATTTTTTTCTAAGAAATGTAATGGCTTTAATTCTTGAAACTTTTGAATATTTGGAATTAATTTTTGGTTCAAAATCAGATGAAAAATGAATTCAAGGTTTTTCTGTTACAACTAACCTGCATTGCGTCCCTGAGCGTCCCTGGAGCCCTGGTTCTGAACACAGTTTTGGTATATACTGCCTGAAACACTGCAGCTCATTCAAAACTCCTGTAAATGCTGTGCTGCTAACTATACGTACATATTTTCTGTTTTTAGAGGCCCATAATGATTTAATTTTGGAAAAAAGAGTTAATATTTCTGTTATTCCTTGGCATGTTACAAAATTAGCATATGTTTGTATTGTATTGTTAGAATATTTTTAAAAGACTTACTATTTTTATATGGTATATATAAGTGCTTATATGCATGTGTGTTTGTGCCTGTGGAGTTCAGAAGAGCATTGGGTCTGGAGTTCGGATAGTCGTGAGCCACCATGTGGGTGTTGGAAACTGAATTTGTGTTCTCTGGAAGAGTGCTCTTCCCTGCTAAACCATTTATCTAGCCCAGAATGTTTGATTTAAAATTTATTTTATTTTATTTTATTTAGATGTATGTGTGTGAATATGCTTCTACAGAGGCCAGAAGAGTGTCTGAACCTCTGGAGCTGGAGTTAGGTATAATTGTGAGCAGTTTGAAATGAGTGGTAGGAATTGAACTCAGGGCTGCTACAATTAATTGCAGGCAGTGCTCTTAACTCCTGAGCCATCTCTCCTGCTCCTGGAATGTTTGGCTTTTACAATTGCTGTGTGGTGAGTTGACTTGAGTTTCAATTGAAAAAATAAAACCATTAAATGAATTTTGGTTTGGGATTAGGACAAATTTCCAATAATTTCTGAAATGGCCTTAAGTATACTTAATAAATGTGTAGTATGTATGCAAAGTATAGTTATCAGCCTTGAGGATTATAAAAACTCAAGATTTCAAGTAACATTGAAAATGTTCTATATTCTTTAGTATTAAATATTCAACCAAGACTAAAAATAAACAAGCAAATCTATCTTATTAGCATGCAGATGTTAAAAACAATATGTATGCCAAGAAGTATTTTTAATTTTATGATTTATCAATAAATACTTGACCAGTATATGTACTTATTTTATACACATATGTCCAGGGTTGTGTAAAAATTTATCTGGAAAGGGGTCATGAGCCTTCCCTGTGTTTATGAATCCTTCCTTTCTCAGTTGAATCCTCACTAACTTCTTTGTGAGGACCACTCTTCCCTCCCGCCCCTTGCATGTTACTGTTTGCTTTGCCTGCAATGCTTTTCCTCTGGTACCACATCCTCTGTCCCCATTTTCTTTGCTCAAATGTCATCGTCACAGCAGTATCTTCTTTGAGCTCCCTTTGTCAAATTTAGATGCTCTCCCTACCCCCATTTTCCTCTGCTGTGTTTACTTGTTTGTTGTTAGTTCTTTAATCCTCTAGACTATATAGTGTGTAGAGTTTTGCGTCTCATCCCAGGAGAACCCCCAGCTCTTCTAACTAATGGAGGATGACCATGAACTTGTCATTTAACTCGATCTCCCACTGATCTTCCTGTATATGTCTCAGAAATGCTGTTACAGACAAGTGCCATCATGCCTGGTTTATTATACTGTACTAAGTTTGGAACTTTCGGCCTCACATGCTGGGCAGACATCCTACCAGCTGTCTATATGTCTGGACCAAGAATGTTTTTGTTGTATCTTTTGTGTCCTGAAGGGTCCTGGTACATAGTAGATGTTCTCTCTAAGCACTATTTTAAAGGAGTTTATCATTTTTTACATATTTATATAGTACTTAATATACTCCAGGCAGACAGAAGAGACATTTATAATTAATGGGTAAGATAAATTTTCAGCCATCAACAGCCTTGAGTATAGAAGAGTTAAAATTGGTTTTAATATTGGCTGCTTAAGAGTGGTGGTTCCTGCCAGTCTGTGGTGGTACACGTTTTTAATCCTAGCACTTGGGAGGCAGAGACAGGTGAATCTTAGGGAGGCCAGCCTGGACAACATACAGTTTCAGGGGATCTAGGGTGCTGGTGAAACCCTATCTCCAAATAAACAGATCAGTTAATTATATAAAATGAAAATAGTTGTGGAGTGGTGGTTCTGGGGGCTGGAGATGATTTTACAGCTAAGTATGCTTACTGCTTTTGTTCAAGTGTGGTTAGCACCACATCCAGCAAACAGCTCACAGCCACCTGTATCCAGCTGATGCCCTTTCCTGGCTTCTTTGGGTTCATGTACATACCTACACATAAACACAAAAACTAAGTCCTTTAAAAAAATAGTGGTTCATGCATGTTTTGTTGTTATTCCTTTATTATTTTTTTCATACAGCTTAACAAAATTTTCCCTTTGTGTGTTTGTTTGCTTTTTATGTCAGGGTCTCATATAACCCAGGCGAAGTGTTTTGGAGGCTGAAAACCGAACAGCATAGTGCTGACTGATAAGAGCTCTATGGTGGTTTTCTGAGTGTTAGTAGAGGAAGGATCACATCTTGGAACTAGAAGCCAGAGTGATACAGGTGCCACCATCTCTTCCTAAGCCACGCCCCTAGTGGTTTAAGGATCTCTCAGCAGGCTCTCCTCTTAGATCTCATATCACTTCCCGGTATTGATGCTCAGAAGATCAAGTTTTGATACTCTTGCCAAACTTAATTTAGTATCTTGCCTTTTCACTCTTCAGCACATTTGTAAACTTTGTTTCACCTGACTTTTTTAGAGATAGCATATAATCAGCTGTTTTAAATTCCTTTTTGTTCCTGAATTTTATTTATGAATTCATACAAAATATTATAGACTAATGCATCTTAATTCTCTTCCTCCCCTTAGTCTTGGTTAACCGAAAAGTCACATATCTAATAGCTCTTTTTGTTATTGGCGACAATGTGAAACTAGTCTTTAAGAATTCTTTTTCAAGTTTTGTGTGTGTGTGTGTGTGTGTGTGTGTGTGCAATAGTTTACATACTTTTTGGACAAAGTTATCTCAGAAGTTACAGTAATCTTGCTCCGTTTGATGGTCACAAATCCTCCATCGAGATTTCTAGCTTTTCTGTCCACCTTGATGCTTTCCTGGAGGAATGAACTAACTGTTCAAAATTGGCAACATCCACAGCATTTACAACAGAATGTACTTACATACTTAATCCTATATACTTCATTGAAAGGTCTAAATGAAAATTATATACTTAACAAATACTAAATATCAAACTGTTAGTAGAATAGAGGAGGGAACAATACAGACATCCTTGTAATGATGGTTACTTCCTGGGAGTTTTGAGGGATTAATTGGCATTTTACATGTAAACCATCAAATTGCCCTATAACAAGTGTGGTGTATTAGTGTTCACTGAAGGCCATCCTAAAACATTCTCAATGGTTGAGAAATTGAATGTCAAAGAGGAGCCTAATCATTTACTGTTCCATGTTGGCTTGAGAAAATCCTATTTTAAGCTGAGGTGTTCGAACAATTGTGTATGAAAGCTTTTGAGACAGAAACGTGTTTGACATGTTCTAAGAACAAAGATTAAAGTGGCAGAGCGTTGGCAGATGAGGAAAATAGTCTGGGATTAAGAATCCGAGAGCTGCTCTCGTACACAGATGTGTCTATAAGAAGCTTGGGTTTCATCTTAAGAGCAATAGGGAGCTATTGAAGAGTTTTAGGAAGTAAAGCCATAGGAGGTCTGATTTGTAATTTCTTTTTATTAAACACAAGAATTTTTTAAAAAGTTATTTACTTAACTTTTATGTGTCTGTTAGTGTATACCACATATGTGTGGGTGCCTTTGGAGGTCAGAGGTTGGCTTTGGTTCCCCTCCAGATGGAGTTATAGGTGGTTGTGAGCTGCTACCTTCAAGGGCTAGAAACAAACTTGGGTCCTCTTGGAAGAGCAGTACGTACACTGCTTTGTCTAGCCCTGATTTTCTGTTTCTTAATAAGATGGAAAAAAAGTTCTGATAAGCTTGGTTGCTCTTTTATGGATAAAGTCATATTTTCATAAAATGTTTAATTTATAAACTTGTCTATTTAAAACCATACACTATAAAGTATATTACATTAAAATACATTTTTGTTCCTTTACATTTTAAGAAACAGTTATCAGTTTTAGATTTATTTTGTGAGTGTTTTTGCTTTATGCATGCATGTCTGGTGCTAATGGAGACCCAAAAGAGGGTGTTGGATCCTCTGGAGTTAGAGTTGGCTGTGAGCCACCATGTGGGTATTGAGAACTGAACCTAGGTCCTCTGCAGGAGCAGTAAGAGCTCTTTAACTACTGAACCATCTTTTTGGCCTCTCAAGAAGTAATTATTTCCAAGTTCCCTGTATATTCAATGTTATTGTCAGCAAAGGTATTTTTTGTTTGTATATGGGTGTTTTGCCTGCATGTATGCACTTCGTGTGCACTACATGCATGTGTAGTACTGGAAGAGACCAGAAAAGAGCATCCGATATTTTGGAACTGGTATTGCATACAGATGGTTGCTTGCTGCCATACTGATGTTAGACAGTGAACCTGGGTCTTCTAGAAGAGCAGGCAGTGCTCTCAATTGAGCCATCTCCCTGACCCTAGGCTTTTTTTTTTTTTAAATCCAAGTCTAGGTTGGCCTCGAACTCCTAGGTTTAAGTGATCATTGTGTCTGAGTTCCTGCTTAGTTGGGGTTCTAGGCAAATGGCCCAGTGCCTGCCTCATTAAAGCTATTTTGAGTCACCTAACAGTTTTTTAGAAAACTCTTTTATTCAGACATGTTGGCACATAACTATAGCTCACTTTATAGACCAGACTGACCTGGAACTCACAGAGATCTGCCTGCCTCTGCCTCCAGAGTACTGAGATTAAAGGCATGCGCTACCATGCTTGGCTCAAATGATTTCATTTGTATTAGGGATGTAGTGCTTTTGGGTTTGAATGTGATATTAGAAATTTTCCTATGAGTGCTAAATACAACATATTACATTAAGTATATGTACTAAAACCACAGACTGCATTTTTTAAAGATTTATTTTTATTTATGTGTAAGCTTATGTGATATGTGTGCACATGTATGTGCACATGTGTTTGGGAGCCTCCAGGAAAAGGTATTAGATCTCCCGGAGCTCCTGTCTCTCCTGCTCCAGCCATGGTGTTTTTAAAGTGGTTTTTAAACAAAATTTCCTTACAGTGGCAACCAATACTTAAAGTTGAGAATATACCCCTAGGGATAATTATGTCTTTTATTGATTTGCCTTTAGATGACATGCAAAAAATGGCAGACAAACAATAACTAAGATCATTCTGAGTTTTTTCACAGGTCTTTTGTTGTTGATGCTTGGCTTTTTAAATGTTTTAAAATAAAATTCTCTTTGTATCTAAAGGATACTTTTAGATGATTGTTGTAGAAAAACTTGCTTGTTTGTTATATTGATCACTTCTATTGCTGAAATGAAACACTGTGCTCAAGATAATTTATAGAAGGAAGGGTTTATTTGGCCTATGGTTCCAGAGGGATAAGAGTCTGTTTGTTGGGGAAGCATGGGAACAAGCAGCAGGCTAGAGCAAAAGGCTGAGTGTTTACCTCTTCAACTCCAAGTTCAAGAAGCGAGAGTAAACTCCACAATGGTGTGAGAGTCTTTAGATTTTCATAGCCTACTTCCAGTGACATACCTCCTCCAACAAGGCCACACCTCCTAAGCCTCTCCAAATAGTGCCATCACCTGGGGACCAAGTATCAAGACATCACCCATTTTACTTTTTAATTGATTTAAAAACCTGTAGACAATGAACAGGTATTGCCCAAGTGAGTTGAAACACTGTCAGCAAGATGCAGAGAGGCGTCAGGTAACTAGAAAACTAACATTCTTAAACTTCTCGGAATGTTGAATATAATCTTTAATTCTTATTACTGTTTTCTGGACACTAGAAGATTTAGGGAATGCATAAGGACTTACTACTTTAGAAAAAAGTGGCACATTTTTTGATTTTTTAATTGTAATTAAATAAATTGCATCTATCATTATCTTATTAAGGTTAGTAACTTGCGTACAGGTATGTTCTAAGAATTATTTCTCTGTTTTTATGGTCTTTAAACTATCAAATTATGTACTGATATACCTATTTAACTGAAAACTTCAATCGATCTCTTTCAGAGTCTTATTTAGGTGATGGCTTTTGCTAGTTAGGTTATAACCTATATGATTCCTTATATTTAATTTTAGAAACTGTGTTATAAAAAACCCTTGTAAATGAATAAAAATATATATCAAAATTAACCAGACCAAAAGTTTATACAATGTAGTGAATTTCTATAGTAGGCATTTGAAATGTAACCTGTGGAGTTTTACACTTTTAAGTATCAAATATATTTTATATACTTATCCACCACCAAACCTAGCAAATCCAGGCAGAATTAGAACTAGAAAAACAATTAGTTTTGTATCCTCTTTCATAACATGTATCTGTAAAGGGAAAACTTGCTTCCTTTTCTGTAAATGTATAATTTCTTTAAAAAGCATGTCTTAGGGTCTGGAGAGATGGCTCGGAGATTAAGTGCACTTATGTTCTTGCAGAGGACTCAGGGCTCAGTTCCCAGCATCCACATGATTGCTCATAATCACATGTGACCATTTCTCCTAATATGTAACTGTCTTCTATAATATTCATTGTTTGATGTAAACATTCTTTCAAAAGTGTAAGTTACTATTTTTAGGGTCTGAGGGCATGGCTTGTAAGGTATGTATTTTGCACAGCTGAAAACCATGTGTATGTTCTTTTGACCAGGGACATTAGGAGAAACTTCCTTTGATTAGAATAAGCTGTCTGGTTCACATCATAGACTTCAGCATTATTATTATTATTATTATTACACAGTCTTCTAAGGGGATTTTTAGGTTTATACTAGAAAATGGGAGTCCATTGAAATTTAATGAAAAGCAGATTAAAATTTTACAATGGCATTACTTTTTAAAGTTCATTATTTAACCATGAAAGCCAGAAAATTTAACATTACTGTATCTTACTGTCAGACCTTATTCAGGTTTTATCATTGGTCTCAGTGATGTCTTTTGTAGCAGAAATTCAAGTTCTGAACTATACATGACATTTAGTTGACTGTTTCTTTAGTCTTCCTTTTAGTCTGGAATAGTTCTTTATCTTTCCCTGACTTTAAATATTATAGGCCAATTATTTAATAGAATGAACTTAAATTTGGGTTGTCTGGTGCTTTTCCATGATTGGATTCAGATTTTATGTGATGAGCCCGTCTTTTCATTGCATTTTTGTCAGATGGCATGTGATTTCAGTTTGCTCGTTTACTGGCATTATTCATTGGTCACTTAAAGTGTTGTGTGTCAGATTTTCTGTATTAAATTTTTGTTGCTGTTGTAACAGTTCATCACATACAGTGGCTTAAAACAGCACAGATTTATTCTTGCATAGTTTTGGATGCTACAAGTACAATGGGTTTTACTAGAAAGTAATGATGTTCCTGAGGGTGAGGGGACCTTGAAGTAGAATTTGCTGTTTCCCGATTCTAGAGACAGTCTATATTCCTTGACTTGTGGCCCCTTGCTCATCTTCAAAAGAGCATCAATCAAACCTTTGGTTTCTTTTTTTTCTATCACTTTCTGTCTTTAGCTGCCATGTCTCTCTGAGAAGCACTATTTGATTATAGTTGAACCTACTCCAATAACTTCCCCATTTCAAGATCCTTAATTCACTTATCTGAAAATCCATTTGTCATTTTAAGATTACTTGCTAGTTCCTTGCGAGAGGATGTTGCCATCTTGGACTGCTTGCTTCCACTTTGGATAGTTACCCTTTTCCTCTGTGGTAATTAATATTTGGTGGGAAGGTAGAGGGATGTTTGGTTTCTGGGTATTGAGATTTCTGATTCCAATTGTTTAGAGGCCAAACTCTGTATACCATGTTCACTGCTGCTGGGATTTTGCTGCTTAGTTCTACTTAGTTTACAGTGGTAGGGAATACATAGGAATTTATAGAGAGAGCAGTGTCTGTACAAATATAGTAATTCATATAGGTACTTTCAACTCCAGACTAATAGTCCAGGCTTAGTATCCTGTCTTTTCATATTTGTCATTATCTTCTCTGATGTGGAAAAGTAGACTTTAGCTTTTGATATATTAACTTTTTTGGTCAGTCTACCTGCGTATATAAAACTCCTTCTCTGTTACCACCTCTTCTTCTATTTGGATCCTTCTTCATTACATTGATACTCCTGCTAGGTAACATGTGGATGCTTCTATTACACTATTTAGTAATAGGACAATGAACTTCCTACCTGGTGGGGTTTTTTTGTTTTTGATTTTGTTTGTGTAAGGGTGTTTGTTGTTTTTTGTTTGTCTTGTTTTGTTTTGTTTTGTTTTGTTTTTTGAGACAGAGCCTCTCTATTTAGCCCTGACTGTTCAGGAGCTAGCTCTGTAGTCCAGGTTGCTGGCCTCAGATTCACAGAGATCTGCCTGTCTATGTCTGCCTTCCCCTCCAAAGTGCTGGTATTAAAGGTGTATGCCACCACTTCTGTCTTATAAGAGTATTTGCCTGAGTCTATATGTTTTACAAGCCACATGTGGGCAGTTCCCACAGAGGACTGAAGAAGGTGTCAGCTGGAGTTACAGACAGTTGTGAACTGCCATGTGGGTGCTGGGAATTGGAAGAACAGCCAGTACTCTTAACCCTGAGTCATTACTCTAACCACCACCCCCCCCCCCCCCCCGCATTGGTATTTTAAGAATTCGAAAATATGCGAGAGATCTATGTCAAATTCATATACATGCCTTGGTATACACGTGGACATTAGGAGAACCTACCGGAGATCCTTCTACCATATGGATACCAGGGATGGAACAGGTTGGCAGAGTTGGTGGTCAGTGCCTTTACCCAGTGAATGCCTCACTGGCTCTGTATGCCAAATTGCTTTACTTACTTGGTATCTCATGTAAAGAGTTCAGTTTTGTATATATTTTAAAAATATGGTAAACAGCAACAGCAACACCTCTAGAAGACAAAACAAAAAACAGAATTAGCCCAGCTACACCATCCCAACTTTGTTGGGAACATTCCAGGCATCATAGCTAGGAGCTGTGGAATTTTTGAGCATGTCTTTTTTTCCCCCTAAAGATGGTTTGGTCTGCTGACTTTAGCTGCACTTCATTCATAGAGCTTCTTCCCAGCCCATTCGAACGCCGCAGCTATGCCCACAGCTATGCCCACAGCTATGCTCTGCTGCTGAGCCATCTTTCCAGCCCTGTGGACATTTTTTTTTTTTAAATCTAGGGAGGAGTTATTTAATACAAGATTAGTAAAACAGAGCATGACATTTTAGGCTTGGTTAAAATTTTTAATTGAATTGCAGCTTTTCATAGTGATGAAAATAACTTTTGTCACAACTCTTACACAAATCTGTCTTAAGTTCTTACAGATTGGGCCTACTTCCCCAATATAACAAAATAATTAAAACTTGTGATACTGAATTTTACTGTCCAATAGTATTTTGGCTGTCAGTTGATTTTCACATTAAAACTATAAGTTCTGTTAGTTTTATATTTTCAGTAGGTACAATTCTGAACCTTCTTGGTTAAAATATATCTTATCAGGTAATTATTTCTATACTTGAAGAATGTTGTTTATTCTTGGTTCCTAAATAACCATATTTTAACTACTTTATACTTTTTTGTTCAATACAAGGAGAGACTAGGAGTGAAATGCTCAGACAACTGATTATATGACCAAGACATTCTATGTTTAAATTAGTTTCTAAAATTTCAGAGAAGTGTCACGTGAAAAATACTTGTTTTTTAGTTAAAAGTTTCTAGGTATTATTTGTTTTACAGACAACTTAGCATAGTTTATGAATTTTTATAGGGATTATATAAATAGGCAGGGCATATGTTTCGACAAGAAGTTAGGGTAATAATGAAGGTTAGTATGATATTAATTCTGGTTCAGCTTTCATTGTAAAAAATAATTTAACTCGTCTTTTCTTTCTTGACAGAGCAAATTCGATTAAAGAATATCAGAAAAGTATATGGAAGATGTATGTGGTATCGTTTACGGTTATTAAAACCCCAGCCAAATATTATTCCTACAGTAAAGTAAGTAATGGGTTTCAATAACAACACATACCGAGTACTTATTCTTTCCTAGGTCTCATAGGGAATTGGAGGATGGCTTACATGTGTGGCTGTAAAGAAATTGTGGCCTGTGAGAGAGGTGAGGTTTGAATAGTAAGCTTGAGAGCTGTGAGTAGATTAGAAGTCAAATGAAAAGGTATGTAGTCAGCTCTTATCTGAAGACTGTATGTCACGTGTTAGAATTGGAGGTTTACATGGAAATAAAGATTTTAGCATGATCAGATGTGCATTTCAGGGATAACTAAAGTTTATTAGCACATGTGTTTCCAGATGCTTAAGATGTTTATTTGATTCTGTATTTACCTTCAAGATGTGTATGGTTTTCCTTAGGCTGAGGCTAAGAAGTGAATTGATTTGGCCAAGATCATGCAGTAAACAGTGGTGGAGCAGAGCCTCCTCCCCCTTTATTTTGGCAGGCTTATTTGCTTAGACCAGTCACTGGAATGTGTTTAATTCTGTGAGGCTTTACATCTAGTCTGTAATTCAGAGTCCCTGGATTATCTAGGACAGAAACTGGAAGTTGCTACTGCTGAAGAGTGTCTGGGAAATTACTGCTCTACCTGCTCAAAAGAGAGAAATGGAGTAGAGTTTCAAGGATGGTTTTAAATGATGAGGATTATTTTAAATACAGTTGTGTTACTTCAGGGGTTTGAAATAAGATGATTTTTTTTGAGGGTTTTTGCATAGAGAGAGAATCTTAGCTTTGGTGGTCTTACTCAGTGATGTAAAGCTAAAGGCAAAGTTAGCTTTGAGACCAATAGCACTTTTTGCTCACTTTTAATTGTTGTTCATTTTCATTTTAAGTTAAGATTTTACACACACACACACACACACACACACACACACACACACACACACACGCACACCCCTTTTGAGATAGGTTCCTCACCATGTAGCCCTGACTGGCCTGAAACTAATAGATCAGACAGGCCTCAAACTCTTAGGAGTCCATCTGCCGCTGTCATCCCAGCTCCTGAGGAGTGGAAATTTGGACCACCACTCGTAGCTTTAGGCCAATCTATTTTTTTTTCGAGACAGGGTTTCTCTGTGTAGCCCTGGCTGTCCTGGAACTCACTCTGTAGACCAGGCTGGCCTCGAACTCAGAAATCCTCCTGCCTCTGCCTCCCAAGTGCTGGGATTAAAGGCGTGCGCCACCACGCCCGGCTAGGCCAATCTTTTTATTTCTAACCCCCCACCTTGCTTTTGCTCAATACTTCAGGCACTTAAACCTCCACTCAATTTTTATTTTTGTTTGATTTTATTTACTGTGTGTATATGATGTGTATGTGGGCATACGTGTGCCACTCACTACCTTATTGTGGAGGACAAAGGACAGCTTTGTGGATTGTTTCTTTTCTTCCACACCTGTCTGAGGGATTTGGGAATTGAACTCAGGTTGTTAGGCTTGTGAAGCAGGTGCCATCCTGTCAGCCTTGAACCTCAGTTTTCAAGGAAAAAATGTTGAAGGCCTTTTCAGTAATAAATAATCTTTAATTCCAAATGAAGATTAGGGCATGACATTTAAATAAAGTTAGAAGTTATGAATCCTTTTGCTATTTATGCTACATATTGCTTCTTTTCTGACAGTATCTTTGAAACAAAGCCGTGTAATTTCTGGAAGTTACTTCCAAATTACATTTAAAATATGGCTAAAAAATAGACAATTTTCTAAGTTAATTTACCGAATCTAAATGTTGGGAAATATTTGTCTTTTTGGAGAAACCATATAGTCTTTTAGAAAATTGGACACATAGCATAAATATGGTTTTCTTCTTTGCTTTGGCGCTCTGAAAATTAGAATGTGGTTTTATGGACTGGAATAGTTTTCATCAGCTCGGGATCCCGCCATGAACCTTCTCTTCTGTTCTTGGCTCTGAGAATAGATGCCAAATGTGAAGAGTTTAATAGAGTTTAGCATATGTGGCATATTTTGTTCTTTTCCTTATGTGTGCTTTGCCTTTTGTGGTCTTTCGTTATTGTCTCTGCTTTATGATGCTTGTTTGGATGACGAGTCGTGTGTGAGAAACATTTTCAAGTGTTCTTTAAAGATGATTGGGAACATTAGTAAACTTCAGCTTTATGTTTAGATTTTTCTACTTTAAATTAGCTTTATTAATCTCATATGTAATTGTTGTGTGCCTATCATGCATCAGGTATAGAAGGTGTTGATGCACTGTGATTAACAAAATAGATATGGTTCAGAGACTTGAATCTTAGGAGGGATTGCAAAAAAAAAACAATTTTAACTTTAGTAAATATGTTAGTTCACTCTTTTCTTTGTTACTATAAAGAAACAAGGCTTATTTGGCCTATTTCAGTTTTAGAGGCTGAAAGCCCCATTCATTTGTGTCCTTGGAGTAGCACTACAACTTGGTAGATGTCAGAAGGGCCTGTCTGTCTATCCATCCATCCATCTATACATTCACACATATATTCATACATATGCATATATACATATTTGATATTCAGAAGAGGGTGTCATCCCCTGTAACTGGAGTTACAGGCAGTTGTGAGCCACCTGATGTAGGTGCTGGAAACTCAACTTGGTCCTCTGCAAGAGCAATATGTGCTCTTAACCACTGAGCCATTTCTCTGGTCCCCTAGACCTTATCTCTTAAAGATCCACTACATCTTTTTGTGTGTGGTGTGCAGGTGCATGTGTGTTCAAATGTGAGTGGGTTCATAACTACAGTTAAACATGTATATGTCTTTGTATGGAAGCCAGAGGTTGACATCTGGTATCTTCTTGATTTCTCTCTAATTTATTTACTGAGGTGTAGGGAGTTCTAGTTTTTTGTTTTGTTTTGTTTTTTTCTGTTGCCAGTCACAGTCATCAAGGGCAGAGAGAAATATACCTGTTCTTTCTTCTTTCTTCTAACTAGCTTTCATCTAGATTTCTTCTGTTTTTATGTAGCTCAGGACTTTCTGCCTAGGGAATAGTACTTGCCTACAGTAAAGCTGTGTCTTCCTTTGTCAGTTAATAATCAAGATGATTCCCAGACATGTTCATAGGCCAATCTGATCTAGGCATTTCCTCAATCGAAGCTCTCCTTTTAGGTGATCTAGATTGTGACAAGGTGACATTTAAACCTATTATACATAGTTGTCCCTAAACATGGAGTTTGCCTAGATAGTCTAGCCAGTTTGTCCCAGGGATCTCATCTCTGCCTCCCAAGCACTGGGGGTTTGGTGGGCCATCACATCTGCTTGGTTTTTATGAGGGTGTGTAGAGATATGAATTCTGATTCTCAGCCTTGTCCACTGAAGTAACTCCCCAACCCTGGTTCTACCACCTTTTTCTACTCTGTACTGCTAAACCATAGCAGTAAAGACTGGGAGAAGACTTGCTAAGAGCAGAAGGGCTCCTTTCTTGGCCCAAGACAGAGAAGTCCTTTTAAGTGGGCTATAAGTATGGGTAAGGGTTTTTTTGTTGTTGTTCTAGTGGGGTTGAACCTTGTAAATGCTAGGTAAGTGTTCTATTGTTGATCTATATCCCTAGCCTTTGGGATTTGGGGAAGAGTTACTAATAATAGCCTATAGCTACCATGAATTGATTATTGTTTACTGTCTGTGAGTCACTTTCAAAGTCCTTAACATTCTAAACCTCATTTAATTGTCAGACCTATCATAGAAGATGAATTTGAGATGTATAAGGCTTAGGCAGCTTGCCAAACTTTCTTTATTTGATGTGTAATAATGGTGGGAGTTAAGCTAGTGAGTTTTGTTTTGTGGCTTATTCCTTGCCTGTACATGGCCAGGAAAGAGATGGGGAATGTTATACATAGGGTTCTCTCTCCTCTTTGGGCATATATATGTAGGCATTTAGGTAGGCTGGAAAACAGCTTGAAGTTATATACTCTTATAAGGTTTAAAATATGTCTGGGGATGGTACTTATTATGTAGAGTGTTGGCCAACTATGCTGGAAGCCTTTGGTTGGTCCCTAGCATTCTATAAAACAGGTACAGTGGTCATGTCTTCATGATTAGCCCTTGTGTAGCTTGTCAAGTCGGGAGAGCCAGAAGTTCAAGATCATCTTCCTTTATATAGCAAGTTTATGGGCAGCTGGGGCTACATGAGACCCTTTCTCAGTCTGCGTGCGTGCGTGCGAGAGAGAGAGAGAGAGAGAGAGAGAGAGAGAGAGAGAGAGAGAGAGAGAGAGAGCGAGCGAGAGCGTGCATTTGGTTTAGAAGTTGTTCAGGTACACAGGGAATTTGCAGCAAGTTAAAGGTTGTTGTTTGTGCTGCTTTGTGGCTGTAACTGTGTTCTCTTCATCTTGGGTGAAGGATTGCTTTTGAAGGATGGATCATTTTAGCTGAGTTGAAGGACAAATATAGAGTTTGTGTAGGTAGACACACATACATGGGGACTGAGAATTTGACAAAGATCCAAGAGTGCAAATTCATGATTGTGGGGAAAGCTTATGAAACACTGAAGTATAAAAATTGTTTTTGTTGAAAATCAGGTAAGTAGAAAAATTTAAGAAGCGCCTAGAGGATTCCAGATGTAAAGGCCTATTTCCAAATGAATGATAAGTGCATTCATGCTGGGTTCCTGCCAAAGAGCAGAAGTACAGGCTGAAAGTATAACTAAGAGTTCTTGCCTAGCATGGATGGGAACACCCTAGATGTGCACTCTCAGTGCAGTGATAGAAACAAAGAACACAGAGGATTTTTTCTCCTTTGTTCTTAAAACTAGTCATTCTAATATGTTTGATTTATCTTATATTTATATCTAACAAATCCTATTTATTGTAACAAATTGTGATACAAAGGGTCTAAAATAACATCTCTAAAGGTAATGACTACTTCATACTCTTATTTCTAATGTTTATTATAGATATTGGATTGTGTTTTACAGAGCTTGAAGCTGTTTTCCCTTTCAAATTTAATGTTAAAAAAAATCTTTCTCTTTCATGCCAAATTTTACTGTCAATAAATTCACTGTGGTTGAATGATCAAAATTAATTTTTTTGTCTAGTAATTCATTGATAGACATTTTAAGATGTTTGTATTTGGTTTATATGTATTATATTACATATATAATATATGTGTATACACACACACACACACACACACACACACACACACACACACACACACATATATATAACATTAAGCCGGGTGGTGGTGAGCACCTTTAATCCCAGCACTCAGGGCAGGCAGATCTCTGTGTTTGAGGCCCTCTGATCTACATAGTGAGTTCCAGGATAGCCAAGGCAGTACAGAGAGAAAATGTGCTGGCTATACAGTGTTCTTTTGTGTGGCTACATCACGGTTTGACTAGTCCCTCTAAAGTAGTTATTGCTGATGGACATTAGAGTATTTTTAAGCTTACAGTTTAAAGAAGGCTATTTAATTCCTTTGTACGCCTGACCAATTTTTAAAAATCCATCTTACTAAATGTAGTTTGTAGGTCAGGAGTAATCTTTTTACACTAAGTGGTTTCTTGACTGCTTATCTTTTACATAGTTTACCTAATTTAATGAGTCTACTATTAATTTCAGTATTTAATTCTGCAAATAGCGACTAATAGTATAGTTTTAATATAATAAATAGTAGTATTTATTACATGGGAGACATTCTAGATTCTAGAGAATTCAAGTGAGAACGATACTTTTCACTCCTTGCTGTAACAGGAGTTTAGTAGTGTAGCATAGTGATGTGGAATCACTTTAAACTGTTCTAGTCCTTATCTTGAAGAGAGCCATACAGATGGATTTGTTTATGTCATTTGTCTTTTCGTTTTTTTTTTCTAAACAGGAAAATAGTTCTGCTTGCAGGATGGGCACTGTTCTTATTTCTTGCATACAAAGTTTCCAAAACAGACCGAGAATATCAAGAGTACAATCCTTATGAAGTACTAAATTTGGATCCTGTAAGTAGTATTCTTGTGTAATAATCATTAATTCAACAGTCCTTAAACACTAAAGGTCTATGCTCTAAAACAAATTAGAGATTCCAAAAGAAGTCAGACTTCGTTTGTTACCCCACCCCCCTTTTTCATTTATTTGTGTCTGTGTTGTGTGTGTTCTTGGGTGTCATGAGTCCAGAAGAGGGGGTTGGGTCCCTTGGAGTTTACAGGTGGTTAGAAGCTGCCTAATGTGGGTGCTGGGAATGGAACTCAGGCCCTCAGGGAGAGTAGTACATAAAGTTTTTATGTACCAAGCCATTTCTTCAGCCCTGTCAGTAAATTAATTCTTTTATTAAAATAAGATCTCACTATCATTTGAACATATTTGTTCTATTGTTGGTTGCTACTAGTAAGTATTAGTTTATAACTGGTAAAATGTAAAGACTTTGATGAGAAGTTACTATAGTTTAAAAACATTTTTGTTGATTGATGCATGAAATATCTTAAGTCTGTGTTGGGGGTTCCTGTAAGAAACTGTTATCATTATCATTGAAATTATATAATCCTTGATATGTTCTTTGGTGAGATTTTGGTTGATAAACCTCTACAGAATGAAGTGAGAACTGAAGTTAATGAAGAGAGAGAAGGAGGTCTGGAGAACTGCTTAGTAGCCAGACTGAAACTGATAGTTGGTTGTGGTTTTTTGGGGTGGGGGGTGGGGGTGGAGTGGGGTGGGTTTCAAGGCAGGGCTTCTCTGTATAGTCCTAACTGTCCTGGAACTCACTCTGTAGACCAGGCTGGCCTCGAACTCAGAAATCCACCTGTCTCTGCCTCCCAAGTGCTGGGATTAAAGGCGTGTACCACCACTGCCCGGCTCATTGTGGTTTTAAACATCTTATTTCTTCAATGGATTGCTTGATTTTGATCTTGATATAATACAGATTAAGGAGCATGCTCATTTTTGTAGGTTTCTGCTTTGTAGAAAAGTTTGCAAGTAGTCGGATTTCTGTTTATTTCAAACACCTTTTTTTTTTAGATTTTATTTTATTTTTAATTGTGAATGTGCATGTGTTCAAGTGGGAATACAGAAGCCAGCAGAGGACATTTGATTAGACTTGTGCATCCTTTTTAAGAGCATTGTGAGCTGTTAACCACTGAGCTATATCTTCTGCCCAGTATCTCTCTCTTTTTTTTATAACTGTGATCATCATGGTTATTAAGAGTATAAAATAAAAAGATGTGGGGAAATAAAATGATCTAAAAATTATTGATAAAAAGTGAGATTGAGAAGCAAGGTCAGTTCATTTTTAAAAATATTTACTTAATTTTAAAATACTGACAAGCAGATGAAATGAGATATTGCTTAGATTGTAAAGGAGGCTAATCTTTGGTTTGTTGGTTTTTGAACTGCACTTAGTTTGTTTATTCTTGACTATCTTTGTATATGTAAAACCAGTGTACTTCTATTTAAACGTGGAGTTCTTCAGCTTCACCGCCATTATCATCAGTGACTAGTATATTCCATGCCATATAGTTAAGTGCTTGATAAAAATAAATATAATGAACAAAAGAAGTATATATGAGATGAAATTTGAGACAAAATGTATAGGAAAGCTGTTAGCTTCTTTTGTCAGAATATTAAATAGTTCATGGTTTAAGATAAAATTTGTATCCTTATTGTATTGTGCTCTTATGTATTAACAAAGCTTTTCTTTTAGGGAGCAACAGTGGCAGAAATTAAGAAACAGTATCGCTTGTTGTCACTTAAATATCATCCAGATAAAGGAGGTGATGAAGTCATGTTCATGAGGATAGCAAAAGCGTATGCAGCGTGAGTACCATAGGGCCTGCTGCTCTCTAAAAAGAAAGTGTAAAGATATGTTTCTGTTTTAAGAAAGTAGTGAGTAAAATGAGTGACAGACTTTTATTACATGTTAACCAGGTCTATTTGAACCTGACATTGATGGACCTACTCAGCAGTCCCAAAGTGGTAGTTAATTAACCCTGAAATAACTCAAACTGGCAATGAAGAGACACCATGACCAAACATGGTTCACATAATCAATTCTAGGCAGGGACATGTAGTAATTCCCTTCCTCAAAGGAAAAGAAAACTAACACCACAGTAGTTAGATGACTCTCATTTCCCAAATACAGTTATCTCTTTAACTAGTAGGTAACACAGTAAACACTCTTTTGAACATTTTATACAGTGGTTTCCAAACTTTTGGCATTCACATCACTTGCACAGCTTGCTGTAATCTTTATTTACTTTGTAAAAAATTAGTTCACAAACTGTACAACACTTAAGTCCTCCCTCCCTCCCTCCCTCATATGTTATCTTCAACATGTATTACTATGAAGTATCCACCTAACTCTTCTCTTAGAATCAATGCCCAAGGAACAGTTTTAATTTTCCTATTTCCTAGAAAGTATGCATGGCTATGTTACTCATGCTGGGTCTTAGCGTTGAATCCAACTACAGCACTCAGGAGGCTTAAATTCATGGCCAGCCTGATCTACAAAGTGGAACCTATCATATTAATTATGTTTTTAGGGGGAAGGGCTCATGTTTGGAGAGAGAGCTCAGAAATTAAGGGCAGTTGCAGGTCTTCCAGAGGACTCAAGTTCAGTTCCTAGCACTTCTCAGGGAGATCACAGCTGCCTATAACTCCAGCTCCTGGGGATCCAATACCCCTTTCTAGTTTCTGTAGATACGCACGTAGCACACACATGCACATACACAAATACCATAAAAAAACAAAAACTTCTAAGTCAGACATGGTTGTGTCTATCTTTAATCTTAGAAGGCAGAGGCAGGAAGATACTTGAGTTTGAGGGCATACTGATATACATGTTGAGTTCCTGGGCAGCCAGAGCTACATAGTGAGATCCTGTGTTTGAGAAAAGAAAGAAAAAAGCTTATAAATGCAAAATATCTGTGCATATTTTTGTGAATAATATCCCCAGCTTTGTGTACACTGGCAGGCACTCTGTTGAGCTATACTCTCAGCCCATGAGCTTTCTTAACAATTACAATGTATCTTATCTATGTCTACATCTAGGTCAACAAGAAAATAATAATAATAATAATGTACCACATTTTTATTATCCATTCTTCTTTTGATGGCAGTCTAAGCTAATTCTATATCCTTGTTACTGTGAAGAAAACAATTCCAATAACTGGTAAACATGACTACAAGTATCTGTGTAGTAATAGAATGTCGAGCCTTCCTGGAGTGCTAGTTTCTAGTTGTAGATTTTTGAGAAGCCTCCATCCTGATTTCCATAGTGGCTGCATTCGTTTATATCCTAGTGGTGGTTGGGCTTCCTCTCTGCTTATGTTCTCACCAACCTTTGTTTTTCTGATGTGCATTCTGAAAAGGGTAAGATGAAATCCCAAATGTTTTATTTTATTCATTTTTTATTTTTGGAGACAAAGTCTTACTAAGAAGCCCTAGAACCTGGAACTTTCAGATTGTCTGCCTTTGCCTCTGAGTTCTGGGATTAAAGGTGTGCACCATTGTGTCTGACTAGAGATGTTGAACACTTTAAAAGAAAAAAATCTTAATTGGCTATTTGTATTTTTTCCTTTTTTTCTTTCTTAGTCTGGTGGGCAGAGAAGGAGCAACAAAAATCCCAAGTTTTAGGGTACAGGATTGGTAGAAGGTGAAATATAAACTCTTTCTATTGCAGTGTCTGTGTGTGGGGGGGAACCTGTCTTCTTTTCTTTCCTCCCAGTTAGCTTTCATCCTGCTCTCTTCCTCTCTTCAAATCTGATAGAGTTGTAGTGGGAAAGACCAAATGGTATGGAGGACAAACGGGACATATCTTACCCTGTTCTCTATATAGTCTAGAAGTTAACTTCTTGTGTGGAGTGTAGTTGGTAAAGATTTTCTCTCATTCTGTAAACTCTGTCCATCAGTCAGTAGTTTCTTTAGCTGTACAGAAGCCCTTCTGGTTTCATTTGATCGCATTTGAGATTACATTTGTTAGTTCCGTGGCCTGTTTCCTATTCGTGGAAGTTCTGTTCAGAAGTCTGTTGCCTGCACCTGCTGTACTGAAGTGTCCTTGTACTTTCAGCATAGTCAGCATTTCTGATTTTTAAATAAGATCTTTGATTCAGGGGTTTGTTTGCTTGTTTGTTTATTTTGGTGCAGACTGTGAGACGTGGATCTAATCTCATTCTTCAGGAAAAGATCCTCTTTTGCTAGCACCATTTGTTGAAAAGGATTCTCCCCACAAGTGTATGTCTTTGACATTTTTATTAAAACTGAGGTGTTCAGAACTCTGGGTTCAAATCTATTTTCTGTTCTGTACATGTCAGTTTTTGTACCATACTGTCTTTATCACCATGATTAACAATATTATTAGTGTGCTTATTGGAGAAATTTTAGAAGTAAGCTGTAGAGAAATAAATAAAAGCCACTTAAAAAACTTTCTTACTTCTTAGAAAATGTAGTTAGCCTTTGAATTTCATCTGACTTCACTGGTTAAATTGAGGTAATCAAGAATTTGTATCAAGGTCTATGAATTAGTAGCATTTTCTGACATTAGGGCATTCTCTCTCACACACACACCCCCCTTCTTTGATTTCAAAGCGATTGTTTTTGATTCTTTGATTTATTGATCCCTTTTGCGGAGGGTATATATCATACCTACGTGGTGTGGTGTGTGTGTGTGTGTGTGTGTGTGTGTGTGTGTTACACAGGTGGGAGTGAATGCATGTTGAGGCAGGTTGTGGTGTGGTGTGTGTGTGTGTGTGTGTTACACAGGTGGGAGTGAATGCATGTTGAGGCAGGTTGGTGTGGGGTGTTTCCCTAGATCACACGCCATCTTATTGATTGAGAAAGCCTCACTCACTTAAATCACACAGCAACTAGCCAGTTTGCTCCAGGCATATCCTGTTTTTGTCACTTTAGTGATGGGTTAGTGGGCTACCATACCTTTGTCAGATTTATATGGGTACTGTGGAGTCTAAACTCCAAGCTTCATTCCTACATAGCAAGCCCTTTGTGAGTGAGCCACACCCTCAGCCATGCTGCAGATGGGGAGGGTTTGGACACTGAACAGTTAAGTGCTTAGCACTCTTCCAAAGAACCTAAGAGCTCACTTCCCAGCACCCAGTTTGGGTAGCTCACAACCTCCTGTAACAGTAACTCCACTTCCAGGGTCTTTCAGAGTCTTTGTGGGTACTTGTGTGTGCGTGTATGTATGCATGTGTGCGCACACACACACACACACACACTGAAATAAAATAAATCTAAAACAATCAATTGGTTAATACAATTATTGCATTTGAATACTTATTTTGGGGGGTGCGGCTTTCTTTTTTTTTTTTAATTTTTAATATTTTTATTACATATTTTCCTCAGTTACATTTCCAATGCTATCCCAAAAGGGGTACGGCTTTCTAATGTTTATACTTTGTTTTCTTCATGCTAGTTTAACAGATGAAGAGTCTCGGAAAAATTGGGAAGAATTTGGAAATCCAGATGGGCCTCAAGGTGTGGTGAATATAAAAGTATTATATATTATGAAAATATTAACTATAGAGTCAGAGGAATATTGATTTTTCTCAGTTTGTGGGTATGAAAATTACAACCATGGATTAGATGAATAAATCAAACCTTCCCTGTTAAAGAGATTTTAAAAATATTTTGTATTTATATAAGTGTTCTGCTTGTATTTATGTTTGTGCACCACATATGTGACTGGTGCCCATAGAGATAAGAAAGGGTGGGGTGTGGGTTTCAGATCTCCTATAACTGGAGTTGTGGACTTTTGTGAGCCATCTTGTAGACTAGAAACTGAATCTGGGTCCTAAAAGAGCAACAAGCCCTCCTTTTTCTTTTTATCAAATTTATTTTATTTATGTGTTTTGCTTATGTGTATATAATAAGGTTAGAAAAGGATATTGGATCCCATGGATAGTTGTGAGCCCTAGAAACTGACTCAGGTTCTCTACAAGAGCAACAAGTACTCTAACCCAGTGAGCTAGCTGAGACTGGAGAGATGGCTCTTATGTTAAAGTGCAGGCTCACAACCAAAAAGGCAGCACTTAACCACTGAGCAGTCTTTCCAGCCCCTTCCTCTACTTTTTACTTCATCTTTCTTTTTAAAGACTTCAGTTCCCAGCACCCTGTTTAACAGCACAATGCTGCCTGTAATTCCAGCTCCACATAGAGCTGATGTTCTTGGTCTCTAAGGATACTTGTATTTATGTGTACAAATCTATTCACAGATACAAACACAAGCATGTAGTTTAAAAATAATAAAAAAAAATCTAAGGAAAATCTGTTTTCCTTTTGTTTGAGTGCTGGGGAGCTGGCTCAGTGAGAAAAAAAAGGCTGGATTTCAGATCCCTGGCACCTACTTAAAATGTTTGTACCTACTTGTAATCCCAGCATTCAGCAGACACAGGTGATCCCTCGGGCAAGCTGGCTACTTAGATTCTGCCAATTATTTAGACCTAGGTATCTAAGAGCTTTTGAGGAAGACAACAGCTGTTGACCTTTGTCTCCATAGATATAGCATTTGCATGTAAGCATATTCCTTCACACATGAACATGCGTATACATGTGTACATACCATGAGACATGTAAGAAGTGTTTTCTTTACTAAGTTCTTGCATCTTCATGTTTATATGTATTCAAGCCATGAAAGAATTTGTGTTTTCTAGGAAAAAGAAACTGAGAAAAGTTTTCCCATTGAGAACTATGAATTTTCATATGCACACTGTTTTGTAACATATGTGCATGCATGCATACATACATACATTACATACACACATACATAAATTTATTTATTTTGAGACATGCCTACACTGATCTTGAACTTGCAGTGATCCTCATGCCTCAGTCTCTCAAAAGTTTGAGATGCCTGGGTGCATTTAATTAAGTTTGTATAACAGAGATACATGTAACGGAGTCTTAAAAGTTTTGGGGGGAAATGGGAGGGAACATAAGTTTGAGATACAGGTAGATAAAGTTAGTTTATTTCAAAGTCTTTTGAAATAATGGTTTATTTTTATTTCAGCGACAAGCTTTGGAATTGCTTTGCCAGCTTGGATAGTTGACCAGAAAAATTCAATTCTGGTAAGTGCATTTAAATCAAGCCTATTCTAATGTGTTTGTATACTAAGGAATATGTTATATGCTGTTTATAGGGTGTAATATAATGAAAGCTCACACAAAGAAAATCTGGCATGCAGTTTAAATTTTTACTGTGTTTTGAAAGGTAATTTTTAGCAGAAGAAAAAAAAGAATTGGCTCCATTATTATATTGCTGGTTTAGAACAATGTATTTTAAGCATAAGCTTGAAACCTTCAAGGTTTACTAACTTACTTTGAAAGTATTTTTGGATAGTGTCTTATTTTTGGCTTGAGAACTATTAGACTTATATAATTATACATTTATCTAAAGTGAATTCATAATTTCACTTACTTTTTCACCTTTACTCACACCAGGATATTTTATGCTAAATTAAAGATCTGTTCCATACTAGGAGGGGCAGTGGGACATTGGGCAGATTTACTACATCAGTGATAGTTACTATAAATCAGGATTTGTCTTAATATATTGTTTAAAAATTGATGATTTTCTACTTGTGGTTTCATAAAAGTGTAGTTATTTAGGAGTTTTATTTTAATATAATTTTTCCTTATTACTCTTAAATGTATTTTCTCCCTATGTTTATGTCTGTGTGTGGGTGTTCCCATGCTACAACCTAAGTGTGGAGGTCGGAGAATAACTTGCTGGAGTTGGTTATTTCCTATCATATGGGTCTGGGGATGGAACTCGGGTTGTTAGGTTTGGTGACAGGTGCCTTTAGCTACTAAGCCATTTTGCTGATCTGAGGAGGTGTTTTTGTTTTTGTTTTTGTTTTTTGTTTTTTTTAAATCTTCAAAGCAGACTATATACAGTTTAGCTCTAATACGTTTTGAAAATTGCTATTTTGTGACATTAAAATTGATAATCTTCAGAGCTCTGTGCTAGCTGCTTTAACTGCATCTGTCATGCTTAGGGTTACTGTGGGAATAATAGAGAAAGATAGTTGACAGATTTCAGATGAAGCTGTAGGTGGAAATTCAATAGTTCAATAGTTACTATCAAATACAAATAATAAAATGGCACATTTGTAGTTAGGCACAGGAGGTAGTTTGTAAGGGCTTACAGTTTATTTCCTAGCACTATTTGCAAGATTTGAATAGAGAAAGTGCTTGACTGGAAGGGAAGCAAAATTTATAAAAGTTCTGCAGTTATCTATATTATATCTGTAAATAGTAAATTAAACGATGATTTGTTATAGCAGATAAAAATGAGTTTGAATATAGTAACACTGTTGTTTGACAAAGGACAAGCTCTGTAATCTATTTATACTTCAGCTATGCTGTCTGCAGAATTAAAGGAAAAAAATGGCACCTTCATTATATAGAACCAAATAACCGAGTGCTTTTAATAGTGGGTCTTCTTTGTAAGTCTGAACATTGTTATAATTTACCTGACCAAGGCTTAGCTGTTTTCTCTTGAATTCTAGGTTTTACTTGTGTATGGATTGGCTTTTATGGTTATTCTTCCTGTTGTGGTGGTAAGTTTTACCTCTTTTTACTAATTTTTTTTTGGTAGTTGCTTGATAAGATTTTGATTATTAGAATTTAGTCCATTCAGCCTCATGTTTTAAAAGATACAATTATTGCTTGAGACAGGGTCTTTCCACTTAACTCTGGCTGCACTGGGACTTGATAGGTAGTCCAGGTTGGCCTCCAGATCTGCCTACCTCTGCTTCCTGATTGCTGATATTAAAGGTACTACCACAGCCAGCCTATTTTTATTTTTATGTATGTATCTATGTTTGTGTGTAGAGTATCTGCAAATGAGAGTAGGTGTCTGAGGAGCTGAGAAGAGAGTGTTTGAGTCCAGAGCTACAGTGATTGTGGGTTAGTTGCTATGGGTGCTGGGAAGAGACCGTGGCTTCTCTACAAGAGTAGAACATGGTCTTAACCACTAAGGCATATCCCCAGACCCTAGGAACCTCTAACTGTGTAGTCATTTAGTTGCAGAGCTACTAAAACGTTTGTGACTACATAGTTTATTTCTTTTGTGCCTTGTGTTCTTTTTGATCCTGGAGTTTGTGTGGGTCCATGAGTCCTGTTATGCATCTGTCTTGACCTCTTTCTTCATAGGATTGTTGTGTAAGATCCAATCTCATAAGAAAATGATCATGTCAGCTATAAAATGGCTCCTAAACTTATTAAATATTTATTAGAAAATTCTGTGTTAGAAGCTACTTTGTTTGTTTATAGCAATGGGTGGTTTTATTACTGTTTTATATTGTAAACAATTTCTGCCTAAAACCTAAAGTATTTTAATCATGCCTGATGATTTGTGTTGGTGTTTGGGTTTCTGACAATTTAAGTATTTGTAAACTAAATTATTTGAAATATAGACCACGCTCAAACACTTTGCTCTTGATAAATTTTTGGAAAACACACACACACACACACACACACACACACACACACACACACACACACACAAATACAAATACACACACACACACACACACACACACACACACACACACTGCATCAGGCTTAATGTTTATCATTTTTCATGCTTTATATCTTGTCTGATTCTATTTGCGTTTAGGGCTCTTGGTGGTATCGGTCAATACGATATAGTGGAGACCAGATTCTAATACGTACAACACAGATTTATACATACTTTGTTTATAAAACTCGAAATATGGATATGAAACGTAAGTAAACTTAAGTAACTGCTGTTCGTTGCATTGCTTTCTGAGTCATTTATATGTTGCTATATATTTTTTAACTCTATAGTAGATTCAGTTTTATAGTTTATCAGATTGAACCAGAAACCAGGAGGGCCATTGCTGACTGGCTCCCTCTCAAGCTTCACATTCAGTGACTTAGGCCCACCTGCCTAGGAATGGTACTTCTTCCATCAGCAGCCAAGAAAATGCCCCCACAGGCGAAGCTGATGTAGATATTTCCTCAGTTAAGGTTCCCTCTTGTCAGGTGACTAGTTTATGTCACTGATGAGAGTGTATAAAATTACCAAGTTTCTGCATAGCAAAGGCAACAATTAAATGAGTAAAAAAATGGAGAGAGTATTTGGTAACTATAGAGCTGAGAGAGGATCCGTGTCTAGAACACATAAAGAGTTAGAGAGTCTTGTGTAATTGTATGCACCTGTAATCCTAGAAGAGGCGGGGTATTAGGATTGTCACAAGTTTGATGCCAGCCTGGTCTACAAGGAGTCAGTGTCTCAAAAGGAAGAATTCTATCTAATTCTAGTAAGACTTGCTGTTTAACAAATGCTGGCAAGGATGTACGTTAGTCCAACAACTATAGAAATCAGCATGAAGACTCCTGGAGAATCTTTAAATAGCATTAGCATGCGATAAGCTATACTACTTCTGGGAATGTACCAAAAGGTCTCAGGTACCTGCACATACATGCTTACTGTGGTGTTGTTTACAATGGCCAAGTTACAGAATAAGTGTAGGTGTCTGTCAACTGATAAATGGACAAGGAAGATGTGGTGTATATGTCATAATTATTACTATTTTTAATTTAGCCATAAGGAAGAATGAACTTAGGACAGTTGCAAGAAAGTTGATGAAACAGGAGATAACTATATTGTGTAAAATAAATGAGATTCAAAACAATATTGTAGGAAATCAGCATCTCAGAAACCCAAAGACCAAGGTCTCAGCACAAAGACAGAGAACAGGGGATAGAGACAAAGACAAGAGATGAGGATGAAGAGGAGGAGGTAGGGGAGGGGCTTTTGTTCCTGAGGGGCAGAGGACTGCCTTAGGATAGAGAGGAGGCTGATGTGCTCCATAGGCAAATGGCAGTTTCTGAAGGTAAAAGGGGAAACCTTGTGTAAGGATGAGCTATTGAGTTTTAATTGGGCATGTTAATTAATCAAAAGGGGGCTTTTGATTGTTGGACTTTAAATCTTTGATAGCTGGACCTTTGTAGTCAGCCTCAGGAGGAATAAGTGGCCAAATAAGGGAATAGACCTTGGTGGTTAGCTTTAGGAATGTAATCTAAATGGTTTTTAGCAAGGCAGAGGGACTCAGGGAGAAGGGCAAGGCCTACCAGAGCTATGTTTACAAGCTGGCTAGTGTCCCTTCAAATATTACATGATTTCTTTCAAGTATATTTTTATGTGTACACATAAAATCCTAAATATGCATATATAAATCTACCCATACACACACACACACACACACACACACACACACACAGATTCACAGACACATACATATATGGCATGAAAGTTAAAGCAAGACTATCTGGGAAAAGAAAGAATACTAGCTGAAAAGGGAGGTACAGATGTGGTCCAAATCTAGGATATGATTGAGTACGAATGTGAAATCCTTCACTGTGTATAGTAAATAGACTGTAGAAAAGAATGCATATTACTTCCTGTTATGTTGGACTAGTATAGGAACTAGTACTACTATCGAAACTTAGTTCCTTACAAGAACATTTCATGGTTTTTGTTTTCCCCCTGGGATACTGACTTAAGAGAATGGTAACTAGTCTCATGTCATTCTGTCACAAAACACTTTTCAGCTGGTGGATTTATTTATACATCCTTCATCTGTCTTTGGAACAGTTTTTTTCTTTTCTTCTTCTTTTTTTTAACCCACATGAAAATATTTGAGCCCTGTGTAGTGGTATACACTTTTAACTCCAGTACTTGGGAGACTGGGGCGGGCAGATCTTGGTGAGTTTCAGGCCAGCCTGGACTACATATCAAGTTCCAGGCCAAAGTTACATGGTGAGACTATCTCCAAAAAATTTTTTTTCCAGTAGTACATACATTTTCTATGCCTGATAGTTTTGGGGCACAGCTGAAGAAACTAAAAGTACAAGGAGACATGTGAAGACTATTGCCTAGGTCATTTAGCCAGGAAGTGACAGACCTATAGTCTTTGCTCTTCAGCACTGCTGCAGTCCCGCCTTCCTTTTGTTATCATGTATATATGTTCTGCTGTGTTAAAGGTAAGACTGGTGCTTAAAATGAGATTGGTGATCGCAGTGCTGACCCTTAAAGAGCTTTTTAGGATAATACTGTGGCAATGAAATCATGTGTGCCAAGGTTCCAGAATTGTTATTTACTCGACCGTCTGAAAAGTCGTGGAATAAGGAGAGTATCTCACTCTTGGTAATACTTAAACTGGAGGTCTCTCTCTGACATGCAACACTCTAACGTCACATGACACACTCGTGCTCTCCAGCAGGCTTTTCTGGAACACATGCTTAGTTTAGAAACATGCCATTTTAATGACCGGTTGCTTTTGTGTCCTTAGTTTGATGAACACTTGTGTGTATTTTTAAAAGTAAAGGTTTTTTTTGTTGTTGTTGTTTTTTTTGTTGTTGTTGTTGTTTTAGTGGGACATGTTAATTTACTTAGATAATTTTCAGCATTTTGCATGATTAGGAAAAAAAATCAATAAACAAATCACTATTTACCATTATATTGGTTTTGTTCCCATAGGTCTCATCATGGTTTTAGCTGGAGCTTCTGAATTTGATCCTCAATATAATAAAGATTCCACAAGCAGGCCAACAGATAATATTTTAATACCACAGGTTAGGCTCATCTTACAAATTCTTCAATGAGCAATAAAGTACAAAAGTGAATGATTCATGTTATGTTTCTGAATAATTCTTTTATTTGTCTTAGCTAATCAGGGAAATTGGCAGCATAAATTTAAAGAAGAATGAACCTCCACTCACCTGTCCATACAGCCTGAAGGCCAGAGTTCTTTTACTGTCTCATCTTGCTAGAATGAAAATTCCTGAGACACTGGAAGAAGGTATTTGTGACTA
Organism: Mus caroli; assembly: GCF_978045245.1. Lineage (NCBI taxonomy): Eukaryota > Metazoa > Chordata > Mammalia > Rodentia > Muridae > Mus > Mus caroli. The sequence continues at coordinate 41,060,309 of NW_028227264.1, forward strand.
ACATTTGAAAGGTTTTAAGGGACCGAAGCAACAGATATAAGTGCTCCTGGTGACCCAACGTTTAGATGCTGGTCTTTTTTTTTTTTTTTTCAATCAAATAGTTGTTTATATTTCTTTTTAAAAAACTATATGGTATGTAATTACTTTGCAAATAGTTGAAATTCTGCATTAGATGATTTGGCAAATACAAAATACGTTATTTGAAGATGAGAGTATTTTGTATGAAATGTTTAATAGTTGCATGTTAGCAGAAGCGTTTGCAGTGGCTTTGCTTTCTGAGACAGGGTCCGCAATAGTCTGTCTGCTATTTTTGGTCTTTCTCAGCTCCTCTGGACTCCTCTGTAGATGTGGAGCATCATGTTTGACTCCTGCTGTTTCTTAAAAAAAAAAAAAACCCGAAAGCCTTTTAGAGGGACAAAAGTAGATTTTACAGCAAATATCTGACCCTCTTAATCCAACATGATTCCCCCCATTTCTCAGTAGTAGCTACAGAAATATGGGTTTGTGTTTGAAGCTATCTACTTTTACTCTTTAAAACAAAGGCCTTGGCTTGAGATGGAAGTATTTCCAGAGAGCCCATTGATGAATGTCATCTCCTTTTCAGTTGGAACTTACAAACTTGTCATCCTAAAAACCAGTGTTCCTTTTGAATGAAATCTTCCCACTGCATCACTGTTGAACTAGTGATGCAATCCAGGGCTTGTGAAAATAAGGCCATGCAGTGCTTAGTGCTTGGTGCTGGAGAGGGTGCTTAGGGTGGGAGGAAGGGACAGTTCTAGGCATCATCATTGGAATTACTTTGAAATACATTAGTAGTTTTGTTACTGATATTCTGTGCACATATATAGGCATTTTTACTAGTCATTTCTTACACATAGGTGGCCTGCTTTTTAGGTGGCCTGCTTTTTAGGTAGAATACAAAATTTAATGGATTTCATTTTGAAAGATAGTTTTACCTAGCTGGGTATTCTTTTCTGCATGTATATACTGGTACCAGAAAAGCCTGAAGAGGGCCTTGTGTCCCCTTGGAACTGCAGTTACAAGTTGTGCACCGCTGTGTGGGTGTTGGAAGTTGAACTCAAGTCATCTAGAAGAGTAGCCAGTGCTCATAATTCTTGAGACATCTCTCCAGCCCCCTCAAATGATAATTAAAACACATTTATTTTTCTGTATTGCTGATACTTGGACTCAGGATCTAATGTGCTATGCAAATCTCTACTGCCTAGCTATGTTTCCAGGCTGTTAAATTTTTTTAAATATATTTTTTATTTTAATGTGTATGAGCATTTTGCTTACAATATGTGTTCAGTGTCTGAGGAGGCCACCTGGTGCTATAGTTAGAGACCTGTTGTCAAGCACCATGTTGGTGCTAGGACTTGAAACTAGGTCCTCTGGAAGAGCAGTCAGTGCTCTTACCCACTGAGTTATCTTTGCCAGCCCAATTGTTTTTGTTTATATTTGTTCTGGAAATTGGACTCAGGTTGTCAGAATTGCACCACAAGCTGAGCACAAGCTAAGCACAAGAAGTGCTTAGCTATCCCCCTTAATTAACTTCTTTCCCTTTCTGTATTTATTGATTTTTATTCTCATCACAGTTATAGGAACATAGCGGAGCAGCACAGATAAAACATTCTCAAAGACAGCAAGATTGGAATTGAATTTATGATTAGGACTGTTATAAAGAAAAAATAGGATGTATAATAAATAGTACCCCATTATGTTAGAATTTTGGCTTTGCCAAATCTTATGCTAGTGATGGCTTTCTGTCTTTTGTTTGCAGTAATGTTGAGGAGAAATATTCTTTTAAACATTAAGATTCTGAGACTGGGTAAAATATATAAGGGCCTGCACATTTTGTGTTAGCCTTGGGCTTCAAGTGGGAAAGATGTTTTGACTATAAGATTAGAATAGTTTATTTCAGTTTCTTTTGTTTTCAGATCAACAGTTCATGCTGAAAAAATGTCCTGCTCTGCTTCAAGAAATGGTTAATGTAATCTGCCAGCTAATAATAATGGCCCGGAGCCGTGAAGGTGAGGAGGAAATGTAACTCTACTTGTCCTGAATCATTTGCTTACAGTACTTCACAGTGTAAAGATTTATGAGGGTTTAATTACAACTTTGTATCCCAGATCAGTCAGGCTCTCAGATTTGCTTATGGCCTCATCCTTTTCAGTGCTTTATTTTTAGTGCGTCTTCCTCCTCTGAATACTTTTGAGCTATTTTTGTATTTTCACAGCGAGTTTAAAATAATTCTTTAATTGGCATATTTTTTGTTTTTGTTTTTGTTTTTTTTTTTTTGTATGAAAAGAAAAGGAATTTTTGGTCATTAATGGAAAAGGAGGGGCTAAAAAATGGAGACTTTAAAGTTTGTTGTTGTGGGTGATTTTAATTCTTGGCAGCGTTACAGTACCTTTGGAATGTTGCAGCATCTACTTGTTGGTGTTAACACTAGAGTTTTTAGCAAGGCATGACTTAAACCTGTAACCTCAGCACTGCTTAGGCCAAGGTAGGAGTCCTGGTTGAAGCCAGTCTGGACTTCACACAACAATTTCATTGCTTTAAAAAGTAAATGTAAAAATACATCTAAAACTACAAAATCTTTCTTACTCTTCTATTTTTTGAGATAGGCTCTTGCAGTGTAGCCAAATCTGGCTTCTGCCTCAGCTTTTTAAGCAATAGGTTTCCGCTGTGCTCCACCATGCCTGGCTCAGGACATTTTGGTGATTTGTGTGTTTGTGGCTGCATCTTACTACATCATCCAGGCTGGTCTTAAAAGCACTGTCCCCTTGCCTCAGCAACCTGAGTGCTAGGATTGCCATCCCAGGGCTGAGATTATAGGTGCCCTCCAAATTAAGTCATATTATATTGTTAGTGCCTGATACTTTATGATTATTGGAGTTGATATAGAGGTCTTTGTTAAATTAGTAGTTGTTGCTGGGTAACACACATTTGACCAACTTTATGTATTTTTAGCATTTTTTTCAGTAGCTTTTAAAGGAAAATCAATATTCAGATCTTGAATTTTAGGTGTTAAATGTTAGTGTGATTTTATTCCTTGTAATGAAAGTGTAAAAAGTACAGCTCTTTTGTTTCTTTTTTCCCTATTCTTTCTAAGAAAGGGAGTTTCGTGCTCCAACTTTGGCATCCTTAGAAAACTGTATGAAGCTTTCCCAGATGGCTGTTCAGGGGCTCCAGCAGTTTAAGTCACCCCTTCTGCAGCTCCCCCATATTGAAGAGGACAATCTTAGGAGAGTCTCGAATCATAAAAAGGTTTGTGGACTGCGTTCTACTCAGAGTTAGCAACTTGTATCACAAGGGAATGTGAGGAAAAGAGTTTTTAGACTTTGTTGTGTGGGTTTCTTAGACTTAGAATATCTTTTTTGTTCGTATTTCTTGATTAGATGGTTTTATAGTATTTTATAGTATTTTGCTACTATAGGATTACTGTTTTGCGTTGAGTAAATTTTAGTAAATACTTTGGTTTTTTTTGCATTGCAAAGATTTATATATCAAGTAACAATATACCATATACTTTTCATTTCATTTTTGACTTAAAGTTGGGCAGTTGTTATAGTTGAGTATGAACCAAAACAAACAAAAAAATGAAGCATTCACAAAAATACAGTTGGACTTATGCCGAAGCTCTGCAGTAGAGTGCTTGCGTGCGTGGTCTTCGTGGGTTCAGCATGCCCTGGGATCAGTACCACCTAGTTACAGGGTGTGGGAGGATTCATTGATGAAGAAAATTGCTTTTTTAGAAACTATAATAAACACTTGAATATCTTGAAAGTATGTAGAAATGAAAAAGTTTGGGAAATAAAAGAAATCAAAGTTATAGTTGTGGTAGGTAATTTTAATCATTACTTTTGGGCATGGTCACATGAGCTTGTATGCTCAGCATTTTGGGAGGCAGGTTGAAGCATGAGGGTTGTAGAAAATTTGAGGCCTAGGCTAAGTACTGAACAGGAGGCCAACCGGGGCCATAGGGTGAGCCCCTGTTTTAAGAAAACAAAGAGAAAAAGATAAAAGTAAAAGAAGTAAGCAGAAGATGGCTTTGAATTTGGTCGTATTAAAGGGAATGAATGTATAAGAAATCAGTATCCAAGTTCTTCTCATTAATCATATTGCCATTATATTAAGCAACAGTTTACAACAGAATCCTAGAGTTGAAATTCACCTACCTCATGATTTAATCTCTGTGAAAATAAAAATTAAGTACTTAGTATTTAAGTAGAGGCCACCTGTACTTAGAAGGTTTCTTTCTGAGGCTGAAAGTAAACTTAGGACAATAGTTACTGTTGGAATCAGGATTCTGTATGAACATGTTTTTATTTTTATGCTGTCTTTGTTTATTTTTCTGATTAAAAACAAACCCTGTAATGAATTTATTAAAAAAAAAAAAAAGAACCTAGTTTTAATGGTCTTGCTTTGAAATACCCATAATGATAACTTTTTATGAAGTTGCTGGATTTTATTTGGTCAGCATGCCAGTATTTTTCATTTGACGAAATTATTCATTCATTCATTCATTCATTCATATGTTTATTTTTCTTTTTTAGTACAAAATTAAAACTATCCAGGATTTGGTTAGTTTAAAAGAATCAGATCGTCATAGTCTGCTACACTTCCTTGAAGATGAGAAGTATGAAGAGGTCATGGCGGTCCTTGGGAGTTTCCCGTATGTGACCATGGACATAAAGTCACAGGGTAAGTGGAGCTTCCCTTTGCACATTGATGACTTGCTCTCTTTTATTTGACTCAACTCACCCTTTGTCCCTTCATCTCACTACATTGGCCTACCTAGCCTGCATTTACTTTTAGGTCAGGCTCCTTCAAACGTGGAGAAATCTCCCTCTGCCTTCTTAGTGCTGGTATACAGTCAGGCATGCTCCAATGTGTCCTTCTTTACAACACCTTAATAATGTGATTTGCAACTGGACTTAGCAGAGCTGTAGTTTCTTGTTTTTATTTTTGTCACAGTTGTGCTGAGTACGAGGATACTGCTTTATAGTTGGACATTGGATTTTTATTTTGTATGTGTATTAATCACCTATAGAGTGAGGATATGGGAATTTTAACCTTAGTTGAATTCTTCACACGTGGAGCTGGACAGGAGGTCATGCCCAGAGTGTAGAATGTAAAACCCCTTTCCTGTGGTTCCTACTTTATTTCATGTCATGTCATAGGCTGCCATTTTTGTCTTAATCCTGGCTATGCTGTGGAGTCTTTCTTCAAGCTGATGGACTTAAAATACCAGTTACAATCTCTAAAGTGCCTTTGGGTGCGTTGGCAGCTTCTTCAGTGCTTTTTCAGTGGAGTCCTGGCAGCTCTCCTCTTGTGCTAGCTTAACTTCCCAAAGAATCCAAGAGATTCACGTGTGATGAAAGGAGGAGATGTCTCACGTACATTATTAAAAGAAATAGTTATCTAGTGCTGAAAATAACATTTATCTATAGTAAGCTTTGAAAATTACTGTGCCTGTGCTTCGAGTGTTTTTTAAACTCTGTATCTGTTTAATTGAAAAGACTTATTTTCTACCAACATAATTGCCCTGTCACAATTTTCATAGCTGAATAATATCTTTGAACACAGAAATACAGATTATTAGTTCAGTCTGTCTTATGGTATAGTTCTGAGTTATAACATTCATCAACTCACTGTTGAGAGAACAAAGATTCAGGGACATATTAGGAATAATTTCTGTCCACAAAGAGTTCATCATCTAGCTGATTATAGAATTAACAGCAGAGCATAATGGATGCTTAGTGTTAGGTGATGACAAACATTGCACCTTATATTCATGTTAAAAATAGTGAGTGCTGTGTACTTTTACTAGCTAGAGAGCTACGCTTACAGCACTTTGCCTTACTGAATTTGTATCCTAACATAAATGAGAAGTAAATGATTTTCTAAAATTGCTTGGGACAGGGAAGCAAATAGTGTCATCTGGTTTTGGTTTATGTAGTATTATAGGACATTTGCAGAGTATTTACATATAGTAAATACTTCAGACAACTTTTTCTGGCATTTGGGAGTTTTCTTCTAGATTGATGAGTTTTTAGACTTTAAAGTCACTAATCTAAATGCTGCATTTAGGGGCTGGAGAGATACCTCAGATGTTAAGTGTGTCAGGTGGTGGCTCACACCTTTAATCCCAGGTCTTGGGAGGCAGAGGTAGGTGGATCCTGTGAGTTTCAAACCAGCCTGGTTTACAAAGCAAATTCCAGGACAGCCAGGGCTACACATGGAAACCCTGTCTTGAAAAAACCAAACCAAAACAAAACAAAAAACAAAAAAACACCTCCCTCCCCAAAAAACCCCACCTACTGCTTTAGCAAAGGACACAGGTTCAATTCACAGCCTCTACCTAGTGGCTCATACCCACCTATAACTCACATTGTGTTCATGCATACCTGTAGGCACCCACACATATGTATACTGTATACAAATAAATCTTAAAAACTGCACTTAAAATTTCACTTTTGAACCAAATCTAATTGAGGGCTTAAGAAATAATCTTTGTTATGGTCAATTATTGTAAAACTCATGATTAGAAAAACTGTTAGAAGAGGCTGTCTTCAAGGAAGTAAGAGTTTATTTCACTATGTTATTTGTGTATGTCGTGGGAGTCACAGAGTTTGAAGGACGAGTAGCAAATATAGGACCAATTCTTACTATGGTGCTGGAGATAATTGTTCTCCCTTTATCACTCGAGGCTGTTTCCCCACCAGATACATGAACACATTGATACAGCAGATGTCACAGGTACTGCCAAGTGAAAGTCTAGATGATATATATGTGTTCCAGGTTTGAGTTCTGACAATGGAGGCTTGTAGGGTGAGCCACATATTCAAACTTAACAACCGTGGTGGAGGTAGCAGTTACAAGTTGTTGGAGACTGCTGTTTTGCACGTGTTGGTGTGTCAGAAAGGTCAGAACAATGTGCTGAACTAAATTTGTAAGGCAGTATAAACAGTAAAAACAAAAATTCTCAGTGTAGAAATTTCTTACAGATAAAATCTTGTGGAAAATGGATATCATTTGAGTAGACAAATCATTGCTTTGATTAAAAAAAATAATGCCTGCTGGGCAGTGATGATGCATGCCTTTAATCCCAGCACTTGGGAGGCAGAGGCAGGAGGATTTCTGAGTTTGAGGCCAGCCTGGTCTACAAAGTGAGTTCCAGGACAGCCAGGGCTACACAGAGAAACCCTGTCTCAAAAAACCAAGAAGAAGAAGAAGAAGAAGAAAAAAAAACTGTCTTACAAGCAATTTTAAGAGGAAAATGGGAGAAAGGTTTATATTGACTCATGTTTTGAAAGGTATAGTCCATCATGTGAGGAAGTCTTGGTGTACAGGAGGGGTGTATGTGTGAGTGTGTGTGTGTGTGAGACTATGTGTATGCGTCTTGCATGCATGAGAATATACATGTGGATAAACAAGCATGCAGAGACTAGAGCAAGATGTTTGGTCATTTTCCCTATTCTTTTCCTGCTACATTGCAGTAAAAGGTCTCTCAGTGAGCCAGAAGCTAGCTCTTTTGACTAGTTTGGACAGCCAACTAGCTCTCAGATTCCACTAGTCTCCACCACCAGTGCTGGTACTACCTACACATACATTACATGCCTGGCTTTTCATGTAGGCACTGACAAGTAACACTGTGGACCTGAAGCTTGTAGAACAAGCCCTTTTACTCCTGAGCCATCTTCTCTGCTCCTTTAGTTAATTTTCTATTGCTGGGATGACGCTATGATCAAGGCAACTTATAATAGAAAGAATTTAATTGGGACTTACAGTATCAGAGGGTGAGTCCATGACCATCATGATGGGGAGCCTGACATCAGGCAGGCAGGTGTGGCACTGGAGGAGTAATTGAGAGCTTGCATCCTGATCTGGGAGTTGGAGGCAGAGAGAGAGAGAGAGAGCATGCAAGACTGGGCCTGGTATGGGCTTTGAAACTTCGAAGATCATTGCCTAAGTTGGGGTTTTACTGCTGTAAAAAGACACCACGACCAAGGCAACTCTTATAAAGGACAATATTTAATTGGGGCTGGCTTACTGGTTAAGAGGTTCAGTTTTTATCAAGGCAGGAAGCATGGCAGCTTTTAGGCAGACATGGTGCTGAAGAAGAGCTGAGAGTTCTATATCTTGATCCAGCTGCAGCCAGGAGAGGACTGACTCACTCAGGCAGCTAGAAGGGTCTCATTGCCCAGCCCCTCAGTGACACACCTCTTCCAACGAGGCCACACCTCCTAATTCTTACCTAAATAGTGCTACAGCTGGGGACCAAACATTCAGACATGAGCCTATGGGCACCACCTTCATTTAAACCACCACAACTGCTGGTAGTGTTCTTTTATAGAAATAAGGAATTCTACACAAATGTGCATCTATGTCATTCTTGTACACAGGCAGTGCTAATCTTCCTGCCTGCCTGTTCTAGTTGTAATATGTTTTTCCAAAGCTAGCCGCTCTTTTACTGTAAAGACAGTATATTGAAGTTACTGCTTTAAATGTTGCTTTTTAAATGTTTAAGGTCATTGGAATGTTGGATTTTATTATTTTATTCTTTTACTCAGGCATTGGTCAGAGAAGTAAAATTATACTGTATCTACACAGTTGGTTTTGACGGCAGTGCTAGTGCAGCTGTGAACCTTGGTTTCCCAAAGTGGGAATAGTAACAAATCATAATAGTTCTTTAAGGATTAAATGAAGCAATTGTTGAAGATAACCTGGAGAATTATTTTAATATGCTTTTAAAAATATGTTCAAAATACTGAAGTACCAAGTTGTTTTGGGCAAGGTAAATATTTCTGTTTGCATTGACTGAGAACTTCTTTTTCTCTTTTGTTCTGTTCCTCCTGTCTCACAGTCTTGGATGATGAAGATAGCAACAACATCACAGTAGGATCCCTAGTTACAGTGTTGGTTAAGTTGACGAGGCAGACCATGGCTGTGAGTAGTTATTTGTGTTACTCATGTAGCTGTACTTACTTACGTAGAGTTATTACTATGGAGATGTTTGTGTATCTGTTGGTTTGTGTGAGAATGCACATGTATTTGCACATGGTGCACATGGATGTGTGTGGAGACTGCTGGTCAGTATCTGATGTTGCAGTGGTGTTGTTTGAGATGGTGTCTCTCACTTACCTGTGTTTGCCAATTTAGTGAGGCTGCCTGTCCAGCTCATTCCAGAGGCCCACTTCCCTAGAACTGGGATTGTAAGCATGTGCCATCCATCATGTATGGCTTTAATTTCTTTTTTTAAGATTTAGTCATTTTGTGTGTATGAATGTTTTGCCTGTTTGTATGCATTTACACACATGAGTACCTGGTAAACAGAGGTGAGAAAAGGGCATAGGATGCCCTGGAACTATACCTATGGAGGTTATGAGCCACCATATGGGTTCTTAGAATTGAACCCTGAACCTATTTCTGTTACATATTTCTGTTACCTTTCAAATTAATTAATAAAGTTATCACTCAGGCTTTTTATTTTGTCTATGTGTGTTTGTGGAAAATCCCTTGGGCTGTTTAGCCAGCCAGTCCAGCCAAGTCTATAAGTCAGTGAGAGAACTTGCCTCAAAAATTAATGTGAATGAAAATAAGCCTTTTGACACCAACCTCTGGCTCCTCATGTGCACCTTTGCACACACAGTGTTGGTAGTGTTGTGCTAGGCTTTTTACCCATCACTTCAGACAAACTGAGAAAGCAAAGCTTTATAGGTCTAGTGTAGTGGCACATGCCTATAATCCCAGCAACTTGGGCTCAGGAGGCTGAGAAGGGGCGATTGTGAATTTAGGGCAGCTGGGTTACATGATCCCTGTCAAAACTACAAAAACAAACAAAATAGTAATGCCATCTTGACTTCTTAATTAGACTAGCCTGTCTCTTAGAGCTTAATAATTATGTTTGCTTTAATTTATTGGCTTTAATAATTCTAAGATATTTATTACACATAATCTCTACCACTTGTCATTTTTCAGTATGCATTCTTACTAGGTTCTAATTGAGCTTTAAATTGTATATCTGTACTTTTTATATTGATTCTAATTAAATTGTATGATAAGTGGTTATACTTTTAGGATATGTAGATTTTCTTGGCAATCTGATAATAATAAATTTACAGTACTCCTTTGACGGTGAAAATTAGAATAGTGTTATATATTCAAATTTCCATTATAATATTCTTGCTTGATTAGTATTAGAATAAATGATATTTTAAATTGAAATATTTTTGACTTTAAAACGAGTAAGCATATATTAAGTCATCTAGTTTGTTAACTTAAGTAGATTCTGCTTTTGAAGTCTATTTACAATAGCTGTGAGATACTTCTGAAGGTTACTGCCTGGGTATGGACAGACTTATAACTGCCAAGCCTACTCACCCTCCCAATTGCAACTGATTAACAAAAGCTTTATGGACAAACATTTTGAAAGATTTTATTTTCCATCTGAAAGACACCTGTGGGTTAAAGGTATTGTTCTCGTTGCCTCTAGGAAGTATTTGAAAAGGAGCAGTCCATCTGCGCCGCCGAGGAACAGCCTACAGAAGATGGGGTAACTAGCACTCTGAGTTTCTTACCTTCTTGATGAAGGAATGCTCTGTTTACTTCTTTGGTTGACTTCCATTACTGCGGGGCAGAATGCAGTTTATGAAAACACTTATTTTCATCAGTCTCCTCTAAAGATTAATTGTCATATGTGGTTTGCAGCAGAGTGATGCCAACAAGATCAAGGCAAAAGGAGGATGGCAGCAGAAGAACAAAGGACCCAAGAAAATGCCCAAATCCAAAAAAAAGAAGCCTTTAAAAAAGAAACCCACAACTGTGCCCTTACCTCAGGCAAAGCAGCAGAAGCAAAAGCAGGCAAATGGAGTTGTTGGGAGTGTAAGTCTGCAGTCTCTGTTACTGTTGTTACTAAGATGTACTCTGTGTGTGTTAAACTGTTCAAATGTACATACCGTTCCTACAGTTCACACACGAAGATCTACATTAAGGCCAAGCCAAGATTTGCCATCCTTTCTTTATTTTCTCCCTTCCAAATGCTGGAATTGAATCCAGTCACTCATGTGTAGTAGGATAGTACCCTATTGTTGAGCTGTACCCAAGTAAAGATTTCAAAGCTCTGGGCTTGGGAGCAGTTCAGAGGATCTATGTTCTTGCATAGAACCTGGATTCTATTCCTAGCACCTGAATCAGGTGGCTCACAACTCACTGGAACTCTTATCTCCAGGGCATCTGTTAGCCCCAGTGTCTATAGGCAGCTACATTCACATGTGCACATACCACATAGAGATACAGGCATGTACACACAAAAATAAATACTTAAAAGGTATGTTGAACATTGTTAACATTCAGGAGAGCTCCTGTGAGTCCCTTCATAGTCAGTGGCTCTTCCATTCAGTATTCATCTCTCACTACTGGGACTTAGTCACTGTAATTTTACTTACTAATAAATTCATATAAGTGAAATCATTCTTTAAGGTTTATTTTTATGTGGAAGATTGTTTTTAAATCTGTCTATATAAATGGCTGTGTACCATATATATACAGTGCCCTAGTTAGCCAGATACAGCCAGAGGTTCTCTGGAGTGCATTGGGTACTCTGGAACTGGAATTACAGATGGATATAGCTGCCACACAGGTGCTAGGAGTCAAATCTGGGTTCTCTAGAAAAAAAGCCAGTGCCCCTTAACCTCTATGCCATCTCTCCAGTCCTGCCCCTTCCTCTCTTCTTCCATTTTTTGAGACAGAGCCCTACTATGCAGCCCTGGCTGGCCTGGAATTTAGTATGTAGACCAAGATGGCCAGAGATAAACCTGCCTCTGCCTCCTCGGTGCTGAGATTAAAGATGTGTATTCTCTTTTCTCTTCTTTTCTTTTTTTCTTTCCTTTTCTTTTCTTTCCCTTCATCCTTCCTTCCTTCCCTCCTTCCTTTCTGTTTTTGTTTGTTTGTTTGTGCTAGGCATGTCTATGCACATCTTTAAGCAGGCAGGGGCAATTGGAGGCTACCCTGGTCTACAGAGCAAGTTCTAGAGCAGCCAGGGTTACACAGAGAAAAACTTTCTCAAAAAACAAGCAAAAAAAAAAAAAAACCTTATTATTTATGTGTGTGTGAATGTATGTTGTGTGTAGGTGTGCATGCATGTGAGTGAGTGTGTGTGTGTGTATTTGTTCATGAGTGCAACCTGTGAATTCATTTAAATATTACCTTCAGCTCTGTGATCTACCTTAAATGAATTTTCCCTGACAATGTAAATTCTGAGATATTTATTCCAGTATTTATTGAAAATACAACCCTTTTCTTGCTGAATTACATTGGCATTTTGTTTAGAACAAGTGTCCATATTGCTTGTAATGTGTCTCTCCATCACCATAACCCACCGCATGTGCTTCTCCTTAAGCCAGTGTCACACTAGCTTCACTGCGGCTCTCGGTCTTCCACATGATAGTGTAAATTCCCTAGATGGTAATTTTATTGATTTTCTTAACTATTTTGCATCCAGCTAAACATTTAGAGTAAGTAATTTTCTCTAAAAAATAATTACTAAATTTAGACTGACATAATTGAGTCTCTGGTTTGAACGGGGAGTTAACATAGTACTGCTACCGAGTCTTTGTTCACCCTCTTTAGCTGTCTTCATTAACTTAGAGCTTCTTTACATTTTCTCAGCAGTAAATAACAGGTGTGGACATTTGTATTGCTGTGCACTTGATAACGTTTATTGGTTATTTTAAATGGAAGAAATAAAATTTTTTTCAGTGGCTATTACTGCTTTGCAGGCATGTAATAGCTTTTTCTTAAAACATTGACCTTGTATCAAGACATCTTAATGACTTGACATTGATTTTAACCATTTATAGATGTTCTAATTACTCCACATATGCAATTGCAGCTGTTGTGAGGGGAGACAATTTTTCTTTTAACCTTTATGCCCTCCATTTCTGCCTTTTGCCTTTCTAATCCCGAGCTAGTTTAGTTTTGTGGACAGTGAATTAGCTTCAGAGACTCAGAACGATATATACTGACTGAGATGATCAGAACTTTTGGTTTTGCTTTTGTCTTGTAGGAAGCTGCAATAAAGGAGGAAGAAGACGACATTTCTGACAAGGGCAGTGATTCTGAAGAGGAAGAAACCAATAGAGATTCGCAGAGTGAGAAAGACGATGGTAGTGACAGGGAGTCTGATAGAGAGCAAGATGAGAAACAAAGCAAAGATGATGAAGCAGTAAGACCTGGTGTTCTTATCCCTGTCCCCCTTACCCTCTTATGCTGAGAGCAGAGCCAGTGCACACCCCAGGTCCAGGTGTGTTAGTTAAATCATTTGAATCCTGTTTCTGATGACCGCTGGAGCTGGGGGTTCATTTGTTTGATTGTTTGCTTGCCTTAACTCATCCATTTTAGAATCTTATTACTTTACGAATGTGTTTGTTTTGAGGTATTCTCAAGGAAAATTGTTTCAGACAAGGATTAGAAATCCCAGTTTTCTTAAGTTTGTTGAAATTACAAAACAGAAGCAGGTCCTGTCTGAGTGACACTAGTTTGGTCTCTTTGTTTTGTTTTGTTTTTTAAATTATTTATTATTATATATAAGTACACCATAGCTGACTTCAGACCCACCAGAAGAGGGCATCAGATCTCATTGCGGATGGTTGTAAGCCACCATGTGGTTGCTGGGATTTGAACTCCAGACCTTTTGAAGAGCAGTCAGGTGCTCTTACCCACTGAGCCATCTCACCAACCCCTAGTTTGGTCTCTTAAGGAAAGCTGCAGTGATGGAAAGTGTCTCTGGAGATGGCAGTAAGGGAAGGCAGGAGCAGTCCTTAGAGGCTCTTCCATGCCTTCCAGAGCATCCTGAGAAGTAAACCTGGTGCTAGATAATCAGGAAAACGTAAAGCTTTGATTACTTGTTAGATCTCGAGTGCTTTTAGAATTTCAGAGATTATTTTCCCAACTCCACTCTAAGAAAGGTTTGTCGTGTTGTTTTCTGTATCTAGTATTCTCAGATGCAAATCAAGGTTTTACAGATGAGTTTCTTTCTTGCTTTCTTTTTCTTTTTACTTTGTATTATTTCTTTTTCTTTTCTTTGTCTTTGAACATGCTAGATATCAGGTTCAGCAGATTTAAAATAAATTAATATATGTTATGAAAGCTGAAGTAATGGCATAAAGATGTGATCAGCTAAGTTCTGAGGCAGAGGGATATTTCTTGTAGGCTTCTCTCAAAAGTTTATACATTAGGATTTTACTGTCCTGAAGGAATTAGAAGTTTAAAAGACTGGGAACATGCATTTAAGAGTTTAGGATGAGTGAAATAGTTTGGTAACTTCAGAGAAGTGTAGGTAGCGATGAAGACAAGAAGGAGAGGGAAGGAAGCTGTGTTGCAGGCTCATTAAGGTCAGATCTGGAACAGTCTTGTCATGTGCTGCAGGGCTTAGAGGCATAGTTACATGAGGTTTGTGGAAATGAACTTCAAATCCTTTGTAGCTAGTTGGCATTGTGAAGAGTAAAAGCTAAAAACGCATCTAAATGATCTCTGAGAGATATCAAATGTCACATATTGATGTTTTCTTCTCCCAGGAGTGGCAAGAGTTACAACAGAGTATACAGAGGAAAGAGAGAGCTCTTCTGGAGACCAAGTCAAAGATAACACACCCTGTCTATAGTCTCTACTTTCCTGAGGTGAGTTTGGCTCAGCCCAGTGTTGCTGTTAGTCCATTTCTGCTTACTGTACACTTCTCACTAGCTGTGTACTGCTTTGTGGGATGCTTACTGCTCCACACTATCACTAGTGTGATAACTAGTTTATTTTGATAGGTCACCCTCATAACAAAGAATATGTTGTAGCATGAATTATTTTCCATGAATATGTTGCTTACAGAGGATTAGGTTTTAAGTCTGTATGGTTTCCTATGCTTCTGTCACATCTGGTCCTGACACTGAGTATTGTGCTTAATGGCTGCTTCATTTAGTAGTGAGAGGAGGCTTATACGATAGATGAATGCTTTAGTTTTACTTTGGTTACTTGGCTGTTCTGAGTCTTTCACCCACATGAGTTTTAAGTAGGATGAAAAAATTCATCCGCGGGTTCTTTACTTAGCTACTTGGTACTCTTGTGCCAGGAAGTGTTCGTGGCCCCCAAAAGACCACCAAGGAGCCGACTCTGATGTAATTATGTGAGGATTGCTTTAGTACAAACTCCAGTTTGGGTTTACTCACTGCAGACCTTCAGGAAGGTCTGATGAAACCTCTCATCGGGACAAGGCTTTACAAAAAAGTAGAGCAAGTGAGGGGTGGGGTCCAACCAGCAAGCATCTAATTGAATATCTATCATAAGCCGTCTGGTGGGTGTTCTGAAGCAAGACCGTATACAATTATAGTCTGAAGGTACATCTGAAACAATCAGACTAATCTTTGATTAACTGTTGCTAGGGAGTAGCTAGAGAGTAACTCTGGCCAAGGACAAGCCATGGGGTCCTTCCTGATGCTTGAATTGATAGCTGCAGGTCAGATTTTCAGCTTTTTTTCTTTTTCTTTTTTTCTTTTTCTTTTACCATTTCTTAAGATGGGAGTCCCTTATTCCCCCCTTTCTCTGGTAACTAGAGGTTAATGAGACTTCCTGAAGCTTATAGGCTGTGTTATGGAGGGGCTGGCAGTGAATTATTGTCTCAGTCTATCATCATGTTTGTTGTGACATCAGTGCCAGTGTCGGCTATGTCTAATCTCATGAAAACAGCTAGTAATAGGGCTATGTCTTTATGACTCAGCTAATTCAGGCCAGGTTGTGTTGGTGACCTGAAAAGACTGGACCATCATATTTTAGAGGGGGTCAGGTTTGTCATTGTCCAGTTCTCATGGTGTCCCTATAGCTTGGATAGAGGCCCCAACAGTGGGAGACAGAAGGGAGTCTTGAGGCTGAGTTTCTTCCTGTTGCTCAGGGTCATCTTCAACTGTAAACGTGTATGTGTTGGATCTATGCTGCAATCCTGTCGACCTTCCCAGTGATGGATGTGGTCAAGATGACATCATGGGGACCTTTTAACGAGGCTCTTAATAACCCCTGGCTGGAGGGGGACCTGTTTCATAGATAACATGAAGTTTAGGCCAAACTTGTTTGTGAATCTTTGGACACCTTTGAGATAGTCTAGCAATTGGCACTCCTCGAACTCAGTGATGATCTCTGCCTGTATGTTAAGAACAATGTGGAGTGATATCCCGAACATTATTTTAAAAGGGGTGAGTTCTGTCTGGTAAGGGGAGTTTCATGCCCTATAGAGAGTAAAGGGAAGGAGAGTTATTCAGTCATCACTAGTCTCTTAGGTCAGTTTAGTTAAGGTCTCTTAGGATTTTGTTGTATTTTTTCTACCTGTCCTGAACTCTGGGGTCTATATATACAAGTTTTTAATATTGACTAGTCTCTGACTTACCTGGGGCACAAGAGCTTGTCCATTGTCTGACTATCAACTGAGGAAGCCCATACCTTGGCAGTATGTCCTCTAAGAGCTTCTTTGTCACTATGAATGTAGTGTCAGGTTTGGTGGGGAAAGCCTCAGTCCAACCTGAAAAGGTATCTGTAAACATCAGTAAATATTTATATCTAAATTTTTCTGGTTTTACCTCTACGAATTATGTCTCTTAAACTCTGGGCTTTGTGCCTCTAAACCTATTACTGGGTCTGATTTCTTTAACAGGTAGGCCACTGGCCAGATCTCTCATCCATGAAGAGATGGAAGGGCTTAGTCACATCTGCCAACCCCAAAGCTGGTGTAGAAATTTCTGTCTGGTCTCAGTGAGCCACCTCTGACCTTTTCTTAATATGTATCTCCCAGATCTAGGGAAGTCACCTGTAGTTGGCAGAATGGGGCCTTTTTAGCAGAGGCTTGATAATCTGAACTTTCCAGGGCCTCCAAGAGGTCCTAGTCTCCTTTAAACATTTTTGTTTGATTTCTAGTGCCACCAGGAAGTCATTCACAAACTGTAGGAGAGTCAGCTTAGGATGCTGGGTTCTCAGGTCTTCGCTCTTGGGTGCCAAGGGTTAGCCAAAGAAAGCATCTTTAAATCTAGCACCATACACCATTGGCGCTTAGGAGGAACAGCATTCAAGAGGGGTGTGGGGATTAGGGCTGCTGGGTGGATAATGAATGGGTTGCCCTGTTCACTCCCAAGTTGGGTAGGCCATGGGTGTTATTTAATTCCTGTTGCTCCTTGGACCTAGGATTTTTTTTTTTTTTTTTTTTTTTTTTTTGAAGAGACTTCATTTTCAGGTTTTAGTAAGACAGAATAGAATCTGATGCTTTGCTTTGCTTTTTTTTTTTTCTATCTTTCTTTTTTTTTTAATTTTTAGGGATACCATGGGCATCTTTTAAGGCCATGTTTTGAATAGGCATTTTTCCTTGTTGTATTTTCTGGCCCAGTGGCCCTCTTTTTTAATAATAAGTACGTTGGTTCTTTCCCATGTTGCACTTTAGGGCCTCCAGCCCCCCTTAGCTCTTTCTTAGAAGTCATTTGTTTCAGGCATCTCCTATAGTCCTCTGGATTGGCCATGGCTGCCGACAGGATCTCTGTCAGATCACCAGTCTTTTGTTTTCATTCTTAGACTCTTTTTCTAGTCCCTAAACCCTTTGTCACTTTTTTTCTCTTAATATTTGGTGCTGCCTGATAGATAAAGGGTAGAGCTACCACTGCTTTCATCTTTGGCCAAATTAGTCGTTTTGATACCTGCCAGTAGAGACTGGTGACTTAAGAATCCCTTCTTACAGGCTGGAGAGATGGCTCAGCAGATAAGAGCACTGACTGCTCTTCCAGAGGTCCTGAGTTCAATTCCCAGCAACATGGTGGCTCACAACCATCTGTAATGGGATCTGATGTCTTCTTCTGGTGTGTCTGAGGATAGCAGCACAGTGTATTAAATATGTAAAATAAATAAATAAATAAATAAATCTTTAATTATTAAAGAAAAAAAAAGAAACCCTCCTTACTTTATCAGTACTGGAGTCCCAATCTGGGTGGGTTCAGGGAAAGCCAGCACAGATAGCTGCTTGGGTGAAGTTTCCTGGCCTCTGTCTGTGGTGAAGACAACCTGCCAGAGCTGTTGGTAATTATCTCAAGTGGGCTTGTGGGTGAAGAGGACTGTCTCTAGGAAATTAATTAAATCTTGAGGGTTTAATTAATCTCTGAAAAGCGGGAGTTCTGAATTCTCCAGTAAAAGTCACTAGTGGCAAGGGGCCAATAGGATGAAGTTGTTTTCCTTGATCACCGACTAGCCCAGCTGCACACAAGGGCAGGACAGACAACAGACTCAGGCTCAGAAGCCCAATCTCAACTTTTTATCTTTGGGCAGAGAGAGTTGGGGGCAGAGCCTCTAAGAATTTAGTCTGAAGCCGTCCTGGGTTGCCACCCTAACATAGCAGTATATTGTCTTGTTTATTCTAGCTCTGAGTAGGTAGGTGACTGCACGTGGAAGGGAGTGGTTGTTGTTTCTAGGTGGACTAAATGTGGCAGGATGGTGTCAATGGAGACCCTCTCCTTACAACTCAGAGGCTACATCTACAGCCTACATCTGCATCTTGTTCAGACAGGGAGCGAGCATTTCTCCTGGCAGGAAGGGTAGCAGCCACTCACTGAACAAAATGAGTGACCAGGAGTCTGTTCTACGCTCCGGTGTGGAAGGAGACATCTGCCAAATTGGGGTCTCTTTGGTCCAGGCTGTCCTTGCTTGGAGCCTGTTCTCTGGGAACTCATCTTCCATTTGGGGAGATCTTCGTTAGGGCCACGGGAGGCCCTAGTCTCAGACCTTTCTAGGGGCCCAAGGACGCTTCCCCACCCCTGCCTGTGCTCAGCTGAGTTTCCTGCTTGCAGCTTGCCACCCCACCAGGCCAAGGGAAGCCCTTGACACCCTTGTGCGAATTGTCAGGGACCATGGTTCTATGTGTCCCACAGCCGGTGGGAAGCAGGTGGGAAGCAGTGGGGAGGGCCCCGTAAGCAGCACTGAGAAGGGGCACAGAGCCCTCCATACACCCCTGGGGTGCACCACAGTGCCATGATGGTGGGCCCGATGGTGGGCCCTGTCTCCCCGAAGATTTGTCTGCCTCTGCCTCCCTATTCCTGAGATTAAAGACATGTGCCACCACGCCTGCTTTCATAATTAAGCTATATTGTAAACAAAGTTTATTTGAGCACAGCTTCACTCATTCTTTTCATGCTGCAACAGCAAATCTGAACACCTGCCGAGGTCTCCATTAACACTGCATGTTGAGAGTGTTCCGTTTGTATAAACTTTGTATACTAAACAAACGTTGCAGGATTTGTGATCACACACTTTACGGTGTGATATTTACTGATAAAACCTGTTTCTAGTTGTGGTGTGGCTTGCCACTTAGCACACACCTTTAATCTCTTTGGTTGGAACATAGACATGCCCTTAGTACACACTTTTAATCCTAAACAATGAAGTTTTGTAAAGTTAGTTTATAGAAGAAAGCCATGTTTGAAGGTGATGTCTAATTGAGTGGCAAATTAATTGAGTACAAGATTTGACTGAATAGGTTATGCCCAACTCTCACGAGAAAATGTTACTTAAAGCAGTGCAGAGAAAAAGATTTTACCAGGACAGTTGTATAGAGAGACAGGCTGCAGAGAGAACAAGCCAGGGAGAGGAGCCAGAAGATTTGAACAGAGAGAGTTAGTGAGAGGCCAAGAAAGAAGAGGGATTTGTAAGGGTGGGGCTGGGAAGAGAGGAGAGAGGGGCTGCTGTGCTCAAGATAGAAAAGCAATTTAAGAGAGGAAAAAAGAAGCCAGATGGAATCAGTCAGCTTGGAGAGGAGTTTTGGACCAGAAAAGTTGAGTTGACCAGCCAGTGAGAAAACTAGAAATGGTGAGCTTATTTAGCAGTAAGTCTCAGAGACTGAAAACATTCTAGGCCTGGATTAGATTGTACAGAGGCTAGGTTAGTGGAGACAGTAAGCCTCTGAGACAACAATTAATTCTGGCAAATAAAAGATATTCATTCTCTCTCTCTCTCTCTCTCTCTCTCTCTCTCTCTCTCTCTCTCTCTCTCCCCCTCCCCCACTCTCTCTCCTTCCTCCTTCTCTCCCTTCTTCCCTCCCTCCCTCTCTCCACATGCACAGAGAGAGAGGCAATCATTCTGCTACTCTAATCAGTGCACATATGTGATTTACTTAATAGCCTTGCTCATTCTAAGTGCGCTGTAACCTATTGCACTTAACAAAAGAGCTCTTTGTTGAGTTAAAGATACACAAAAGTAATAATGAAAAAGCCAGGGCCAGGGCCAGTGAGGTGGGTCAGTAGATAAGGAACCTTCTGCTGACCTGAGTTTCAACATGATGGAAGGAGAGGACTGCTTCCACTGGTTGTCCTGACCTCTGCACATGTGTCATAGTATACTTGCACCAGCATGCATATAAACACACACAAATAAATACACACAAAACCACAAACATTTAAAAATGAAAAATAGTCAAGCAAAAATGTTTCTAAGTGACCGTTTAAGGGTAAAAAAAATGGAAAAGATATTGATACTGGTTTAAATATTTTCCAAAGAAATTATTTCAATAGAATTTTTCTCTCTCTTTTTTTTCTTTTTTTAAAAGCAGGACCTCTTCTAAGTGTTGGAAAATTGAGAGTTTCGGATAGTGCTCTTTTGATTAATATATATTTAGCACATCCTGGAGTTTACTTTTAGTTTCTAATATTTTCCTTTAAACCACTTAAGAAGGTATCTTTCCTGCTCAGTCCCTACTTAAAAGAAGTGATCTAAGCAGACATCTAGCATTAGTTCACTACTGGAAATGCAGCACAGTGATGGTTGCGGGCACATGGAGGCTTATGTTTATGAATAAATTCATTTCTGCCCTTTGTTCTATCATTTCTAATTCCCAGCTCTCTCTCATTATGCATTCTAGTGGCAGTTTCCTAATGAGCTTTTTGTTGTTCTGGTCTTCTGAAGTTCAGCTAGAAATGCTGACTGAGCTTTCTAAAATAGTAGTGTGCAATTAAAGATGGATAGAAGCCCTTAGAATCTGAGGTGCTCTCTTTTAAGATATTGCCAGGCAGTGGTGGCATATGCTTTTAATCCAACAATCAGGAGGCAGAGGCAGGTGGATCTCTGAGGTTGAGCCACCCTGGTCTACAAGGGAGTTCCAGGGCAGGCAGGGCTACACAGAGAAACCTGTCAAAAATAGATAGATAGATAGATAGATAGATAGATAGATAGATAGATAGATGATAGAGATAGGTGATAGATATATGATAGATATAGATGACTGATAGATATAGATGACAGATAGAAAGTTTAATGTATTGCACTGCCCAAGTCCCTTCTACTTATACATTATGATATTGTAATAATATAAAGTGTTTCCCTTTTTTAGAATACTTTTTGTCATTTTAAAATTGTGGATTTTTAAGATTGAGATCTATTAGTAGCCTTTATGGGGTTGTTGAAACTCCAAAAATTATTTGGAAAGTAATGAATGAATGAATGAATGAATGAATGAATGTATCTTGCAGTTGTTGTGTACATTTTGTTCTATTGATACAGTGCTTGGATCAGTACTAAGGATATAACAAGGATAGAATTTTCAAAATCAAGACAAATTTAAACTGTTTCTCCAGTTCTTCCTGATAACTCATGCTCTTTTTCTTTTTTTTCTTTCTTTCCTTTTTGCAGGAAAAACAAGAGTGGTGGTGGCTTTATATTGCAGATAGGAAAGAACAAACATTAATATCCATGCCATATCATGTGTGCACACTGAAGGATACAGAAGAGGTAATTAGCCAACAATATTTGTTTTAATATCTTACCTTTATGATGTTTCATTAAAATTTTAATAATGTGGCTTACTGTATTTTGTTCATTGCATTTTCTTTGTTTTTGTTGGGGCCAGCCTGTATCATTAGTTCTGGGGTACATGATGGTCTTTCCAGATACCTGCACTTATGTGTATGTACACACACACATCTATTTAGAATGAAAATAGTTTTTGTTTTTTTAAGGAAGGGAGGATTAATCTCAGAAGGGTCATCCATGTTTGACAAATAGTCCTTTACTTTTACTTTCATGACAAAGTTAAGACACAGAAGTAAACTTGTTCTTACAGTAGTCGGGAATCAGAGAGAATAGGGAAAGGGCAGGAGACAAGATAGACCCTTCATAGGCACACCCCTTCTGTGGCCTACTTCCTCTAGCCAGGGTCTGCCTCCTATTGCCCATCACCTTTCAATATGTCATCAAATTATGTTGCCATCAAAGGGTTCATCATAGATTGCATTGCATCAAGTTTGTGATGAAGAGTCATTTACTCAAGAAGTTGTTTACTCATGGAAGCTGAATTCTGTTCTACTGTATCTTGGGGTATGTGGATGTGTGTATGAGTGGTTTGCAGCCTGTGGTCCAGCTAGTACAACAATGGCTGTCTCTCAGCAGTCCACAAAACTGGACATCTCAGATGGTCTTCAGTGTATGTTGGAATCCCAAAGCAGTAGGATATATGAACTTGCCAATAAGAGTGAGGGCAAGCAGATAAAGAGCAAAAGCTGCTGTCTTCCATGTCTTTTATATAAGCTACCACTAGGTGTGGCCCAGGTTTAGGGTGGGTCTTCTGACCTTAAATGATGCAGATTTAAGGTTGATCTTTCGTAATTACTGTTCTTTTTCTGTGAAGAGACATCATAACCAAGGCAGCTTTTACATTGGAAGGAATTCAGTGGGGGGTCTTATTTACAGTTTCAGGAGCCTAGACCATTAGCATAATGGCAGGGAGCAGGCCAGCAGGCAGGTGTGGTGCTGGAGAAGTATTTAAAAGCTGTAGCTTGATTTGTAGGCAGAGAAAGGGAGATGAGGCCTGGCATGAGCTTTTGAAATTTCAAAGCCCACCCCCAGTAGCACAGTTCCTCCCCCAAAGCCACACCTCCTTATCCTTCTCAGATAGAGCCACTCCCTGATGCCTAAACATTCAATAAATACATGAGCATATGAGGCCGTTCTTATTCAAACCACCACACTTCACTCTCTACCCCATAGGTCTATAGCCATATCATAACGCAAAAATGGGTTCAGCACAACTTCAGAATTCCCTATCATCTGACACAGTCTCAACACAGTTTTAAAGTTCAAATTCTCTTCTGAAATTCATGGCAGCCTCCTTAACTGTATCCCCCTATAAAGTCAAAATCAAAAAGCAGATCATATACTTCCAACATACAATGGCACAGGATAAACATTGTCATTTCAAAAGGAAGGAAGAGGACATAGTGAAGAAATGATGGGCCAGGGCAAGACTTAAAACCGAAGGGCAAACTTTAAATTCTGTATTTCCATGCCAAAACACTCTTTAGATCTTCAATTCCTTTCAGCTTTGTTGACTGCAACACACTTCTCTCAGTCTGGTTCCACTCCCAGTCTGCAATTCTCCTTGTCAGGCAAGTACTCGGCTCGCCTACACAGTTCATGTCATCGATTTTGTTGTTACTGGGACTCCCGCACCCCTCCAACAGGATTTCTCTATGTGGTCCTGGGTGCTCTGGATCTAGCTCTGTAGACCAGGCTGGCCTCGAACTCACAGAGATCCACCTGCCCCTGCTTCCTGAGATCTGGGATTAAAGGCGTGTGCCACCACTGCCCAGCACTCCATTTTTATTTTCCTTGTGGTATTTATGTAGATAATATACAGATTATTTGCCCTCCCCAAATTTTACACAAAAGTTGGCAAATACTGTGCTTCACAACCGACCTTTTTTCTTCTAACAATAAAACTTGGGCCTGGGTCTCCTGAGTTACAGTCTCTTGCCACAAGTGTAATGCGGTTGTTAAGAGTGAGCACTGATGTGATGCAGCGTCACAGTTCAATTCATGTCCCTGCATATCTGCCACAGGCTCTGCTTCCTCTTCAAGTTCACAAGCAAAAGGAAGGTCGCACTTGGTTTTTGCTCTCAGCCCTTTTTTCTCTGAGTACATACACACCAGCCAAGCATGGCGACCACTGGAGTCAGAACTTGTAGCTCCTTTTTTGTTTCTTCACACGATCCTTTTCAAGACCCCGCCAGGCTGTTTTGTTAGAATATCAGTGTAACTTGTCTCACTGCTTACTCACTACATTTCTTACTGGTCAGATATTTCATGTGTCACACGTTGTGTTTGTCCCCATTTGTAGTGATAAGGCTTCCTTATTTCCAGAGTGTTTGGTGAACCTCATCTGTGGTATGTTATTTGGGCATCGTACTGTTCTCTGGATATTTTTACCAAATGTTTCCCATGCAGTGATGGTTTGGCTGTAAATCACTTTTTACTCTATAGTCTGAATTTGTTTTAAGAGTGGCATATTTTTGTGTGTACGTTTGTTCCCTTGTTTTTATTTGATCTCTTAACTTGGATGTCTTTCTTTTACTGTGAGGAAGTGAGTCTTTAAACATGAAAATGAGTATCCCCCCTATTTGTTTCAGGCCCCAGTTTTACAAGGTCTGGGGTTACAGATTCTTACCACAATAGCCTATATTAATTTATAATATTGGCTACAAAAATCTGGAATTTGGAGACTGGAGGCAGATAACTAGAGTATAGAAATGTTATTTTAAATATGCATTTTTACTCTCATATGGAATTGAAATCCCTAAGGCTATGTTACTGTTTGTATTTGTTTACGACTTGATAGGAAATTTAATACCCTTTTGGGCTTGTTTTTATATAGTTTTCTGTAATTTATACTTTATTTTTCTGCTATGGATAGATGTTAGGATAGTAAAGGGCCTTATTAAAACTAACAAATCATTTATTGAAATATAATGGAATAAAAATATGTAATTCTTTTAAAATTTGTTTTCATAATTTTGAGTTTCATATATGAATATAGTGATTTCTAGTTGTTTTTTTATCTATTCTTCCCTTGCCCTTTAAAGCCCTGTTTCCCAACAAGTAAATGTGTGTGTTTATTTGTATGTTTCCTACTGAGTTTCATTTGGATGCTTGCATGAGTGTGGGTGAAAAGCTGTTTACTGGAAAGTGGGCACCTTCATCCCCAGCAACTGCCAGCAGCAGTCCCTTGGGAGTCTTGGGTCTTGTTGGAGTCCAGGCTTATGTGGTATAATCACCAATGCAGTGAGTTGGGAGTTCAGCGGCCCTGTCATGTCCTCAAGACTTTCTGCAGCAGATCCCCGCTCCAGCTCTTACATTCTTTTTACACCTTCCTCCCTTTGGGCAGGAAGCGTTCTTTTTGGATTTTTAAGGCATAAATAATTTATTATGGAAATAGAATTTGGCAAAAATTACTTTTTATCTAGCCAAGTCTATTTAACCTTTCATTTATTCATACTTTGATTCTTTATTGCATTTCTTTTGAGTTTTAAGGTGGCAGCATAGAATTTAATATGCTTTCTTGAGCTGTGTACATGGAAATGAACCCCAGTAGTTCTGCTTAATTTGATTTCCTTTTTGTTTAGAGTTTATAATAGATGAGATGGAACTCACACGTGCTGTTTGTTATTATGACAGTGTGTGCAAATCGTCTGCTCAGCCCTCTGAGGCAGGAAGTTTAAAGGCATTCTCTTGGTCTTTAAAGTGTTGATTTTTATCTTCTTAGGTAGAACTCAAGTTTCCCGCACCCGGCAAGCCTGGAAATTATCAGTATACAGTGTTCCTGAGATCAGACTCCTATATGGGCTTGGATCAGATTAAACCACTGAAGGTAGGACAAGTGAGCAGTCACTGAGGGCACATGGCGTGGGCCCTGAGCAAATGCCTGAGGCAGGCTGGAGACACAGAAAGACCATCTCATACGCCTTCAGTAATAGCTAGATTTTTAAGGAGCCCTGCACTTAGATTGTACGTTGCTTTAGTGGTCGTTTTAATGTGCTGTAACATGTGGTACATCTCAGGGCTTTAAAAAGGCTGGTGGGGGTCAGATGGCGGCAGGGCTCATTTTTCCTTAGACTTTACTGGGAGTGTTTGTTGATTTCTGAAATGAAGATTTTTTTTGTACTTTTGGGGTTTTTTGTTTTGTTTTGCTTTTGTTTTTTTAAATCATCTTAGAACATAAACTTTGTGTATGGTTTGAAAAACACTTTACTCATTTCCCTTGAGCTTTTCATATCCGTCATCTCTTAGATTAGTGAGATTGTGCTAAATCATTGTGACACTGTTCAGAGTAAAGGAGACAGGAAAGGTGAGTCTGTCTTTCCTCCTGAAAGCTCTGTATTTCTTGTGTTGGCCATAGAATGTTACTTCCTAGAAATCTTTGGAAGGCATACTTGAATTTTTCTTTCTTCAGCCAAAGACTTCTAATTAGAGACCACTCGGTGTTATTGCTTAGGAATCATGGTTGTTAGTAGTTTGTGCCATAGAAATACTTTCTTAAATACTTAAACTTCCACAGAGTCAAAATGTTGAAGAATATTAGAAATTGAATTACATTACTAAGTATATTTAGCATTTTTATTTGCAGAATAAAGAATCTTTGTATTGAATGTGCTGACTGTAGAGTTGCAGCTACAAAGTTCACTTCTCTGTGGTTGCCACAGTCAGAGAAAACCTTCACTAGATAGTGTTCTCATTATTCTTCTCCAAATTCCTGACATATGTATTTAATTGTCTATAGTTGGAAGTTCATGAGGCCAAGCCTGTGCCAGAAAACCACCCACAGTGGGACACAGCGATAGAAGGTGACGAAGACCAGGAAGACAGTGAAGGATTTGAAGACAGCTTTGAGGAAGAGGAGGAGGAAGAGGAAGGTGGAGACTAACCCGTGTGAGTGGACCACAGCGTTTGCACATCCTTGCAAACATTGCTGCTCTGTGAGTGGTGATAAAGCAGCAGCAGTGAGGACTGATATGGAGGGAAGGGTTGCCGACTTTACTAGAAACGGATGCAAAAAAGAGGCCGCTGGTGCCAGGGTACAATCTGAAAAGGGTTTTTAAAGCCTTTCAGCTATGGGGTGGTGCGTTTATCTCATCTGCAAACGATAATAAATCCTTTGATGTTCCAACTGTCCAGAAGTGTGGGCTGTGCATTACCTGAGTATGCTCTCAGTAAAAGTCAAGGTACATGAAAACAATCTATAAATGAGGAGCTCTTCTTTGTTCAGCTTTAGTTTTAGTAAACATTAAAATATGATAAGCATCACACATGTTTTAAGTAACGTCTGCTCAAGTTTTTAATCTGTTAGTAAGCTCTATTATTCATTTATCAATATTTTACAAATGGTAAGATTGTAACAGTTCAATATGTGAGTTGAAACCATAATTTTCATCTATCTTGGCCATAACTTAGCATTCTCACACATTCCACATAATACAGAGGGCTACATTTTAGAATTTTCCATTCTTAATTGCCCAGAGTTAGCAGACGTTATAAAAGTGGCTTTTATTGGCTTACAGCCTCTTAAAGCCTCTGGTGGTGTCAGTGCAGGATCGAATTCATCTGATAAGCTTCAGGGCCAAAAGTTACTCCGGGACCACACGTTCTCTGATGCTCGGTTGATGTCATTCAGCCTTTTGGAAAAGGTTCACTAGAAAAGCTGAACTACATTCGTAGCTTTTAACCTACCTGACTCTGTCCGAAGCCTTCTGAAGACAGTATAACTACAGCATACAAAGGAGGCACTTTTGTATTCATTTGGACTCCTGTTAATAAAATAGAAGTTTGACTCATTTTATGTTTGTAATCGTGTGTGTCTTTTTACTCCTAGAGAAAGGGCATAAATAGGGTAATGTTTTATTTTTCAACTCAAAGTTTAATATTGTACCTCACTGTGGAAGTGACTGCTATCTCTGTATACTCTTGGAAAACCCAGGAAGAAGAACTCTTTTCTCTCATTTAGTACAACCTAAAAGGTAGTGCTCAACACAGAGTAGAAATATGTGTGTGATGAGTCACTGAGGTCAGAGGAATATTTTTATTACTAGACATAGAGGACACACACGTCTACAGTACTATAAGACTGACTGCAATAATCCTATCAAACTCTCCATAGGCCAAAGTACTGTTGCAATACTAACTTATCACCTGTTTATTTAAAAGGTTGCTACTCTTCCTGCAGAATTATCGCTGGTATTTTGTTACTACAGTAGTTGGAAATAAAATTTAAAAATTACCAAAAATATGAATTTTTTGTTATTGTTCTAAATTTAAGATGTAACATGTAACAGTTGTTCTCACTGGAACCCTGCTTCCTTCCCCTGCAGGCCCTGGTGTGTGGCTTTGCCTTCAGATCGAGACTGGCTGGGAAGCTCCAGCGTTGGCTGGCGCTGTTAGACATGCAGGCGGGAGGGAGGGAGGGAGGGAGGGAGTCAGCTGTGTCAGGTGAGCCGAGATGAACAACCAGAGCTGTGCTGGTCACATTTCCTAGTTCTCCTGAGGGAGCCAGGCTCAAGGATGGCTTCTCTAGTGGCTCTTTGCCCTCTGAAAGGTGTACAGACTGTTCAGACAACTGGCTTCTCTGGCTTGAGGGTCTCTGGTGAGGGTTTTACACCCTGATAACTGCACCATGCTTACAAAACAGCATGTCTTCCATGACTGGAAATCCCAACAACTTGATTCTGTTTGCCTGTGTTGTGATGTGTAGCAACATCTCAACCTAAAGAACCAGTTTTCCTCTTAACAAGTGCTTTGGTGAAAGACTCCAGCTAGGGTGCTCGCCTCTCTACTCAGTCACTTAACTCCACATCCCTATTTTTCTCTGGATTAATAATTTGTCCAAGTTTGCATTTAGTTGAAGGGAAATACAGAGTGAAATTGATTATTTGCAGAATGTCTGTCAAAAGAGAGCTTTCCACAAGGAGCCTTCCTGCTAGTGGGAAGTGTGGCAGGTGCGAAGGCTGACATCGGACAACCTGACTGAGGTCTCAGACCCAAAAGCAGATGTTTGCAGTCTCTAAACTGTTGGGATTTTTGAGAAGACTCGAGACATTGAATTAAGATTCTGTGTGTGGAGCAATCTCGTTCTTTGCTCTGCCTTTCCCAGCATGCCCTAGGGGTGGAGATGAACAAGCTGTTGAGTGGTACTGTCCTGCTGTGCTGGACGTTCAGGCCTGTCCGATACCAGTTCCTTCCATGTGGAACCAGGCAGTGTACTGAGGCTTTCTTAGTGTGACTTGATTTGTTTTTTGTTTTTGAGACTCACTATATAGCCTTGGCTGGCCTTGACCCACAGTGTAGCCCAGGTTGTGGACCTTGTAATCCTCCTCTGACCTCCGTCTCTGGAGTAATAGGATTACAAGCAAGAGCCACCATGCCTGGTGTTAACGTATCTGCTACATGGATTCAGGTATCCGCTCCAGCTGCCTCCTACCATACACTGGAGTGTTGTTTAGTAATAATGTGTATTTCAAATGCACTACATGTTTTTGAGGGATTGTTTATCATGTATTTACTGAGTTTCCATGTCCAGGCTCTGTCATTAGGCACTGTAGCAATATGGACACTCTCTGTGTTAAGGACTTAACTTGGACTTTTAGTCAGCACATGGTGGGAATTTCTCCTTCTTTCTCCACTGGCACAGTGGCCAATGCCTCCCTCTTCCTTTCCCTTTCCCTTTCCCCTTTCCCCTTTCCCCTTTCCCCTTTCCTTTCCTTTCCTTTCCTTTCCTTTCCTTTCCTTTCCTTTCCTTTCCTTTCCTTTCCTTTCCTTTCCTTTCCTTTCCTTTCCTTTCCTTTCCTTTCTTGTTCTGTTGTTGTTTGTTTGTTTGTTTGTTTGCTTGCTTGAGTTTGTCACTAGGCAGAGGAATTCTGTTTGAAGGAACTAGCTATTGTTAGGTGGCCTTTGCCTAGCCCCTTATCCCCTTTGAATAAAGCAACATGTATCTTTTGTTGTTAAATGCTTCTTTTTTGAAGCATCTTCTCGACTCTATGAATCCCCTATTTAGTCTGCCTTAAAGTGAAACAACGATCAGTGAACCGAAGCATGACATTTTACCAGCTGTGCAGTGTGTCTTGAGATGTTAGCATCATCATGCACTTAAACTTGACACTAGGGCTATTTTACAAACCTTAACAAACAAAACAGATGCCACCTTGTACATTATCCTGTTACTGAGCTAAAAATCCAAATAGCAATCATGGGCATGCTTTAGAACTGTGGTTTCAGGCAGGGGTATACATCCTGGGGGTATGCAGATACTAAGTCCATTGAGGAAATGTTAAAATAATGATTGATTCTTTGTATTTAATCTCATCCTTTTAAATTTCTATTTTTATGTGTTTTATAATGTACATAATATATTGTACAGTTGTACACTTATATAATTTATAAATAAATAATACATTTATTGGTGCATTATTTTTTTCCCTGATTTTGGTGTGTGATGAAAAGATTCGTGTACTACTGTTTTGTCGTATAGATAGGATGACGATTCAATGATCTGAAGGTTGGGGCTTTTGGCACTCTGCTATCTGAGTTGACAGTGACATACTTTGACACCAGGAGGCAAGGCTTCATTTGTTGTATCTAGATCTCCTGCTGCCCACAAGAACAAAGAGAATGGATGCCCTTGGAGTGGGGCCATGAAAGAGGAAGGACTGTACCTGCCATGAGCTGGGCAGTCATTGGCGGCTGCAAATTAAAGGCTGGTGTGGGAAGGACCATCCCTCCAGTGCAGAAGGAGCCATGCGCCTGCATGATGGTAGCAGTGGCCGCCACTTAGGTGTGAGCAGATTGTAAACATCACAGTTACCCTGTATTTTCCAGCCTGGTTCCAGTAGAGGGCGATAGGGCCATAGTTCATTTTCTTTATAAGAATGTTTGGGGAGACTAAACCAATACTTCAAAAATGATTTTTATTTATTTATTTTTGAGATGAGCGATTGCCTGTTTCTCAGCCGTGCCTCAAATTCTTGAACTCACAGTCTTCCTTGAATCTCTTGAACAGCTGGGACTGTAGGACAGCACCACTGTGCCCAGCTTTATGCTGTGAGAGAAGGGCCAGTCAGGTAAAACGTTGATGTGCTCCTTATAGAATTCAGGTTTTTGTATGGTGTCAGCTACAAGAGTCTGGCATTTTTCTCTTTGTGCGAGCTAATCTGGGTGCTAGCTCCAACTCCCGGGTAAGGCACACCGTGACCTCTCTGTCACCCAAACCTCTCCTGTCCTCCAGGTTACATGGGGGCGATGCCAAGTGCCTCACGTTGACAGTGTTCATATCAACAGAGGAACTTGGAAACCTAGTCCTTTAAAATAGTGTGTGGACAGAGCTGTTCACTCTTTACTGCTGTAACAGCATGTCCTCTGTTACGGGGGAGATGATGCCTGTCTACTGTGGCTGTTTAGACACACGTGTGAGAAGGGCAGCATGCAACCAAAGTGTGTGTGTGAGAGAGAGACAGAGACAGAGATGGTGCGCACTAAAGTGTACCTAAAGGTAAGAGATGGGCAGTGGCCTTTTAGCATGTGGGATACTGTATGCATAAATAATATTATACCAGGAGGTGCAGGGCACTTACTTTAAATGGAATACGGTCTTAGTCTAAAAAGAAAAAAAAGACCATCTCATTTGGTAATGTACATTTAAGCCTCTTGCACATGTTTGCCTTACTATCAAGGGTAGCTTTGTTTCATTTGAAGATAGTTCACTTACATGCAGCTACTAATCTAGAACTTTGTACATTGAATTCAGTCTGTTACAGTGAGAAAGGGGCTGTCTGAAAAGTGACCACTACACCTGTTGTACATTGTAACCTTAGAAGGTTTTGATTATCGCCATCTGCACCCTTCCCTAGCACCCTGCCAGGCTGCTGTGGGCCTCCCTCTGCTGGGAATAATGGGGGGGGGGGCCCTGAGAGCCTGTTCTGAAGATGACCACTAGTCCTCACTGCCCTCTGAGGGCAGATTGCTTACTGCTCTGTCTCTGACATCTCACTTAGAGAGACTACAGAGAACAGAGAGGCTGATCACATTTGCCAGTGAGAATGTTGATTTAAAAAATTCAGTGAAGGACTAGAATTGCTGGACTTTGAAACAGGTTGGAGGATTTCTCAGGGGAAATATGGCATCCAGTAAGAGGCCTGGGGTGACCGTACCTCCTCATTGACATGCACTGCCAACCTTCATCCCCATCCTGTTAACTTGTCTGTCTTCACAATCACATCCAAAGGTTCTCCAGCTTCTTAATTCCTTGATTCTCTGCCACATTCTTGGGACTCTAGTCACTTCCCTTCAAAAGCTTACTGTTCCTCTTGACAACACATTAAACACACAGGGCAGTGGCAAGGAGAATGGAGAGGGCAGGAGAAATGCCCATGTGACAGGCTTCAAGGCACCCTCTTTGGCTCAAAGCTCTGGCTTCAGAACTTGCGGTTAAGTTTTCCCACGATCCCTAGGAGCGCCTGCCCCACCTCCCCACCCCTATTCACAGGTCTGCATCTATTATGATGGAAATGATCAGGATTAATGTGATTATCTGAGAAGTGCCTTGGAGAGTGGGGGTGAGTCTGGTGTTATGATCTACTGCAGTATTTCTTTGCACAAGACAAGCCCCTGTGTCTTTCAAGTGTTCTGACTTAATGACAGGGTATCCCACCAAATGTCAGGAGTGACAGACACCTCAGGAGCGCATTTTTCACATGGAGTTTTAAGTTTGGCAGTACTAAGGGTGGAGTAGAATTCTTACATTTGGTATGTTACACAGAACAGTTTCTGAGAGTATGAAATCTTTAAAAAGCCTTTACCTCCTGATTTCTGGAATTTTCTTTGGTGCATAGCATCCAGTTAATCTAAGTCCCTCCAAAGAAAAGCACATGCAAACAGAATCTTTGAGGCTTGGGCCCGGAGCTCCTTCCTTGCAGTGATACCATGGCAGGAGTGGTGAGAATGCTGAGAGCAGCTCTCCAGCTGTTCCAGAGACACTCGGCTCCTGGCTTTCCCCTCTGAGAGTCAGGCATGATATGAAGAAGGAACATAAAGAACAAAGAGCCAGAGAAGAGGGGGTTTGTTACATCTGGAGAGCTGCAGTGGGGACCCAGGCATCCCTGTGCACACTCCAAAGCCCCCATTCCTTTGTCTTTCCAATGCATGTGTGGAAATGGGAATCCCATCCTAGTGTGTTCAGCAACCCTA
Organism: Mus caroli; assembly: GCF_978045245.1. NCBI lineage: Eukaryota > Metazoa > Chordata > Mammalia > Rodentia > Muridae > Mus > Mus caroli. The sequence continues at coordinate 41,093,366 of NW_028227264.1, forward strand.
CCTCACCAGCCCACCTCAGCCATGAGTGTTCCCATCAGTGGGCCTGGGGTGACACATGACCCAGCCCCTAGCTCAGGCTTCGCAGGCTGCAACATTGGATCCAGCTGTGTCCAGCTTTGTGAGATTGCAAGTTGGGTAACCCATGTTAGCTAAAAGCATGAAAGTATTTTTTTAAATCCCTCTCAGGTCGGAGATTCCAGTGTTCATTGTAGGTCTGTCTTGAGTTGAGTGATATGCTCTCCCCCAGTCTTGAATGTGGCCTTAGGAGCCCAAGAGAACCCCAGACGCTCAGAACACCGTCCCCACTCATTCACTGTTTCCTACAGTGTGGGCCCAAGAGCCTTCACTTTTACCACCTTAACCCAAAGCATTAGAAAGATCCGCTCAAGACACCTTTCTTAACCAGATCAGATAGTTTGTTGTTAGAGACTTGCCTTCCTGCCCAGAGATAGAATCCAGGGCCCTGGGCATGCTGAGAAGCACACTTAGACTGAGCTACGTTCCCAGCACACCCATGCTCACACACCTTAAACTTTTTTATGGATTTATTCTTTAACCTTTTTTTTAGTAAATTGTCTAAGGCAGCACTTTCAGTCCTTCTGCTGGAATTACAGGCCTGGCCTAGAGAATTTTTTGATGTTAACAAAGATGAAGGGTAAAAAGAAAGCAAAGAAGCTGTTCTGGGCATGAACACTAGGTCAAGTTCAAAGGCTCATAAAAGCTCTTCTCAGTTCGATTTGCTGGTACCCAGTTACTAAAATCGACCCCAGCAATATGCTCATAATAAGAAAAGACATACTTAAACTTGCCCCATGCAGGGCCCAGTCTGCATGATTTCCTTATCACTGAGCTACTGTTTGCCCTGGTAGGAGGCTTACAGAGTAACTGAAGTCTAGCTCATTGAGCATACTGTTGAACTGAAATGGGAGTGGTGTCCTACAGATATTTGAGGGTGAGGCTCCTTGTGTTACTTCTCATGACCCTGAGAAGGTTAGGGTTCGGGTTGGATGCAGTAAAAAGTATTTTAAAATCCCAGCATAGGGCTTGTGAGGTTGGGGCAAGGAGCAAGCCAGGAGACCATGATGTCCACATGTCCTGAGTTCATGCGGTCTAGACTAGAGTTGCCGATGTTCACAGCTGCTAGAAGCTGAGCAAATGAGGGGTGGGGACTGACTTTTCCCCAAGAGGAGACAGTGTTGATGTTCATATGAGCAGTTCTAGCAAATGGCAAGGGAGAGTAAAATAGGGTAGGAATTAACAAAGCCACGCAAAGAACTCACAGTGTATGTAAGGCAGGAAAAGACCCGATGTATTCCCGGTAAGATCAGAGCAAGGCAGGGTGCCCATTTTCAGGTCTATTCAACCTGAAGCTGGGATTTCAAGCCTGAGCAATTAGGGAAGAGAGAGAAACAAAAGGCAACAAAATTGGAAAGAAAAAAAAAAAAAGCAAGCTAATTCCTGTTCACACACGCTCTGGTTCTGTGTGAAACCTGTTAGATCTCACAGATGAATTCCTCCAAAGTTGCAGAATGCAAAGTCAACATATAAAATACATACATGTATTTCTGTACATTACAGTCTGAGAAGGGAGTCAGAAAAAACAATTCTGTTTACAGTGTCATCAGAAGGAGTAAAAAGCGTTAGGGCTAAACTACGGTGATGAAGACTATGAAGTATTGCTGAAGGAGATTAAAAAAGACATAGATTCCACACTCATGATGGAAAGGCTGAAATTAGTGAGGCGTCAGTACTACTCCCAACTTATCCACAGTGGGATCCTCAGGGTTTTTGTTGCGTTTTTCATTTTGTTTTTACAGGAACAGAAAAACAGTCTTAAACTTTATATGGAATTTCAAGGGAGCCCTTGGAGTGGGAGTTGGGGGAGAACAAGGCTAAAGGAGCCACTCGTCTTTATTTTAAAATTTACTACACTGCCGTAATCAAAACAGCATGCTACTGGCATGGCGACAGACAGACAGACTGACTGATGAAAGGGAATAGAGAGTCTAGAAATAAGTCTTCGCATATATGGTCAAATAATTTTTTGTTGTTTGTCCATTTTTATTTTGTTTGAGCCAGGGTCTCTCTATGTAGTCCTGGCTGTTCTGGAACTCACAGTGAAGATCATGTACACAGGAAATCACAGAGATCTGCCTGCCTCTGCCTAAAGGGCTGCCAAGACTAAAGGGATATACCACCACACCCATATTGGTCAAATAATTTTTAATAGAGGTATCCAGACCAGTCAATTGAGGAAAGGTGGCACTTTCAACAAACGGTACTGGAAAGACCAGACATGCATAGGAAAGGAATAAACTTGGAGACTTACTAATCATACACAAAAATCAACTCACAAAGAACTAAAGAGCTAACTGTATTAAGACCTAAGGCTATAAAAAAACTCTTAGAAAAAAAAAATACAGGGAAACCCTTCATGCTCTTAGGTCTAGCAGTGATCACTTGGATAAGACACCTAAGGTATGCACAACAAAATTTTAAAAAATAGACAAAATTGATTTCGTGGAAATTGTCTATAAGCCTAACTCTTGGGAGGACCAAAATTTCAGGGGCAGCCTGGGCTATACAGGAAAACACCTTTTTAAAAATGGGGAGGGTAACAGAGAAGAGCTACGAAGTGGAAAAATAGTTATATAAAATTAAATATTAAATAAAATTCTATGTAAATATATATCCTGAATATATAGAGAAGTTAAAAACTCACCAAAAAAAAACAACAACAAAAAAAAAAAAAACAAGCTACCTGGTTCAAAATTGGGCAAAGGCTTGGATAAGTACTTTTATGAAGATTACAAAAATATGCAAGTAAATTCACGAGGAGTTGCTCAACTACAGAAGTGCAGTGTCAGTAAGCTGGCTACTGTAAAGGAAACAAAGTAACAAGTGTTGGCAAGAAGCCGAGGAAGCTGGGACTCTTGTGCGTTGTTCCACTGATTCCCAGATGCTCCACTGATTCCCAGATGCTCCCACCACAGCAGCTCCTCAGTTGGTCTGGGGGAGCTGTCTCTGCTGTGTAGCTGACAGAAATGACAGTCGATGTTGGTACAGTGTGATCCTTGCTGTAAATAGCTAAAACGTGGAAACAGCTTTAGTGAGAAATGTTGGTTTCTTTAAAAAACCCAGTTATGTTATGTGATTATGTTTTTGTTTTAATCCTGGGTGCAGGATATGGGGCTGCTTCAGATTGTCTGCAGCAGCTGACTATGATTTGTCTCATGCTCTGGCAGGGGCGTGATTCTGCCAGCTGCGGATAGTTTACGTTTGGAATTCTGGGGACTCTTGAGAGGGTATAAAACATGCCAGAGTTCCAAGAGGTAGGGGAGGCTACTGCTCTCCCTGCTGCTGGTGGTTTCTATTGCTGTGGTTTGTCAAGTGGTTGTGAGCAAAGAGACAGGAAGAAATAGGATATTTTCATGAAGAAGATCAACACTGGCCCAAGGAATTCGACACTCTTGGTCAGCAGGAAATAGTCTAAAGAGATGGATACCTCTTTCTCCTCTAAACACCTCTTTCTCTCCTACCTAGTGTTAGGGGGTTGAATGGAATTGGGGTGGAGAAGGGTGGTAGGGAAAAGAATGGTTACAGGAAATGCCGCAAGCAACTACTGTTGAACGAACAGACAAAATGAACTGGCTACTCAGCCTTAAGAAGGAAATAGATTCTGCCACAGGCTAAAGCACACACAAACCTTGGCGCCATATACAATATTGTGCTATGGGAAATATAAGTCACAAAAAGTAGCTGCTCTGTGAGTCTCAATATTTGAGGCGCTTTACTGTTGTCCAAAGCTGAAAGTAAAGCGGTTGTTTCTGGGACTGGAGGAAGGAAAGGTGCGGAGTTTCCTACCGTGCAATAGGCACAGCACAGAGACAGAAAGATCTCTGGAGGTGGATGGTGGCGATGGTTGCCTATGATGAGTGTGCTAAGTAGCACTGGAGGATGCATACCAAATGTCTAACTAATGTGGTAACTTTCATTTTGTGTAATTTGCCACAATAAGACTAAAACGGAGAGGGGAGAGGAGATCTAGTTTGGCATTGGAATAAGCCACATCTGTGGATGGTACCCACTTGATGTATGCACCAGGCTGGTGCCGGAGGATACAGAATTTTGACGATAGCATGTCCATTTGGGGGGAGGAATGATACAATGGTCCTGTCTCTTGCCTTATACAACAATTAAACCCAGGTGGCATCTAATTCTAACTTTGAAAGGCAAAACAATGGGGTCTTTTAGAAAATAATGTAGACTATGTTTATGACCCAAGGCTAGGAAAATACATTTTAAGCAGGATGCAATAAACATTCCCCAATGGAAAACCCAAACTGAAAAGTTGAATGGTGTTTGAATGATGAGTCTCTTGTTTTTCAAAGACAGTGAAGGAGCATAAAAGTGAGGCCACAGAGTGGGGAAGGTGTCTGCCACCCACGTAACTGGCAGAGAACTGGCCTCTCCACTAAGCAAAACCACGACAAACTTTAAAAAAAAAATGCCAGGGGTTGGGAAGAAAATGGGCTAGTGACTTGAAAACAGCCCTTCCTAGTTTTTAGGGGCAGATCCTGAGAGGTGGGAAGTACAAAAGATTTCTTTTTTCCCCCTAAAATGTTTCTTAGGAATCAAGACTTTTGAACAAATGCAGGAGGAAGCATCTTTGACTGGGAAAGGAGTTGGACCCAGTGCAGACCTGGGCCAACTGGTGGGAAGCTCAGGTGTGAAGCCCACTGCCCTGTACTGACAGATGGGTGGGCCTGGAGCCCTCCCACCAAGTCAGAGCTGAGCCACCAGGAGGTGACCCTGAGTAAAATGTTCTATATGGGTCTAGAGAGATGGCTGGGCAGCTACGGAGGACTGGGGTTCAGCTCCCAGCACCTGTATCCGGTAGTCTACAATGCTATGTAACTCCAGTTTCAGGGGACCTGGTGCCCTCTTGTGGTCTCTGTGGACACTGCGCTCATGTGTACATATCCTCCCTACACATGTACACATAATTAAAAGTGAAACTCTTTGAAGTGGTTCTGTGTGGTGAAGGCAGCTTCCAAAGAGCCGTTTGCTGTCTGTAGCTGACCCCATGCTCCACCGCAGATGGGCAGCAGGTTCTTCCTTGATCTGGTCTTCTTTTCATGTCTACCACACTTCATAAAACCCAGCATCTTCATGGCCAATGAATCCCTGAAAAGCTATTGAGGCTCATTTTCTATTAAGGAAAGGAAAAGGGAAACACAGCAAAATACCACTGTGAACTCACCAGAATGGCTAAAATTGAAGAGGCTAATTGGATGCCAGGGCTTAGGGGGTGGGGGCTGTAACAACTGGAGATTGCTTGCTCCCCTGGAAGAAGCTAAACCCGCAAATCCCATTGTAGACAGACAGCCACAGCCGCTAAGTTGTAGTTGCACAGAGACAGTGACCTTGAAGTTGCATGTCTACATCTTTACCCAATAGAAATGTGTGCATGAAGGTCCCATAGACACAGGCAAGGATGCTTGCAGAAGTGCTTTGAGTGACAGCCCCAAACTAGAAGCAGGCTAAATGGTTATTGATCACAATAGATGATTAACCATATCGTTCTGTGTATAAAGGTTGCAGGAAGCAGCCTCCAAGGCAGTCCCCAGTACCTTCCTCCTCCTGGAACTCATTGAGTGTTCCCCTCCCATAGACAAGGTCTAGGCTCTGCGGTGAGTAATAGTGGTGGTCTGCAATAATGCTGTGACACTTTAAAGTCTGGGTTGGTTCTAGGTGACACCACAGCTCCCATCTTGGGAGCATGCTCTCTCACATGTGACACTGTCCCTTGGTTCATTGGCATTCAGGAATCCATCATGGCAGTCCTATGTGAAGACCCACTTGAGGAAGCCAAGTCTCCTCTGAGCAGCCATGGGAGCTAGTTCTGAAGAGGCTCCTCCAGCCCCAGCTAAATCCTGGAGATCACAGCCCAGGGCATAGCTTGGTGGCCACAGAGGGACTGCAGCCATGGCCTGGCTAAGCCACTCTTCATTCCTGACTGGAACAGATGTGACAAAATAAATGCTGATCCTGGCAGCTCTCCGTGGGTGATGCGTTCTGTAGTAACAGATTGCCATGCAGTGGGGTCTATAAGATGGCAGGTATGGATGACATGCAGTTACAGTGGCCCGCAGGAGTAAGTGTTACCAACACAACACCGAGCAAGAGAAGCGGTGTACCTGTATCTATCACTCCACTATCTGAAGTTTAAACACATGGGATGTGTGGTGAGATGGCAAATCAAGATAAGACCTGGGAATGATTGCCCCCGAGTCAGGCAGGTGGTGGCACAGTAGGGACAGTGGGGATTAGGAGGGACACAAGGGTGCTGGCCTCTTTTTTTTTTATTTTTAATATTTTTTATTATGTATTTTCCTCAATTACATTTCCAATGCTATCCCAAAAGTCCCCCATACCCTCCCCCCCCACTTCCCTACCCACCCATTCCCATTTTTTTTTTTGCCCTGGCGTTCCCCTGTACTGGAGCATATAAAGTTTGCAAGTCCAATGGGCCTCTCTTTCCAGTGATGGCCGACTAGGCCATCTTTCGATACATATGCAGCTAGAGTCAAGAGCTCTGGGGTACTGGTTAGTTCATATTGTTGTTCCACCTATAGGGTTGCAGATCCCTTTAGCTCCTTGGTTACTTTCTCTAGCTCCTCCATTGGGGGCCCTGTGATCCATCTAACAGCTGTCTGTGAGCATCTACTTCTGTGTTTGCCAGGCCCCGGCGTAGTCTCACAAGAGACAGCTATATCTGGGTCCTTTCAGCAAAATCTTGCTAGTGTATGCAATGGTGTCAGCGTTTGGAAGCTGATTATGGGGTGGATCCCTGGATATGGCAGTCTCTAGATGGTCCATCCTTTCGTCACAGCTCCAAACGTTGTCCCTGTAACTCCTTCCATGGGTGTTTTGTAACCAATTCTAAGAAGGGTGCTGGCCTCTTGAAGGTGTAATGGTTTCTGATTCCACTGGTGGAATTGCCAGAGTATTTTGGAGAAATCTCATTGTGCTATATGTTCCTCTTAAACCCATTCCCTATGATGCTCTCTCTCTCTCTCTCTCTCTCTCTCTCTCTCTCTCTCTCTCTCTCCCTCTGTCACACACACACACACACACACACACACACACACACACACACACACACACGAGACAAAACTTATTGGCTATAAACAGCTGTGCAGATGAGTTTCATTTAAAAACAAAATCACTTAATTCATTAAAAAGCCGAAACACTGGCATAGTTCTGGAGAAGAGAAGTGGGACCAAGGTGTGCTTTCTTCTTCTTTCCCTTCTCTTTTTCTTTTTTAAGAGAAGCAGCAGTATGTTCTCCAGAGGAAGAAGTCATCCAGTGACAAGACCATCGGAGGTCAGATTGATGGACGGATCTGGAACTGTCTGAAGAGGTGGATCTGGACTGAGCCAGACACCTGCAGACCTTAAGTTAGGGTTACTCAGCAGCGGAACCAATGGTGGGTACATCTAAATGTGTCTATTCAAATATGCACACATAATAGAATGTGTGTGTGTGCATACAAGGGTGTTTTACACATGTATGAGTTCATGTGTCTGTTGCATTACTTCTCACAGTGACCTGAACAGGATGCCTGTTTGTCCCCATGGGGCAACAGAAGACCAAAGAAATTATTCCATCTAAGTCTGGCTTTGCGAACCACTGAGTTTTTTTTTTGGGGGGGGGGGCACTTAGAGGAACATGCATGAAGGGTGACATACAGAAGCGAGGGCGACTTGGATGGTTGCATTTCCCTAAAAGCCCACCTGGTACAGGTGAGGACGAATGAAAGTTGTGTCCTTGGAGGATCCTGCACGACTTGTAGGCAGCTGTCTCCCCAAGAGCCCCCCACTATCTACTGCTTATGTAGCCTCAGTCCTGTGAGCCCCATACATTCCTTGAGTGTCCTAAACGTCCCCCCTCTCTCTAGGGGCGGAGGAATGTTTCAATTCACACAACAACCCCTCTCTTCCCCCCTCATATACGTCCGCGGGCAGAGGCTGGTTTAAAGCCTAGGCTCACAGCACTCCACATGTTCACCATGGCACATGTAAACTGCTTCAAGTCCAAGGCCTGCCTGGGTTACAGTGTGAGGCCATTTCTGAAAATAAAAACGGCAGGAATAGTGACACATGCCTTTGATCCCAGCACTTGGGCAGATCTCTGAGTTCAAAGCCAGACAGGGCTACACAGAGAAACCCTGTCTCAAAAACCCCCCAAAAGATCACAGATCCTATCATATACAACACACATGAAATACAGCTAGTCTGGAATATCCTTGATAGCCTGGCAGTCTGGAGCCCCAGGAAGGTGACTCTTCAGTCTGGAGTCAAAAGGCGTCTAAAGGCAGGATCCCGTCCTCAGGAAAGAATGAGCCGCCGCTTCCTTAAGGCGTTCACCTGATTGGATGAGGCCAGGAAGGTGGGTAATCTGCTTGACTTGATCTAGTGGTTTAAACATCATTGCCCTTAAAAACCAAAAAGAAAAAACAAACAAACAAAAAAAAAACCCAAAAAACCAAAAACAAACGAAAAGCCCCACCTCATAGCAACATCTCAGAAGCATTTGGGTAAAATCCAGACACCTAATCATAGCAAAATTGACGAAGAAAATCAGTCCCGTGAATACAGTGCTGGCTGCCTCCGCCCTTTAACAGCCTGGGGCACAGGAGGAGCTGAGGCAACTCTGGCTTCGCACTCAGGACACCTCCTACTGGAGGGCTGCTTGGTCTAGAGAATATCCCCAGGATTTATGGAAGGGCTGTGAGGCTGAAGCTGCTGACATCAACTGAGAGCGCAGGTTTCCGTCCTTTTGTTTTGAGTCAGCAAGCCGAGCTGGGAAGTGCTGCGCTCGGGGGCATGAGGAAGACATTCTCGGTGTACAGTCTTTTACTTGCACCTTAATTTTTTTTTTCACTTGATGTATATTTTTTTGCCTGTGAGATAGTGAGCCACGTGGTGTAGTGCCCACAGAGGCCAGAAGAGGGCGCTCTGGCCCGGCTCCACCTGGAATTGGAGTTACAGACAGTTGTGAGCTGCCTGTCGGGGCTGGGAACGGAACCGGATCCTCTGCAAGAGCAGTGAGTGCTCTTAACTGCTGAGCTGTCTCTCCCGTCCTGTTTGCACCTTTCTAACAAGCTCTATATTTGAGATGTCAATGACAGAAACCTCATGTGAGCTGAATATGCTTTACCACTGGCTACCTCCCCACCACTTAAGCCTATTTGAAGAGACAGAACCATCCTGTTCAGCCCAGGGGGTCATGTGGTGGGGTCTGAAGACACTAACCAGGCTGCCTTGACCTCACTAGAGCAGACTTCATTTGGCAAAGATGTCCTTACACAAGGTTGTAATCTCTCCTGGGACATCCAGCCAGAGGCTTCATTTGCAGCTGGAACTGAGGACAGGGCAGATGCCGTGAGCAACTTGCGGTGGTAGTCACTGTAAAGTGACACTGAAAGTGATGCTTTCAGATCAGTGGCCACTGAGGAAGCACTGCTCCCTGGGGACCCCCCGCCCCCTCCCTTGCTGGATTTTGGGATCAGGAACGCGTACATGCTTGACTAGCTATGGCCGCCAGGGGGCGCGAGGTAGCTGAGGAGGGTTGCTGGATGCTCAGGGTACCGGGGCCCATGCCCTGAGTCCCACAGTGCAGTCTTCTATTTCCGGGACTCCTCCCAGCTACGTTCCTGCGGCAGCCCCTCTCGAGTTCAAGGTGGCTTGACCCATCTAGTTTTACAGGGCTGGTTCTGACTATCTCCCACCCTAGAGCCCAGCTGCTTCTTCAAGGCTCTCTGGGAGCTGATGACAGTCGCTGTTCCTTCTCTTTTCAGCTTAAGTAGATAGTGCCAACCTTGGCCTCCTAAGGAGGGAGTGGACAGCTACCTTCATGGCTTCTGAAGAGCAAGGGCCTTGGGGCCCTGGAGAAGGACCAAAGGTCACCTGGCCATGCTGCAAATTCTATCCTTACAGGCATCCCATCACACCTATCTACAGCTCTGTCTAGAACTTACTTTGGGGCGCAGATTAAGGTTTTATAAAAGGATACTCAATTAAATGTGAATTTCAGATAAACAACAAATTAATTTTTGTCATGTATGTTCCATGAAGTATCTGAGACATATAATAATACAAAAAGAAATTCCTTATTTTTCTGATAAGCAAATTCAACTTTGAATCCACTGTTTTTTGTTGTTGTTTTGTTTGTTTGTTTTTGGTTTTTTTCTGGACAGGAATGAGTTTCTGTGGAGGCAGGCAGGGAAGGGTTGGGGCTGAGGCAAAGTAGGCATGAAGGCTTGTAAGTTTTCTTAAAAGCCTTCTCTGTTACAGGAAGCTGTGGTACAGCTCCGCCTGTGGCATTGGCTTCTCTCACATCGCCAACTCTTTCACTGATTAAAGGAAGAGAAAAGAAACGAACAATTTTAAGTATTTCAATCAGCAAAAATTGTGGCTCTTGATGCCTATGGGCTGTTTCCTTCTTGGGGACCTTAATAATTTGTATAATAACTTTTTAATTGTGCAAATCTGTGTTTTGCTATTTCAGGGCATTTGCTTCTGCACTTGGGCTGTGAGCCACACAGGAACTGTCCCATTGGGCAGGAATATGACTGTCCTCATTTCACCTCTACCAACCCTGAGCTAAGAGCCTTCTGGGAACTTCACATCTGGACACTGAGTTCACACCCAGTGAGTGGCGCACAGAACTCTGTGTCCATTACATGGCATTTGGGACAGATGCAGCCCAGTGTAATGGGGCAGATCTCTTCAAGGATCCCAGTAACACTGGTCGCCCTGTGTGTAGCTCCTCTCTCACCCCTCTGTAGGGTGAGATGAGACTGAGATGAGACTGGCTCCACCGTAGATGCTTGCTTCCGTGGTCACGACCTCCATGCAGGTTCGTTTCATGTCAACTTTATATAGGAAACGCTGGAATTCAGGGAGAGGAAACCTCAGGCGAGAAAGTAGACCTACCAGATTGGCCTGTGGGGAAGGCTGCGGCTCCTTTTTGTGTTTTTCTTTTGATAAATGATTGATGGGGGAGGGCCCCGCCCACTGTGGGTGGTACCACCCTTGGGCTGGTGGTCCTGGGTTCTATAAGAAAGCAAGTTGAGCAAGCCACAGGGAGCAAGCCAGTAAGCAGCATCCTGCCTCCAGGTTCCTGCCCTGATTTCCCTCAGAGATGGTCTGTGAGGTAGACCTATAAGCTGAAATAAACCCCTTCCTCCTCAAGTTGTTTGGAGTCATGGTGTTTCCCCCTGAACCTGGGCCTTGGCAGTCCGGAAGCTAGGTGTGCTAGTATGCGAGGCTGCTATAACAGGGTCTCTCAAATGATGTGTCCTTAAACAGCAGAGATTTAGAGTCCTGGAAGCTGTGTATCCCAAGGTAAAGCAGTGGGAAGCCTGGCTCTGTCTAGGGAAGATCTATGTCAGGTGACCCTCCTTGGACAGCCATCTTCTGCCTCTTCATGTCATCGGTGTGTGTGCCTGTCCCTGTGTCCAAATTTCTTTCTTTCACGGGATGCCTGTCCCATGGGACTAGGGCCCATACCCAAGACATCATTTCAACTCACCGAGGTCTCCATACAATACATTCTGAGATTTTAGGGACTAGGATCCTAACACAGCTTGTTTGAGGCTGTACACAAGTCAGTCCATAGCACCAAGGGAACCCTCGTGTGTGACCAGCTATTCAGTGGTGCAGAGATGACTCTGGAGTCCCCTCTGTGCCATAGTAGACAGCCCTGGGTGTCAGGAGGCTTGGTCAGGAAATGCTCACAACTGTAGCAGCACTGGCACTATAGAGAAGTAGTGCAGAGAGAATATCTTGTGTATTGTGTGGATGCATCAGTTGTCAATTAAAAAACCTATGGCCTAGGTAAAGAGATCTGCAACCCTGTAGGTGCAACAACATTATGATCTAACCAGTACCCCGGAGCTCTTGACTCTAGCTGCATATGTATCAAAAGATGGCCTAGTCGGCCATCCCTGGAAAGAGAGGCCCATTGGACACGCAAACTTTATATGCCCCAGTACAGGGGAACGCCAGGGCCAAAAAAGTGGGAATGGGTGGGTAGGGAAGTGTGGGGGGGGGAGGGTATGGGGGACTTTTGGGATAGCATTGGAAATGTAATTGAGGAAAATACGTAATAATAATAATAATAAAAACCTATGGCCTATAGGAGAGGTTAGAATAGAAGGTGGGATATCCAGGAGGCAGAAAGGATTCTGGGATAGAGTGAGGCACAGGAGGCTTTGGCCCTGGGGAACCCTACGGTGGATCAGATGCATGGAACCTTGAGCAAAGGTAACCTGCCACATGGCAGAACTTTGATTAAATGGGATATTAATTTATGAGCTAGCCAGAGAACAAGCCAAAACTTATGACCACAGTGTTTGTAAATATGCTTGAGTCTCAGAGTCATTATTCCAGGAGCAGGGGCTGGGAGGAAAAGCAAGGACATACAGACAACACACAGCCACAAAGTAGCATCACTACTGGGTGCCTCTGACGGTTCATTTTTGTTGCCAACTTGACTACCCGTAAAATCAACCAAAACCCAAGCTGATGGCATGCCTGTATATAAGGGTCCATTTTTCACTGAAGAATGATACCCTGGACTCAAATAGTATGCAAAAGCAAAGAGTGTTTTATCCTGCAGAAGTTCAGCATGCTGGGGTCTACCATCTACCAAGATGGAGGTGCCCAAGTCAGCTTGCAGGCCTGATTTAAAGCAAATTAGGGGAATTCTGGGAGGAGGTAGCTGTTTTCTTAATCTGTTGGGCTCTATCTCTAGGGACATTCCAGAACCACTGCTGGGACAATGGGGGGCTGAAAACTGTTGCTGGGGAAGTCTGGAAACTGTTGCTGACCCATTGCACTTGCCTCTGGCCAGGTGGTGGGGCAGCTTCTAATGGCAGGGCAGTTTCTGATTGGCTGCTTGAGGCCTGGAGTTTTTTTATAACTGACTTGCCTGGTTCTTGGAGACAGATGTAGGCCTAATCTCCTGAACTGTCTGTCCATTTGAAGCCTGTCATGGAGACTGCCTGTCTCATGTAGGGAATTTTCTTGATCAGATTATTTGAGACAGGGAAAAGGAAGCTTTTGGTTTTTGTCTGCTTGCTCTTGAAAGAACTTAGTGGGGAAACCCCCACTCAATTTCCATTCGGCGTGCACCCAAGAATCATGAACAGACGACCATCTTGATGTAAAAGCATGACGTAGTTTAATGATGGAGCTCTGGGCCAACACGTATCTCCCACAGGAGACAGTGGTTTCGACCCGAAGGCTTGGAAGCTAGGGGTTTTTATAGAAAAGGGGTGGGGCTCGGGGAGGAATTGGCACGGTTTCACATGATTGGTCCATTTAAACATCAACAGACTGTCAGAAGGGCGGGAGATAGGGAGGCACCAGGCCAATCAGGACATGTAACAACGGGCCTGCCCGGGCATGTCCTGGCCTGTTCAGCTATGTTCTCAGCCCCAGGTTTCAAAGCTCACAAACAACTCTTTGGGCTATTTGACATAAATTACATGCATCACAGGTCTTAAGTTTTATTTCCTTTCACTCTCATTTCAAGTTCATCTGTACTGTGCAGAGACATTCCTTTACTTTATAAAGCTAACTTCTTTGGGATTCCAGCACAGACAGAAGATCAGCAGCTTTCCAGGTATCCTTTAAGACATTAGCGCCACACTGGGACTTTTAAAAGTTGGAATGCTTTATATTGTCAAGGTAATAGTAACATGAAATCTTGGGGACAAGAAGTAAAGGTTATGGTTTAATAGGAACATGCCTGTGAGTCAGGTTGACAAGGGGTCAATTGTTCTAGTTAGTTGGTCAACTTGACACAAGCTAGAGTTATCTGGGAAGAGAAACCTCGGTTGAGAAAATGGCTCTCTCAGATTGCCTGTAGGGTCAATGACTGATGTGGGTGGGCCTGGCCAACATGGGGTGGTGCCACCTCAAACCCATGAATCTGTGGGGATCATTCTTATTCAAATTTCCAAAGTGCATGAATTGGATCTGTAGCCAGAAGGTATTCTCCTTATTTCCTTCTTTCTCTCTCATCCTATGGTTCTCCTCCAACCCTAAGTGCAGAAACTCCAAGCCCTGCCTATGTCTCTTCTGCCCAGATATTGGCTGTTGGCATCTTTATTTAACCATAGTTCTAAATTAAGGAGCAAGGTCACACTGTACATGTGGATTCTCTCATCCCTGAGAGCAACCAGGCTTCTGGGGCCAGCATTTAGTGTTACGATACATAGCAAACAGACCAAACCTCAACAGGGAAGACGACCTGGAGCAGAACTTTCTCCTCAGACTGCCCAACACATGGCACCCTGGAGTGCAGCGGTGGAGCAAGGAACTGGGTCAGCGAAGACAATCAAGGGCCCATCATTTGGCCGGTAAATGACCAGTAAGTAAATGTTGATAATAATTTGGGTCTCTAAGCTGCCCTCCCCATGCTGTACCTCTTCCTCAGACAATGAGCTCTAATGCAGTTGTATGTTTGCTCAGTGGAAAGCCCAGGACTTGGAAGAATCCACTTGCTTACTCAAATTCCTCTTGCAGTCTCCGGATGACTTGAATATTCTAAATCAGTACCGGACTGGTGCAGAGAAGTGAGAAAATTCTCTTTTCCCTTGCTTCACACAGACTGACTGAGGAATCCTACCAGCCATTCCACAGTCCCTGAGAACCACCACATTTCCAGCAGTTGTGACAGCCAGGCTGGGGAACTGCTAGTGCCCCACCTCTACCCCCACCCCTACACAGGCAAGCCCTAAGGATGCAACTTCTCTGCATTAGGACAGACATTTCTTTGACCCCAGGTTTTATTTCTGAGAGCCTCCAAGTCACCATGTTGGTATGGAGTTCTTAGTATACAGTATACAGTTACTGGTGGAGGCATGACATTGGGCATGTGGACAAATGAGACAACACTGACTGCAGTGAAGGAGAGCCGTTCTGTGGTTGCAATCTGGGGCTCCATAAGGAGATGTTTGGTGGGGTGGGGGTGGGGGACACTGAACCAAATCCTTCAAGATAGAGGATTAACAAAAGCAGGCACCTTGATGCAGCTGGGAGCCACAGGAGTGGCAGGGGATTGAATCTCCACAGCCACACCTCTCATTCAGCCAGAGGCTTCAGGAGACAATCTCCACAAACTAAGTTCTCATCAGCTTCCTCCACTGTGAGCATGTTGGGTTTTGTTGTCGTTTGATTTGGGATTTTCAGACAGTGTTGCTCTGTGTAGCCCTTGCTGTCCTGGAACTCAACTTTGTAGACCAGGCTGGTCTTAAACTCAGAGATCTGG
This sequence comes from Mus caroli, assembly GCF_978045245.1. Lineage (NCBI taxonomy): Eukaryota > Metazoa > Chordata > Mammalia > Rodentia > Muridae > Mus > Mus caroli. The sequence goes on from NW_028227264.1 coordinate 41,108,715, forward strand.
CTGCCTCTGCCTCCAGGGTGCTGGGATTAAAGGTGTGATCCACCTTGACCAACACATTGGTTTTTGTTTTGTTTTGGCCTTCCTTTTTTTTTTTTTTTAATTTTTATTGATTCGTTGTAAATTTCATGTCATGCATCCCAGTCCCGCTCATCTTCCTGTCCCTTTGTATCTGCCCCCCTCCCTTGCAACTGTCCCCAAAATTAAAACAAGCTGGACAGTGGTGGCACACACCGTTAATCCCAGCACTTGGGAAGCAGAGGCAGATAGATTTCTGAGTTCAAGGCCAGCCTGGTCTACAGAGTTCCAGGACAGCCAGGACTGTACAGAGAAACCTTGTCTTAAAAACCAAAACCAACCAAACAATCAAAATCTCATCGTGGAATCTGTAGTATGCCCCACAGTGCACTCTTTTGTCTACACATCTTCCTTGCAAATGTGCATTGCCATGAGTCATTGGTCTGGCTCAAGGCCTCTGGCTTCTGCTATGCTTTCAATACTGGAATCTCACTGGGACTCCTTAGCTATTCTGTTGTTTCCCTGTGTCATGGAGACCCTGCAGTTTTGGATCTGTAGGAACAGCCCTTTTCACACGCTCCAGCAGTGCATAGATGAGGTAGATGTTGGGGTGAGCCCTGGATCTGAGCCTGGGTGATAGCTAAGTTGGTCAGCCCACCAGCTCTCCTGAAGCCACACACCAGAGTGAGCTTTCCAGCACTGGCCCTGGCTACTCATTCAATGCTGCAGCCAGCAAGGGGCAGAGCCAGCTCTCCCATGTTCACACCCTCTGGGCGGCTCACCCTTACCCCGGCAAAAGGGCCAAATCTACTGCACTACTCAGTCGAAATGCAGGGCCTTCGGGTCATAACCCCCCTTCACACTTCAGGAGCCTTTCTTGTATGTTTTCATTTTAATCAAGACACATGATTTTGGCATTCTTGCAACCATTTCCCTACCTGCTCTCCTCCTTGGCAGTCACCACTTCTGTCTATGAGAGATGCAGGTCAGCTGCGGGTGTACCCAGCTCAGGTGATTGTGGTTATAGCTGTGACTCCCACCCCGGGAGCCTGGAGCTTGGCTTGCTCCCCTCATGCTGGCTCGCTTTCCCTGCCCTACCGCCGAGGAAGGTCCCACAGTAGTCTGAGCTAGACTCTGCTACTCCCTAGCTATCCTTCATTTAATCCAAGTCCATCAAAGATGCCAAAGTGAGTTCTCGTCTCCATTTGAACATGAAAGCCAACCACATAAAACATTCTATAATTTTCTCTCAAGGTTGAGGTATTCGTTACTTTTCTACGGCTGTGCAACTTATAGAAGGGAGGTTTTATTCTATGTTTACAGTTTCTGGGGGTTAAAGTCCATAACGGTGGAGTGCAGGTGTGGCCACAGACAGAGATAATAGGGAACTGAGGGGCTGGGGGGTGGGGCTACAATGGGGCACTCACATCTCTAGCCACAAACAGGAAGCAGAGAGAACTGGGCATGGGGGTACCTGTTTGAGACCTCAGACAACTGATTTTGGCATTTAGTCATCGTGCCCCAATCTTCTGATCCCCTTTGTTTCCACTTCCTCAGCGGCAGGTGGGAGAGTTCAAGCCAATCCGCACAAGCTGGTGGCAAGCATTGGTTGCGGGAGGAGGCGTGGCTTAATCCCAGCCAATGAGATGATGGGGGTGTGGCTTAGGCTAGCTGCTGCCTTGCTCCTCTACAAAAGCTACTCCTAGGGGGTTTTTCTAGGAGTTTTATGTGCACATTCCTTTAGCTGCTTGGGAATGAGGAAGCAGCTGGCAGCCATGTTGTGGACATGAGGGTAGATAGGCACAGGATGATTCAGACCAGATATCTGGTAAGAACAATGAATTGTTGAGCAGCCTTAGCTGAAACTCTGAGATCCCACTTCCTTCCTTCCTTCCTTCCTTCCTTCCTTCCTTCCTTCCTTCCTTCCTTCCTTCCTTCCTTCCTTCCTTCCTCCTCCCCCTCCCTCCTTCTCTTTCTTCCTCCCTCTGTTCCTTTCCGTCCTCCTTTCTTCCTTCCATTCTTTTCTTCCTTCCTCCCCTCTCATCCCTCCTCCTCTCCTTCCCTCCTCTTCCCCTCTTCTTCCCAAGACCTGGTCTCTAGGTTCAGCTTCTACTGCATGTCAGCTCACTTAAGACACTTAAGTTGTTTGCCTGTAAGAGGAATTTATCAACCATTTGGCATTTATTCTCCAAACAGCTGCTTTTTATTAAAGAATATAAAAATTGCCAGATTAAATCAATCAAGTTCAGATTTAAGATGTTCCAAAGGTAAGCATGCTTGCTCACCTTTGGTATCGAAGGGGCCCATTCTTGAAGATCGCTCCTTAAATAAATAGGAATGGAATGTCAGCTCCTGTCAGTGACTTTATTGGCTTTCTGGTCCTCTTGCCTCTGTTTTCTGAGTGCTAGATTGTAAGCGAGCACCGCTGTGTCCAGTTTTATATGAGGCTGGAGATGAAGCCCGGGGTCTCATGCACGCTAGGCAAGCATTGTACCAACGGAGTGTACCCCGGCCTCTAAGCACTATTGTGTTTGAGACAGGGTCTCATGCACTGCAGACAGTCTTTGAACTACTTGTTAGAAGATGACCTTGTACTCCTGCTTCATCTACCTCCATCCCCCAAGTGCTGGGTTCATAGGCGTTTGCCATCACACCAGGAACCAAAAGACCATCTTCCATTTTCTAAATTAAATAAAATAAAAATAAATAAATAATGTCTTTGGTGTTGTTACAGGCCCCCAGGCTTTAACACAACTGACTCCATGATGGAAGGACCGTTCAGGCTGTAAAACTCAGGTCATAGACAGTACAACCAACCAAAATGAAAACAAGACCTGATCCATCAAAGTCCATAGTTGTGGGAAAGTCTGAATGTACTCACCTGGCTTTTTGGCTTCTGTAGTTCCACTTCTAGCTAACTGTTCTTGTTAACTGAAGAATGTCAACCCAGGACATGATTTTTGTGCTTAAAAGCTCACCCCGAGAAAGGCTCAGAGCTACACTGGGATCCCAAACACCCAGTGTAGTTGCTGACTAGCTAATAGAAAAGACTTTCTATTGACTTAAACCTCTGTCTGAGCAGTCTTCTCTGGTGGATACCCCACAATAGTGTGTCCTGCTCTCTTTTCTTTACTAATCTCTCCCCAACACCACACAAACACACACACACATACTCACATACACATACTCATATATACCGCATACTCCCACACCCCCATACCACACTACACACACACCACACTCACACATACATACATCATACTCATACACAGAGACATACACTGTCAGCCCACATCTGACCTGCCATAGGGCACGGCCACTGGGGAGGCAGAACAAGGGGAGTTTGACTGCACTTACCCCACACCATGGCTGCCTGGAGCTGGTGCTAGGCTGTAGAAAAGTGCTGAGATGTGGGAAACCCAAAGCTGATTTGGGGCCCCTGGCCTGCGACAAGACCTGGGCCACAGGGTTCTGCTCTTGGACATCCAGTCACCGCTGGGAGTCTCAGAAGAGTGGAGAATGGAGTTGGGGTATGTGGGGGGGGGAGCGTGGCTGAGGGCTGCATCTAGCCCAGATCGGGTGTGTGTTTGGGGAGAGGCAGAGAGAGGGGAGCTCTCATTTGTCCCATTGGGTGATTGTCCTTAGCTTGATGGCCACAGGCTTGGTGGAGGTTATGGCTGGGAGTGCAGGAAGGCTATTAGGGGAGGTTAGGCTGTGGCTCTGTAGGCGAAGGCCTTCATGGCTCCCCACAGCTAGACAGTCCATGGTTCTAAACAGTTTACTGTCATGGCAGAAAATGGACGCGTAACCAATGGACACGTAACCATACCCCACTTCTCAGGGTGGACCTGAGATTAAATGCCTTTTGCAGGGAGGAATATCTGGGAAGGAAAGCTTATTGGCTAAGCCCTCCGGGCCTCTAGGTACCTCATTAGCATGGAGAACTCTATTTTGAGTCCACGTTACCATAGGACACTGTTGTTTAATGTGAGAAGCATGGCAGCTGTTCCAAGTCAGGAGTCTGTCAGGGAGCTGGGAGTCGCCTAAGCATCAGGTTTGTGCTCACCAAGTGTCCGGGTCTTGACCTGCTCTACGTTACCAAACTTCCTGGCATGGTTTTACATCCCACAGTACCCCTCAAAAACAAAATCTCAAACTTTTGATAGGATCAGAGCCCACAGCAGCTGTCGGCAGCTACTGACTGCACACCTGCCTCCTTTATTTCAAGTCCCTTTGGGCAGCATAGACAGACATTAGGCTGACTCCCCACTTCAGCCATTGTCTCAGCAATCTAAAGTGTTTCTTACACTGAACGTGTGCAAAGGGGAACCCTAGGTAACTGTCAAAAATGCTTAGAGATCACCTGTAGAAATCATGTGTGTGTGTGTGTGTGTGTGTGTATAATGCATAAGATATATATATATATATCCTGCAACTCAAAGCAGTAGGACTTGCAAGGTCATAGCATTTTACAGATAAGGAGGTCTTTCAATTTCTACAAGAATAGTTTATATTTTCTGAAGGCAGATAGAGTCCAGAGAGGAGGGAGCCTCAATTGAGAAAATGTCTTGTAGGCAAGCCTGTAGGACTAATTTTTTTTAATTAGTGATAAATGTGGGATGCTATGGTGGTGCTGTACCTGGGCTGGTGGCCCTGTGTTCTGCCCTCACTGCTTTTGATGATGGAACTGTTAGCAAAATGAACTCTTTTCTCCCCCAAGTTGCTTTCGGTTATGGAGTATTATCATGGCAGTAGTAACCCTGACTAAGCCAGCAGATATCTAAATAAGTGATTTTGAGGGCTGAGGAGGACCCATGTCTGAAAGCCTGACCCTTGCCAAGGTTCACTCAGGCAGACCTCTTGGTGGTGTTCACTCATTCAGCAATAGTGACTTTTTGTTGTTGTTTTTCGAGACAGGGTTTCTCTGTGTAGTCCTGGCTGTCCTGGAACTCACTCTGTAGACCAGGCTGTCCTCGAACTCAGAAATCTGTCTGCCTCTGCCTCCGGAGTGCTGGGATTAAAGGTGTGTGCCACCACGCCTGGCTAATAATGACTTTTTGATTTCCACCTACACACCAGGGGCCGAATTACATGCTGGGGAACAGCTGTGTCTTAGCTAGGTTTGTTGTTGGTTTGTTGTTTTGTTTTGTTTTGCTGTGAAGAGACACCGAGACCCTAGCAACTCTCATAAAGGCAAACATTTAATTGGGGCTGGCTTACAGTTTAGAGGCTCAGTCCATTATCATCATGGTGAGAAGCATGGCAGCATGCAGGCAGACATGATGCTGGAGAAAGAGCTAAGAGTTCTATATCAGGATTTGAAGGCAGCAGGAAGAGAGAGTGACACTGGGCCTGGCTTGAATTTCTGGAATGTCAAATCCCAGAGACATACTTCCTCCAAAAAAGCCACACCTTCAATAATGCCACTCTTGTGAGTCTATGGGGGCCACACCTTCAATAATGCCACTCTTGTGAGTCTATGGGGGCCACACCTTCAATAATGCCACTCTTGTGAGTCTATGGGGGCCACACCTTCAATAATGCCACTCTTGTGAGTCTATGGGGGACATTTTCATCCAAACTAGCATAAGCTTAGAGTAGGACCTGTCCTTTAACACTTTGGAATTTATAGACTCATGACCAAAGTACAGTCCCGAAGTTGGTGTCCCTTACTTTATAACCCTTTACAAGCCAGATTGTGCCTCAAAAGGAGAGAGTCTGGGCTGTGAGTCCACCCAACTGTCAAACTTCAAGGTCAATGTTTCTGCTAAAATGATCCCTAATATCAGTCTGGTCTCAAGCTCAGAGCCACAGAGAGGAGGCCTGTCTGAAGGGGCCATATTTTGGGTCCAGCAGCATCTGAATGAACAATCCTTTCCTTAGATGGGACTTGTTTTCTCTTCACTTGATCATCAACTTTCTTTAGTACTTAACACCGGGTTTACCATCTTAGAATGATAATTCTCTCTGTATATTGCCTGTGCTGTGCCCCAGTCCTTCCAGGCCTCCAGGGTCTGCCTAAAGGGAATCCCAGAGCAGACAGCAACAGAATAGTCATCCGGTTAGCTTAGGCTGTTGTCCTATGTGCTCCACCTGGCAGAAAAAAAAATTGTTTTTATTTTAAGAGTGATTTATGAGTTCTTGGGGGGGGGTGTGGTGGTGCAAACCTTTAATGCAAACACTTGGGAGGAAGAGGCAGACAGAGCTCTAGGAGTTCCAAGCCATCCTGGTCTAAATCAATCGTTCCAGGCCAGCCAGGGATCCACAGTGAGACCCTGTCTCAGACAAAGCAAAACAAGATTTATGAGAAGTGTAAGTGCATTTCCTAACGTGACAAGCAACGATCCGGTTTCTGAAAATGGATGAGTCCACTCATGTCCCTGTTAGCACAAAACAAGTGGGGCAGCTTTGCAGAAAATACAAAAGAATAAAAGCATGAAAATTACTCACAATTTTACCACCAATAAATCATCACTACTAACATTTCTTCCACATTTTATAAATCATTCTTTTTTTTTCAAAATAAAATTCAATTCTGTATCTTACTTTCTCACGTGCAATTTTCTCAGCAAATGTGTATTATGAATCTCTTTACCTATTGTTCTACGCTCTATGACATACATTTTTAAAAAATAGGATAATATCTTTTATTTATTCTTTGGCCTGCAAACAGTGAATCTTGAGCACCGGGATTCCTCCTCCTAACTCTCCCAGAACCCCTCACACCATTCCCAGGGATTTCTCCAACGTGTGGCCACACTCTTTTATATCTTCTTTGTTTCTGTTAATAGCCCACTGGGCCCACCGCCTGCTGCCTGTTGGGACGCTGGCTGACCTTGTGCAGGTAACCATACTGGCAGCGCCTGTATGCCAGCATGTCACAGCACTCTTTGACCGGTGTCTCTTAGCTTTCTTTCAGCCCCTCTTCTGGAGCTGGTCATTGTTACTTTGTGGGTTCTTTTTTTCCCTACCCCAGTTTCACACCCTTACACTAGATAGGAGAAAAACAAGGGGAGAGGGGAGAGAGGAATTAGGAAAATCCTTGAATCTAATTTCTTTTGTATTTTCTTTGACAAGGCTACTGACAAAACACAACTAAACTCCCTAAAGGAACACTTTCACTCCCTGCCCCCATCCCCCACTGCCTCTCTGGGGCCCTAGCATTTGTAAACCCTCTGAAAAGTTTCCGGAATTCCAAACATAACACAATCGCAGGAATCAATCTGCATCCGGCCCAAGCATGCTTCTGCTAGAGCATGAGGCAAATCATGTCAGCTGCGTGGGCCGTTCAAAGCAGCCCCACATCCCTGCACCCTCCTCACCCTCTCCTTCTTCTTTATAAGTTCTTTAAATCTTCCTCCATGGGCATTGTGGTGCACACCTTTAATCTCAACACCTAGGAGGCAGAAGCAGGTAGCTTTCTGAGTTCAAGGTCAGCCTGGGTTACATAGGAAGATCCTGTCTGAAAAAGACAAAACAAAACTTCCTCGAGCTGTCAGATGGATATCTCCATTCATTAGGTCTTATTCTATGGGGAAGAACATGCTTTTCCTTTTGCAGTACTGGGCATCAGTCTCCAGGCCTGGCACGGACTCAGTGCATATGCTACCACCGAGCTACATCTCCTGCCTGAAAGAGAACGTTTTGCCTCTTGTTAATCACAACCACAGCCACAGTAAGCCACAAGTCCTTCAACCGAAAGCGCTGATCTACCAAGCCTGGTGGAGAGAGCAATTGATTTTTTAGGGTTGTAGAACGTTAGACCCATATGGGCTCACAAAGGCAGCATAGTGCCCAGTCTCATCTCCAGTGTAAAGCAAGGCAGTGATCTGACCAAGGTCACTAGGTTCCTAAAGGGCTGGAAGGACAGGCAGTGCCAGGAAGCTGTGTGATAGACCAATTAACTACTGTGTCAGAAGCAAATGCCTGGGCAAACTTCTGAGCCCTTGGGCAATTTGCCTAACATCCTCAAGGCTCATTTTTTCTGGTCTGTGGAGTGGGACCAATACCTATTGTCTAAGATTTCTGAGTGTTTTAGTTAGGGTGTTATGCTGTGAACAGACACCATGACCAAGGCAACTCTTATAAAGGACAACATTTAATTGGGACTGGCTTACAGGTTCAGAGGTTGAGTCCATTATCATCAAGGGAACATGGCAGTGTCCAGGCAGCAGGGTACTGGAGGAGCTGAGAGCTCCACCTCTTGTTCCAAAGGCATTTGATCAATAGATGGCAGTGAGGGAGCTGCTCTGCTACATATGAAACCCTGACCCAGAAGCATGACCTCTACGAATGGTTTAGTGCCAGGTTCCCACATGAACCTGCATTCAGCATGACGGGTGAGAGGACGGCCCCCTTTGCAGCAGCACCCTGTTTCTCAGGACGAATGGCTCTCCACACTGGACCCTGGTTCTGACACCCAGTGGGGAGACCCACCAGGTGGGGATGGACGGGAACCCGTCTATCCATGACCAACCGAGGCTCCTTCAGCTTTGCGGTATTGTTCCACCTGGGTGGGATTCTGACTTAGAGGCGTTCAGTCATAATCCCACAGATGGTAGCTTCCCCCCATTGGCTCCTCAGCCAAGCATACACACCAAATGCCCACGCCCACAGTGACATACTTCCTCCAACAAGGCCACACCTCCAAACAGTGCCACTCCCTGGGCCAAGTGTATTCAAACCACCACACTGGGGTTGGACTCTATGGAGAAATGGTCCTTCAGTAAGTGTCACATATGTCCTCAGAACTGCTGTGTGTGTAGGCCATAATGTAGACGCCTTGCCTGCAGCACAATCCTCTCAGCCTGAAGCTTGTGTCGGGAAACCCCATCTCTCCAGGCAAAGGTTGCTCTTGATATGGGTTAGTAGCCTCATGGCTACTAACAGAATGAAAGGGGTGAACCCCCCCCAGGGGAACCCTGCTCCCTTCATTACCTTTTGCCACTCACCAACCAAGTGGCATTTGTTTGGAATGTGCTGTCTGTGCTCTGAGAGAGGAATGTGACCACAGTTCAGAAAAGAGCAAGGTGGGCGGGGCCTGGAGAGATGGCTCAGTGGTTAAGGGTATATGCACTGCTCTTCCAAAGGTCTAGAGCTCAATTCCCAGCAACCATTGGCCCCTTACAACTGTTTGATGCTGTCTTCTGGTATGCAGATGTACATGCAGACAAAGTACCCATACATATAAATAAACAAATCTTTTTTGAAAAACAGCAAGGTGGAACACCCTAAGCAGTGTGTGTGTGTGTGTCTGTGTGTGTATGTATGTATGTGTGTGTGTGTATGTATGTGTGTGTGTCTGTGTGTGTGTGTCTGTGTGTGTTGGCACATATGTGTGCCCATATGTGTGAAGACCAGAGCAGAGGTTGGTTCCAGATATCTTCTTTGATCCCTCTACTTTATTTACAAGGGCAGAGTCTCAACGATAAGCCTGGAACTCTCTGACTCACCTAATCCAGTGAGCCAGTTTGTGCTAGGATCCTGTCTCTGCTTCTTGGTCATGACGGGATTGTGGACAGACCACACCACACCTGCCTGGCATTTTTGTGAGGGTTTGGGATCTGAACTCTGATACTTATGCAGCGTGCACACATTTTATCTGCAGAGCTATCTTCCCAGCCCAGCCTGAGCATTTTGGTGGTCATCCAGAGATACACAAGGTTAGAGCTATGATGGAAGAGGAGGAGGAGGAGGAGGAGGAGGAGGAAGAGGAGGAGGACACTTTGCCTTTTAAAAATCCTTTGGCTGATACTTTCCATCCCACAGATTTTTTTTTTAAATCTTACATGCTTAACTTAATTTTTTTTGGAATAAAAAAAACATTCAATATTTTTGTAAAATATTGGTAACTTAAGGCCTGTGGTGATGGCGAAGAAGAAAGGAATTTGAGTAACATTCTTACGTGCACATACCATTAATCTCAGTAATATATATTTAAATATTTCAGGTTGGCTTTAGTTAATTTTAAGGTCATGTGTGATTGCCAAGTTGACCCATTGAGTGTCGAAGCAACAACCCAGGCACACCTGGCTCAAGGACAAGCCACACAGACACAGTCTGCATGAAGATGGAGCATGCAGATCAGAGTGAGAGCCCCTCAGGATCTTCCTGGGAAAGAAAAACCAAAGGCCGTTGGAGTAAGAGTCTACCAAAGCCTTTTCTCTTTATAGGGTTTGATTCCTTAAGAAATGTTGATTTTATTTGTTGAAAGAGCCATATTCAATTGAACACTAGTTACCCAAGTTCATCTAAAATGCCCTTCAGTGGAACACTGTGTGAGACTATATGACCTTAGCTGTGGCTGGAACTTGGCGCAGACCACATTTAAACCATCCATCAGGCCCTAGTGCCCTCCTTCTCCCCCAGGGCCTTCCTCTATAGCTGAAGTTGCCCTGAGACTCCCCACATAGCCCAGGCTGGCCCATTTCTTTCTGCCTCAGGCTCCTGAATGATGATATCACAGTTTGTCGCCCACACCTGGCTGGCTTCTAATTTCTTTTCTCCTTCTCATCTTCTTCCTTAGGCTTCTTTCTTCTTTAAATGAACTAAATTATATGGAAGTACAGACACACCCCCTCCAAAACAAAACTTCCAAGACTGTATTTTCCTGAATGAACATCAAAACTCAACAGGTAAATAAAGGATGTGCGTTCCTTCTTTTCCTTGTCTTCATTTTTACTTTCCCCCTTAAGTTTTATAACATATTTATTTCCAAAGGAAAAAACCCTCAATAGTTTAAATACGAGTCCAAAAGGGTTGCTGTAGGTCAGTGGCGAACCATGATGCTGTCTTCAGCGGCTCACCACCTCCCCTGAGGCCTTTTCCCACAAGGAGAGAGCTCTGTCTCTTTCCATCTACGTTCCTTAACAGCGTGAGTCTGCACTTTGTTGTGAACATGTTACTTTTCCATGTCTATATCATGAATTTCAGTCCAAAGCCAGTCCCATAACCCTAATAATTTCTACTTGGGCCAAACTGTCTGTATCTTTCATAAAATAGAAATTTATTGAGAGCTTCTATGGGCCAATCTTGTTTTGCTAATCAGCCTTTTTGATTCCCTTGGATGTCAAATGGGACACATACTACACTGTTGGTACAAATTTTTGACTCTTATGGCACTTGGTAGGAATGGAGACTGCCATCCAAGCTGGGCCAGACCCCGGCCAGCCTGGGAACCACCTTGGGGCAGAGGAGTCAGGGGTGTGGCAGGCAGCAGACATAGGCAGAAAGGACACATGCCACCCAGGGAATTCCTTCTTTCTTAGTAAGGATAATGCTTTGACTTCAAAAAACATCAATTCCCTGAATCTATTTAATTTGAGGGGACAGATTTACTTCACACTACACATACATTCAAATTGTAGGTCCTTTTTAATTTTTCATACTCAGTAAATGGCTGAGCTGTGACCCAGACCTTCCAAATTAGTTTAGTTAATGGTCAGTCCTGGCTACAAGCATGCTGCCTGTCCCTAAAAGCAAACCCGGTAGACAGCCTGTATTTGTAAACCAGGTATCTTATAAGAGACACTTGAGACACATCCCATTTCCCCAGATGAGTCAAGTCAGCAGCAGGAAACCTCGACTCACTTTATAAAAAGAAGGGAGGAGAAGAGGCGCCTTCTCTGGTGTAAACTGGTTTAGTGGACAGGCAGTGGGTATGGAGGAGAGACAGCAGCCCTTCCCCAGTCAGGTCCCAAGAGTGTTTGGGCATGGAGAAACACTTCCAGATGTGCACACACAGATGTGGATTAAACGTAGGATAGGCAGCTTTAGAGCTAACAGGTACAGTCACAGTGTGTCATCAGTATAGGTACACACCTCTGACAACACACAGGCTTTCTGTTGGTATAGCATTGTTCTTTCTTTCTTCTTTTTTTTTCCCCCCCAAAGCCAAACATTAGCCTTGTCAGATCGTAACAGTCTTATAAGCCTGGTGTGGCCCTCACTGCTGCAAGACTGGGACAAAGAGATGATGTTACAGTCTGGTTTCTATGGCAACGGAGGAGGGGGTAATGAAAACTGAAATGCAGGAAACACCCATTCTGACTATTGTGACATAATTCAGTTTCTTACAAGGAAGTAACTATCTAAGAAGCAGAAGTATCATTACCTGGCAGCTGCTGTTCACAAAAAGCTGGGCTGTGTCTGTACAGAGGAAAGAAACACCACACACACACACACACACACACACACACACACACACACACACACACACAGAGTCCTCGCTTTCTGCATGTAAAATGTGTGTGTGTTCTTTAGAAGCCAGCGGTTGGCTGGTTTTCCGGACATGATGTGGTTGAAGCTGTCATCGTAATGGAAATTCACTGCTGTAGCTATGGTAAATCGAGTGTTCTGCCTGTACTGAATGCATTAGTCTAATGAGATGTTTGCAGCGGCGGCGAGCAGGGCTGCTGGCGACTAGCTGTGAGGCAGGCGTAGCACACGGGTGGAAGATAGCTTGTGCCATACTCGCAGTGTGTGTGCAGGAAGTCACCTGTCTTCTAAGCCACCACTCCAGACCTCAGCAAGCAACACCCTGGTCAGGGCTCTGTGACCAAGCTGTAGGTAAGGGAGACGCATGCTGGTGGGTGTGCTGTGGTACATTGTATGGCTCCTTCTCTTTGGGCTGGCAGCACAACAGGTTACCTGCTTTAGTTTATTTGGGAGGGTTTGCATGCCTGCCTCTCTGGCAATGCACGAGTGTCTGGTGCTAAAACTACTGAGCCCGGTGGGTAAACTTCAGATCCTAACATGCAAAATACAATGTTTGATTTTTTTTAACTATATCTCAAAGGGAGATGGAAGGTAAAAACACAGTTTATAACCATTTTTGACATGTATACACTTAACCTCTCTTTAAGTCTGCATGTAAATATGTGCAAATTTTTTTTATTTTTTTAAACATGAATGTGGTTTTTTCCTAATAATAATTTTGTCTTATTTTGTTTTATTAATTTAAAAATTGTAGTATGGATTAGGTTACAAATATTTACCTAAAATTGATTATTAAAATTAGCCGTGATATAAGCACTCATCAAAGTATTTGTTTTCAAGTTGAATTTTATTTACTTATGTTGAATGCTGCAGATGGGATATTTCATGTGTTTTTGTTGGTTGCTGATGTACCAGTCATAGATAAGGATAGTATTAATTGCTTGCAAGTTCCTGCTGTTCGTTTTTTTTTAGGAGGAAATAACTAACAGGTTAGTAGGGAATGTTTGGAGTTTTCCCAAGTTCAAAGACAAAGTCACCTCCTTCCCTCACACAGTCCTATGTGACCCCAACTAGCTTCCACTCATTCTGCCTGCAGCCCCGGGTGTCGTCTACAGGTTGCTCTGCGGATGGACAGGACCAGTGGGTAGGGCTGCTGAGTTAGCAGTTTTCACTCATCATTGAGGCGCTTGAGTCTAGTTATTTTCGACAATAAGCCAGAGGTGGCTTGCTGTGTTGTCTTTCTAGGGTCATGCCATTTCTCAAGAGGGCTAGGACCATCAGCAGCTCTCTGAGAAATGGGGCTTTGTAGCTGGGATGCTTGAAAAGTGACCCAGATGTGGTTGTTGTGTGTGCCATGTTTTTAATTCCTTTCTCAATTAAGGAACATTTTTTTTGGACCGGTAAGAGACATAGATGTCTTTCCCTCCTCAAGACTTTGTTCTCATTAAGAACAAAACAAAACGGAATATCTGGAGAACTTGTAGAAGTACGGAGATGGCTGTAGAGGAGAAGGTGCCTGATTTAGACAGTATTTTATGGAACATTTTGTGTGTGTGTTGCTTGGTAGAAGTGACTCAGTCGATCTGAGTAACAGCTACTGGGTGGTAATTACCTAGAAAACTAGCACTTCGTAGCATCAAAATGCAGCTAAAATGTAAACATTGATGCCCCGTGCAGAGAAGCTGCTTGGTGGCTTTACAGTCTACCTTTAAAATATAGCTGTCAACTACTTTTAAAACATGAATGTGTTTCTCTCTTAACATTGTGTGTGTGTGTGTGTGTGTGTGTGTGTAGAAACCTTCTCCAAATCTGCCTGTCTGACTTGTGTCATAAGAGGAAACACAGATCCAACAAAATCCCAAATCTTAGTTGTTTTACCACATTTAAATGTCTTACCCTTGTCACCAAAATTACTTTCGTTTCCTTAAAAGCTATATATGAGCAATAACGAGACAGGAAGAACGAGCGGGCAAGCTGGGCTTTCATCTGCACAGTTCTTCTGCGGCTGCTGTTCTCTGCTAGACCAACACTAGTTTCACTTTCGGCTTCTGGTTGTGGGGCTGAAGGTTGGAGGTCATAGGCGATCTAGGAAACAAGCCAAACTCAAATGTTGTCACCTCAGCTCCTCCGCTTTGATCTTGCCAACTGAAAAAAAAAAAAAACCCAAGGACTTTTAATATATTCAATACTGCTTGTGTGTGATAAAAATTTGAACAATACCCTGAAGGACAAAGACAGAAGTTTTAATTTTTTTTTTGACTAAATGGTTGGAAATCATGACCAGATTGCCTTAAACCTTTCATAACATAGTAGTTTTTATTTGTTTCTTTTTAATCTTAATGTTATATCTCAAATGCTTAACTGCAATAAGTTTAAGGAAATATAACAAGGACTGCTCACTGAAGAATAGCTTTTCTGTTGGAAAGCGGGGTGTGGAACACAAAATTCAGAGTGTTTCTTAGGTCTTACCTGCAGTTTTTCTGGAGCCAAGGGCATACCACACACACACACACACACACACACACACGTACACACCCCTTGTGCCGCACACTTTAGAACAAGCAGCTATCTCTGAAAGTTTCAGCCCCTCATGACCTCTGGGTAGCTGGGCTCGGTGCTCCTTAGAGATCAGGATTGTAGCTTCCTCCTGTTTCATATTCTTAGATTTGATTTGAGAATGGATTTGGGATTTTGGGATGAAGACAGATCCCTTCCCCACCAGGGAAGTGTAAAATCGTTTTCCTGTTTCAGGAGTGGTGTTTATGAGAACAGGTGCCTGAGAGCATAGACTTCCTTCTATTGATGGGCAAATTCAGTGTTTCTGAGAAAACTTAAAAAAAAAAAGTTAGTTTGGATATTTTATGTCTTAATCCCAAAGTCTCCCAAGAGACTTTGAGATTTACACGTTTCTCCTTTTAAAACGTTTTTGTGGCTTTCAGAGACAGGTGAGGAGAGTCGGGGGATCCAAATGGTCCCTAGGATGAGGAAAAATCAGGTGGTTTGGTACAAATATAAAGTTACAGAAGCCGCCAGGGTGTCTAGTAAATTACTCTAAATTTTAATTAATGAGACACAAAAGCCATACTACAAGCTTTAAAAATTACCCTTTTATCAATAAGGTGATAATTAACTTTCTCTAGAATTAGCGATTCTCCGAGCCCCGGGCAGTATGCCGCCTGCTAAGTTCGTTGGCATGCTGCCAATTTTTAACAATTGGTCTCTTGGCAAAGCTAGTGATTTTTAATTCAAATATCTATTGTGGCATTTTCAGTTGTGGCTCAAAGACCATTAAGATCACTCAAATCCTGGCGAAATCTCTGAGACCCAGAGTAGCTCGGAATATTTGGGTCGCATTAGAATTAGTTACTTTCTCTTTCTTCGTTTTCCTCCTTTCCCTTCGTTTCTTCCTTTCCCTCGGCAAACCCCAGTCTTCTGGCTGGACGCCATGGTGATGAATTATGGTTTGCGAGCCTATGCACAGCCCCCGGGCTTCATTCATGTTGAGCTTATCTCGGTTTCAGTTCTGGAGAGGTGGTGTGTTCCCCTACATTCCTGCAAGCTTGCGGGTAGACCAGCAGATGCAAAGACTTAGGTGGAGACTTGGGGAGGGGGTGGGAGGTGGGCAGGGGGACGCAGGTCGGAAACCTTTTTCGGTTGCGCCCAGGGTGTTGCAATTTGGCTGATTTACCCATAGTGATGCCTACTGGGTGTAGGAGTCAGCCCTCCACATCTCAGGGGAGCCCCCAGCAATACCGCACGCACCCACGCACGCATGCGCACGCATACGCACACTTTTATTTTGGTCAGGCTGGGATGCTAGTGTGTAGGTTTAGACAGTCAGTTCCCACGGAGACAAAAGTACCTTCAGGCAGGTGAACCTTTTGGAATAGATCAGCTCCCTGCATCCACGGGGAGCTCTTCAGCCACAGCTAAGGAGACAGCACTTTTCACGTTGTGGGGTGGTTACAGCTTGGGTTAATCTGAGAAGAAAGGCATTTATCACCCAGGGGCAGTCCTGAGTTTGTACTAAACTAAAAAAAGGTCATTCCACAGAGTCCTGGTGTCACCCTGAAGCCAGGGGAGGCAGGGCTCTCTGTTGTGCCTCTTCTTCTCCCTGGCTGCTGCAGTGTCACAGGAATCTGGTGCTGCAAACCTACGGCTACCTCTCAACTCCGCAGTTCCTCGGCCGCCATCTTTCAGAAAGTTTCCCTTATGAAGTACGTGAGTGAGGGTAATGTTTTGGCCGCTACATTTATAGATGAGGTAACTGGACTCTGTTGCGCTGTTGTGAGTTTTGGGAATCTGTGCATTCCTACTGCCAGAGGCAGAGAGAACGAGGACCAGCCTCGCTTTCTGCAGAAGTCACAACAGGGAGGCATGCAGCTGGCTATAAGTGAGAACACCAACATGCCAGGACAAGAGGCCTCAGTGTGCTCTGAGAGGTGGCAGTGCTGGCTGCCCCGACCCCTGACGGTGACTCAGCTTTTGAGAACTGAATATTTGGTGACAAAGCCTTTTCCCTT
Source organism: Mus caroli (assembly GCF_978045245.1). NCBI lineage: Eukaryota > Metazoa > Chordata > Mammalia > Rodentia > Muridae > Mus > Mus caroli. Next base: position 41,125,469 of record NW_028227264.1, read on the forward strand.
TCTCTCTCCCCGTGTTGATTGTTTTATGGTAGAGATCTCATTGGTTCAAAACAGATGGACATGGCTTGAAAGTCGTAAAGAAATTTTGTGAAGGCACTGATACAAGTGAGGCAGAGCAAATAATTATCCAAATAGGGTCCAAGGGAAGGGAAGAGAGGGGCACTATGGGTAAGTGACAAAGGGTGCTGGGAAAGATCCCCAGGGAAGGGGTCTAGAAAATGTTCGGCTGGAGAGAAATGGCCTATGGCTCTCAGCCGACAGAGTATAGATAGGAGGGAGGCTTCTCATTCTCCTTCCTCTTTTACTTACGTGCCATCCCAGGACATGGTGTCTATAATGAGAAAACCAGGACTAAACACACGATGTGCGTTTCCCTACTATCCAGAGCCACGCCCTTGGTCCATCCCCCAGCCACGTGTGTTCTCTGAGAGGCTGTATCTGATGCTCTGCCATGGCACTGCCCCTAAGCCAGCCTGGGGGTGGCCTCAGGATTTGAATCCTGTTTTGCCTGGCAGCCAATGCCTCTGTGGGCAAGACAAGGAAGAAATAGAGAAGAGATGCATGGTGGAAGTCAGCGGCAGGGATTCATGCTTTTGATTTTTGGAAATGAGATTAGAAGTTTGTGCAACGGAAGTATCCCTTCGGACCTAACTATCTTTGGGTTACTACCATATTGGATGTGAGACTTGTTCTTTGTGTGTTTAGGTATGTGCAAGTGCATACATGCATGTGTGTGTTTGTGTTTCAGGTGTCTTTCTCAATAGCTGTCTTGCTGTGTGAGACAGGGTCTCTCATGAACCTGGGTCTTGCTGATTGTCCAGACTGGCTGGCCAGTGGCTCCCAGAAGTCTCTCGGCTCTGCTTCCCCAGTGCTGGAATTCAGGGCTTATGTCACCATACCTGGCTTACTATGTGTGTGCAGGGTATCCAAACTTGGTTCTCAGGCTTGCTCAGTCAGTTCATCGACTTGGCTTTCCTGGAAAGAGGCTGCCTTCTTAACCCAACTGCTCTTTGGACTCCTCTCTTCCTGGTTGGGAACTTGTGTGTGTTGGTTTAATAGAAGCAAATGAAGATAAATTCTCTTGAGAAAGGAGAGTGAGGAATTAAGTTGGGCTGTGATGCGTAGAGAGCATGGCTGCTGGTGACAGTGACAGTGCACATGGAAGGCCCTTCCCTTCCTTGCCTTCCATCTGAGGTGGAAGTCATTTGCCACAAGTCCAGTAAAGGGTAAAACAACTGGACATGCTGTGAGAGCCAAGTGAGTAAAAGGTACATTCAGGAAGGTCTGCTTCAAGTGTGTGTGTGTGTGTGTGTGTGTGTACCTGTGCATGTGTATGTGCACCTGTGCATGAGTGTATGTGTGAATGTGTATGCATGTGTGTGAATATGTGTGCATGTATATATATGTGTGCTCACATGTATGTGAGTATGTGTATACCTGTGTGTGAGTGTGTGTATACCTGTGTGTATGTATGTGAGTGCATGTATGTGCATGTGAGAGTGTTTGTGGATGAGTAAGTATGTGTGGTATATATTGTATTATATGCCCTGCATGTTATGGTTAGTGTGGGTGTTGCCAAGTGTGCACGAAGGTACACATACTCTTATGTGTGTGTGAGTGTGTGTGCATGTGTGTATGTGCATGTAAGAGTGTTTGTGGGTAAATGTGTATACCTGTGTGTATGTTTGTGTGTGTATATATTGCGGCCTCTCTCAGTACTGCTGAGCCCTGTGGGCCTCGACCCTCTTCACTGTTGTTACTTCCTCCCTAAACATCTGACTGAGAGCACTTGCTGCTCTTGCTGAGGACTTGGGTTTGCTTCTCAGTGACCACATGGGCGTTCACATCTGCGCATCATTCCAGTTCCACCTGATCTGGTGCCCTCCTCCGGCCTCCTCAGAAGCCAGGCATGCCTATGATCTACGTAGACATACAGTCAGGCAAAACACTAAACATAGAAAAGAAAACATTTTAACTCTTTAAAAAAAATAAAAATCTCAGTTGATTCAAATGGTGATGTCTGCCAGCATCCAAGAACAGCTCAGGGGAGCCTGAGAAGCCCACAGAGGCTTTTTAGGGGAGGGCTGCAGAGAAGATGAGAAGGAACCTGCAGAGCCCGCAGTATCCCTGGAATAACATTTAAAAGGCAGCTCTTATGGGATACTTTCTAAAAGTGGTTTCATGGAACTGGAAAAAAAAAAGAGGGAAGGAGAGTGTGGGACCGCACTGTGCAGGGGACGTCAATGGTCAAGCCCAGGGAGCCAACAGGGCAGCAACAGGACATCCAAATTGAGTCTCAACTCTATTTGTGGTACTTCAGAAACCTTTACCCAACGCTTCTACCCTGCAGAATGTCACATAGCCTTAGTTAGATTACAGGTTCAACTTCCTTTCTCCTGATAAGAACCTGTTTAGCTACCACCTGAGACTCCTGAAAAGCTTCCCCATGCTAATGAGGCATTTCTGCACCGTAAGCCTTCAGCCAATGAATGACCTCTGCCCATCCTGGGTGTTCCTATCCCCAGTCCCCCCAATTATATAAGTCTTGAATCACCCCAAGTAAAGTTGATCTGCCTCCCTGCAGCTGGTCCTGGTGTGTCTTCTTCACAGGGTTTCCCAACCCCCATCATGGTTAACAATCACAGAGGGTGGGGATAACCGTAGTGAGAGATAACACCATGTGGGTGCCTGGAACTGAACCTGGATCTTCTGCAAGAGCAAAATGTGCTGCTGACTGCTGAGCCATCTCTCCAGGCCACCTTCTTTTCTTTTAAAGGCACCAGTTCTATTGGTTTAGGGCCCCACCCTTACGACCTCATTAACCCTTACTTGATTCTGTAAGAGAGCCCCCTCCAAATATGGTCCCGCTGCCAGTTAGGGCTTCAGCACAGGAAAGGAACACACATCAGCCGTGGCAGTGCTTACCTGAGTCTGGCTTGTTTTTATCCACATCCCTGTGAATGCCATGGTAATCGTGCCTCCTAGTGGCCTCTCCACTGAGCAGATGCCTACATTTCCTGGACATTTAAGCTTGTCTTGTTCCTGCTGTACTTGCTCCAGACATGCATGGGGTCCACAGAAGTTCCAGCTCTCCCCTGCAGCAGAAAAGGTGGCCTTCAAGTCCCCAAATCTCACTCCAGAGCTCACACTTGCCAAGTTAGGTTCAATGTCCTATCTGTTAGTGGAACAGGAGATCCCTTCCCAGAGGTCAGGATCCATCCTAAGATGCTTCAAATGCCAATTGGAGGGGAGTCTTGATGGTAAGAGGTCCAGGTAAGTGGAAATTATGAGTCACACTTTCAGACCAGGTTTTCTCCTCTTTATTTCTGTTCTGCTGGCTAGCCTCCCAGTGAGATTGCCTGAGTCTGAGATCCCTTGAATTCAACATCTCTATGTGGCATCACTGCTGGTGCCAGGGTCAGAACTGAAGTCCTGCATTCCCGAATCCTATGCCAAAACAGCTGTCAATGGGGGCCAGTTAATTTGAGGACATCTTAATTTGATGGTGAACAAGGTGGTGTCACTTGTGTAGCAGGCAATGTACGGAGAGCTATAGGAAGAAGACTGAGTGTAAGTAACCTTGGTTTTGGGTTCTTACTGATGGTGACAACCCCCAAGCCCCTGCCTGAGCCTCCAGGACAGTCAAGTGCCAGGCAGATGTCTGCCTCTGACCTGAGGAGAAACCCTGGCTAGCCACCCCTTCCACACCTTCCCTGGGAGCATTAGAGAGAGGCCACTATATTTTCTGGATGCATCAGTAGATCTGCAGACATGGGGAGGGAGGGGTCATTGGAAGCAGTTATGAGCCCGAAGACCCCTTGACTGGCCCCTCCCTGAGCTGGAGTATCAACTGTGCTAAAGGACATTCTTGCTTGCTTGTTGCACGGAAAACCTAACCTTAAAGCCATTCCAATCCCCTTGCTCCCACACCTCTTCCTCCTCTGCTCTGTCCTCATGAAAACTATCATGGCCTCCCTCCTCAACTACCTGAGATAACAGTTGTGAATTCCCAACTTTCCTCACCCCTTGACTTCAAGTCTGAAAACAAGACCTTACGGATGCTACTTGTAAGAGAGTTTCCTGCTTCCTCTGACCCCACCTGTTCCCCATTGCCCTTGCGCAGGCTCTATGGCACCCTCAGGAGACCACAGCTTGGCACCTTTACATCTGATACCTTCTTTAGCCAGTTTTGCACACTGCACTGATGATACCATCATAAGACACAAGATCTGGTTATCTTAGTCTGTTGGCGTATGGTAACAAAAGACCTTAAATTAGATAACATAGATAACAAGAGGTTTGTTTCTCACAGATCTGGAGTTGGGCAATCTAAGGTTAGAGTGGGAGTGATGTCAGTGGAGGACAACCTTGTATTTCCAAGATGGTGTCATGTCTTGTCCTTCAGACAAGACACAACATCATCGTGTAAGAAGGGAGAGAAGAGGCAGGGAGTGAGTGGTTCTTAAATCTTGAGTCTTTTTATGGGGTGGCTAATTCCATTCATGGGAAGAGAGCCTTCGTGGCTTAATTACTCCCCAAGGGCCACACATTTCAATATGGTGGCAATGGAGGTCTAATTTCAACATGAATTTTGTAAATCATACTGTCTTGGTCACTCAACATGTTTCCCCTCCACATTTATGTGTGTGTGTGTGTTTGGGTATGTATATGGAATGGTTGTGTGTGTGTGTTTAGGTATGTATATGGAATGGTTGTGTGTGTGTGTGTGTGTGTGTGTGTGTGTGTAAGTCCGAGGACAGCCTTCTGGAGTCAGTTTGCTCTTCTCTTCATGTGGGTCTCAGGAATTGAATTCAGGTCATCAGGTTTAGCGCAAGCTTCTCTACTCGCTAAGCCATGTCACCGGCCAACTCACCTGCTCACAGCCCCAGATCCCATTACTTACACTTGGTTGCCAAATACTCTTCTGTGTCTTCAACTATGTCATCACAGTATCTAAGTCTACTGCTTATAATTACCTAATTATAGATGATGCTTGGGTACATGCATGTGTAGTGATGGGGTGCTGTCTACCACTGTGTTAATGCAGTCACTCATTGTGGATATTATAAAGCACATGGGACAGAACAAATGAAGAAGAGCTGCTGAGCCTTTGCCCACCCTCCTCCCCCTCCTCCCCATCCCTCCTCCTCCACCCTACCTTCCTTCCCCCCTCCCCACCCTCCCTCTTCCTCCTTCCCACAAGACTGTCACCTTCCACGTTGTCTTTCTGTGCCCTGACATTCTCTTGTGTCACACCTTCATGCGATGACATTCTGTGTAAGACACAGACAGACAGACGGATGGACAGACAGGAGGAGGATGGGGAGTAATGGAGACTTAATTCCGACTATCATGCACTAATTAAGCTAAAGCAGTTTGGGATGTGATGGGTGAATAACGTTGGTGCTTATTTCCGCCTTGGACTGTAACTAGTTCTCAGAAGTGCTGTAAGTGGTTGAATTCTAGTAAACAGAAAATAGCGCTGCTCTCTGAATTCAAGCAGGAGCAAGAACCTAGACATTTTACAGTAGCAGGAATGGAGGATAGCCGTAGCTGGAGGGAGCCTGTCCCCATCTCGGGCAGCATTGCCAAGGCCTGTGCCCAGGAGAGCTGCGAGCCCAGACTGCACACCAAGTTTGGGAGCCACAAAGACACGGCCAAGCATCTCTCCTTGCCCAGCCCGCGGGGAGAGTGCTTAACTTGCTTTTTAGATAGTCTCGCCAGTGTCTGAATTGGGCTAATAAATATGACAACAAGAACGAAATGGGACAGGAAAGGCTGAGGCAGCGTTTCGCTAATCTGTGCGGAGTATTAGCCAAGGCATCATGAGCCCTCAGCAATGAAATGGCGCTTCGGCTTCAGGCATTTTAATTAGAAGCCCTGGGAATATCCAAGCTGTGGTCCTGAAGGAAGGCCTAGGCCTTGTAAGTGGACCCAAGGCAAGCCTTCATCCAGACCCTGTGCAGCAGTTAAGGAGTCTTGCTAGGGGTAGGGTTTGGTTTGGGGAGGAGAGCCAAGAGTGTCTGAGAGGAGGGGGTGGGGCTCCGTGGGCTTGTGTCCAACAGCAATTAGCCGTCCAGCTGTCAGCACCCCGGCCCTTGTTTTAACAAATGGTAGCAAAGATTGACAGAAAAGCTTCAATCCGTGATGGACACGAGGGCATTTTTAAAAAGGTTCTTTTCTTTCTTTCTTTCATCTTTTACCCTGTGATTTAAATACCACAGAAAGGATAAAGACATCATGAACGAAAGCGGCTAGCATACCTAGTCCCTGAAATTTATGGGTATTATGCAGAGAACACTTAGGCACATTTCACCAAAGAATTCCCCAGCTCTCAGAGTCCTCCTCCTCGTCTTCAGCGACTTCAGCACAGGAGGATCTGAGCCCATGGCAAGGGGGACAGCACCTCTGTCCCACAGGCTCAAGGGGAGGGCCCTGAGCTCTGCCACCTACAGACACAACTTGCACAAAGAGCCAAGAACCAAGGGAAACAGATGGCAGCCTCCTAGAGTCGTGGGGTCGTCACCAGCATTGGGTCTCCTAGCTTGGAGCTGGGACACAGTGCTTGACATGGTGGGATTAAAGGAGGGTGAAAGGTCTGTGCCAAGCCGCGATGAGAGTTTGGTACTCAAAGCCAACACTTCTGTGACAGCTCAGGGACACAAGTGCTAACACTGGACACTGAGTCCTGAAAGGCTCAATAGCAGTGGGCCCACCTGCTGTGAACAGGGTAAGCTACTCATAGACTCGCTTACTCTGGACATTTAGAGAACAGATGTCTACTAGATCAAGAGCTACAAAGTGCTGCCTTCTGCCAGTCATATGGTATCTCATGGGCATGCTCAGACCCACAGCTAGTACCCTGTTTCTGTAGGTTGGGGTTTAACTATCTCATGTGTGAGATTTTCCCAATGATGGTACACTCTGAGGACAGCTTCTTCCTTCCCTCCTATTGTACATAAAGTCCTAGGGTAGGCTGTTGGTGTTGTTTTTTAAAGATATATCATATCATATCATATCATATATCATATCATCATCATATCATATATCATATCATCTATATCTATCTGTATATATGGTATGTATGTATGTATGTGTGTGCCTGTATAAGTTTATGTGCATCATGCGTGTGTAGTGCCCAAGGAGGCCAAAATAAAGCATCAGATCTACTAGGGCTGGAGTTAGAGGTGGTTGTGAGCCACTATGTGGGTTCTGGGAACTGAATCTAAGTGTGAGCACCCTTAACCACTGAACCATCTTTCTAGCCCCAGCTATTGGTGTCTGGACAGCCCAGGATGGGAATTATAGCCCTGCCAATGTCCAGGTAGACACGTCGCCTCTCTTTGTGTCTCTGAGTCTTGGCATTGTCATGATTAGAGGAGAGATGATAACACCCAGATTAGCCAGTAGTCATACTGTGGCACATGAAGTGGGAAGTTTGGGGTGCATTGGCTGAGCCCGTGCTCAGTATTTCTTAGAGGCTGAGTTCCCTGTTTGTCCTGAATTGAAAAGAGAATCTATAACATCAGAGAGAGAGAGAGAGAGAGAGAGAGAGAAAGAAGAAGAAGAAGAAGAAGAAGAAGAAGAAGAAGAAGAAGAAGAAGAAGAAGAAGAAGAAGAAGAAGACAACGAAAAAGAAAGAGAAAGAGAAGGAGAAAAAGAAATAGAAAAAGAAAAAGAAAAAAAACACAGGGAAGACTGTAGGTTCAGGGCACACTCTGGTATCACTTCCATGATAGGCCCTGTTTTATTTAATGAGAAAAAATGGGGCATATCCTTAGGCAGTCCTCAGATGCTTACATTCAAACACAGTTGGAGAACTCATAGCCAGTCTGCTCTGTGTCACCTTGGTCCTTGGGTTCTCTGATTCCTCTCGTCCCAGTTTCCCTCCAGAGAGAAGTCAGACTTCAATGCTGTTGTCCCTATGGTCACTGGGAAGACACTGCTTCAGGGCCAAGCTGGTTTCTCATCAGCTCAGGTTGCCAGGGTTGCAGCTGCCCTGTGCTCCTCAATCCGAGGGCCTATAAAACAGTTCATCACATACGTGAAACTTGACATCACCCTCTGCTGAGCTGAGTTGGAAAACTTAGAGCTTAGGATACAGTTGATAGTGCAGCTTTGGCTGGGTGTGAGCACAGCCCGTTTTCAGATGTACGTAATGCCTTTCATCTAACAGGAACATTAGGGCCCACACGATCCACCAGGATTCGAGTTCCAGAGAGCTGCACTGAGCGATCCTGAGGTGCTCCTCTGCTTCTGTCAGAAGGGCAACAGCATGCTTTCGTCATCTTCATCTTTCTCAGAGTTCATGAGGACAAGCATGCGACCCTTATACCACGCACTTCATGGTCTTGCTAGTTGTCACCCTACAGATTATCATTACCAAATGGTCACTACTGCCTCTGGCCCAGTTCCCGCTCTCGGTCTATTCCCGTGGTTGTTCTTCTCAGGGACATGCTACAGCGTGGAAAAGGGAGAGACCTCAGGGTGCAGGACAAGTGCCCAGGTTATCATTTACAGTGTTGTGGGTCCTGGGAAACTCACACAGGGCTAAGTCTCTCCTGAGGGTGTTACAAAAACCCAACGAGGTGATCAATGCCTGTGCCAGGACCTGGCATGAGGCAAGCCCATTCAACAGGCTGTTGACTTTCTCTTCTGCACGCTGCTTAGTGTTGGGACTCTGTCTTTGAGACTCAGATGGTGGGAGACAAGGGCTGGTTGTTGTTTGTTTTTTGTTTGTTTGTTTTGTTTTTTAAATACTCGATTTAGTCACTCCCTTCCTCCTTGTTTCTTCTTTATTAAGATCTGGTAAAAATCAATGTGGCATACTGGTCGTGTAGAATGGGCAAGCTCACTTACTCATCCACCCACTCAATATAAGCCCCTTCCGCTTTAGCTCTGTGCTTATCCTTATGGATACAAAGGACATGACTTCACCCATGAGACACTTCTAGTCTAATTATGGTGCTGAGCAGGAGGGCTGGAAAGTCACAGGTGAGTCCCGTGCATGGCAAGGCAGGCTATGCAGGGCACCATGCAAGAGGGAGACTGAGATCATGCCTAGGATAGGCCCCTGAACCTTTGGAAGGACCCCTTTGCATATGCCAGGGCAGAGAAGTGGAGGGAGATATGAGGCTGCAGCAGCCTATGCAGGGGAGTCCTGCAGGGAGGGAAGCTGTGGAGCTGCCTTCAGCTGGGCCTCACCAGGATCCTTTTCTAAAGGCAGAATTCTGCTCTACTGAAGGGGAAATGGGCTCTCTGCAAATCTACAATACAGAGCTAGGTCAGGGGAGAGGAGTGGGAAGCAAGGCTCAGCAGAGGATTGGGAAGAATTCAATCACTTGTGCCCAGCAATGGAGAAGGGCCTGCCTTCCAAGAGGAACCCTCGAGGGTGTGGGTCTTGAACAAAAGGAAACCAGAAAGGAGAGGAGAGGAAAGGAGGAACATAACTCCCGAGTCTCCTGCCACCCCCAACTCCCACACTCAGATGGCTCCGCTTGGCTGTGTTGTCCATGGTCAGCTTTTACTCTAAGCTGGTGTGAACCAGAGAGGTGCATGCAGGCCTTCAACGCAGATAGGGACCATATTCTGTTGGCTCTAATCTGTCTTGGGGGCCCTAGTTTTAAAATGCTTTTCTTAAGAGATTAAAAAAAAAAGGATTGGCCAGGTAATATCTTGTGTTAGAAGAAACTGCAAGAGCTAAGTCAATTTAGGAAATTCACAGAGGTATGCATGGGTGCTCATATATGCACATATATAATTTTTGATAACTTAGAATAAACAATAAACAGCCCTACTGTGACTTGCATACTGTGGTTTTATCTAGCACTTTCTCTCTATACTCCCCTTTGGACACTGCATTGGACAAGGCAGACTTCAAACTGAAAAGCAGAGTTCTGGAGCCTGTCTTGACCTGGGGTCTAGCCTCAGGCAACTGTGGCCATTCTGTCTCCACTTAACTCGAGGATTGTATCACCATGCCTCCTCTGAATTGGTTAACATTATATTTCTTAGTTATCCAAGCTGAACACCATAGCTTTGTTTATATTTAAATGAAAATGAGTGTATCAGTATAGGCTATAGTTAATCCCAAAGATGAGAAAGAGAGAAGAAAGACCATTGGCCCAATCTTCATGGCTAAATTAATTGAAACAAACAATTAATTAAAGCAAGCTTTTAAATTCATGTACATGAACTGTCTCCCCCTAAGGTGGGTTTCAAGAGGTCAGCATTGGGTGTGAGGAAGACAAGGTTTTTATAGCCCAGGGGTAGGGCGTTTCCAAGTGGGAGGAAGGAGGTGAGGCTGCAGAAACGAACATAATTATAACAAGTCAGTCATGGTGACCTCCTGGGAGAAAAACACTGTTGCAAAGTGGGCACAACAAAGTGATCATAGTAACCTTTTCAAACGAAGATAGTGTTGTTAAATGATTATAAACAACCTCTTATAAACAAAAGCATGGCTGCTGTTTTCTGGATAGTACAGGTGGGACACAGCCCAATCCTTGAGAAACAGAGGCTTGATGAAAACAAACAGACAAACCAACCAACCTGGTTTGTCTTTACAGGACTGGTCAGATGAGTTTAGATGGTTTTTAAGCCCAAAATGGAGGCAGGCTGGTTCTTTACTATGTAGCTGTACAGTCAGAGCAAACCTTTTAAAACATGGCAAGGGCTGTAGTGTGGCTGAGTGTCGTAACACTTAGAAAACACACACACACACACACACACACACACACACACAGAGCGAGAGCGAGAGCGAGAGCGAGAGCGAGAGAGAGAGAGAGAGAGAGAGAGAGAGAGAGAGAGAGAGAGAGAGAGAACTCCAGTTGTATCTCTGCTCTGCTCAGAAATGCCCAGTGGCTCTTCATCCAGCTCAAAAAGAAAAGTGTTTTCAGTGACCAAAGAATAGCAATACGAGGTCCCCATTGTCTCCCCTACCTCACTCCCAAACGTGTTCCTTCATTTTGTACCTGGCTTGTTAGTTTTGACACACTAAGTCCACAGCTGCCCCAGGGATTTTTACCTGTTGTTTTGTTTCTCTAGGATGTCTTCACTACATGTCCTTAGGACTTTAAGTGTCTTGGAGTATGCTTGCGCATCCTTTAGGGAGACCCTCCCCAGCCCTCCCTGCATCAGGCTTTACTGCCATTTTTAAGCTGACCTTTATGGCATCTTTCAGCATGGCTGGATCTATGTCTGTTTTAATGGTTTGCGTCTTCCCACTGAGAGATAAGTTCCATGGGACCAGTAACACTGGTTATCATTTATACTATATCCTTGGTACCCAGAACACTGCCAGGGAGTGAGCACTTGTTTTTTTAGACAAACATTTGCTGAAGAAATGGGTGGATAGCTGAGTGAATCTATGTGGCAGGAAGACTCTCTTGCCCTGCACTCTCACGTGCTAATCCGTACTGTCTTAGGGTTTTACTGCTGTGAACAGACACCATGACCAAGGCAACTCAGATAAGGATTAGAGTGCTGCCGGTGGCCCCGGACTACCTATTGCCTGACCCTACTTGCCTTTGTGGTTTGGAGGTGTGGTGGCTCAGAACCAACAGCACAGACTCCAGGAGCAGGTGGGAAACACTGCAGCAAGCTCATCTGTCCAGTCTTGTAAGCTTCTTTAACATCCTCCCCATTGGTCCCAAGAAAGCACATCTTCTAAATAGCAGTTCCTGATTGGCTGGCATTGTCTGTGGCAGCAATCCTTGGTCTCTCAGGCAACCCTCAATTATATCCTTCTGCAGGAAATGCCTTTGTGGCTCAGAGGTGGTCATGCCATTTCTCCTACATCAGAGTTCAGTCCATTATCATCAAGGCAGGAGCATGGCAGTGTCCAGGCAGGCATGGTGCAGGAGGAGCTGAGAGTTCTACATCTTGTTCTGAAGGCAAATAGGAGAAGACTGGATTCCAAGCAGCTAGGATGAGGGTCCTAAAGGCCACACCCACAGTGATGCACTTCTTCCAACAAGGCCACACCTCTAAATAATGCCACTGCTTGGGCCAAGCATCTTCAAACCACAGCTCTACAGACAGTGTGCTGTTTTAGAAATGTTCGCCTGTGAGCAAGTGTACCAACAGACCCCTGCCTCCAGGTAGATATAGAATCACAGGAGTGACCTCTGCCCCTGGGAAGCAACAGGAAACATCTGGAAAATTGAACATCATATTTGTCAATGGGAAAAGTGGTGGAAACCTTATCAGACTGCATTCCAGAAAAAAAAACAAAAAACAGCTCTTCTACCATGTAAGGAAGAGCTACGTAGGAGTTCGGTTTTCACCCTGGGACTCAGATAAATATGGTGGGGATGGGGTGGGGGGTGGGGTGGGGGTGGGATAGAGGAGGTTTCAGCTGGTTAGAGGGATGCATGCTGAGCTCCCTGGAAAGACAGCTGAGTGTGCTTAGCCGTTTGAGGAGACGAGAAAGGGACCATGCGAATTGGTACTAGGGTGTCAGAGAGTGTCTAGAGACCACACAAGGAATGAGAGATGGACCTTCTCCAGGTAGAAGATTCTAAAAGGAGATTAATCTGGTTCTCATGAGAGGTTGCAGAGAGGGGCTGGAGTCTGTAAGACCCTGGGGTGCTGCCAGGAGACCAACTACAACAGGATTTTGGATAAGAAATATTTAATATAAAACACTATAAGGTAGTGACTGCAGAGCAAGGTGGTTTTCCTGAGAGTAGAAAGAAGGTAAGCAGCGATAAACTCAGAAGCTCAGACAAACCAGAAATAACAGAGCCCTTTGTCTGGGGAGAGCACTAGAGATCTGATGGTGAACCACCCCCTCTCCAGGACCCACTTGCCACCTTGTGAGAAAACAGTCCAGTGGAGAAGGTCCCTCCCTTCCTCCTCTCCAGCACTCTCTGTCTGTCACAGGACAGACATCAAAATGGGGCAGAGGGGTGAGTAGTGGCAGATACTTGTAATTCCAGAACTCAGGAGGGTCTGAGACTAAAAAACTTAATCAAAATTAAAAAGGTCTGGAGAGACATTTCAGCCAGATGTTTCCATTACAAACTTGAGGACCAAAGTTCAAACCCTGCTCCTGCATGACAAAGGCAGAGCTGAGCAGGCATCTGACACCACTAACCAGGTGCCTAAGTTATTTAATGAAGTTCAGACCAATGAAAGACCTCTGTCTAAAACAAAAGATAGCTACTGAGGAGTGACACCCTAAGGTTGTCCTCTGACCTTCACACACATGTATGTGCATATGCATACATGTACTCTCCCAGCACACATGCACAATGCACTAATAAGAGTAAAACAATAAAACTAATCAGGAGAGCGAAATAGATTTTTTTTCCTTTGAGAAGCAATCAATTTGTAAATATTAAGAATGCACGAAACAATTGTGTATTGAAAAGGCCTCAAGTTCCAGGGTAGAGCTTGTAGCTCAGTTGTGGAGCACTGGTCTAACACTCTCAACAACCCTGGGATTGGACTGGAGAGATGGCTCAATGGTTAGGAGCACTGACTGTTCTTCCAAGGGTCCTGAGTTCAATTCCCAGCAACCACAAGGTGGCTCACAACCATCTGTAATGGGGTCCAAAGCCCTCTTCTGGTGTGTCTGAAGACAGTGACAGGTACTTATATAAATAAAATAGATAAGTCTTTTTAAAAAAATTTTGTGATAAAGCACCACTGAAAAGGGACCAAGTAGTTAAGACAAATTATACAGTGCCGACAACTTCCCAGTTGTTGGACTCTCGAGTTCTGTGTGAGTTGAATTCAAAGATAAATCTAAAAAAATCGATGAAGCTGGTTGAGAGATAAGCAAGTGACAGGTACATGGGATTTAAATAACGCTGTGGTTCAGCCTGGCTCAGCTCAGTTTGTGTAGGGCACGTCTGTAACCTCAGCGCTCATATTGAAGAAGGGGAGGTGCAGGCAGAACCCCCTGACACTGGCAGGCCAGCTAGGCTGGTGTCCGCAGGGGAAGAGCAACAGAGAGAGTGTCTAAACCATGAGAGAAGAGGACTGTCACACAGGTTCTCCTCTGACCTTTGTTTGTGTGCCAGGGCATGCAGGCACATGCACACATACACACCACACACACACACACACACACACACTATACACACACCACATACACAACACACACACACACCACATACACATACACATCACATACACCACACACACATATACCACACACACATACCACATACACCCACACACCACACACACACCACACACACATATACCGCACACACACACACACACACCACATACACACAACACCCACACATAACACACATATATACCACACATACACACATCATATACACACCACATACACACACCACACACACACTGCACACACATACACATACCACACAGACACACCACACTTACATACCACACCACACACACACACACCAATAATTAAAACTTTTAAGGTGCCTGTATACATTAGTCCTAAGAGAGATGGGATGATTATTCAGTGTCTCACAGAGTGGACTTAAGGTGACAGACTTACTAGAAATAAAGACACTTACAATGATGAGTTGAACTTTCAAGGGGACACAAAGATCTTACACATCACTGAATTAGGTACAAAATACATGCATCTAAAGGTAGCAGAACCAAGGGACAGGGAGCAAGCCTGCAGTTTTAGCTGCAGATTTTGACACTGTGCTTTCCGTAGCTGCTGGACCAGGTCTGAAAAAATAGGCAAGGAGATTGATGGTCTGAGTAGCCCGTGGGCCTGTGTAAATGAGCACTTGCTCTGGACCCACAGAGCAGACATCCTGTTTATTTATTTATCTGATGCATTGATTCATTGCTATTTTAGACAAATCCTCCCCGTGCAGCCTCTCAGGCCTCAAACTCATGATTCCCCTGCCCATCCTCCTGAGACTTGGACTTATAGGCATGTCTCCCATGTCCAATATATTCTTTTTAAATCATGGAGTACTCATCAAAACCAGCCCCAAAACAAATCTCAATAAATTTCAATAAATCCCAACACATTTCAAAGGTCTGACTCCTATAGAATATGTAAAAGTCAATAACTAGCAGATTAGAAAAATTTCAGATATTTGAATTTTAAAATTTTGCATATATATAAGTACTTAAATATAAATATAATAAATAAAATAAAAATATATAAATAACACCATAAAAATTATAACATAAAATTACACATAATTTCAAAATTCACATATCTGGACATATATCTATCTCTATCTCTATCTCTATCTCTATCTCTATCTATCTATCTATCTATCTATCTATCTATCTATCTATCTATCTATCCATTCTTTGGTTTAAAGAAGAAATCACCAGCACAATTAGAGAATATTCTGTGTTTATGGACCATGAGAACAAGCCCCCAACCATCTGGCATTTTATGTGTTCAGCACAGTGCGTATAGGCAAGCTTCTGCTTGTAATCACTTGTATCAGAAAATAAACTACTGTATGCAGTGGCACATACCTTATCCCCAGCCTTTCACAGGTGGAAGCAAGAGGATCCAGAGTTTGAGCTACTTAGTAAGTCTAAGATCAGCCTTGGCTACATGAGACTCTGTCTTAAAACAAAAACAAAAACAAAAAACAAAAATAAAGGAAACATGGAAGAAGAAAAGAAGGGAGGAAAGGTTGGTGGGTCTGAACCTGGAGGTCTGAGACAAAGGAGCCACGCATAAACTCAAAGCCAGGCTGCACTCTAGAGCAAGACCCTCTTTAAAAAACCTGGAAGAAAGAAAAAAGACCTAAAACACTTATTTAGGTTTCCACTGTACAAAACCAGAAAAATTAGTTCAAATGAAATTCATACTGATTGGAAAAGAGCAATCCATCAAATTAAGAACAAAAAAATCTATGGAGTAAAAATCCCAGCAAGAGAGACGTATCAATAAAGCTGAAGTTGTTTGAATAGATGAATAAAATTATACTCTCCAAATTGATCAAGCAAAGCAATGAAAAGCATCTATACAGCAATGGGGGAGGGGTATCTACAGCGTACTTCAATAAGATAACGAGGAAGTCTGTCCACGAGAATGGGGGCTGGGTCATGAAGGGAGTCCTACAGAGCACCCATACAGACACCCTTTTTAAAATTTATTTAATTTTTAAATTTTTGTATTCACTTTACACCCGATCACAGCCTCCCTTCTCTCCTTCCAGTTCCAACCTTACAAATCTCCATTGCTCCCTCCCCTTCTCCTCAGAGGAGCCCCCTTGGGTACACCCCACCCTGGGGCGTCCAGTCCCAGCAGGACTAGGCACACCCTCTCCCACTGAGGCCCAACCAGGCAGTCCAGGTAGGGGAAAGGATCCAATGGCAGGTAACAGAGACCGAGACATGGCTCTCTCCACTTATTAGGGGAAGTCACATGAAGACCAAGCTGCACATTTGCTACAAATGTGTAGGGGGATCTAGGTCCAGCTCCTGCAAGCTCCCTGGTTGGTGGCTCAGGCTCTGTTGAGCCCCCATGGTCCCAGGTTAGTTGACAGTTTAAGTCTTCTCGTGGTGTGCCAACCCCTCTAAGTTGCTCACTTCAATTCCCCACTCTTCCATTAGTCTCCCGGGGCTCTGCTGTTTGGCAGTGGGCCTCTCTGCATCTGTCTCCATCCACTGCTGGATGAAGCCCTCAGGAGACAGTCATGCTAGGCTCCTGGCTGCAAGCATAGCAGAGTATCATTAACAGTGTCAGGGGTTGGCTCTTTCACATGGGCTGGGTCTCAAATGGGGGCAGTCCATTGGTTGGCCATTCCCTCAGTCTCTGCTCCATCTTTGTCCC
The DNA here is from genome assembly GCF_978045245.1 of Mus caroli. NCBI lineage: Eukaryota > Metazoa > Chordata > Mammalia > Rodentia > Muridae > Mus > Mus caroli. The sequence continues at coordinate 41,142,228 of NW_028227264.1, forward strand.
TGCACATCCTGTAGGCAAAGCAAAGTTTGGATTGAAGGTTTTGTGAGTGGATTGATGTCCCTGTCCCTCCTCTGGAAATCCTGCCTGGCTGCACTTCAGTCTTTCAACCTCCCACGGGTAGGAATCTCAGCTGAGGTTACCCCGTAGAGTCCTTGTAGCCTCCATCCCAGACCTCTAGCTAGTTCCGGAGATTTCCATTCTCACGCCCAACCCTCTCCCCGCACCACCTGATCGATCGCCATTCTGTTCCTGCCCCACCTCCTCTCCTATCCAGTTCCCCTCTCTCCATCCAGACTGGCTGGAGGCTGCACAGGAAGCCTGCTCATATCACCCAGCCCCCGGCTTCACAGTTCTTTATCTTTTGGGGACAAAACCCATGCCCTGTGTTGGCATACTTCCGACGGCAGGAAGAGTTAGCAAGAAGTAGAACCACAGACGCCAAAAATCAAGGTTAGTTCATTTAGGACATTTTCCTGGAGCCTGGAACTATGGACCAAGTTTGCTGTTGTTATTTGTTTGCTTATTCATTTGTCTTTTTTTTTAAAAAAAAATTGATTCTTTGTGAGTTTTACATCACACACCCAATCTCACTCATCTCCCCATCCCTTTGTATCTGCCTTCTGCCCTTGCAACCTCCCTCCACAAAAATAAACTAAAAAACAAAATTAAAACAAATAAACAAACCAAAACAAAGCACAGAAAACATTCTCTTGTGGAAGCTGAAGCTTTGGATCTGCAGGCCCAGCCCTTTTACGAACTCCAGTAATTTATAGATGAGGTAGATGATGGACCGGACCTAGGAGGTAGCTGGATCGATCAGTCGGCCGGCCAGCGCTCCCGCATCTGCACCACAAGGCAAGCTCTCCGGCACTGCTGTAGTGAGCTCACCCAATGCTGCGTCCAGCAAAGAGCAGAGCCGGTTCTCCTGATCTCCAGCCCACCGGAGCCTCTGACACCAGGATCGGCTCTACTGTGCTGTCCAGGGGAAGTGTGGGGCCCACTCTCCCGAGTGTTGCACCCAGCGAGCGACTGGGCCAGTTCTGAACAGCCCTTGGACATTTACAAGGTCCCAGGGACATCTGTACGAACTTCAGTGATAATACGAGCTACAGACATCAATACAGATCCCCGATGCTGCATAGCCATGGACCCAGACATGACCCTCAGTGGCGACATGGACTGGGATTTCACCATGGCCACAGATGGCGGACACGCCACTCACAACAGGCCACTGCTCTCCTTCCTCGAGTCTCCAGTTCCGTCTCTCTTCATAACGCTCAAACTTCTCTTTCTCTGTCTACTACATAATTGTTCACTGTAGTGGTTCACTCTGTGGGTAGGCCACAGGCTGGCCGACTCCTGGGTATCTTCTGCCACCCATGTAGCGTGGCATGACTATGGGTGTGGGACCAAGTGTTTGTTGGATTAGGAATTTGTTTCTGTTTTGGCAGGTGTTGGGGCCTTTATGCTGGGTTTTAAGGTCAGAACGGTGCCTGTAACATGCAATCAGTTGTGCTAAGCTCTGGGGTCCTATTCCAGTAGAAGAGTGGCAAGTTCCAGGACTGTCTGGGCTACATAGTGAGGCTGTCTCAAACGACCAAGAACTGGGCTCAGCGGCAGAGCATTGCCTGGCATGCACAAGACCTGGGTTCCATCTGAGCACAGAACAGAAGAAACTTTATTCATCTGGTAAAAGGCATCTAACGCATTCCCGAATATAACCGCTCACTTAGAGATAAAATACTAAAGTTTCCCCTAGGAGCAGGAGCAAGCAAAAATGTCCTCTCTCAGTTACCTCAGCAATGTCCTGGAATTTTCAGTCACTCTAGCAAGACATGAAAGGGGTGGAGAGAAGAAAAGGAAAAAAAAATAAGAAAAGACAAAAGATCAGAAAGAAATGCAAGTTTGTCACGGATCAGTGTGTGGTATATGTTTGTGTATATGTATGCCTCTGTATATGTTGGAAGGGGGTATAAGAGCGTGTGCACATGCGTGAATGTGTGTGTATGTGTGTGCGAGAGTGTGTGTGCATGTGTTCGTGTGCATGTGCCTGTGAATGTGTATGTGTTCTTGTGTGTATGTGTGTGGTGCATGTATGTATACTCTGTATACATTGGGGGGTATATAAATTGTGTGTGTGTGTGTGTGTGTGTGCATGCACATGTGCCTTTAGTGGCCAGAGGCTGCTAACAGGCATCTTTCCCTGTTACTGCCCACAAGGATTTTTGAAGCAGTGTCTCTTTCTGACCTGGAGCTCAGTGATTTAACCTGTACACCAAGAGAAGCCCCTGGAGTCTCCTCTCTGCCTCCTGAAAGCTGGAGTTTCAGCTATGCCTTGCTGTACCCCATTTTGTAAGGTGTATTTGTTTTATTTTACATGTATGAGAGTGTCCCCTGCATATATGTATTTATAGTACATATGTGCCTGGTGTCCTCAAAAGTCAAACAGTGACGTCAATCCCCAGTAACTGGAGTTAGGCATGGTTGTGAGCCAGCAGGTAGATGCTTGGGGAACTGAGCCCAGGTCCTACGTGGAAGCCAAAAGCGCTCTTGTAATGTCTGAGCTCTCTTTCCATCCCCTGCATTTAAGTTTTTAAAATATGGGTGCAAGGGACCCAAACTCAGGCCCTCTGCTTGTGTGGCGAACAATAAATCGATTGAGCCATCTCCCCAGCTCTAGAAATATACTTTTAAAAAAGAAATACCACCTCAGGGCCTAGGGGCGACTCAGTGTCTGCTTTTCTCACACTGAATCGGGTTCCCAGCACTCCATGGTTACTCACAACCCTCTGCCACGTCAGTTCCAGGCGTGCTGACACCGTCTTCTGGTCTCCACAGGCATCAGGCATGCATGCGGTACACATACACACACAAAGCAAAACACATGAAATAAATATAAATATTTTAAAAATTAAAGAAAAAGAAATACAATTTTAAATCCACAGATGACATGATTGTGCATATAGAAAAATCCAAAGGAATATTTAAAACATGGTCCCAAACATGGTCAAACGATTAGTTTGCTAGTAGAATTGAGTGGCTGTATCAAGAATCAGTTATGGAGGAAGAATCTCTATTGGGCCTTGAGGGAAGAGCTCATGTTAGGCAGATGCCTCTCCTTCAGCGTGGGCAGTGGAGACCCCAACAAGCTGCGGGACACAGTGTCCTCTTCTGCCTTCACGCAGACCTGCTGGGAGGAGCACAGGAAAAAAATCCACAATTAATTTCTTTAATTTCTCATAGAAATGCCCCAGTGTGACACGTAGTGACAAAGCTGACGTGTCAGGGAGGTGAAGATTAAGTTCCTCACAAAGGTGAAAAGAAAGGAAAGAAAAAAAGACTTTCATGTTCCTAAACGACTTCTTCCTGCTTTGCTCTGAGCAGCAAGCACCCAAAGATCAAAAGTGAACACCCAGGTCTGTGTGGGGGAAAGAACGCATAGACGCTGGGTGAAATGGGGTCTGAGCAGTCGTCAGCCAAGGGTAAACAACCGAATAAGCACGCCACTAAACTACAGGAGAATAGAAGGGTGTGGCTGCCGACTGTGTCAGGGTGGGAAGCAGCAAAGAAGGGGCCTGCTAGGTCAGCCAGCTAGAAGAGGAATGAACCAGAAGAGGAGGAGGAGGGAGAAGGGGAGAAGAAGAGGAGGAGGAGGAAGAAGAGGGGGAGGGGAGGAGGAGGAGGAAGAAATGGCTGTCCTATAATGTGTGTGCTGCTAAAAACTCAAGTGCAGCTCAACATTAGCTTCAGCATAAAAAGTATAAAGAGTTTTGCATAGCTGATGAGACTCTTTGTAGAGAAAAAAAATTATTTTTTAAATGCAGTTTGGAGTTTTTGAGGGGCTACAATGTACAGTTAAGATTTAAAGCTTTTGATGTTGAGTGTTCTTAAATATCTGATGATCGGTTTCTTACATACAGTAATTTGGCAAACTTCCTAAGAATTCATATTACCAGTAAAATGTATGTATTTATTTATATATTGTTTATTAAAATTACAATAAAATAATGTATATTGAAAAATTCAATTGCATGTCTGTGTAAAAGACAGTTTCTGGGAGTTAGCATTTATTTACACCCATCAACAAAAGTATCAAAACCAGAATATACTTGATGAGGCATGCCACTGAAAATGGTAGTAGCACTAACTCATGGACAAACCACAGAGCCCCAAGGAAGCCGAACCCAGCAGTACATGTAAGAACTGTAAATCACATATTGTGAAATTTTCAGTCCATTTTAAATTACTCATAGATTTGAAGCATTTCCAATAAAAATTCGGTAGTTTTTAAAAAAAATTTGGGTGAAATTTTCAAAATAATTTTGTGATGCTGATGGAACACAGGGCCGTGGGCATGCCAACGCTGTCAGAAACTAGCTGTGAAAAGGGAAGACAGAGCTGAGAGTGCAGCCTGTCTCGTTTCAAGACTTACTACGAGTCGTGGTAACCTAGAGACTTGGGTGTCAGTACAAGGATACAAAGCTGTGTCAACAGAATAAAATCAAGAGTCTGAAAACAGCTGGCATGGTGTCTCAATGCTGTAACCCCAGCATTACTCTGGGATACCCAGTGAGTATCGCGTCATCCATGGCCCAACACATCTCAATAAAACCAAACAGATAACAACCAAAACAAATCAACAAGCCAGAGTCCAGAAATAGACGCCAGTTCACAGGCCTGGCAGACTTTGAGAGAGGAACCGCAGAACATCAACAGGAAGGGGAAGGTAGCCTTTTGAACCTGCTCTGGGTGACTCACAGCCACACAGTCATTAACTGAAGATGGGGTAAGCAGCAGCCTGCAAGAGGTGAGACAAGGTAGCAGGGGGAAGAAAGTAGACTGGTCATGGTCTTGGAATATGATAGGTTTCTTAGATGCAGAAGCCAATGACCAGAAAACAAAAACATCTAACACCTCTGTTTGATAAAGGACACTATTTAGAGGCTGGTGTGGTGTGGGGCACAGTGAGAGCGTGCTTGCCTAGCATGTACAGACCTTAGGTCCAGTCCTCAGCACTGAATTAAAAGGCACATAAATAAGACAGACAAGACACTATTTGGAAAGTGAATAGTAAGCCAAAGAGGGTAGTGAAGTTTATATATATATATATATATATATATGTGTGTGTGTGTGTGTGTGTGTGTGTGTGTGTGTGTGTATACACACACATATACATATATACATATATATGTGTGTATGTATATATATATATGTATGTATGTATGTGTGTGTATATATATGTATGCATATATATGTGTATGTGTATATATGTGTGTGTGTTTGAACAAAAGACATGTTTAAGACTATATAAAGAATTCTTATAGCTTAACAGTAACAATAGAAGCAATGAAAATATGTGCAAAAATCTAGAACAGGCACTTTAAACAGAAGATATATGAATGACAACCTATACATAAAAAGACACCCAACGTCTCCATGCATGAAGGAAAAGAGAATCGCTTTGCACCCGCTGGAATGGCTACCTTGAGAGCCCAGCAGCTCCCCAGCAGAGGCTGCGGAACCATTGCTCTGTTACTGTAACATTGCTGGGAAGGATCAAGGCTGTTCACACACAAAGTTCAACGGGAACCTAAACCATGGCCCAGCAATTCAGTCCCATCGTCAGCCCAAAGAAGAGCAAATGGACATCAGATACAAGATCACACATGCGTGTTGCTGGCAGAATTTTAAAAGCAGCTTAAAATTGCAAACAGCCTTAATAAACAGCTGGGTGGATGATGGGCAGGTTGTCCTTTCATCCTGCTGTGGGGTACAGTGTAAAGGACCATGGGATTGAAATGCCTGCTCCCCCAGCTGAGAAACCAGATGCAAGGGTGTGAAATCATTAAATCCCTATATGTATAGGTCGAATAGTCTAGTAGGTAGATAATCATTGCCACGGAAGCAATAGTGATCACTGGGGGAAGGCACAATAAACCTAATGAGATAATATAGATAATGTTTTGAGGTTCAGGAGATTAAACCCGAGGTCCTGGTCCATGCCAGGGAAATGCTCTACCACTGGGCTCTATATTCTCAGTCCCACAGACAGTTATTTTGCTTGGTGAATGGGTTACACTGGTATATGCTTTTGCTAAAAACTCAAATGTGTCTTTAAAATCTGTGAGCTTGAATGTATGAAAAAATTATCCCTCAACAATCCAATTATCTGTTTGGGAAAAAAAATCTTAAAAAGGGATAAAAGTAGTTCCCTAAATTTGTGAAAAATTAGGTGGCCTTACATGGTAGCATCAATCTATAGAACTTTGTGTTGGATTAGCACCTGGCGTGGTGGCCTTACTTTTGTAATCTGCGTAGGGATGAAGAGCAGTTAGAAGGGTCAGGGGTTCACGGGCAGCCTCGGTGACAGAAGATCTGTCTGGAAAAGAAGATGAAATAAGAAAGAACTGCTCATTGAGTTAATTAGTGGAGCCCATACCTGCTAAACTATGGGTAGTAGTGTTGCATGGAGTTGATTAATATAAACTCTTTGTGTGAGCTTGAGCAGTGCCCCTCTCAAAAGCTATAGACACAGACCTTCAGACTTCAAACGTATTAGAAATACAGTTTTTCAAATGTAATTAGCTAGCTAAGATGAGATGACATTGAGATTGGTGGCCATAAGTTCAATGGCTAGTGTCCTACTGTGACTCTGTGGAGATGGAGGAAGAGAAGACGCCTTGGAGCAACGGAGGAAGAAACTGGAGCAATGGAGGAAGAAACTGGACTGATGTGGCTACTCATCAAATCATGCCAGGACTGGTGGCAATCATGAGAGCCAGGAAAGGGGCAGAGTGGATGTCAGGCCCTCGGCCAGGTTCCAAGACTAAATCAGCAGAGTGGATTTCAGCCCCTCTGCCAAGACTAAAACCAGTGCAGCTGCTGCCTTGACCCCAGACTTTGGCCTCTGGTGTGAGGACCCACTTTAGCTGTTGCAAGCTATCGAGTGTGGGGTAATTAATGAGGCCTGTGTTAGGACACTAGTTCACGGATCAATCTGGCTATCAGAGGATACTTAAGAATTCCAGCATCTGTCTGATACTCACAGCTAGACTTGAATCAATACATTAATGAGCTACTCTAAAATTAGACATTATATTTAGGTGTACCATATAAATCAATGCATCTCCAAATATATATCCCTCTTTTATGCAGTTTGAATAGTATGCAAACAAGTTAACAGCACATAGCCATTGGCTACCTGTATTGTCATTTTTTAATGGATTTATAAATCCTAGAGAACCTGCCCTGTCAGCAACTGGGGAAGCCTGAATGGTCCCGGTGGACTGCTTTGGGACAGGGAGATTGTTGTCTCAGGAAATCAGCATGTCCCAGGATATGGATTGATGGTCATTTATTTTGCCAGTCTGGTTCGATCGACTAAGGTTTATTAAATACCTCATCCTGAGCCTCCCCACTGAAATCTACTCGGTTCAATCCAATCAAACCCGTGCCATCAGCGTCCCTTCTTTGAAAGTCACTCTGCAGTGAGCCCCTCACTTAGTCATGTCTTCAAGCACTGCCTCTGGCCCTTGGGTCTCACCACAAAGATACTTTTTGAAAATCTATTATGAGATGTAACGAGAGACCAGTAACAAGACCTCAGTAAGAGAGATTGATGGCTGGGATGGGACGGTAATTCTGTTTTCCTACACTGCCCTTCTCATTTTAATAGGCGTCAATATCCTTAGGAAATTGAGCTTCTTGGAGTTAGGGATTCGCCTCCAGGTGTCCTGTCTCCTTCCTCTCCTGCCAAGAACAGAATGGGACATTTGCTTCTGCGTGTTGTTGAAATACAGGACATTGATTCCCCCTTAGCTGCTTTTGAATGACTGGGCCACGGATAATGAGAATCCAGGGTTATTATTTGTTTAATTAGTGCTTTTTATTTTAAATATGTTTTGAAAGATTTTACTGTATAGCTTAGATCAGCTTGGAGCTCTTGATCATCCTGCCTCAGTGCCTGGAATGTAGGTGGCACAACGCGCAACTTTGATTTAAATGTGTGTGTGTGTGCGTGTGTGTGTGTGTGTGTGTTGAAATGTCACTGTATTTCTCAGGCCAGAGATGTAGCACAGTTGCTAGTGGTTGTCTCTCAGGCCTGACGCCCCAGCTTCCATTTCTAGCACCACATAACCAAGGTGGTGCCTGCCTCTTGGGTTGTGGGAGGCAGGTGGATGAGAAGTTCCAGGTCATTTTCTTCTATATAGCAAGTCTGAGACCAGCCTGGGTTACATGAGACCTGTCTCAGATAATTTTTCTTTGTTGTTTTGATTCAAGAGTGAAATTTTGTTTGCGTAAAGAAATACCTAGTTTTTGGACTGCATGCTTAAATAACTTTAAAATTTAAGATCATTAATATAAATACTCTGTCTTTGTGTCTCTGTCTCTCTATCTCTGTCTCTGTGTCTCTGCCTCTGTGTCTCTGTCTCTCTATCTCTGTCTTTGTGTCTCTGTCTCTCTATCTCTGTCTCTGTGTCACTGTCTCTCTATCTCTGTCTTTGTGTCTCTGCCTCTGTGCCTCTGTCTCTGTGTCTCTGCATCTCTGTCTCTATCTCTGTCTGTCTGTCTCTCTCTCCCCCCTTGCCCTTCAGCAGACTGGATTGCTTCTATTTTTTGCTTCCTCCTCTTTCTCTAAATTCTTAATGCGGTGTGGTGTGATGAGGTTGGCTCTCGGGACGGTTGTGATACATTGTTGCTAGTATTATGGATCCACCCCATGTTGCCACACAGAATAATTTCTCTCCTGGCTAGACGTCCTTACTTTTGACCATTACACAATGGAAAGCTCTATATGCCTTGCCCTTCCCTCCCATTAGAGTCAATCTTTATTTTTAATGCTGCCTGGGACACAGGTGTAGATTCCAGCTGTTCTGCGGACAATGGCAGTATTGTTTCTTTTAGCTGGACTCTGGTCTTAGTTCCAGAGGCTCCTCCATCAAACGGCCTAGGTCACAGTCAGAACTAGTTTTTGTTTTTTTTACTCTTAAATCTTTTTAAAAAAGATTTATTTATTTGTATTTATGTCTCTGGGTGTATTGACTGCATGTATGTCGGTATACCCCATGCATGCCTGTTATCTACAGAGGCCAGAAGAGGGTGTCAGATGTGCTAGGACTGAAGTTATGGTTGACTGTGAACCCCCATGGGGGGACTGGGGATTGAGCAAACCTAGGTACTCTTGAAGAGCAGCAAATGATCAAGAAGGCCCCTGAGCCATCTCTCCAGCCCCACTACATCTTCTTCACACTGGAAGCCTCTCCCGTCTTGGCTCTGTTGGATGTCTTGGGGCGGTAGGGTATCTTTCAGTTTCCCTCAGTTAATTTTGTCTCCACATATAAAACATTTTGAATCCCAGCTCTGTGATCTGTAGCCCTGGACACTTCTCCCAAGCTCATTATTTGGCACGTCTGCCTTCCACACCTTCATCCCTGTTCCCAGAAGCTGACAACTAAACCAGAAACCAGAAGCTTGTGGCTAGAGGCAACCTGTAGAGCTGAGATGTCACCCGAATTGGGTGTGGCTCATTAGTCATGAACTCTACCTGACTGCATCTTCCTCCTGCTCATATGCTACTTAATTAATATCTGTCTCGGAAACTTCTGAGGCAGCTTGTCAAATGCTGGGCAGCTGTCAACAGTCTGGGGTTAATTCATGCTTCCGACCTCCGTGTAACTACCCTGTTCTTTCTCTCAAGTAAATCTTAATCGGTTAACCCTTAAATTAGAAGGGGATTAGTCCTTCTGGAGCCAGTGACACATTATAAACAAAGGCATCATCTTTTAGAAGTGTTTGTCATGGATCTGTTGGTAGTTCTGAAACGATTAATTGTCACACACAGAGTCCAGCTTGCTTTGAAGTTGGGAGACAATGTGCTTTCCTTTTTCTTCTCCTGATTTCCCAGAAAACTCCCCAGACCTATTCACAGACTCTTGCTGTAGCCCAGAGCTCATTTTGCCTGAGGCTAGCAAAATCTGACTTCACAAGTCCCTGAGCCGTGATGACCGTCTCCACCTGGACCTAGGACCCTTCATACTGTCTCACCTCTTGTCCCCTCATGTCCGGTCCCCACTATTGTCCCCTCATGTCCGGTCCCCACTATAGTCCCCTCATGTCTGGTCCCCACTCTTGTCCCCTCATGTCCAGTACCCACTATTGTCCCCTCATGTCCGGTCCCCACTATAGTCCCCTCATGTCCGGTCCCTACCTTTTGTTTCCCATCCCATCCTGTGTCCTGCTCCTTCTCGTCTGTTTCTTACTAGAAAGAAACAAGACAGCTCTTGAGTAGTTCCAGTGCCTTCTGGTTGGCTAATTTCCCAGGCTCCTGAAGGAGCAGGCTAAGTCCATCTTTGTTTCTGGCTTCTGGCACCTTTTGCTCTTTCAGGCTGTCCTTCCAGCTCCTACTGGAGGGACACTGAGTCTCTTCCTTAAACAACCATGTGGATGTATCTTTCTGTCTGCAGGAAGGCTTGCCCAGTTGCCTCACACAACCTCAGAGTGCCCCACGAATGCCTAAGTGTCCAGTGACTATTCACATAGAGATGGGCTTTCAGAAGGTAAACTGACCACTCGTGAAGAACAGACTCAGTTGAGGCTTCCCTGAGACCTTTGAGAGAGGAGACCTGCACTCCTCCCAAGCCCTGCTTGTCGACTCCACCACCCTGGGGAACATGCTGGACAAAGGAGTCATTGTCTTGTCCTCTATTGACCTTTCCTTTGGCAACTAAGAGTGGAAGCCTGCAGCTGTGTCATGCTCTGCCACCCCCTCACCCCCACCGCTGCCTGCCAGACAGCCAGACCTGGAGAAGTCACATCATTTTCATCCAGCCCAGACATGACCCGTGAGGTGGTGGCAATTATATCCTCCAGTTGTCTTAAGCTGAGTTTGATGGTCCCAGAACAGGAGCCTTCTTAGCTCTGCTGTAAATGTTGGACAGGCTTGCTCCGTATGCTAGGGGGTTCTCATAGTGCTGGCCTCAGAGTCTCGCCGTGAGAACTGAATGGAGAAAGGTTAGCATGTGTGTGCTCATCCTCTCTCTGTTGCCTTGTTGGTGCTGTGGACTCAGTCCTGTATGTGACTGTTCACCAAGGACAGCCCCCACGCCACGAAGGTCATGGTCAAGGGCCGGGGGAGTAGATAGCCTACCAACAGCAGGGCGCTCTGAGGGAAGGAGTCGCTCCCAGAGAGTCTATGGCAGACGTAGTCCTCACTCATACTGTCATTTTGGTTACTGGCCACTATCCAGTGTCTCCTGAGGTCACGCAGGGTCTGTTTCTCTTCAGGTGACCTGTGGGTGTGATCCAGACTCACCACCACAGAGAGAAGCTGTGCTAGTGATGGGGTGGTCAAGCAGTGGGCTGTCCTGGGTTTGCACATCCAAATATGTCAGTAGGACTCACTGGACATGTAGGGGTGCTCTCCCTTCCTCAGGGGACCGCTGAGGGTCTCTGTGTTGTAATTATAAAAAGATAAATAAATATAAGAATTTGTTCTGTGGGGGTGTAGTGCGGTGTGGAGGAAGGGGGTGCCTCGGCAGGCCCATGCCAAGGCATCCCTTCCCCCTGAGGGACCAGCCACACAATAGTATAGTATAGAATAGAGTTTATTTAGGGCATGGGGAGGGGAGTTAAGAGAGTAGTAGAGGCAGAGAAAGGCAGAGAGGAGAGGAGAGGCTGGCCATGGCCACATGGAGAGAGCGGGGGGAGGGGGATGGGGAGAGGGGGGACAAGGGGGAAAGGAGCAAGGGAGAGAAGCAGGAATAAGACAGAGAGGAGGGGGGCAAGCAGCCCCTTTTATAGTGGACCAGGCCTACCTGGCTGTTGCCAGGTAACTGTGGGGATGGAGTCCAGACAGAATACCAACACTCTGGGTACATCTTCACCTCTTTAGTGCTCTGCACAGTGGGTGACACATAGGTGGTCGGGAGTGTGGTGGGATGGTTCAAAGGACACACAGACAAAGGACACACAGACAAAGACAATAGTGTTTCTGGCCAGCACATCCCCTTTGGCCTTGCGTGATCTTATACCTGTCAGGGTGGTGTTGGGGGACAGTAGGTTGTGACCAAGGAGAGAGTGACCCTCCCGACCTGTGCCCCCACTTGGGATGAGGGCAATTGTCCCCTGAAGCCTTTGTGACTGTTGGTGATCAGAAGTGAATTCAGCACAGTTTGCTTTCCTTCCTGTGAGATGTGGGATTCTGTGGCATGTGTCACTCCGGCCCCCTCACTTTACGTATTCCCTTCTCAGCCCCCACATGCCTGATGGTTGAAGAGTCTGGGTTCCTGGAGAAGTACCAGGGGACGGTGAACCAGTGAGTGCTGGCTTCCCATGTCCAGACAAGGCTTATGCCTTGCTGGCCACTCAGCACCCGCCTCTCTTCCCAGCCTCATGGCTTTCTAGACTGCCGAGCCCCTCTCTTCCCATGCAAGGGTTTCAGTAGCTTTACTTCTATGGCGCTGGTGCTCTGTGGACAGGGCACTACTGTGCCATACTGCAGGCAGAGCTGAGTATCACACCACTGTCTGGGTGTATTCTTCTTCTTGGAGAATAAATGAAATACTCTTGCCCGCCAGACATCTTTTGGGGGTGCTACAAAGTGATCAGGAAATATACTTCCTTCTACTCTGTTCTTTACAAAAAGAGAAGAAAGTTGTGTTGGAGGGGGTGGGAAGAGCAGTAATTCATATCTCATGGGACCTACTTATCATGCCAGGCTCCCTTGGGATCCTAGTGGTATACTGGTAGCACTGTCCTTGAGATAGCCACATACTCTGGAGACTGTTGAATATATCCCAGATTTGGAGAGTTATGACTGGTACTATTTGAATTTTGTCATTTTATCAGGGAAATCTTTACTATTCTTCCTAGCAAAGTATTTGAAAAGAAACTTGCTCGCTCTGTTCTCTGTGTCTGTCTCTGTCTGTCTCTGTCTCTCTCTGTCTCTCTGTCTCTCTGTCTCTGTCTCTGTCTCTGTCTCTGTCTCTGTCTCTGTCTCTCTCTCTCTCTCTGACCTTGAAGAGAAAGTTTTCTTTGTAGATCTTGAACGGGAAACAACCCAAAGCAGCCAAACCACAAGCACTTTCTCTAAATTAAACATAAAGTATAAACAGAGAACAAAACAGGAAGTGGTGGCTGGCTGAAAACAAGAACTCCCACAGCTGTCCTGGAAAGTGCGGTGCCCTGCCCTGCCCTGCCCTGCCCTGCCCTACAGCGAGCCTAGAGTCCCCTGGCAGACAAGTGTCTTCTACTGGCACTTCCTGCAATTGCTCTTCAGCAATCGCTCACAGTATCTGCATCAGCTCCAGCTACCCCAGGCGCTAAGTCACAGGGGCGTCCTGTGAATCATTGGGTTTTCTTCCACCCTTTCAGCTTTCAGAGATGGAAGAATGTGGCCAGAAGGGTCAGGATCCCTTCTTGTGTCCCACCTGCAATGTTGCCAGTCTGACAGGTTCCATCCAGGGCTGACCCGGTGTGTGTACAAAGCTTTGGGGTTAGATCTGAACTCTCTCATCAGTAAGCACAGATGGTGGCGGACTCATGGTATCTATGTAGGCATCGGAGCCTCTCCTCTAAGTCCGAGGGCAATGATGCTTGCCTCAGAACCGTGTAGAAACTAACAGAGACGAAGCAGGTAAACTGTGGCAGGCCTACTTTGGAAACTTGTAGTGCCATGTCTTGCTGGGGTAGTTTTCTTGTTTGGAAATGGCTTTTTTAAAAAAAAATTGTGCATGAATGTATATGTACATGAGTGTGTGTGCACGCCATGGGTGTGTGTACATGCAGTGAAGATGTGTTTGGAGGTCAGAGAACAACTTTATGAAGTTGGTTCTCTCCTTCCATCTTTTTATAGGTTCTGGGGGTATAGCTAAGTCAGGCTGTCATGATTGTGTTGTGAGTGTTTTTACACATAAGTCAAACGTAGTTGGCCCAAGACCATGATTATTGAAGACTCCTCAGGTGGAGTCCTGAGCACAGGGCCACTACTAACACTAATAAACGAATGGCCAGTCTGGAGCCAGCTGCCTCAGTGCTGGTCAGTGGAAGAGTCCTGGATGAGGGGCAGCTCACCAGACCACTCATTCAATTATTTGGTGAACGTTTGTTAAATCTCTGAGATGTTCAAATCTCTGGAGTTGGAGCCAGATGAGCACATCTGTAATACCAGCACCCAGAAGACAGTGGCAGAAAGATGATAGCAAATTCAAAGCCAGCCTGGTCTAGATAGCAAATGCTAGCTTAGTCAGGGATACATGGCAAGACCCTGTCTCAAAAGTCCAAATCAATTAAACCCGGACGCAGAGCTGCAACCATGGGCTTTCCCACCTGCACCCCAGTTCCTGTAATACAACTCTGAAACTTAATTCTATGTGAATAAAAGCCTAGGCCATAAGCTCGGGCTTGTTCCCACTAGCTTGTAACTCAGTTATCACGTTAAATCTAGTCTGAGGCTGTCGTAAGGCTAGCTACTGTCCTAAGTTTCATGCATCGGTCTCCTCAGAGCTCAGGGCGAATCTCTTCCCGCGCCTGACTCTATCCTAGAATTCCAAGCTCCCTCCCAGAACTCTCACCTCCTGTTTCTTGTCTCAGCTCATCGGCCAATCAGCTTTTTATTAACAGGTGATGCTTCCATGCATCACACAGCACACAAGAGATGGTCTTTACCCAGGTCTCAACTGTATCCAGAGAGATAGACATGATTGCACATTGCGTTATGAGAAAAAGCATTTAGTTACAGCACAGAGAAGGACTTGGAAATGGAAAATTTCAGTTGGACTAGCAACTTGCAGTCAGAGCTGTGGGAAAAGAGGTAAAACCCCCCTACTGCCATCACCCCACCCTCCTAAAACACCTCCCTGAGGTGGCTCCTTTTCATCCAGCCAAGGGTAAAATGAAGACTCTTGTGTCAGGAGTGGTAATAATTAACTAGGAGTTCTACCAGATAGAAGACACAACACTTTTATATTTATATGTAGCATTAGAGCCGGGCAGATAACCCTCTATGCTATTTCGCCCATTTCCCTGTCAGTAACTCTAAGATAGGACTTGCCATGGTCTGCCTGGGCCGCTCTTACTCCGACTGGCCAGCCCCGTTGGCCAGTTCTCATGATCCCTTAACCCATGGCATCTTCTCTCTTCACTGTCGCCTCTCTCTCCCCTCATGGTCTCTGCTTCAGACCACAAGCCCGGGAACTTAAGCCCCTCTGACCTCTCTTCTACCAACCTACAGGTTATAGGCATCTTTATTGACCAATCAGGAGTAACTTGGGGCAGGGGACAAGGTTACATATCATCACTTGGCATACATGAGAATCTCCTTTTCCCTGGGGGCAAGCAGATCTCGGGAGGTCAGTCTTTGGCAAGACAATATGTGGCAACAGAGCAAACCTCAACAGACATGATTCCTGTTGGAGAGCAGGGGACTGATTATCTGTTGTGTAAAGTTGAGCAAAGGTTAATTAATATTCTTTGACAAAACTGTGAGGGAGCCCCAGGGGACAGGCTCGGAGGCCCACTGTGGCTCAGTTCTAACCTTGGGCCCTTTCTGCCTTTGGTTCAATAGTGAGCAGGTCATGGAAGCCTCTGATTGAGGTAAGAGTAGGGGGCCGTGGGAGTCCAGGGATGGAGACTCGGGCTTCCAGCTTCCACATGCTACAGGGTTAAGGGTGTAAGGAGACCAAACTGTGGACATCCAGGAAGGGCAATCAGGAGAGGAGCAGGCTGTGAGCCAGGAGTGCTGCAGGCTGTGACTGTCCTGGACTCTTCAGTCTCATCTTTGAGGTCCAGTAGTCTCAGAGATGTTCTGCTATGCGGTACATGAGTGTATCTTCTCCCTTCTGAGTGTTCATCCTCTGAATGCAGGGCACAGGCTCCAGGAAGTTACTCCAGTGACCTCGAATGTCTCCACTAGACCACGTAGATGAGGCTTGGCTGTGGCTAACCCACTGTAAGAAAACTTTATGATACTCTCCCAACCTCCCTCCCCTCAGCTTAAGGCTGCAGGCTTGTGAGGAACTGCTCCACTATCCTAAGTTTCCCCCCGGGACTGTTCCTACACACCCGCTGCATGCAGAGGCCTTCTGCCTTGTCCTGTTTTAGGTTACAGCTAAGGCTGCAGAGTTGTTCAGCGGTATCATACATACTAAGTCGTTGTGGCCCCTCTGTTTTATTAATCCCGAGAATTGCCAGATAAACCAACTCCACTATTTTGAGCCAAATAAGGAGAGGAAAGTCTCTCTCCATCCCTTGGACCCTGGGTTTCCCTCCTTATCCCAGCAAGAGACAGTAGCTACCATTGTGAGAGCATTTCCAGAGACTTTTCATGCACCTGTCAGTCTACACAGTAACCCCTCCCCTCTGCCCCATCCACAAGGGACATCCAGGACCCCCAGCAAATGCCTGGAGCTTCAGATGGTACTATTTTTATAATGTTTTTTTTTCTTATATACATACCTATGACAAAGCTGAATTTATAAATTCGTCATGGTAAGAGAGCAACAAAGCTGGGCAGTGGTTGCACACGCCTTTAATCCCAGCACTCGGGAGGCAGAGGCAAGCGGATTTCTGAGTGTGAGGCCATCCTCGTTCTACAGAGTGAGTTCCAGGACAGCCAGGGCTACACAGAGAAACCCTGTCTTGAAAAACCAAAAAAATAAAAAAATAAAAAAAGAGCAACAAAAATAACTAACATGAAACATGATATAATATATGCTGTAAGAAAGGTGACTGTGATCTTTCTCTGAAAGTATCTTAGTCTCTCATTGTCTTATAGTGATATTTTCAGACCATGGGTAACTAATTTCCCTCAAAGCAAAAGCATAGGCAAGCAGGAAGTGGGTGTGCAGGGATGTGTGCACATTTATTCATACACCTTTCCTGCCCACCGTCTGGGAGCACACTACCGTACAATTATGCAAATGTCAACATTTATCCCTCCTTCTTACCCACAAGTCTGAGGAGCACAGATCAGATCGCCTCCATGTCAGGTTCCCTCTCAAGACCCATAAGCTTGCTCATGGGCACATCTCCAGCTAAGGCAAGAGAGAGGCACACCCAAGCCTTTGAGACAGCAGAGCCTTTGAAAGCGCATCCCAAAGGAGCCTTTCTTCCAAGGTTCCACTGGCCCTCATTGTCAAGGGCCTGCCTAAGGCAGGTACATGCTGTCAATCCACAGACATCTTCAGGGAAATCTCTTTTGTATTTAAGACAATGATCATTTAATGGGGTGGTATGGCCACAGGTGATAGAAAAGTCAAAATAAAAGCTGGGTCTTCAGCTACAATCTATGCTGCAAGCACTTCTTGGTCCAAGAGAGAGGATCTGTCACTCAGCGGAAGTTAGGATCCTGAAGCCAGACAGGAGGAAGTTTCAGGTATGGTGCTAGCAAGGCAGAGAGGGGGGCTTCTTCGTCTCCTGGCTCCCTCATCCCATGCTCACCTTCCAAGCTTAGGCAGTTCCCTCCCAGACAGCACACTTGGACAGCATCCCAGTGTCTCAGGAACCAGGGGGTGGCTTAGGCAGGCAGTTCCCTTCAGTAAGGAATGTGATAGAGAGCATCAGGTCCAGGCTAGTACGCAAGATCTGCAGTGTGTTGTCTTTTGTGCGGATGTCACTTGAAGTGTAAGACACTGTGGTGTTGCCATTAAAAGAAGTGAGCACCTGTGATGGTTTGTATATCCTTGGACCAGGGAGTGGCACCATCTGAAGGTGTGGCCTTGTTGGAATAGGTGTGACCTGGTTGGAATGGGTGTGTCACTGTGGGTGTGGGTATAAGATCCTCACCCTAGTTGCCTGGAAGTCAGTCTTCCACTAGCAGCCTTTAGATGAAGACATAGAACTCTCAGCTCCTCCTGCGCCATGCCTGCCTGGATACTGCCATGCTCCCACCTTGATGATAATGGACTGAACCTCTGAACCTGTAAGGCAGCCCCAGTTAAATGTTGTTTTTTATAAGACTTGCCTTGGTCATGGTGTCTGTTCACAGCAGTAAAACCCTAACTAAGACAGCACCCAACACCAGGAGGAGGCAAGGCTAGCCACCTTACACACCCAGCTTCTCTTACCTCAGATTCATCTTCTGAGAAGCAAGTCTAGACCAATGGACTCTGAGGGCAAAGCTAGCTATAAGGAAGTTCCTGGGCTGGCCAAGGTGACTGAAGAAGAGTTAGGCTACAGCTGAGCACTACCCAGCTAGTAATTTCTTCGTACCTGTGTGGCAATCTGTCTCCCATGTTCCCAGCTATTCTGGTGTTTCAAAATCCTGCAGGGTGTAAGACCTTCCTGCAAACATTTGCCCTTCTTGTGTTATGATGGCTTCCCTCCTTCCTCTGATGCAAATGACCTTTGGCTCTCTATCCCCCTGGCGGCTCTGCCATTCCTTGCTGGGGTGGGAGAGGTCATCAGGAAGGAGAGTAGGTGCAGTCGAAGGTAGCTGAGTTTGCTTGCTTCTGCAGTTCTCCCTCCCCAGCACATGGCTCAGCATAAGGACCCGGAGGATCTGCCATCCAGCCTCCCTGACATCATTGTGAGGATGCTACTTCTGTGGGCAAGGAGGCACCAAGGTCTCTGGTCATCTAGAAATTTCATGTCCCATGGACTCAAGCACAAGGCTGCACTCCCCAGTTCCTCTAAAGCTGTTGAAAGGTGCATCATGTTTAACTGTTGAGCCCTTTCTCCCTGGTTATGTTGTGGGGACCAGCGCTGACCAGTTCCTTCTGCTCTGGGTTCAATTCCTGTTTTTCCAGAATGCACTGGCATCTTCACAACATATTACATGGATCTTCTCTATGTAGATTCTAGAGACAAGGTCATATCAGAACTTAAGGGAATGAAAAGCTATAAATGAGTTCTCTCACATTAATGAGGCCAATTAAAACAAATTTTATTTTTTCCTGTTTACTTTTCAATTATATTAAAATAATTACAATTATAGCTGGGCTCAACTTCTCTAAGACTTCCATGCGTTGAAAAGAATGTATGGCTGCACACATAACACATCCTGGTTGCTATGATACTACTGTCACTGTGAGACACACGCCATTACATCGTTCTCCTTACCCTTTAGAAACCCTCTTCACACCTTTAACTCCACCCTTGCCCTACACTAACCAGAGTCAAGCTAATCCTGACCCTTCTTTGTCCTGCAAAATATGAAATCAGCTGTCTCAAAGAACTCTTGGTTTTATTTATGGGATAAATATTTCATTTATCCCATAAATAAAATACAGAGAACAATATCACAGAGTAAAATTTTAATGCTAGGAATGAATATATGTATTGATTTTGGCTTCAGTTAGCTAAATGTTGTCAGAACTGGGAAAAGCATGTATTAAAAAGAACTCATTTTCTCAATTTAACAGATTCTGTTATTGTCTTTAGTCCTTATTTTTAATAAAGCATTTATTCTGTTTTTAATTCTCTGCATGTGTGTGACTGTGTGCACATGAAAGGAGTATGTGTTCTGAACTGCTGAGCTATCTCTCCAGTCCTTATTGGGCCCATTCTTGTCATATTTAGTTTTGTTTTTGCAAAATATCAAATCCAGGGTGTTATATAGTCTATACAAGCATTCTTTCACTGAGCTACATCTTCATCCCAGTGTGTATAGGTTTTGTTGATCTTCAAAGTGCTCTTTTACATGGAACACACATCTATCCAAATTGATACGCTTTTGCCCACACATGGATACAATGTTGCTACCTCACAGGTGTCAGGTGCACTCTGCAAGTGCAAAACTGAGCCCGAAGCTGAAGGTCAGAGTAAGCAGTGGAACAAGGGCTCTGGCCTCCAGGAATGTACATCACTTACTTATGTGCATGAAGCAATAAGGAACTGTGAGAGCCATCATTAATCAGTACTTGAGAGTATTACTAGCCAGACAATGGGGGAGGATGTAGTTGAGAGTCCAGTATAGAGAAGAAAATCTCTCTGAAGCTTGAGCTCTTTGGCGATCATTGAGCGTGGCTGAATTCAGACAGGTGCCAAAGGAAACCTTTAGAAATCATTAGAAATCACCTCATGTATAGTCCCAAAGCCTGAGAGCTATTAGGGCCTTAGATGCCTGAAGGTTGCACATAAAAGACTCTGGGTCACAGTGAATTCAGCATGGAGCCGCAGAGCAAGATGAAATAGGATTACTGTAGACCATTACACTGGGGTCAGAAGCCCATTCCCTATATTAACAGAAGAGTCCAGGAGAGACTTGAGATCCTGTACCTGCTGCCTTTGGTACTTTGAGAAACAATAGAAAGCTATGGATAGTTCTCCTTGTCTAATTTATCCACCTTTCCTTCATATACCCCTCTAATGTCCCTGCCCAACCTAGCAGCCTGGGCACTTCTGCCTAGAAAGTCCTAAATCTGATGTCATGCTCTGATTCTCCTGTTTCTACCCCTTCCAGTTATCCCAGATGGTAGAACTGATTTTTTCCATCTCTGATACTCTAGCATTTCATTTTATTATTTGTTACATTATATATGTGTGCGTGTTTACAGATACATATATATAATCTTATATTGTCTTAATATTATTACATTGCTTTTATTGCCTGCTTTTCTATAGGTGGTGATTATCATAGAATCTTTCTGTCCCCTCTTCTGGAATGTTCACCCAGGTCTTGAAGGGGCTGAGATAGACACCTCATTTAGGACTGAATACTCAATTGTCTCTAATTCTCAGCACATTGACCAATTACAAGACTCTGCACTAACCATTACCCACTGCATAAAGAGGCTTCTTCGACCAAAGCTAAGGGTGGAAAGCCATTAACAGTCTTGTGAGTCCCAGCTGTGGATCCTGCTTGCTACAATATAGCCTTCTAGTTAAGATATGCCCAAAGCAATAGTGGTATGACTGTTAAATGGCAACCAATTATTTTCTGATTGGCTCTGAGGCCTGTTCCACAGGGGGAATATGTGTCTGCTACTGTAAAACTGGCTGAAAGCCTATGGCTTAGTGGATCACAAGCCCTACTGGGAAACCCACTACTAGTGTTTGCTAAATGAATACATATCGTCAAATTGTCTTCTGAGTAATGTTGACATCAAATGGACTAGTGCTGATCTCAGCCTTGTCAAAGCAACTTCTTTTTACTGCTTTTTTTCTGGAATATTAAAGCAGTGATCAGTGGTGTTCAGTGTCTTGGGTTGTAACATCATCAGAAATCAAAGAAAATGGAAGACTATTTAAAAAGAGTAAAGATATCTAAAACAGCTCCCAGAGAATGAGGCTCATTCATAAATTGTTTATTTTTCTCTCTGTATATTTGTCTCTGATTTAAAATTTCAAACCATGCAAAATGGCACACAAAACAGAGTAAAAACCACATTTCCGGTTCTTTTGCCCAAGGATGACCACCCATAATCTTTTGAGGTTTTCCTTTCCCAGACCCACACTAGTTAATAAAGCACTGTAGATTCCTACATGAAGCCATTCAAACACTGTAAGAAGTACCCCACATATGCTCTCTTACACACACACACACACACACACACACACACGCATGTGCATGTGCACGTGATTGCACGTACTCATGCATGCTTAAAATCAGTAAGTATTCTACCTTACAAATTTGAAATAATACATTAAATCAAGACTGTTTTGAGGGGTGTTTAATAGTTCACCATTATAAATATTTTTGTAAAGAGTGACCTTGATCACATATTTTTGGGTTTTCTTTAGATTTTTTTTCTTAATAATTTTTAAGTAAATTATTTTCATTAGAATTTGTTCATTCTACTTTTTCCTTCCTTCCTTTTTCTTTTTTTTATGTTTTTGGTTTGTTTCTTTGAGATAGGGCTTCGCTATGGCTCTCTGGCTGTCCTGGAACTCACTCTGTAGACCAGGTTAGCCCTGAACTCATAGAGATTTGCGTGCCTTTGCTCCCAAATGCTGAGATTAGAGGCATGCATCACTACATCTGGCTATCCTTATTTTTCTTAAGACACAGAGGGACTCTTCCTTCTGTATGACAATCTTTAATTACATATTTCAATATTTGCCTTTTCTATTACCACTGAACCGTATTTAAGCATGATAGAATTTTATGGTCTCTTACATAGTTCAATGTGTCTTGCGCTCAGTGCTCCCCAAAGCTGAGACACTTCCTTACTTTCCTATCATCATCATTCCTATTACTATTATTAATT
The DNA here is from genome assembly GCF_978045245.1 of Mus caroli. Taxonomy (NCBI): domain Eukaryota; kingdom Metazoa; phylum Chordata; class Mammalia; order Rodentia; family Muridae; genus Mus; species Mus caroli. The sequence goes on from NW_028227264.1 coordinate 41,164,373, forward strand.
CTTTTTTTCTTTTCTATCCATAGCATAGTTTTGGGAAGGAAGATTTTGGAAACCTGCATTCCCCCTCCCCGCTTTCCAAAGTGTCTGGACCTGTTATTGAAGGTAAATTGTGTTACTTGTGACTCTCCAAACTCTAAAATTATCCTACAGAGACATTTAGAGGATCCCTTATGGTTCTGATAAATTCATTTACTATCCTTGTTACTTAGCATTAAATTTGCCCATTGAAGTGAAGATTTCCGGTTTCTTTGGAGACTCAGTTGTATCATGTAATGTGTTTTCTGGAAACTGTCTCATGGGAGGATGTTTTGCTGAAGCAGACACATGGTGGTTTTTCTGGAAGCTGCCTGCGAGAAGGGCATGTGATGCTCTGCTAGAGTGGGTGCTTGGAAAGGTATAAATATAACCCAATAGACAATGGACGATGATGACAACGACGCTGTGTGGTATTGGTTCACCCTGCCACTCTTTCCTGGTCATCATTTGTCATGATGTCAGAGAGAGAAAATGCCACCAAAGAACTTCTGATGTGTTCTGGCAATTCCTTGCCACTTCCTCAGACGCAGGCCGATTGGCAGAGTCTCATGGTTTCCTCTGGATTGAACTGCTGTTGCTGATTCATGAGTGGTTTTTGTGAGTGGATCAAGCTGCCACTGCTGATTCGTGTGAGCCTAACTGCTGATACCCTGACAATGCAGATTGGATTTACTCCAAAGAACCATTTCTAAACAGGCCCACGTCCTCCTCTGCTCTATTAACCTTTTCTTTCCACTACCTCTGCTGGGAGGTGGGCTAGAAGGGAGGTTAGGAACCGTTATTAAAAGTCAGTTTCGAAAAATATAAGCCTACAACCCGTCTTGATTAGTAGGTAAAATGAGCAATCGCTAGGGCGTGGTAGGCTGGGAAAGCTTGGGTATTTCCTGCCTCTGGCTCTGTCTCCATCCCAGTAGTTCCTACCACTCCACTGACAATGGCTCCTTACTGGTCAATTAGCATAAATTATGTAACAGACAGGCTCTCACACTGCCTAAGACTGGTGCTTCTGTGGAAGGCAGAAAGTAGGAGGCAGCACGAGGCATGGGGATTTCCTCATTAAGAAAAAGGAGGTAAAAAGTCAGGGGAAAGGAAATGAGTTAAACAGATAGTTCTTCCTCCTCCTCTTCCTCCTCCTCTTCCTCCTCCTCTTCCTCCTCCTCCTCCTTCTTCTTCTTGGAAGGACTTTGTTATATGGAACAACTTAAGGAAAGTTAATTTCACTTGTTGGTTGTCAAAGTAAAGCTCTTTTTAGGTTTACTTATATTTGAAACTTCATTGCTAACTCATATTGTTCTAAACTTGATTTTCTTAAAAATGATTGCATTTTATTTATTATGTGTGTGCATGTGTGTGCACGCACAGGGACAGAATACACGCATATAGGTGAGTGTAAAGGGTAGCAATTATCTCCTATGTTGGTTCTTAGATGCTGTCCACCTTAGTTTTGAGACAAGGTCTGTCACTGGGACCTGGGGCTCACTGGTTAGGTTAGGCTGGCAGGCCATACACCAACCCAATAGATGTACCTGTTCCTGCCTCCCCAGTGCTAAGATCACAAGCACAGCTACTATGCCTGCCTTTTTTATATTGTGCTGAGTTTGGTGTCAGAGCCTCACCTTGCGAGATGAGCAGTATATCAGCTGGGCTTTCTGCTCAGCCCCTAACCCTAAGCTTTCTCTTGCTTCCCTTTTGACACTAATGCGATTAAATACATTGTTAATCTCCACACTAAAGGCAAAGTAAGACAGGCATGAGCAAACCTTGTATTCCCAGCACTCTGGAGACTGGAGCAGAGGAATATAATAAGCTGGAGGGTATCTTGGACTGCATAGCAAGACCTTGTCTCTCGAAACCAAAAATAAACAAAGCAAAATAAAATTTAAAGTAGAAAGATGCAGAAATGCACCCTACAATAAGAAAACCTTCTGTTTCTAAAATCTTAAACTCATAATAAAGAAGCAGAAATTCGATCACGATAGATCAAAATGAGACTGACTTTCACCCAACAAGACCTTTGTGATTTTTATTGATCTGTTTGCGCTTTTGACTTCTTTTGCACCAGTGAGTGTTTGGGGTATTTGTTGGTGTTGAGGTCCAGAAATAGATTTTTGTGTTATGAATTCCTACACAGTAATCATAATTTATTGACTCCAAGATGTATTTGATTACAGAATGCGTCGTTATCTTATGCTCTACTAAGCAGTCTCATCTGCTTGAAGCGATATAGGGCCATCTATATTCCAATAAGGTTAATATGTTTTTAAAAAATGCATCTTAGATTCAGTGAGATGGGATTTTTTTCAACACATAGAAAAACAGAAAATTGATATTTTTAGCAGGCTTCTTTTCATGTAAATTATCTTATTTTTATTTTATTTGCAACTATATGTACATATATGTGCCTGTCTGAGGATTTAAGTTTGTGTGTACAGTGCCTGCAGAAGCCAGAAGAGGCCTAGGGAGTTACAGACATTTGTGAACTGCCTGAGGTAGGTGTTGGGTCCTCTGGAAGAGCACCCGTTACTCTTAACCATAGAGCCAACTCTCTATGCCTAGCTTTTCTCTTTATCTGAAATTAAAACTCTACTTATAGAGTTGTGAAATAAAAAATTCCTCCTTTAAAATTGTAATTATGGAGTTGGAAGTGTGGCTCACTGGTGGGGTGCTTGCTTAGCACACACAAGGGCCATAGGTTCAATCCTCCAAGTTATTAAAAAAAAAGAAAAGAAAGAAAAAGAAAGAAACCTATCCACCAAATATGGTGTATCCAAAAATAAATCTTCCTCTAGTGTGTTTTAAAAGAATTTCTAGTGTTTTGCTTTTTCTTCCCTGAGTAAAGCTATGTAGTCTCTGCTTCCCTGCCCCCGACAAGGGACCCAGAGATTCCCTTCTAATACCTGCTGCTCCCCGCTCCCGACTCCCTCTGGGCCTCTGGCCAAGGAAACAGGAGCATCCCTAATAACACTAACACCTGCTTCAGGCTTCTCAGAAGCCTCTCATTTCAACGGAAGGTTTTGGCAGGTTTCTCTACTCTGCAGAAGTGGATTGCATCGCCTAACACCGTCCCTGAGTTAAAGCTCTGCCCAACTCGACACGTTCCTGCCCGTGCTGGATATCTGACCTCTGAGCGTCCACTTCCCCTGTTCTCTGGGTCATGGCTTTGTTAGTGGCCTCTTGCTTCCAGATTTATGGAATTCTACCAGAGCAGCTTATGATTAACATTGTCGGAGCTATGCTAAGGTCACGGTCGCGGGCAGGGGGGGCTGTGTACAAAGGACTGTGTGCTGTGAACATTGCCCACAGCCTGGCCATCTTTAGTGACCTTTTAGCAAGCTTTCCTCCATTTATTTTACCATATAATATATTGCATAGTTGGGATCATTTTTATGTGTCATTTGTGTGCATGATATTTCTTTTGCCCAGCATCATGTTATGCAAAATGTGTTGCTAAAGGCTTTAACTTATTTGCCAGTTTTAGTTTGTTGATGTATTAGCTGTTCCCTTATGCATTGTTATTTGGGCTGTATCTATTTTATTTCTGCAATTCTAAATAATGGCGAAGTGAACAATTTCTGTATGCAAACTCCTGTCCATGTTTGGATTGAAGGATGTCATGGCTTTAATGAAATTGACTTGTATTACTAAAAAGGGTGATGACAGTTCATAATTCAAGCAAAGAAACAAGAGTAAATATGGAGGAATGGGTGAACTTGTGTAATATATTATTAATATATGAATGTTACTTAGTAATATAATTATAATTATCATATAATTACATATTAACCATTAATATGATAATATATTGTTTGATATGAGATTATACTTCTATATTGTTGATATAATATAGTTTGTTTAGCATTAAACATTATTAATATAGAAAATCGTGCATAGTATTTAGATACGATTGTGATACTATTTTACTAGTCCAAAATTGAATTGAGACATGAAAGCATCCCGTCACTGGTGATGACCTCAGCTATCTCTAGATCCAGGAATCTATTGTCTTCTCCACCTAGCAGTACTGTAGCCTAGTTGTACCTGACTCACTTACATGGACCCCGTCTTCCTCCTGTAAGTGGTAGGTGTGCACAAATCACTATCAGATCTATGTGCTCTGAGACCAAGCGTACATTTCTAATTTTGTTTTTCTTTCTATCTGAACTAATTCCCAGGACCTCTCTTGCCTGTGTGTGGTTCGCCTCCTCACTCAGTAAGACTGGCACCAGCAGAGATGCAGACACAGAGGGTGCCAGGGAGGAAACGTGGCCGGCCTCCACTTCACTCCACACGGGTGCAGATGGCCGTCCATAACCTCTATTCTGCTTCTCCTGCCTCTGTGCCGGCAGTGACAATCCCGAAGAAGAGAGGACGGAAGCCCAGGTACAAGGTATGCCTCACCATCTCCTTATCCTGCATCGTGTTGGGCTGGGGCACTGGGGCTCGGGCACAGCTCTGCTGCAGAATGCCATGGAAGACAGGGGCCTGGGAAAACAGGCTGAGAAACACATCTCTCAATAGAGAATGTGATGGCAAGGTCTCATGGGGGCAACGAGGCAACAAGGCACACACAGCACACTGTTGTGTGCTTTTTTTTTTTTTTTAAACAAATGGAGAAACAAATCATAGCAGATGGGGAAGCTGTACATTGAGCAGATTTTAGGGCTGTTGCTAAACACATATTATTAAGCTTGCATCTAAATGAGAGTGTCGGGGGCTGAGCTGTCCCCTGACTATGATCAGCAGGGTGGCTCTTGAAGCTACTAGAATTTATCTGTGGTGAGGTTTTTGTTTTTGTTTTGTGGAAACAGTTGATATTCCTGACGCATTTAAAGTAATGTCATAAGTAGGCCAGGGTCAAAAGATGCAATGAAGCTTCCTGGACAGAGATTTAGCACAGGACTCCTGGGGTTTGGATTATAGTTTTCTGCTTATAAAAGATGCTGATGTCCAATTTGGCTGCCAAGAGGCAGATGCATAGCCATCAGAGTCCTGAGAGCATCGTAAGGACTAACAATATGGAGGGAGAAGCTATGGTGGGAAACAGATCTGATGATGTAACTCCAATCCTACAACCCCACCCAGGGGCCAGCCGCCATCTGTGACACTTTATGAAGGGAAAGCTAGAAGCTTGTTCTCTGCCAGCCTCTGGGCTCTAGAAGAAGAGCATCAATAGTTGTCTCCCACATAGTTTTCATGAAATGAAACTGGTGTCTCCATCTTGAGACCTGAATTCTGCAACCAAAATGCAAATTGGCAATTAACTCTCAAGTATTAGGAAAATGCCTGGAAATTATTTCAGGTCAGCAGAAAGAGCTTGTGAAAATCAGATAATGAATTCAACCTTTATCCTTCTCCTTCTTCGCAATCCTTTCAAATGCAAAAACACAGTCGTGGGGAAAAGGTTGTTGGTTATTCAAATTTACTTTAGTTTTCTTAACTTTTTTTGAGACGTCATTTTTTTTTTTATTTTATTGTATGAATGTTTGCTAGGTGTGTAGCATATGTGTACAATGCCTGAGGAGACCAGAAGAGGGCGTGGGATCCCCTAGGAGAGAAGTTACAGATGGTTGTGAACCACCACGATTGATCTTGGATCCTCTGTAAAAGCAACCAGTGCTCTTAATGGCTCAACCATCTTCCCAGCCCCTTATTTAATTTTTCAAAAAGTGTGTGTGTGTGTGTGTGTGTGTGTGTGTGTGTGTGTGTGTGCGCGTGCGCAAATGCTCACAGAGACCAGAGGCATTGGCGTCTCTTGAATTTGAGTTACAGCTGGTTGTGAGCCACCTCATGTGAGAGCTGGAAAGAGAATTTGGGTCCTTTGGGAAAGCAGTATGTGCTATGAACTGCTGAGCCTGTCTTTAGCACACAGTATTTTTTTTAAAAAGCTCTTCTTCATCAACTCTTCTATCAGGTCATTTTTCTGACAGGGAAACCTCTGTCAGGAAAGCTCATGGCAATATGGCTTTAGGATTGTGCATCTGGTCTCAGAAGCTAGCCTGGGTACTTGTGCCTGCTCAGCCGCCTACCTGTGCCATTGCTGGGGTCTGGGGATTGTGTTTGGGGGTGGGGGTGGGGGTGGGGGCTGGGGCAGAAGAGGCTTTGTGTTTCATAGACCCAAGGAGCAAGTTCAAGTTCCAAGAAAACATAGTAAAACTTCTCTGGCCTTCTTCCTGGTCCCCTGGGGTCTGTGACCCAAGAATGAAAATTACCAACAGACACAGTATTTCTTGGGCCAAGAGAAATAAATGGCAGCTCACCCACACGGAACAAACCTGACTTACTTTGCAAGTTTCCTACCTCCTTAAAGGGTTTTTTTTTTTTTTCAGTGTCCCTAACACTCAGGGACACCTCTCAGTGTCCCTGATATCAAGGACATCTCAGAGTAGAGCACAGCTTAGGTTTGCTGGCTGACACACAGACCCTGCACAAAGCTAACAATTCTGTTTCCACCTCTCGGTGAATTCCTTTCGTGGGAACAAGAGGCCACCTCTGGTTTTGAGCCTACTTCCTGAATAGCTAGGAAGATGCATGGACATTATCTCAGACCACGCCCCCCTGCAGACAACTCGGTAGGTCTTAAGCCTTGTGTCCTAGAAGAACAGTTCCTGTCTGTGTGACCCTGTCACCCATCAATGATGACAAAGGAAAAATAAGAACCACGTGAAAGTCTTTGTAAAGCTAAAATGATTTCCTCCAAAGAGTACCCTTTATTCTAAAATACATGCTGGTGAAAGGAAGTTTTTGAAGCACTGGTAATTTAAAAGGCTCTCAGTTGGCAAAAACAAAGTTGCTAACCAAACCTCGTCAGTTTTACTTCAGCGACACCCCATTTTACCATTAATGACAGGACTCTAATTGTAGAAATGCCAGCAAGTACATTGTACAGTCTCACTCCATTTACCAAATGGCCACCAATCTGGCAATTTTAACTCTCTGGGACACAGTCAGGGAGGCAGGAGTTGGTTTGGTTTTGCTTTGTTTTAAACTGACTAAGCACAGTAAGATCTTACGTGGTCTGGCCTTAATGATCGTGTATTTTATTACTAAAGAAAATGCTTCTTGGGCTTGGATACAGAGGTGCAGGTTCATATTCCTAGCTGTCTGGAGGCAGAAGGATTCTTGGAGTCTGAGAGTTTGAGATAAGTTTGGAATCAACAGTAGGAGATAGATAGATAGATAGATAGATAGATAGATAGATAGATAGATAGATAGATAAAATTGGAGTAGGGAGTGGATGTGTTAGAATGGGGAAGGGCTCCATGAGGAGGGGAGGGCAGAAGAGAAAGCAATTTGGGGCGAGCAGGATCCAAATGCATTAGACATGTATGAAATTGCTTAAGAATAAATAAAAAATTATTTGTCAAAGAAAGGAAGCTCTTCTATGCCCTGTACATTCACTGTAACCAGTCTTTGCAAGCTCAGTTCTGGCAGTGTCTACCCTTAGAGACAAAAAGGAAGGGATTTGCAGGGGGAAACACTGAAAAGGTAGCAATAACTTGATACAATCTGATAATATATTAACACAATGAACACAATGCAACAATATTACAAAATAGCAATATTGCTAATGGCATTGTAACAGTGATCAGCTGGTGATAATGAACAGTATGATTTTGAGTCTTTGTTGAGCTTTTATCTTAGAAATTCTGAGGATGTCTCTTCTGTGTCCTGGCCTGGGGCAGCTGATATCTCCCCAAGTGCCTCTGTTGGTCCCCTCTGTCCCTGCATAGGTAGCCGCTCTCTGAGAACCTACCTCACTTGCTTCTGGCCTTGAGCCTAGTTGGCAGTTGGATGTCTGAGTGCTTCTGAGACTGATGTTAACACGGGTCGGCTGTAGAAAAGGAAGGATCAAGCTGGAGGGCAGATGTCAGTCCCTTGGAGTTCACAGCCTCTGACCCATCCTGGACCATCTGGCTGAGTCTCTTATGGTATAGAGCCTGCTGCCATATTATTGAGGTCTACTCACCACTGAGCCTTGCTGTCCATTGTCACCTTGGGAAAGGACACAGATAATCTCTGAACCCATAGTTTCTAGAAAGAGCCATACTCTGTCATGTGACAGCATTCTTCGTTTCAAACGGAATATTTACCTCTTAGCATCTCAGTTGGGTCCTCAGCTCAGAAACCCTAGCAAGGGCAGCAGGCAAAGTCCCTTATATTCCATGACTAGGAAACACCTTGATCTCTGTAAGGATCCAGGAGGGGCTGCACTTCTGTCCTATAGATGCACTGACTTTACTATCTTCAAGTAGTGGGACCACCATCCTGTTTGTCAGGGCTATGACCTAAAAGCCAATTTGAAAACAAACAAACAACAACAGCATTATATTTCTTTGTGTGTCATCCACCACATAACGGCCATATTGCGACATGCTTGGAAGTTGAATCAGCATTTTGAAGTCTTTTCTCTTCATGTCCTTAAGTCTGTAAACCAATACAAGAAACCCGGTCAGAACTTGTAACATTTGCAAAGGTGCAGGTGACACTCTCCCTGTCCTGTCCACTCTGAGCCACCAACAAATGAACCAGAACATAGGGCAGGCAAAGTGAACCCATTTGAGAGTGATGGGTTTTAAGGACTTGTTACTTTTTAAGTATACTTAATTCAACCGTAAATCTATGCACTTCAAGCTTTAAACAGCAGCTGTGCTTAATTTCCATCTTAGTTTTCATTGCTATGACAAGACACAGTGACCACAGCAACTCTTATGAGGGAAAACATTTAACTGGGGCTGGCTTACAGTTTCAAAGGTTTAGACCATTATCATCATGGTGGCTCTCATGCAGGCAGACATGGTACTGCAGAGGTAGCTCAGAGTTCTACATCCGGAACCACAGGCAGAGCAAGAGAGGGAGAGACTGGGCCTGTACACAGCTATCAATTTACAGGCATTTCCGAAGACTGTATAGTCTCTTCCTGTGGACTAATATGAGCCAGTTCTTATGCTCTTCTTTCTGTGGAAGTGGCTAATTTTCCCTGTGAGTTTCATAGGATGTCATACAGCTGTAATCTCTCTAGTGCTTGCTCCACATATTAGACTGGATGTGAGAGGGGATCACAGAGGTAAGGTAGCATCCCCACTGAGCCACATCAGAAGCACCTAGCTACCTACTGTCAGTACCGCTGCTGCTGTTGATTTTGATCCTGTGACTGAGGTGGCTTGTGTCGAGTGCCCCACTGTAAACGGCACTGCCCCATTTCTACACTGCAGTACTTAGAAGGAATTCATTATGCACATCCTTAAAGACCTGGGCTCACCTTCTAGAGAAGATGTGGATGCTCTGCTCATGCAAGCTTTATCTGTTCCTCTTGCTTATTTACACTGCCAGACATTTACTTACAGTGGAAGGACTTGTGAGCATTTATTATGTATGTACTTAGTGCTATGATAAGTTACTACACTACCTCTCTGTTGCTCAGAGTGGTCCAGATCTGTGAGCTGGAAGCTCTTTCAGCCAGCACCTTGCTCCTTAAGATATGCCAATTGTTGGTTGTTTTTCTTAGTATCTTGTTATCGTATTTCCAGCTTATTCTGTACCTCCTCCCCATCTTAGTCTTGGGACCATCCGTTTTGGATAGAAGTCCCTACTCCTTTTCTTGAAGAATGACATGAGAAACCAACCTAGGAGCATTTTGTTTTATTTTGCCCATGAAAACAACCAAGATAACAAATTAATGTTAAAAATGCAAATCAAGAGTATCGAAAACAAACGGCCTGCAAGAGAAGAGTGTGTGCTGGTTTGAATGGATGCCCACATCCATTCAGACCACGGACAAGGTGCTCATATCTGTGTCCCGCTGTTTCTAGACTTTACTAAACTCACGGTGACTCCCTCTTAAATGTTAGATGTGCACTCGGACTGGCTGTTGCCCTCAGTCCTCATCCCTGCAAAGCAAGCACGTTGCTGCCTGAGCTCTCTCCAGCAGGCTATTTTTAGTTCTTTATATTAGACATTGAAACTTACATTTCTAGACACTAAGTAAATTTTGATCATATTTCATTCTCCTAAAAAAAGAAATCCCAAATTTAAAAGGGCATAGACTCCTTATGTGAGTCTAGTTTTGATTGCTGTAATAAAAGGTGGCAGCTGCATATAATTCATAAAGGAACGAGCTTTTGGTCTGGGGATATAGCTCAGTGGTAGAACATTTGTCTAGTGGGCATGATGCCCTGATTTCCATTCCTAATGTGTATATGAGCAGAGAGAGAGAGAGAGAGAGAGAGAGAGAGAGAGAGCTGGTTATAGACCTGGAAGCACAGGAACATGGTGGCTATGGTTTCCTGTGAGGCCTCCTGGTAGGAGATATCCCAGGAGCCTGTGCAGATGTGATCCGGAGCCATGAGTCACCTGGAGAAACAGAGGCTGGGATGGAGGCAGTCATACTTTCTTTGTTTTTGTTTGTTGTTGTTTTGAAACAGGGTCTCTCTATGTAGCCCTACCTGGTGCTGGATTAAAAATGCACGCTTCCATAACTGGCCAGTCACGCTACCTTTTAAAACAACCTGCCCTCGCAGAGATTAACTTACTTCATCAGCTAAAATCAATTCTTCCTCAAGGTGATACTCCCAAAGGCTTAACAACCGATTGAAGGTTCTTGTATCTCTTAATGTATTGAGAACTAGGATCGTAGCACATACACCTTTGGGAACAGACCCAGGCCACGGCACTGCCCAGTTTGTTTCAAAGTCCCAGCAGCTGTTGAGGTTGGTGTCTTAGACATGTGCTATTGCTATGAAGAGACACCACGACCACAACACTCCTATAGAAGAAAGCATTTAAAAACTGCTTACAGTTTCAGAGGGTTAGTCCATTATCAGCATGGTGGGAAGCATGGCAGCACACAGGCAGACATGGTGCTGGAGAAGGAGCTGGGACTTCTATATTCAAACCCTCAGGATGCACGAAGAGAGAGATTCTGGACTTGGAATTGGCCTTTTAAAACCTCAAAGCTCACCCCCAATGACACACTTCCTCCAACAAGGCCTGTCTTAGTTAGGGTTTACTGCTGTGAGCAAACACCATGACCAAGGCAACTCTTATAAGGGCAACGCTTAATTGGGGCTGGTTTACAGGTTCAGAGGTTCAGTCCATTATCATCAAGGTGGGAACATGGCAGTGTCCGGGCAGGCATGGTGCAGAAGGAGCTGAGAGTTCTACATCTTCATCTGAAGGCTGCTAGCAGAATACTGATTTCCAGGCAGCTAGGGTGATGCACCTACTCCAACAAGGCCACACCTCCTAATGCTTTCAGATAGCACCACTCACTAGTGACAAGCATTCAAATCTATGAGCCTGTGGGGGCCACTCTTGTGCAAACTACCACACAGGGTAAATAAGGAAGCTTTCCTCCCTCCCTCCCTCCCTCCCTCCCTCCCTCCCTCCCTCCCTCCCTCCCTCCCTCCTTCCCTCCCTCCCTCCTTCCTTCCTTCCTTCCTTCTGTTCTTTCTTTCTTCTTTTGGTTTTGGCTTTTTGAGACAGTGTTTCTCTGTGTAGCCATCCCTGGCCTCTCTGTCTTGGACTCACTCATAGATCTGCCTGCCTCTGGCTCCCGAGTGCCAGGATTAGCGGCGTGCACCACCACTGCCTGGCATAGGAAGCTTTTTCTTGTAACCAACTGCCAACTGACTCATCTGACCTCTGTGATTGCTCCACTTAGGCAGAAGTGGTGGGTGGAAATGGCAGCTATTATAATACTACTGCTTCTTTTGAAATGGGTTCAGTTGACAAATCTAACATTAATAAATAGATAAAATGAGCAAGCATGAGATGTTGGGGTTGTTATGTGGTTCACGGGTCTGAGATTTTCGTACTTATCATTATGGTCACCATCACCACCACCACCACCACCACCACCACCACCATCATCACCATCACCATCACCACCACCATCATCACCATCACCACCACCACCACCACCACCACCACCACCACCACCACCATCATCACCATCACCACCATCACCATCACCACCATCACCACCATCACCATCACCATCATCACCATCACCATCACCACCACCATCATCACCATCACCACCACCACCACCACCATCACCATCATCACCATCACCACCACCATCATCACCATCACCACCACCACCATCATCACCATTACCATCATCACCATCACCACCACCATCACCACCACCATCATCACCATCACCACCACCACCACCATCACCACCACCATCATCACCATCACCACCACCATCACCACCACCATCACCACCACCATCATCACCATCACCACCACCACCACCACCACCACCATCACCACCACCATCATCACCATCACCATCATCACCATCACCATCACCATCACCATCACCACCATCACCATCATCACCATCACCATCACCATCATCATCACCTGTAGCAGAATTTTCCCCAAATTAGTTTAAACAAGAAGCCTGTTATTGGACAGGGAAAAGGAAGGCAGAGCTAAGAGTTTTAGAGACAGAGACAGGGACAGGGAGGGAGAAGAAGGGAAGAAGAAGAGATAAGATCAAACCTATAGGAGAGGAAGAGGAGCCAGAACCACACAGTCTTGGGGGTCATAAATATTAGGGATTTCTTAGATGATTAAATAATAAGTAGGGTGTGTTTACCCCATCTAGGTGTGTAGCTTGTGCTTATATTAATTGAGTTTTGAGTTCATTGTGTGGGCGTTTTGTGGGTTGAGAATTTGCTAATATAAATCTGACTGATAAATTACAAGCCTCTAGAGTTTTGATTTTACTGGGGCTGGGAATGTGAGCAGAATCCGCAGAATCCGCAGCAAGAGAACCGTGAGATGGGCGGTGGCTGCATGGGGCTAACCATGGAGGTAACTAGGTTTCCGGGGCCAGAGAGTAGCCCACCATAGCGCGGAATGGTGCACTTTTAATATTTCCCCCGCAACAATCATCATCATCACCGTCATCGTTACATCACCATCATCATCAGTCATTCTAGGGAAGGAGCAAGGGAACTTCATGTAGATTTATTTGAAGACCACAAAGTAAATCGATTACAATTTGCCAATTCTGTTTTCTGATGGGTAGAATTGGATGTAGGTTGGGGGTTGTTGATGGAGAATTAGGAAAGCAGAACTGACTGGGTTTCTCCCAGAGCTTACTGCCCAAAGCCATTGGTCCCTCTCCCTCTGCCTCCCTCAAGCCAAGGAGAGTAGGAAAGCAATCTTAGAAAGGTCACCCGGGACTCTGAGTAATAAATAGGGCTGCTGCCTCATGAGAAGACAATTGAGGAAGCCAGAGTCACAGCAGTTTCCAGGGCTCTCATGTCCATCACCGAGGAGTCTTTGAAATTACTTTTCCGTCGTCATTCATTAGTGTGCTACTACATTCCGGGTCCTTTAAATGCTACACTCAGAATGTGATACCATCTCATCTGCTGAAAGTACGAGGCCCGGGCTTTGCTCCCACACAGCACCACTGGGCACCCACCATGCTTGCTGTGGTTGTGTTGGTCCTTTCAGATTTGTATCCACACCTTCCTCTGTCACCCCAGTGCCACATGCTGGACATGCTCCATCCCCCGACATCCCACTCCGGCTCATGAACATACAATCTCCTCCATCCTCCATGGTCCAGTGAGGAATTAGAAGTCTCAATCTAGTAAAGACGGTATGCAAGCGCCCACTCTCCCACGCCTGCACAGAGCCGTTAGGTGATGGCGGCTATCATCCAAGCCAGCACTGAGCACAACCTTGCCTCTGCAGCGCCTGTGCAGACCCCTGGAGGTTGCCGGTTATCATCCAGTTTATGTTTCTCTCTCGTGGTGCCTCAACATCAGCATTAAAACTTATCTTTCCCATCCCAAACCAAAAAAGAACAAAAGGAGTCTTTTAAACTGTTTTTAAGAATGCTTTAAATTGCTGGGTGTTGTTGTTGTTCATCCCAGCATTTGAGAGGCAGAGGCAGGAGATCTCTGAGTTGAAGACCAGCTAGGTCTACACAACAAGTTCCAAGACAGCCAGGGTGACACTGAGAAACCATATCTTGAAAAAAAATTTTTTTAAACGGTGATGAAAACTTTCGTATAACATGAAATTAAGTTGCAAGTATTTTCAAGCTCAAGTTAGAATCATATTGTGCAACTGAGCTCTAGAGATGTCAAAAGTGAAGCTCTGGCCTCTTTTCTCCCTCCAGCCACAGCCACTGCGACCCCTGTGCCCTTCTCTCTATGCATTTGACTTCTGACTACTGTAAATGGTGATCCTGTAAAGCTGGGTGCCCAGAAGTTCCTTTCAGAGCACCTTCAGTTCCTTCCTTCGAGTAGGTGATGTGTGGCTGGGCTGTATGGTGGTTCTAGTTTGGATTTTCAAAAGAACTAGCTTCCTAGTTTCCATGGTGACTATACAATCCTACCACCCATATACAAGCTTTCTGGTTTCCCCACAAACTTGCCAACATTCTATCTTTTGTTTTTTTCTTTTGACAGTGTCTGCCCCAAGCCTGTAAGGTGGCACCTAATTGTAGGGTAAATCTTTTCACTTCACAATTCCCCATTGCTGTGGATAGTTCTCTGTACCCTCCAAGACAAAACACCAATAAATAGCTGGTTTTGTTTTCTGATTCACATACCTTCCCCACCCCCTCATCAATTCATAAGTCTTTCCAATAGGAAAATTAAATTTTTCAGTGCATCTGAGGATGGTGGAGCACACCTATAACCCAAGCCTTCCTGAACTGACCCTCGGAGCCAGTTGGAACTTCTATTTACCCAGATACATTTCCACCTTCTAAACAAGTCCAGAAACCTCCATCAGTGCTCCCCCATCCCCACATCCTGTGTCCCCACCCCATCTCCCACCGCCCCATTTGCTCTAGGTTGGCATTCCTTCACCTCCTGCCTGGAAGCCCCTTTTCAGCATGGGGAACCAGAAAGAGTAAGTGTTACCTGCCTGTTTAAGGAGCTCAGGGTAATAGATAGCTGAGGCCTGTATGTCCTCCAAAGCTAAGCCCAAACTCACTTCTTCACCCTTCTAGCCTCTCTCTGGTCTCCTTTCTCCTGCCTCAGGACCTCGGCGCTTGATGCCCTCACTGCCAGGAGTATTCTTCCCCTAGACAACTGAATTGCTTGTTCAATCCAATCTTTATGAAAGTGACCCAAACCATTCTGTTTTAAAGTTTCACAAAGCACACCTCCTCAGCTATTTTTCAGACTCCTCTCCTCATTGCCAGTACTGGCTTGTCTCACTTCTAACATTCTATAGCATATATTTTATGCTCATTGCCTCTCCTGGCCTGTTACAGCACTACCTTCATGAGGGTAATTTTTTGTTTGTTCCTGGTTGTATCACAAACAGGTCTGGCTTGGAACAGGATAATACATATCTGTAGAATGACTAAGTGAGTAGATAGAGTATAAGGCTTATAATGATTTGAATAAGAATGACCCCCCCACACACAGGCCCATATGTTCAGTGCTTAGTCACCAGTGAGTGGAACTGTTTGGGAAGGATTAGGAGGTGTGGCCTTGTTGGAGTGGGTGTGGCTTATTGGCTGTCACTGAGAATGGACTTTAAGGTTTCAAAAGCCCAGGCTAGGCCCAGTGTCTCTGTCTGCTGCCTGCAGATGATACTGTAAAGCTCTCAACTACTGCTCCAGCAGCATGCCAGCCTGCATCCTGCCATGATGACAATGGACCCTCTAAAACTGTAAGCAGTCCTCAATGAAATGCTTTCCTTTATAGGAGTTGCCTTGGTCACGGTATCTTCTCACAGAAAGTCTTCTGAAACACCTGCTGCCTGGGGCCCCACTCTTATAAAGTGACTGAATTCTTCTGGGGTAGGCTCCCTGCATAAATCACTGGTGAAAAGGAGAAGCTAATGACTTATTCCACCTTCAAATGGTATCCAGCATCTGTCCCCACTTACCCTCCACTGTTGTCCGTTACTCTGATCTAACCTAGTGCCAGGTGCAGAGTGACTTATTGGCCCAATGTCTCTGCCTTGTCTTCACCAGTTCCATTATTGTAAACACCATCTTCTCACATGAAGTTTCGGGGAGACCCTCACAGTGGTGGCTACTCCTTCCGATTCCCATCTGCATTGTCTGATGGTTTGCTACAGGAAGTCACTGCTGAACAGGTAGTCTGAAATCTGGAGAGAGCTCATGCTGTGAGCTCATCAGAGAATGGGAACAGCACCATGGTCTATCTCCTGGTGGATACAGGGAGAGCCTACAGCTGGGATTCTACCTAGCACAGAGCTATGGGCTGAGCACTGCCCTGCAGTCTGTGTTCTAGTCTTGGGAGCTTGTGTGTCTTAACTGTTCATGCCTCTCTGTGTTCCTACACCCGTTGCCTGGTGCTGTCATTTCCTGGGTAGTGTCAATGTAAGGGTACAGAGCTCTCCTCTGAGGATAATCCAAATACAAATTTTGAACATGAACTTGAATCTGAAGCTCTGTTCCCAAAGCTAAGGAGTAGGAAGGTGCAGGAGTGTGAAGGTGTAGAGTTAGCAGGCAGCCAGGATGGTCAGGGTGGTATAGAGAGCATTTTTAGCCACTTGCTGATTGAACTGACTCTCCTGCAGATCAAGTCTCCAGTGCTTATGACTCCCTTGGCCCTGTCACCTCCACGGAGTACCCCGGAACCCGATCTCAGCTCCATCCCTCAGGATGCAGCCACCATTCCCAGCCTGGTGGTCCCAGAGGCTCTCACAGGTATGTCTGCCAGAGGACTTCTAGGTGGCAGTGATCCTAGAGTAACAGGGCGTCCTTTCATCTAATGGTTACTTTATGAATCTAAGAGTTTCTCTGAGGTACTTATTTCACTGGGTGTGATGACACATGCCTTTAATCCCAGGAGGCAAAGGCAGGCTGACATCTGAGTTTAGGGCCAGCCTGGTCTACAGAATGAGTTCCAGGATAGTCAGGGCTACAGAGAGAAACCCTGTTTCTGAAAAGAAAATATAAAGAGTGAAAGAAAGAAAAGAAAAGAAGAGAAGAGAAAAGGAAAGGAAAGAAAAGAAAGGAAAGGAAAAAGAAAAAGAAGAAGGAAAAGAAGAACAAAAATTTCCTGAGATAGCTCAAAGAAAGATATGACACAGTAGCAGATAGGCCAGCCCCCATTCTCTGAAAGCACACATTGCTTTGCCATGCAGTTCAGGTATTAAAACCTTTGTTTTCTGGCTGGTAAGGTGGCTCAGAGTTAAGAACACTGGCTGCTCCTTTAGAGGTCCTGAGTACAATTCCCAGCACCCTCATGGTGTCTCATGACCATCTCTAAAGGGATCTGATGTCCTCTTCTGGCATGCAGGTGGACATGCAGACAGAGCACTCCTACGTTAAAAAACAAAACAAAAGCAAAACAAACAAACAAACCCTTTGTTTTCTGTGGATGTTGTGAATGACAGGTTCAGCTGGTTATTGTGGTGTGTGCACATGAGAGCAGTGGCTAGGTCCGAGTGTACTCACTTGAGTGTGCACCAGAATGTGTCCATTCTGCACTTGTAATTCCAGTAGCTACCATATCCTCTAACCCAGTCGGTGTAACACATATCCCAATCCCCCGTCCCTGTCTCTCTCATGATGATGTATCAGCCAACCAACAACTTCATCTTGTAACAATAGTTAGATGGCTATAAAGGCGTGGGCGCACGCGTGTGCGCTCACACACACCCACCCACACACCACCCCTCATCATAACTTCAGTCCTTGCTCCCACCCACTACATCCTCTAGCCTTTTAGCCCCTCCCACTATAGTATAAAGACTAAACCCATTAGCAAGGCTGAGGAAGCACTTCCAGGTTCTGAGCCCCACCCCCAGCCCATGATTCCACTCTCCAGGGGCTGACCATGGCATCTTGGCTTGTTCTCTTCCTCTGTTTGGAACGAGCTTCCTGCTGCCTCACACTCAGCTCAGACATACTCTCCAGAAAGCTCAGCGACGCCTGCATGAGCAATCCTGCCTCTTGGATCTTTACCGCACGGTGGTCTCACCTCGGCATCTGAGAACTGAACATTGGAGATGAGGGGAAGAGCAGGCAGCCTTGGAGAAACACGCAGGAACTCTTGCGTTCAGGGGGCATTGTGTCCAGGTTCCACAGTGCAGCCCTGAGCCATTCTCCTAGCACTTCAGTTGCTTCTTGAGCAAAGCCATAACCACGCCCAGCTCGGGTTTGCTTGAGCGCATGGGAAGTGCCTGCCTGCTGTCACTGTCTAACTGTCCCAAAGCCTTGCTGGTGACCCCTAAAGTCCTTAGCACACACTCCCCTCCCGCCCCCTCCCCCCCGACAGTGACCTCTGAGGAGAAACTCTTAACGTGGAAGGACAAACACTTAAGAGAAGCCACTGAAGTAGGGAAGATAATATGATTCCTGTTATTAACATTCCGTTTTACTTTACTCTCATAGAACGTCTACTTCTCAAATCTATTTTACCCCATCAACAATCCTCGCGAGGCAGAGCCTTACTATGCCCCTGGAAGGGGAGAAAATAGCATTTCCACCTTACTTTGCAGATAGTTTTTCTCAGGAGACAAGCTAGGAAACTCTACATCTGCTAAGGATCTGGCATTGGGAACAGAGAAGAAATCGGGCTTTTTAAGTAGGTCACGATAACATTATTGTTACTTTTAAATCTTCAAGCAGCTGGCCTGACAGTAGAGGACAAGGCGCATTATGTCAGAACAGTCTGGAGTCAGGCTGACCTGTTGGGCAATTACTGTCAAATTACAGGTGAATAGTTGTGAGTGGGCACATACGCTGTGTTCTTGGAACACAAGTAAGTTGAACTTGTATCTGCTGACGTCTTGTATCAGAGTCCCTCGACCAACCGACTGTTATACTAATATTATTTATTATTATATACATAAATATATATACAATAAATATAATTATTATTTACATAATAACAATTAGTATTCCATTGGGCAATCTTCTCAGTAGAAATATTTTCTCTAAAAAGAACTTACGGTGATCCCTGAGATGGCTTAGTGGGCAAAGGTGCTTGCTGACAACATGACCCACAGAGAACATATCCCCTTAAGCTGTTTTCTGATGTCCACATGTGTGCACCATAGTGTGCCTGATATAAACACACACACACACACACACACACACACACACACGTAAGAAATGATGCGTGAGGTTTCCTCTTTTTATTGTAAAATTCATTACACTCCCCCCCCACCGTGGTCTTCTGAAAATTTATTGAACCCAGAAAATCAGTTTAGGACACAGGATTCCAGAATCACAGGATCACAGAGACAGCTTGACTCTGAGGAGTTCTGACTCAACCAGGATCACAGGAAGGACAAGCTACAGTCAGATATAGCCAGGGCAGGTAGCACAAGTGATAATCAGAGGATGAGAGGCAAAAATATAAGAACATAAGCAACAGAAGCCAAGGTTACTTGGCATCATCAGAACCCAATTCTCCCACTGTAGCAAGTCCTGGATATACCGGAAAAGCAAGATTCAGATCTAAAATCACTCCTCATGATGATGATAGAGGACTTTAAGAAGGACATAAATAACTCACTTAAAGAAATACAGGAGAACACAGGTAAACAGCTAGAAACCCTTAAAGAGGAAACACAAAAATCCCTTAAAGATTTACAGGAAAACACAATCAAACAGGTGAAGGGAATGAACAAAACCATCCAGGATCTAAAAATGGAATTAGAAGCAATAAAGAAATCATGAAGGGAGACAACCCTGGAGTTAGAAAACCTAGGAAAGAGATCAGGAGTCATAGATGTGAGCATCATCAACAGAATACAAGATATAGAAGAGAGGATCTCAGGTGCAGAAGATACCTTAGAAAACATTGACACAACAGTCAAAGAAAACACAAAAAGCAAAAAGCTCCTAACTCAAAACATCCAGGAAATCCAGGACACAATGAGAAGACCAAACCTAAGGATAATAGGTATAGAAGAGAGTGAAGATTCCCCACTTAAAGGGCCAGAAAATATCTTCAACAAAATTATAGAAGAAAACTTCCCTAACCTAGAGAAAGAGATGCCCATGAACATATAAGCTACAGAACTCCAAGTAGACTGGATCAGAAAAGAAATTCCTTCTGTCACATAATAATCAAAACACCAAATGCACAAAACAAAGAAAGAATTTTAAAAACAGTAAGGGGGAAAGGTCAAGTAACATATAAAGGCAGACCTATCAGAATTACACCAGACTTCTCACCAGAGACTATGAAAGCCAGAAGATCCTAGACAGATATCATATAGACCCCAAGAGAACACAAATGCCATCCCAGGCTACTATACCCAGCAAAACTTTCAATTACCACAGATGGAAAAAACAAGGTATTCCATGACAAAACCAAACTTATACAATATCTTTCCACAAATCCAGCCCTACAAAGGATAATAGCTGGAAAACACCAACACAAGGAGTGAAACTACACCCTAGAAAAAGCAAGAAAGTAAACTTTCAACAAACCCACACAAATGTAATTCCACCTCTAACAACAAAAATAACAGGAAGTAACAATCACTTTTCCTTAAGATTTCTTAATGTGAAAATTAATATTACCAACATCTCCTAACCGATTGAAATTCAAAAATATGAGGAATTAGAAATTTGTTGGCTGTCATCTAGTGGTCTCTCTAATTTGGCAATTGGAGAAATAGGTCCAACATTGTACAATTCATATACACTTTCTGCTTGTTTGTACATGACAGGGTCTTGCTGTGTACCACATAATGGTCTTGAAATCATGCTTCTCCTATCTCAGTCTCTCTATTAGTAGGATTGTTTATTTGATGTTTCTACACTATATTATGGTATTCAGAACAGCTTACATATTTCAAAATTATTTATACAGCCAAAAGAAACATAGACAATTAATTTGAGAGGTGACTTGTAAGAGAACAGCAAAGAGTGAGGCTGAAGGTTTTGCTTGATATTTATAATTATTGTATCAATTTTGAAGAAGAGGACCTTATAAGTTACTCTTTTTCTGAGATGAATGCTTTTCAAAGTCATCACAGCCAGTGAACTAGAATCTTACCCTCACCTAACGTCTGTGCCACCCTCCAAGCACAACCATTGTTCATTGAAACAGTTGATGAATGACTTCATGGAAAGACCATCTTAGCACACACACCATTTCTTAAATGAATGTAACCTGTTCCTTGTGGGCTGAGAATGACAACAATCACTCAAGGCAAATAGCTTTGACCATAGCAAGAAATCTGTACCCAAATAATCGTGCCTACAATTCATTCCTCGGCACAGCAGAACTGTCAACTCTTAGCTTAGCTACAATGGAGGTAAAATCCTTTGGTGATGTGAGGGACATTGAAGTACAGCCTTATTATAATGAACTCCAATGTCTAAAAATTGTTCTTATTTTGGGTTTGTACCACAGTAAGAGCCATAATTTTAAAACTCTACTAAAACCAAAACAAAACAAAACAAACAAACAAACGAAAAGACTTTATCTACTTATGTTCATTTAATAACATGTCCATCATTTTATGATTAGTATAAAAATATATATTGTGTTGAATATAATAAAAAAATTAGTTCTAAAAAAATAATTACAGTTCTAGTAACACTGTAGTTTTCTTCAATATGTTTTGCAAGCTGCATGGTTTATTATTAATTTTTGAACTGTCATTCTTTAATTTGAGTTGTCTTCAAATTAATTTTATGCATTTTTGTCAGTCTCCTGAACGCTGCTTGATGTTTAAGGATCTCTCTGTTGAACCAATGGTCAGAGTAATATATCGTTTATGAATTTTGATGTTTGGCATCAATAAACTTTCAAAATATATAAAAAAAGGAAAATCAGCTTAGAGGCATTCTGACACTTTTCTATAGATTTATGTTATATAAATGTAATACTTACCTATAAAATATACATAATACATTAACAGTTAAAATGTCAATGAACACAATTTATGTTCAAAATTTCACAATGAGATATATTATTTTATTAAATAGTTACAAGTGTGAGGAATTTGGGGCTCGAGAGGTGGCTCGGTGGTTAAGAGTTTGATGTTTTGTGCAGAGGAACTGGGTTCAGTTCCCCGCACCCACGTGGTGGCTTACAACAGTCTGTAATTCCAGTTCCAGAGGGACATAGACTGAATGCACATGGGACATAGACCTACACAGAGGCAAACACACGCATGCGCATACAGCGACAATAGGTCTGGAATTACTGATGGTTTTCGACCATTATTTTCTGGAATTATAAATAGCAGTCCCACTGGAACCTCATACTGCTCCTAGAGGGAGCAGTGTCACAACAGGCTTCTTATTGGTGCAAGTTCACAGAGAAATAGCCAGCTTTTCTTGGAGGAGGAAAGAGATGTTGTCTTGTACCTACTCAGATGTATATAAAGGTATTTTCTTTATATACATTGCCCATAAGGGCCATAGTAGTCATCTTCCGTTCAGTTTTACAGTTATGGGAGACTCAGCTCTCCCTCTGCCCACTGCCCGAGGTCGCCTCTAGAGCAAGCTCAGGCAGTTGGACCATGCAGCTTCATAGCCTTTTTCCAGTCTTACACGTAGGTGAGGATCAGTCACGTGTCTGCCCTTGGCGGCTTTCCCAAGGCCTGGGCCTACGTCGCCTGCAGACCTGATGTACGTGCAATGCATCTCACATCTGGTATCCTCTGTGCCCACAGTATGCCTCTACATAAACAAACAGGCCGATGCGGGGCCGTACCTGGAGAGAAGGAAGCTACAGCAGCTTCCGGAGTGCCTGGGACCCGAGCGGCCCGCCACCGTCCTGCAGCAGGCGGTGCAAGCATGCATCGATTGTGCACACCAGCCGAGGCTGGTCTTCTCCCTCGTCAAGCAGGGATACCGAGGCGAGCTGGTGTCAGGTAAGGTCGGGGGTTGTGGGAAGGATGCCAGGGGTCTCTCTGCAGCCATCCCCGAGTGGGGACAGTGGGTGTGTCCAGGGTTTGTCTTTTACCTGCTGGGCTCCAGGTACTCTGTGAACTTGTGAACAGAATGTAACCCTTAGGACCACTTGAGGGACAGCTACCAGGATTGACCTCCTGGGTCCTTACCCTTGACTCGTTTTTCCCGTCCTGTTTTCCAACACTGTTCCTCTGCCTTCAGACGTATCCACAACTCAGCCCGACCATAGTAGACGTTGGAATTAAATCACACGTGTCCTTTGCCCCTACGTCAAAGTGAAAGCCCACATGATTACAGGGCCCGTAGGCCTATGTGAGATGCTTCTAGTTCCCCTTCCAACTCTGGGTCGTTTCTCTCTCATCCTGTGTTTAGCTCAGGTTAGATGGCTCCTCTGCTGGTCTTCCTCATCTTTCAACTATTCTCACACCCAGGACCTTTGCGCTTGCTGTTCTCATCTTCTGGAATACCTTACCCTGGTGGGGTACCTTCCTGCATGCTCCTGGACACCCTTTAGGGTTCCTCCTCAAAGGTGGCCTTATCACAGTCCTTTCTTCTCCTGACCTTGGTCTGAATATCAGGTTTCCTTTATCACTTTTTCTCAGCCCTCCCTCACTACCATGGAGTGAAAAAGAAATCTTACAATTTCAACCTATGGGGGAGCAGGGACATACCTCTTGAAACAGGGTTTCCGCCCTGACCTGCCAGCTTCCAGAGGAACAACTTTGCCTGTGCAGTGGGAGGCGCAGGGTGCAGAGTCCTGACTCTAGAATTGTTTGCCTCTCTACCCCACACTATATAACTGTTGTCACTGCCCGGGTCACCAGGTTTTGCACTACTGAGGATATGTTGGAGAGTTAGGGTCATATTTTCTCTGGTTCAGCATTGTGGCTATGACCTTCCTTAACACCAGGAAAAAGGCAGATTTCCTGGCAATGGGCTGTAGGCTCAGCAAGGGGAAGCAGCCATGGAAATGCTTGCCTGGGATCCCAGAACTACAGAGGCAGAGACAGGAGTATCTTGAGTTTCAGGCCAGTGTGTCCTACACAGAGCATTCTAAGACATCTGTGCTACATTGTTACAAAAACAGAAGGAAAGAGATAAAAGGATGAGGGGAGGGGGGAAGGGAGGCAAATGGAGGGGGAGAGGAACCTTGGCTAAGTCCAAGTGGCTAAGTTTGGCTCAGGGGATATCTAAGGGTTTCAGCAGATAGGAGGACCGGAGGACATGTGATCAAGGGAGCGGGGAGAAGCAAGTCTAGGAGTTGTCCTGAAATTCCTCCTGGAGTTCCTCTGCTGCTCCACCTCTACCTTCCACGTGAGCCACCTTCTTTACCCCATCTCCTTTCCTTGCTGCACAGCACATCTCAAGGCAGATCTGGGGCTAAGGAAGGTCCCTTGTTCATTCTTCACATTGCCACCTGCCTATAGTCCCCGACCCTGAGCTGGAAGACTGGTCCTGAGCCTGGCTTTTCTGCTCTTCCCTCTCTGTGGCCTCAGGGCCTTGGCACTGAGAGAAGTGAGACCAGAATGGATGCCATTTGGTGTTCTGATTGGCTGAGGGTATTCCCAGGAAGCCAGAGTGGACTGTTTTCCCTGACATCTTGGAGATGTTATAGCATTGATCCAACACCTCTTGCCTCCACCCTGAGCCCATGGAGTGTGGGGCAGCTTCTCATGTTATAGTTGTCAATGGAGGTTCAACAAGGCCATAGGACAGCATCAACGTGGCCCCGAGAGAGGTGACTCAGGAGAGACAGTCAGGTGCCCACTCTGCACTTAGAAGCTGATCTTCAGGGCATCGCTCCCCGAACACTCCACAACACAGCACCCAGAATTTGTTCATATGGCTACTGGCAGAGTCAGGAGGAACCTAAAGGCTAGAAGAAGGTGCCTGGATCCTGATGCTCTTAAGAGATGAAGGGAGCAGCATCACAGAGCCCCACCATCCCTCCCAGAATTTATGAACTCCGTAGTTCTACAACCTCTCCAAAGAGGTGGGAGCCCCACCATGCCTGCAGTCCCATGAATATTCATAGAACAAATGCATGATGTAATGGATAGGCCCGGGGTCCTCAGATGCTCGGAGCAAGTTTCTGTATCACTAAGCCTTTTAAGGACAGAGAGGGCTTGCAGAGTTCTAGGATAGAATGATGACAGCCCTGCAGCTGGCCCCTGGATCGGAGCCATGTGGAGTTTTAAATAAAAGGCACATGGAAGCCACATGAACTGAGAAACCCAGCCCAGGTCTTTCCCCAGCCTTCCTTCCTGTCCTCACGGATGGTCAGGAGGCCTGAGAGAAAATGAGTGCTGAAGAAGGCCTTTCAGAACTGAAAAGCGCTACACGCAAGAACAGGCTCTTCTGATGTCTGGTTTTAATAAAAACTAGCTATGGTAGCCCTGCCATCTGCCAGCCTGAGGGGATATAACGCAAACCAGGAGGCTGCCTGCCTGCAGTTGCTCTGAGTGGGGGAAACCCAGGTCAAAGCAGGATGTCCTTTCTGAGGTGTCTTTGTCTGTCCCTCACCCTGGAGCTGGTGTGCAGTTCTAAGAGGGCTGTGAGCGAGAGCCAGGATGAAATCTTCTCAGTGCCTCAGGAAAGTGATGCTGCTTTCTATCCATAGCTGGGACCCAGCATTGCTATAGAGAGGTTGTTTTTAAGACCTGGGTTGCTGCTCTGTGTTACTTTGTGAGTTTTACTCCCTAACAGTAGAGAGGAGAGAGACAAGGATGGGGGGAGGGGGATTAGGAAAATCCCTGAATCTCACTTCTTTCCTTTTGCTTCATCTTTGACCATGGGTACTAACAAACTACAACCAACCTCCCTAAATGACCACCACCCACCAACGCTGCCATTCATGGCCCTCTAATTTATGTACCCTCTGAAAATTTCCCAGAATTCCAAATGTCACACAACTGCAGAAACTATCTGTGGCTGGCAAAGACACGCTTCTGCTAGAGCACGAGGAAAATCGTAGTCAGCTGCTGCAGACAGTGTGAAGCAGCCCCATATCCCTTACACCTGGATTAAAATTTAAGCACATTCTTATATTTTCTCGCTTTAAAAAGAAAACAGAATCTCATAATTCTCAAAATGTCACTTTAGACCCTTTTAAAGACTCTACTCTTCAGGGCTTCCCATGCAGCCCCTTGGGGGTCCTCTGGTAACAAGTGGGGTGTAGAACTGGAGTTTCGAGGGTGAACTCGGGTGTCTGTATCTGTCTCCTCCCTCAGACATGGATAAAGAGAGACCCTGGAATAATCACAAAGTGTTGAACTGAAGGGAGACTGGAGTCAACCCCAGCAGAGCTCTCAAAAACTGAAAGCCAGGACAGTCTGAGGGACAAAATAAATGCATAGTATCTGACAACCCAGGGCAAAAAGCCTGTGTCCAGGAATCACACTGAGTGTAATAAATGACAGGATAAAGAATAAATGTGGTGAGATGGGACAAAGATGGGGGAAAAGATGACTTTTTCTGGCCGAAGAATTGTATGTGATTTGTGGAATTTGCCCCTATTCCAGTCAGGAAGTATTGCCAAACACTCCCTCCACCCTTGGGTACAGGCAAACTCAGTGGCTGGGTCCAGGGACCAGAATATGGAGACCAGGGTTGAAGGGTGTGGAGCTCATTGGTTCCACCAAGCATGGAAGGTTCACACCCCCGAAGAGCCTGTGGGTTCACCATGGCTCCTGTCAGCTGTGCAGGGAAGTCTCTGTAGTCTAATGTCTTTCCTGTCCCCAGTCCTGTGTCTCCAGCCGTGAGAAAGAATATCAGACTAAAGCAAATGGAGGAGCAACAGGTCTCGCGATATCTGAGCAGACTTAGTCAGAGCTGCCATGGCCGTGAGAAGGGAGGAGAGGCTGACAGGTTATCACAGACCAAAGAGACAGGGGGATGTGGCAGCTGAGGCAGCTTGCTGTCCTGGGCGGGGCCTTAGACGGGAAATGGCGTGGGTGGGCGAGACTTCCAGTGTGATTCAGTACAGCCCACTTACAAATAAAAGAGAACGGACTGCCTTGCTCCCTCCCAGTGTCCAGCTGTCAGCTGCTATCTCTGCTTTTCCAGTCTCTGCTTCCTTCGATGGAAAGCAGCACTTGAGGAGTCTGCCTGTGGTGAACAGTGTGGGCTACGTCCTCCGCTTCCTGACCAAACTGTGCCGCAGCCTCCTGTGTGACAACCTCTTCAGCCACCTGCCTTTTCCCGGGAGCATCGGTGCCTCTGACAAGGCACAGGAGAGAGAGGATGGGAGGACTGAGTCAGGTAAGGCAGAGGGGTTTTGTCTGCTGCAGATGCTGTCTCCCAAGGTGGGCAGGTGAGATAGCTGCTGGGCAGTGCTGCCGTCCTAGAGAGGCCCAGGCCTGTCTCTCTAGGCTGTTTGGAACGTTGTGGTCCAGACTATTCCCATCCTATGCAGCCGAGAAATGTGGTCTCTCCAGCTCCTGAGAGCCGACAGTCTATCTCTGTGGCATGTGTGCATAGAATTTAGACTGTAAGAACACGTCACATCTGCTCTATCCTTGAGTGGGAGTGATTTTCTTCCACCTACTGTAAGGAAACGCTGGGTAATTAATTGTTCATTGTTGCAGAGTTGTTGAAGGTCTCTGAAACCATCTGCAGGTCTGTGCTCACAGACTTAGAGCAGAATAAAAATGACTACGGGTCAGAGCTGGTGTACTGGTAACGTATCACTCAGGGAGCGGAGGCAGGAGGATGGTGAATTGGAAGCAAACCTGGACTACACAGTGATGTTGTCTTTAAAACGAATGAATGAATGAATGAATGAATGGCTATATCTCAATTGCTAGAGGAGAATAAGAAGGACTCATTTAGACCCTTTGAGTAGGGTTTCTTGGATCCTATCAGGAAGGAGCCTTGCCTACAGCTTTGTTTTGATCCCATTTAGACCTTGGAAGATGGAAGAAATTTGGCCTTTCCTATAAAAACGTAGCCGACTATGCTTACTGTAGGCAGACGCCAAATACCTCTGTGCATTTCTTCATGTCTCTAGGTGAGCTACAAAAGGCCCTCTCAATCCTCTAGACCTGTACTTCCTACATTAAACAAGAAATCAGAGCTGTGGATAGAGTATCCTTTCTGTTACCTCCAAACCATAATGTACTCAGAAATGCATAGTTAATTTTCTACAAGATCTTGGCATGAGACTAGCAGAGATACATGGCTTCATTTCTCAAACCCTTGACTTGTTGCACTCATCAAACAGAGACTCAGAGGACATGGCTAGGAAGACACAATTCATGCTTCCTACTGCGCTGGAAGTCTGTTCTCTGGAGCCAGCTCTTCCCCAACTATGGATGAAATTTAGGACAAATCTTGGCACTTTTCCTAGTTCCTTTCATGTTACAAAATATTCTTATTTAACAACTAATGTGTTTGGATTGGTGAGATAGCTAACTCAGTTTCCCTATGATGTTGCCAGTTTCCAAGTCACTTGCCTGCAGTGGTGAAGGTGGGCGTGGCTGGCTTCTTTCATCAACCCTTGGCCCCTCCCATTGATTTCAGAACACTTCATAGCAGCTTGGGGGGTGAGGAAAGAAAAGAGTCCACTGGTCTTAACTTGACAGACCCTGCTATATACAGGGTGACATTGTGTTCTCTGTTTCTGGCAAGTGTTTGAAGCTGATTATCATCTGTGGGCTTTTGAATGGTCACCTTGCCATCTGTCACCCATGAGCTCCTTGATATGGACAAATATTTGCTGCTTTTTTTCTAGGTAGTTATGTATATTGCCTTTAAGGATCAACTCTAGTCAGTCTCTCTCTCTCTCTCTCTCTCTCTCTCTCTTTCTCTCTTCGATTCTGGGGCATCATGGCCATGACTTGAACATGTGGGTAAGTATTAAGCGCCCCCAGCTCAGCCCATGGCTTTTTGAGATAAGGTCTAGAACTGATGGTCCTCCTGACTCCTGTGTGGTGAGGTTTCAGGAGAGTGCCAGGCTCACACCTGTCCTCTGGCACGGACCTGTTTCTTGAGAAACACACATTCTTTGTTGGCCTCACCATCTCACCATGCAGGCTGAGCTCTGCAGGGTGGCCCTCTTTTCCTCTGCCAGCTGTCTGTAATCTTCCAGACTTTCCCAGGGACTCAGATAGTAATTGAATATATAACCCAAGCTCCAGGTGACAGATCCCAAACCATTCCCATGGCCATGTTAAAGCCATTGGGAACTTTGCTATTATTTTGTTTCCAGTCAGCCTTTTGGTCAGCCTCATCCTTCTTGCCCACACATTAGATGCTGGTAGTCATCTACTGGAGTAAAACTGGGCTCGCTCCCTGCCTCCCTCCCTGTGAGAGTAGGATGCAATATTTACTGATGAACATGATTAACAGGAGGATCAGTGAGAACCCTCCAGAGAACAGTGCCTGCCACTTATCTAAAGGATCTGTGATTAGGGATGTTTGTCCCCTCAACCTCCGTGAGCAAGTTGCTGGTAAAGCCATGTCTTTGAGAATTGGCTCTTGGGCATCCAGGAAACCTGAGGTTGCTCTTTCCCAGGACCACAGTGACATGTTCTTTTTCTGCAACGTGGTGCAGATAGACTTGAAGATTTGGCCATTGCGAACCATGCCTACTGGCCCTGGGGCTGCCCAAAAGCTGTCTGAAGCCTGCCAGCCCCAACACTGGACAGAAGTGACACTAAAGGGTGAAAGCTTTCTACATGAAAGCTATCCGTAAGATCGGCTGTAGGCAAGCCAGTTTCTTAATAGTGATTGATGGGAGAGGGCCCATCCCTGGGCTGGTGGCCCTAGGTTCTATAAGAAAGCAGGCTGAGCAAGTCATGAGGAGCAAGCCAGTAAGTAACATCCCTCCATGGCTTCTGCATCAGCTCCTGGCTTCAGGTTCCTGTCCTGATCTGGCTTTCTTCAATGATGGGCCACAATGTGGAGGTGTAAGCCAAATAAACTTCTTCTTTCCCAACTTGCTTTTTTGATTGTTGTTTGTTTTTCAAGACAGGGTTTCTCTGTATAGTCCTGGCTGTCCTGGAAGTCGCTTTGTAGACCAGGCTGACCTTGAATTCAGAAATCCACCTGCCTCTGCCTCCCAAATTCCTTTTGCTCATGATATTTCATTGCAGCAATAGAAACTGTAACTAAGCCAGGGAGTATATGTGTGCACACATGTGTGCATGTGTGTGCACGTGTGAGCACATGTGTGAAGGGCAAAGCTCCATACACAGAGTCTTTATCAGTTCCTCGACACCAGTTTTAAACTTTCTAGGGATTCCCTGTGAACTCCACAGCATGCACTCCAAGTCTATTCATCTTCTGGTCCCTTCACATCTGCTCTCCACCCCAGCAACCTCTCCCATCCCAAAAGATAACAACAACAACAACGAAAATAAACAAAACAAAAACTTGTCTGGGAAGCTGTCGCGTGTCCCACAGTGCACCCTTTGTCCATATATCTTCACTTGCAAATGTTCATTGCCATGAGTCATTGGTCTGGTTTGAGGTCTCTGGCTTCTAATACACTATCAATACTGGGGCCTCAGGGGGACTCCTCTCAGATATCCTGTTGTTGCTCTGTGTCATGGGGATCCTGCAGCTTTGGGTCTTCAGGACCAGCCCCTTACATGCTCCAGCAGTGCATAGATGGGATGGGTGTTGGGGTGAGCTGTCTCAAAGCCCTGGATCTGGGCCTGGGTTGTAGTTGAGTTGGTTAGCCTTCCAGCTCTCCTGTGCCCACACCACTAGGGTGAGCTCTCCAGCACTGCCCGGCTAAGCTCACCCAGTGCCACAGCTGGCAGGGGGCAGAGTCAGCTCTCCTGGAGTTGGTCACAGGAGGTTGTGCACTGCCTGATATGGGTGCCGAGGACATAACTGTGGCTCTTCAGCAGATCTGAGCTGCTCTTAGCCACCGAGGCTCTTCTCTAGCCAAGACACCCTGTTTTCTCAGACTCTTCTTGAACTTAGAGCTCAAGTTGTTTGCTTACTGACAAATGTGAGAGAGAGCATGTGCATGTGTGTGTGTTTGTGTGTCAGTGTATGTGTGTGTGTTTGTAATTTGTGTGAGAAAGTATGTGTGTTGGTATGAGTGTGTGTGTGAGTGTGTGTTTGTATGAGAGAGTGAGAGTGTTGTGCATGCATGTGTGTTTAGGTGTGTGTGAGTGTGTTGTGTTTGTAGGAATGTAAGTGTGTATGTGTGTATATATTTGTGTGTGAGTGTGCATGTATGTGTGTGTTTGTGTGTAATAGTATTTGTATGTGATAGCATGTGTGTTTGTGTGTGTGTGTATATATATATATATATATATATATATATATATATATATAATGTGTGTGCCTTTGTATGTGGAGAGAGTTGTGAGTGTAAATATAGGAGCTCTAGGATTCTGACTCACTTCCTCACACTTGTTGAGCAAAGCACTTTGCTGACTGAATCCAACTCTCCAGCCCCCAAATTTATAAAAGGACAAAGCACATGCCACTGTTGAGGAAGCAGAAGAGCCTGGGGACTGCCCCTCACCTCTCTCTGCTCACTCGCATTTCCCACACGCTTTGGGATAGAGGCTTGGCAGAACTGCCAGATCCCGGGAAGGTGGTCACAGAGCCTGCGGTCCTCTGGAGGCCCAACGGGGAGTCATTATTCTAAACAGCTGACTTCAGTCAAAACTATCTTTGGTCCAAGTTTCCAAGGGAGGAAAATCAACCCACAGCTTAGAACAAAGTCTCGGGCAAACCAGAAACATGCTGGAGAGAGAAAGAAATGCAGGTGTCAGGCATTAAAATGATGGCTGATTGTGAGCCTCTCGAGAGGGACAGGGAGATGTAAATGTAAATGCACTGAAATGGATCAGAGAGGAGCCAGAGTTGGTCCTCGGGCTGAGGGATTGAGCTGAGGGCAAGCTAAAAGGAAGAAAAATCTATACTGGCCAGAGACTAAGTTAATGGAAAATGTAATTGAAGCGAAGGAAATGCTCCACCCATAGGTGGTGTGGCCCGGTGCCCTTTGAACCACGAAGGCAAGGCCTGGGCCACTGAGGCCCTAAGGGAAAAGGAGGATTGCTTATCTGTAAGAACAAGGGCGGGACTGAGCCTGGGAACAGAAAAGCTGCACTAGAGCCTCCTCGAAAGCTACAGAGAAAGGTGACTATTTGCCACGTTAGAGTCCCTTAGAGGACACGGGGACCCACAGCAACTGGCACGTGTTGGGAGCTGCAGCCCCTGGGAGTGTGGGCTAAACTGTCAGGAGCACGGACTCTGCACCCAGGTAGGATGACAGGCACCTGAGTCTGGGCTGAGAGTCGAAGTGGGAGCCCCCAGCGCTTCCCTTCCTGCTTCCAGCTTCTCCGCTGGGCTCTCCGAGACTCCAGGCCCTTCTCTCCAGGCGCTGCTACCTGGCCAGACCTCCCTGGTAAGAACGCCACAGCTCTTGGAAGCTGTGCCTGGCAGGCTTCGCTCCAGCCTTTTCTTCCTTGGGCTTTGAGACTGAAGTGCTGCCAGCTCTATAGTGTAGCCAGACCAAGCTGTTCTTGCAGAATCCTTTTGAACCCTGCCGAAGAACTAGGCAGACCTGCAAAGGGCCAGACCATCCCTGAGAAAGGCCGTGGCTTTCAGCCTGGGGGAAGGTAGTATTAATGACTCTTTCAAGGGCTTATTCTGTACAGCAGAGTGTGTGTGTGTGTGTGTGTGTGTGTGTGTGTGTGTGAGAGAGAGAGAGAGAGAGAGAGAGAGAGAGAAGAGAGAGAGTGAGAGAGCGCTTGCACACGTGATATGGCGTGCATGTGTGGTGTGGTAGATTGGGGAGTGGAAATGGTGGAAGGCATGTTAGTTTCTCTGGACATCACCAGATAGAGGTATCGTGCGAGAAGGGTTTTGCAGGTGATTTTCTTGCTGCATCTCAAGCTTTCATTAGCGATTTCTAGTAAAGTATTGCTTTGATCCACGGAGTAAAACTCATGGTCCAAGCTCCCTTGGCTGTTTGCAGTAGAGCCCTGCCTTCCTTCTGCACAGAGGCTTGCTCTGCGTGTCTGTGTTTTGCACACAGGTCTCCCTTGCTTAGGGACTCTCTTCCTTTGTCTCTTGGCTCTCTCCTTCTTGTTCCTCTTTCTTCTGCTGCCAACCCCCTTTGGAGTTCTCCAGGACGGTGGGGTGAGTGGCTTGCCCAAAGGGGACCTGGAAGACTCCCCCCACCTCACTCCCACTGTAACCCCAGACCAGGGACAGGCAGAGGAAGGGAGGAACTTTTTTCCTCAAACGGAGAAACTTAGACAGGAGGCTCCTCCTGTTCTAGAGATGTCTTTGGTTTCAGGCTTTTATACCTAGCAGCGGAGGAAACCACAGTCCCCAAACAGATCCACAACGGTGAAAAAGAAACACAAAGCTATCCAGAAAGTTCCCCAGACCACCCCCCCTCGCTTCTTCCCCCACTCCCCGCCTCCCCGCCCCCATTTGTATGCATGTGCTGCGCACGCATGCGCTTGCTGCTAAGCTGGAGGGAGCTCTTGTGTATACACAGAAAGCAGTGTATTGTTTTCTCTGAAGGAGGCACGCAATGATTTACGAGTAGTTTTTTCTGGGGTCTATGGACACAAGGGACTCACAAGGTGTCTGAGGCCTGCCTTTGCCCAGCTGGCCCTTTCCACAGCCCCAGGCTGGATTCTCTCTCTGGGGGCAGACAGCTTATTTCCGATGAGCAGGGGTTTTGTGAGGGCCCAGGAGAGAATAGACACCAGCCCTGTTTCCTGCCAGGCCTGTAGCTTTCCGGGTCTATGTGGAAGGAAGGTGAAGTCTCTGAGGAGATTGGTTCTGGCTGATTCCAGGTCTGCTGGCCCCATCTGCTGTTCACACTAATGGTCTGCGCAAAACTGAAAGTAGTTCTCCCTGCCAGCAAAACGGTCTTCCTTTGTATGTCACAGTGCAGTCTAGTTTGTAGGGGCCTAGGAGTTCCGCATACCTGTAACCCATCTATCTGTCTGTTTAATGACATCATGGTTTTTAATAGAATAAAGAGCATCCATTAGCATGTTTTATATTAAAGCAAGAACAATTAGACTTAGGTATAAGAGAGAAATTTCAATCAATAGATTTGCAGCACAGTGGCCTAGCTTTGGGGTAGACTGTAAGATTCCTTGGTGAAGATTTTACTTTATTTTCTTTTTATTTTTATATGTTTGTGACTTTGCACATGTGGGTACAGTACCAATAGCAGCCAGAAGAGGGCATAAGATTTCCCCTGGAGCTAACATTGCAGATGGTTGGGTAAGGCTCCGTTCTAAACCCATCCAGGGTGGGTGCTGAGAACTGAACTCAGGACTTCTGCAAGAGCAATACAGATTCTTAAAGCACTGAGCCATCTCTCCAGGCTCCCGAGAATGCTTTTCAATAAGAGGCTCAGTTACTATAGAAGACAAAGATTGATTGATGCTAGCTGAGCATGTTCCCAGCGCTAGCATACCGTAACCTTGCCAATTTTTACTATCTCTGAACAATACCTATAGACCTGTTGACTTGAGATGTCCCTTTCAACTGACTCGCTCCTTCCTAGCAAGACTTTCATCAAGGATATAATTGTTTAATTTGCCAATTGTATTTTGTGGATGTATATTAGAATAAATGACTATTAAAAATTAACAGTCACGTGGGGTCACTTATACCTGTAATCTCAGCACTTATCAGAATTGATGTAAGTTCAGTGCCAACCTGGGCTACATTGTGAGTTCCAGGCTAGCCTGGGCTACTGAGTGAGATTCTGTCTGAGGACAGCACCAACCAAATCTGTTTACTCATCCTCAACCAAACCCTGTCCTCCTAAGCGCTGCATGTTTAATTCCTAGCCCTAGGTCCTGTGAATGGGTCCTTATCTAGAAATGCGGTCTTTGCTGAAAAAAATCTATTAATAGCTGACAAGATCCCTTTGGATCGGGGACGACTTCAAAGTAGAAGGAGACAGGGATACATTGACACTCAGGCACACGTTTTGTGTAGACAAATGTTTGCTTTGTGCACACTCCTAGGAGTACAATTCTGAGTCACGTGGCAGTTCTGCCTTACGCGTCTGTTTTCCGGAAGTGTCCGAGCCATCAGCAGAACACGAGGGCTCTGATTTCTCTGCAGCACCAGTTGAGCGTCTGTCGGGGGAGCCGTCTATTCACGGCTGAGTTGTTAGGTGCAGTCTGGATTCGGGTTCCTTGTTAGAGTAATCTCTCCTGGCTTGTGGCTTTGGTTTTTGTTTGTTTGTTTGTTTGTTTGTTTGTTTTGTTTTTGACAGTGTTGTTGAGAGTACAAGTCTTCAATTTTGATGAAGTCCAGAATTTGGTTGTTGTGGCTTTTGTGGCTCACACATCAAATTTGCTCGTTTATTTAGCAGATTCTCACTGTGTGGCACTGGCTGGCCCAGAACCTATATAGTAACCCACCTGCCTCTGTCTCCTGAGGTCCAGGATTAGAGAGGCACGTGCCACCTCACCGCTTACATTTCCTCTTAAAGGGATTTTAAAATTCATTTTAACTTTTCCTATAAGGTAAAGAAGGTCAGATTGCATTGTTTCTTGTGTGGTTGGTTTTCTAAGCCCTGTCTGTTGAAAGATTTCTTTCCTTCCTCACTAAAGGGTCTTAGCAGACAGACCATCGCATGTAGATAAATGGGCTTATTTGCAGGCTCTGAGTTCTGCCTCCCTCCTTCATCCAAGTGTCCATCCTCTGCAGAACTGTGCTGCTATGGTTGGTCACTATTTCTTAGCTGTTATGTTTGATGCTGTGACCTGTAGACTCTCTACTTTTTTGTTTTTTATTGTTATTTCTATTCCTCTGATCTTTTATAATTCCATGAGTTTTAGAACCATCTTGTTAATTACAATAAAGACACGAGCCAAGATTCTAGCAGAGATTGTGCTGATTTTGTTGAACAAGTTTAGTGTGTTGCCACCTTAGCGATTACACACACACACACACACACAAAAACTATTAAAAAATGGTGGTTTTACTATTCATTTATATCTTCTTTCAACAGTCCTGCATATTTTCTAGGATATAAATTGAGATTTCTTCTGGTCAACTTATTTCTAATTGTTTCACTGTTTTTAGTCTCACTGTATGGTGTCGCCTTCTTGATTTCATTTTAGGTTATTTGGTGTTCCTGTGTTGATTTTGCGCCTTGCAGTCTTGCTGGTAATTTATTGGTTCCGGTAATTCTAAAACTGAGTTCTCTAGGACTTCCCATGCACAGGGGCGACTTTACTTCCCTTTCCAATCTGGAAACCTGCCCTGGCTTTTCCTTATCAAATCACCAAGGCTGGAACCTCCAGCACAAAGCCAATGTGGCCACAGCAGTGCTGGCCACAGAGAGCAGCATCCAGTCTTTCCCCGTAGATCCTTCGTTGAGGAAATCCCCTTCTGTCCAGGCTGATTAACTGATCTATGTCATGAGATGGTGTAAGGTTTCGTCACATGCTCTTCTGCGCCTAGTGAGATGATCATGTAGTCTTTGGGTTTTTATATTCCACCAATATGGCATATTAGCTTATTTTGGGATGCTAAATTACCTCTCAATTTTTCCTTGGTTGTGGTAACCCTTCCCGAATCGCATCACTTTCAATCTCCTCAGTATTGAACGAAGGACTTCTGCTTCTGTATGACAGGAGACTATCACCTCTAATCCTCTTTTATCCTGTGGGATCTGTCTGGATTTGGTATCACAGTGACACCAGCTTCACAGAATGAGTTGAAAAGCATTCTCTCCTCTTTTATTATTTTTTGGGGGAAGAATTTGTGAAGAATCTGTATTTTTTTTTCTTGAAATTTTTGGTAGAGTTTGCCTACAAATCATTTATATCTTGTCTTTCTTTGTGGATATTTTTTAAGTGGCTTATTCAATCTCTTGCTGCAGGTCTATACTTCTCAGATTATCATTGAGTCAGCTCCAGTAATTTTCCCATTTCATTCAAAGTACCTAATTATTTACAGTCATTTGTAGCAAACTGTAAAAAGAATTATTCTAGCTTAGCCCATATAAAAGACACACAATCCAGGTATTTTATCTACAAGCTGTAAACCTAGATTAGGCAGGCTTGGAGCTCCTCTAACTCACATCCCAGCCATATGTCCCTTGTTCCTCGCCACTGGGCTTTCTATACATGGGAGAACCTAGCTCTTGGTTCCTCCCTGGCGAGGCAAGGTCCCCATCTGCTACCAGTGCTGCTCAGAGCTATTCTGTGTGTTCTGTCCTCTTTGCCCACACTTACTGGTAATAGTGACCATGTCAGAGCCAGCTTTGTCAAGATGGAGGCTCGGGGAGCTTCCTGGGCTTCTCTCATGTCTGTTCTCTGTGTCCCTTACTTTTTAGCCAAGGTAGCCACTGCTGAAGAGTGTCTGGCAAATGCAGTGGGCATGAACCGCTACGCCATGGACTTTAGCCACAGGGGCTCCGTAACCCACTCCTCCTCACTGTACAAGAGGCTGACCTGTGGAGACAGCCACCTTGCCGGAGGCCCTGCCACCACCACCAGTGGTTCCCGCACTAACCCTGTTCCCTCTGGAGGTTCATCGTCAGCTGGACTGAGGCTCCCGGCCTCCAGCCCCAAGAGGAATGGAACAGCCATCGAAGGAAACAGATGTGGTAATGCAATGCACACCCTAGAAACACTGCACAGGGGAGAGGTTAGAGTGATTTGAACATGACACCTCTGGGAAACTAGAATGTTCCACGACCCCCTTGAGTTTTTATTATTCGTTTAGGCAGCCAATCTGACTTCTGATCATAAGTGAACCAAAGGGCACATTAGGTTAGGAATAACCAGTAGATTCCAAAATGCCCACGGGCTCAAAGGTCAAAGACAGATTAGTTCAAGAGTCCAAAGTGGATGTCCTACCTCCATTCAGGGACCCTTGTTCTGTTCCTCTTGCGTCTCTACCATGCCTGTCTATCTTTACACCCCTGCATTTAGTGGACAGGATGGGGGTGGCACTATGATGCCTAGGAAGAGATGGGCATGGGCATCAGTCACAATTCATTGGCAAAACTGGATCATTAGACCTCACTTAACTGGGAAGGAGCCCAGCTATGTGGCCAGAAGAAAGCAGCAGTGAACATGGGCAAGTGTGTCTTTTGCACGGTGGGTGATTCATTTATCCATGACTCAAGTTCCCTGGAGAAAGCAGAAAAGACACAAAGTGTTTCCATGCTGGTCGGTCATTAGGTTCTCTTGTCTCCCTCACAAGGGAAACATACTTCACGAAAGTGTTCAGAGGGACATAGGATTCTAGGAATTAAATAGAGACCATTCTGATAGATGCTTTACAACAAGTGTGCCCAATCTGCAACCTGGACCATCTGTAACCCAGAGTGGTGTGAATTTAGTACAGCACATGGCATACGCCATCATATAGCATGTCGAAAGATCAGGCACCCCTGCTTCACGATGTCACTGACAAGCTATGCATTAGTGGATTAGCAGCTATAGAGTGGATACTTTGGTGGATGCCGCAGCCTGGAATTCTGACCCTTTCAAGTTCTGTTTTCTCTGTGCTTCTGTTTCCTTCCCTGAGAAATTGAAATCGTTAGTACCAGCCACCTTTTCCTCATAGAATCACGGGGAAGGTTCAATGGGGTTATATGTGTATTTAGTAGAAAACCTGTGTGTGTGTGTGTGTGTGTGTGTGTGTGTGTGTGTGTGTGTGTGTGATTCATGGCACAGTAAGTGGCTAATACGTGCTAATACCATAGATCCCATGAATACATCCCTCAGCAGACCATAGCCTATCTCACAGCTGGAAATGCTGATGGGACCCCAGGCCAAAGTCAGGAAATCCTCACCCCTCTGGCACTACTACCCACTGGGCTGGTTGTGTGCACTTTGGCAAGTCTTCTCTTCTCCAGGTGTGGAGCCCTCTTCCAGTGGCTTCCAAGAATCACTCCTGTGAGCTGCTTTGTATAATTCAACTCTCTCTCTCTCTCTCTCTCTCTCTCTCTCTCTCTCTCTCTCTCTCTCTCTCCCTCTCTCTCTCTCACACACACACACACACACACACACACTTCCCTCCAACAGATTTACCTATCCCAGAAGGGCCTCCGCTTACCAAGGGTGGAAAGATCAGCAGAGACCCCTTAAAGGAGACATAGCTCTGAAAGGCAGAAAAATGAAATTATTCATTCTTTATAGTTGCAGGAACTCTTCAGTATAAGTATTCCAATGACAGTGTCTCTGCAGGGTGCTAAAAGGGGAAAAATGCAAATTACATATACCTGAGCAAGCCGCTCAGAGGGTTGGGTCTCTCTCTGGTCTCTGCTTCCCATTTCTGCTACACCTCCTTTTCTAGAATCTAGTCACACGGCCACTAGCTGCAAGGGAAACTAGAAAGGTGGTTTTAGTTCCAAGTGGAAATCCTGTTATAAAGAAACGGGAGAAGAGATGTTCTGCAAGCAAGTGATGGTCTGTGCAACCCTTCCTTGTTAAGAATGTTTGCATTCTCCATTCCTCCACCCCCCAGCCCCACCCCAGCCCCACCTGGCACTTCATTCCTATCTAAGTATGACTCTGTCCTGCCACAGTATGGGGACCATGACTCCAATTTTGTGAGCGCATCATTTACATTTGAATCCCTGACAGTCAAGCAAAGGGGAGCTTGTGTCATTTAGCGAGAGCACCAACTATGAACCTCTTTCTTTCTTTCTTTCTTTCTTTCTTTCTTTCTTTCTTTCTTTCTTTCTCTCTCTCTCTCTCTCTCTCTCTCTCTCTCTCTCTCTCTCTCTCTCTCTCTCTCTCTCTCTTTCTTTCTTTCTTTCTTTCTTTTCCAAGATAGGGTTTCTCTGTATAGCCCTGGCTGTCCTGGAACTCACTCTGTAGACCAGGCTGGCCTCGAACTCAGAAATCCTCCTGCCTCTGCCTCCCAAGTGCTGGGATTAAAGGCGTGTGCCACCAAGGCCCGGCTTATGGACCACTTTCTACTGTTACTATTTATCATAAATTATAACATCTTGCTCATAAGACGTGTTATATTGCTTATATACGTGTTTCTAGCTAATGGTGGGTCAAGAGGCCTGTCAGTTGTCGAACCAAATTGACTTGGCTGACTCCAAAGTCTGGTCTGTCCAAACTGCTCCAGGATCTCTGGTCTGTGCTTGCAGGCTTTCTTAGGGTTCTTTGTGATATGGGAGGGGATGGAGAAGAGTGTGAGGTGGACAGGACTCCAGCCCTGCTGTGACTCATCAAGCATATTTGCATTCCTTGAAACAATCTGCCCAGCTACCAGTCCTTAGAACTCACGGTGGCTCAGAATGCTGAACTGAGTGGTATAATAAGAGCCTACTTGCCAGCCTGCAGCTCCCTGCTGTTGGGTCCTTCTCGCTCCCCCACCCCCGCCCCACCCAGGTCTCTATTAAAACCCTCCCTTTCTCAGAGGACTGCTTGGTGTGCCTCTAAAGTTATATCCCGGGTGAGAACCGCTGGCACCCAGAAACTTTCTCTTTAGTATGTTTGACCCAATTCATAAATTCTGGAAGAAACCTAGAACTGGATTTTCTCCCCATGTACTAACCACAATGGTTTAAAACCACAGAGCCTGGAAAGCTACACCAAGCCGTAGGCGGGGGGGGGGGGGGGGGGGGGGGGGGATGTGCAGAGTTCTCAGCTGCCTTTCCCTCCACTGTGAATCCTTCCCCCACCTTCCCGCTGCCCCAGCACGAGCTGGTGCCTGGGCTGCCAGCTCTCTGGGCTGCAGCAGGGGAAGAGGTTCCCTGGGGTTTGCTGATGTTCAGGTGAACATTTGGGAACGCCTGTTTCTCATCTGAGATACACTCAGCTATGAAAGGTTTCCGACAACAAAGCTTCCTGCACATGCTATAGAATTCCCAACCACAGGCATCTCCAAGAGGTAGAAGCAAAAGCAAGATACATTGTTGTTACAGCTCAAAAGTTTCCTGTGGGCTGCGGTTGGCTTCGTGGGCTGTGGTGTCAGTACGGGAGACAATTCTGCTAGAGAAAGCGTGAGGATGGGAGCCTCATATGAGGGCTGGGATCTGCAGAGGCGAGAAAGGGCTTCTTCATTGTGGGGAGATGGGAGAGGGGGCTGGGATGATGCAGGCAATCACAGTGAATGGTTTGGGGGGTCCATGTCAGGCTGGTGGGGCTTTGGTCATAGTGATTGTAAACCACACATTTCTGAGCCCTTAGGGGATGAGCCGCCTGCCAGCGGTGGGATTTAGGGAACTAAAACTACTGGATATTTATTGAACACCATAGAAGTATACTGCCTAGCTTTGGAGCTAACTCTGATCTTTACAACCTTGTCCTGTTTGATCCTTGCTGCTTTTACTAGTAGACAAC
Organism: Mus caroli; assembly: GCF_978045245.1. Lineage (NCBI taxonomy): Eukaryota > Metazoa > Chordata > Mammalia > Rodentia > Muridae > Mus > Mus caroli. Next base: position 41,205,548 of record NW_028227264.1, read on the forward strand.
TAGAAACTGGGGTGTTCTGGTCTGCAGATGTCCACTGAGTACTTCAGCAAGGCTTTTTCCTAAGCAGGGCTCTTCTCAGATCTGAGGGTGGAGCTGTGAACAAGGCAGAAGGATCCCATTCCAGAGAGACCTCAGTTACTGTGATTACTGTTAGAGGTGGAAAAGTGTGGCCTGTGTGACAGTGCTGGAAGGAAGGGGAGGGGCTGAGCGACCACCTCATCCCGGGAGTCAGAAAAGGCTCCAGTGTGATGGGATCCACTGACATGAGATTTGACATTTGAGCGCTTTGAAGGACAGGTGTTTAGAGGCTCCTGATGGAGATCACATTGCTTCATGGGAAGCGGGTCGGGGCTAACAGTGCCAGTTTCTGGCTGAGAAGGAATGCAGCCCAACCTGGCCTGCTGGCCCCTAGGGACATCTTCTGTCCTGTTGGCAGGTCAGCTTGTCTTGAAGGATTAATAAAACAAAACAAATAGACAAAAAAAAAATCTGATTAGAATCTAAGGAAGGATGAGGGTTTTCCTCTCTGGTCTCTGTCGCCTTGTAGTATCTTAAAAGCTGGAACTGAAAGAATGTAAAACAACTCCGTTTCAAACCAGATTCTGCTTAGACTGTGGGCTAGCCTGGGCACCTCACACTCTGCATAGCCTTGGACACACCTTCAGAAGTGTTACTTATTGTCAGCAGCCTGCTGTGCACTGGGTCACGTGGTGCCTGAGGTTGGAGGGAACACACACACACACCACACCCTGGAGAAGTGCACAGCTGTAGGAGGTAGGGATTTCTGACTCCTGGCTCATCCTGGCTTACCACTCCCTTGTTCCACTCTCCCACTCTGTTAGCTAAAGTTTCTCCTGAATTATGAATGAGCGAAAGGCAATTATGTGTGTGCTCGTGGGGATGCGTGAGAGGGAAAGAGATTTGCAGATGTGGTCTGAGCACCATGCTTCAGAAGGCGCCGGCGGGATTGCTTTTCAGCACGGAGTCAGTCAGTGGTCTCTTTTTCTGCTAACTGTGAATTCACCTTCAGGAGCAACGAGATTTAATTATGTACCCATTCACCACCGGGTCTCACTTTTCACAGTTTAACAGCCCACGGGGAGCAACATGACCAAGCACAGCTTCCCCAGTGCTGTGGACGGTGAGTGCTTTGCACGCTCCGTCCCCACAGGAGCAAGATTTGTTCAATACATCCAATCTTGTTCATCTGTCACATCTGCCTGCAGCCCCTCCCTGTATTGGACTGGCCCCATCTGTCTTCCTGACACCTTCCTCAGCAGCTGGCTGGAGCAGGGAGCCAGTGGTGTGTTGACTTTTCTCTGTGAGTACAGACCTGCACCAGCTTTGCAAACCCATCGCTGGAAAGCTCCATTGTCCTTCTCTGGAGCAAATGTATATGCTTTGGACCAGGAGCAACTGCCGGGGTGTGACTTAGCTTACCTGCTGCCCTGCCTAGTGTGACTGAAAGGCCCTTCAGAAACACCCATGAGCCAGTCTGGCTGTTCTTCCACCATCCTGTAAAAGGGGAAATGCCCACAGCTGGTACCAAGTCCCAAGCACAGATAGCACTTGCCTCAGTGCTCCAAGAGTCTTTACAGCCATCACTGAGGACACTCTCCTCAAAGATGACCAGGAGCCCTCTCTTCTGCTGTAGTCAGCGTCTGCTGTTCCTGACCTCGCTCTAAGGGCGGCCCGACCCTGGGCAGGATCTTATCAGTGGGCCGGACTTCCCCTCCTTCCTGCCAAGTATAGGAAATTAGATTTGACCTCCGCTCTCATCCCTGCAGACTCATTCTTGGACGAAAGACTTCCCGCCTTTGTAGTCCGGACATCTATTACCACCCTGATTAACAGCCATGCTCCCGTGGGCGGGGCCCGGAGACAGATGTGATTTCTGTGCTTCTTCAGCCCCACGTTGAGTGCAGATGTCTTTAAATGGACTAAAAATCATCTTTCACAAATGGGCATCCATGTTCCAAAAGCTCCAGTTTCTCAGTGAGATGCCTGGTGCCACACCACCTCATGGGACCCTTCCATGTCCAACAAGGAAAACAATCAGGGAAAAACAAAGCAAAACTCAAATGAAATCTCGTTCTCAACTAGGACAAATGCAGACATGAATCTTCTCAGGTATATCAAGAGCAGGAAGGGACGCACAGAAGAAAACTGTGTTGTCTTAAGACTTAGGGAAGGTTGACAGGCACCGGCTTCTTAGCTCCTAGAATTTTCCCATAGGGCAGTTGCTTTTTGCTCAGAATCTTGGCTTTTTTTTTTTTTTTTTTTTTCTAGCCTGAAAGTGGTGGCAAGGATCTCTCACACAAAGCTAGCCTTTTTTACAAAACATATCGATCCATCTCACAGTCATCAATATCAAGAATATTTATTCTCTGCTCAGATGTGGAGGGGGTCAATGTAATATATGACCCTGGTAATGAGAGGACTTGGGCTGTATTGTTCACCATGGAAAGAGCTTGATACATGATTGGAAAATAGACATCGGCGGATTCTTAGGGAGTTATAATCTAAAGCTCAGAACAGTATGCAGGTGATTGTACTACAAAGGATGTGGGACGCATTCAAGGAGAAGGATAGATAAAGGTCAGATGGAGAGGTAGGTGATAGCAAGAAGGATGGCCGTGGTGGTCATGAAGGGGTCTGATGGCCCCTGGCTGGCATGCGTGTGCGTTCATGTTCTCTCAAGATCTGGATCAAAGGCAAATTGTCTTCTTGCCTCAGGATCCGGATCACAGATGTGCCCTCCATTCCTGGATTGTACTTCATTCCACATACAGTCAAGTTGACAACTGAGAATAGCCATCGCAAGCAGTTTACCCTGAGGGATGTGCAGGGAGCCTCTTTCACTCTGTAGAGCACCTGTGGTAGGTTGACCAGAAGGCCCAGTGCTTGCCCACTTCAGTACCTATAGCGGCTTCTCGGGATGGAGAATGTTACCATGATCTAAGACACACTGCAGTCAAACAACAAGCAGGGGAAGCTCCCAAACTCCTTTCCTTCCATCTAAGAAGGAAAGGTATGGAACCACAGTACAGCTGTTGACTTGGAGGCACAGTGCATAGGCAAGGGGGACTCAGAGGGACCGTGAGTGCTAGAAACATACAGACAGAGCTTGGTCTCTGGGACAGCCTGAGGCAGTGACAGTCCCATGCTAGATAGAAAAGAGCTGAAGCAAGGAGACCCACAGAAAAATCATCGCAGGGTACATTGCAGGCACATTTCTGACTTCCCCCATTCTTAGTAGCAAATACTTGACAACAAGCAACTGAACGGGGAGGGGACAGTTTGGGGGTGACCACCCCTCATGACAAGGTGGCTGTGGAAGCAGAAGTTACTTGAATTGAGGCATTGAAGCTTGATCAGTGCCAGGTGTGCCAGAAAGCACAGAGAGGAGACCATGTGCTTACCTGGTTGTCTTGGTTACAGAGTCTTTGTGTGATAAAACACCATGACCACACGCAGCATAGGGAGAAAGGGCTTCATTCATCTCACTATCCCGCCATCCAGAAAAATCATGGCAGGAGCTCAAGGCATGACTGGCTTGTACCCGATGGCTTGCTCTGCTTGCTTGCTGGATTTCTTTCTTCCATTCTTCTTGCATTTCTTTTTCCTTCCTTCCTTCCTTCCTTCCTTCCTTCCTTCCTTCCTTCCTTCCTTCCTTCCTTCCTTCCTCCCTCCCTCCCTCCCTCCCTCCCTCCCTCCCTTCCTTCCTCCCTCCCTCCCTGTTTTCTTTCCTTCCTTCCCCCTTTCTTTCTCTCTCTCTCTCTCTCTCTCTCTCTCTTTCATTTTCTTTTTTCCTCTCACATAATACATCCTGACTGCTGTTTCCCTCCCTCCTCTCCTCCCAGTCCCTCTTCTACACCTCCCCTCTCCCCCAAATCCACTGCCCCTCTGTTTCTCTTCAGAAGAGAGCAGCCTCCCAGTGATGTCAGCCGAACAGGGCATAACAAGTTACAATAAGAATAGGCACAAGTCCTTACATCAAGGCTAGATGGAGCAACTCGGTAGGAAGAAAAGGGTCCCAAAAGCAGGCAAGAGAGTCAGAGAAACCCTGACTCCCACAAGAGCACCAAGCAACCATAACTTTAACATATGCATAACCTAGCCCAGATCCATGCAGGCTCCCTGATTATTGCTTCAGTCTCCGTGAGTCCCCTGAGCCCTGCCTGCTTAGTTGATTGGGTGAGTTGAGTTCTTGTTCTTGTTCCTTGGCCCCTCTGGTTCCTACAATCCTTCCTTCCCTTCTTCTGAGGGATTCCCTGAGGTCAGCCTAATGTTTCAGCCTGCTTCCTTTTAGCACCCACAACCATCAGCCCGGGGGTTGCAGTGCCCACAGTGACCCTCCCACACCAACCATCAGTCAAGCCAATGTAGCACAGGCTTGCCCACAGGCCAGTCGGGTGGGCTCATTATCTCAGTTGAGGTTCCTTCTTTCAGAATGATTCCAGCATTGACTGAATTCACATAACACCGGCCAGCACACTAACCTTTTCCCTCAGTGCCTCATCCAGTCTGAGACCCCATCCTCTGGGGTGACTGCCCACATTCAGGCTGGGTCATCCCTGAGGTGTGTCTCCTGGGTGATTCTAAGTCTAGCCACACTGACAGTACAAATTAGCTATATCATTAGTGGTATGCCTTTACCAAAGAGTCGGCAAGCATGGGGGAGGGGGGAGGGAGGGAGGGCAAACAGGAAAGCCAACCCCCTAAGGACTCCTATGAACCCAGGGCTGAGGACAAAGGACAGGTAGTGAAGTAACACCATCTTCTTCTAATAGCAGGTACAGATAGACCAGACATGAACAAACCCCACCCCACCCCCGTGCTGCTGGAGGTATAAATGGAAGATTAGCCAGTGTGCAAAGTCCAAAAGTGAAGACCCACCTCTGTTCTGCCACACTGCCATCTCCAGAGAACATAGGGAGGGCCCAGTATTGCTTGGCCCCACAGGCTACAGAAGCCCATTTTGTTTACCACTCGGCTCACCAGCCCCAGGCACCAATAGCTGTCTATAGCAGACCCTGGTCCACAAACAAGAAACTGAATCGAATGTCAGCTAGAATTTTGAACCAGAATTTCAGTTTGTCAAGGATGAGAGCTCTCCCGAGCCTTCTTCCATGGGCAGCACAGCACAGAGAGGCTGTTGCCCACTGTGCCTCACTGACCGGCCACTCACACAGCACAGAGAGGCTGTTGCCCACTGTGCCTCACTGACCAGCCACTCACAGCATCTACCTGTCACAGGGACACATGCAGTGGACTTCAGAGTACTAAGGACTCTGTCTGGGAAAGCTAGGGACTTGGGGGTGACCCAGTAGGCAGCACCAGATGGGCACTGAGTTTCACTGGCTCATGGTCCCCCTCCTCTGCTCACTCCCTCCAGCCCCGAGCCCCTCTCCAGAGGTACAGGATACCAGGCGACCAAGCAGCAGAAACCCTTCTACCTGGACCGTGGAGGACGTGGTCTGGTTTGTGAAAGATGCTGATCCTGAGGCTCTGGGACCTCATGTGGAGCTCTTCAGAAAGCACGTATGAAAGTAATGGGTCTGAGGGGAGGGCCAGGGAAGGAGAGGCATGGACCGAGGATCCTCCAGACACTGTCGATCTAGACTAAGCTCTAGCAGTGCCCTTAAATGAGTCAGAGATGAGAGAGACAAAGGCAACCATAGGCCTGTCAGAGGAGAGCCACTGATAGATTTGTGTTTTTAAGGGATATGTTTCTCTTCTATTCTCTCTTGGGCTTTCCCTGATTTTCTGCTAATCCACTCATCCATCATCCATCTATTCTGTCCATTCACCCACCCGTGCATCATCTATCCACCCATTCACCTACCAGTCTGTCTCTCCATCCATCCATCTGTCCACCTGTCCATCCAACCATTATCCACTCACCAACTCATCCATCTGTCCAGTCCATCCATCCATCCATCCATCCATCCATCCATCCATCCACCCACCAATCCACCTATCTATCCGCCCACTCATCTGTCCTTATCCATGTGTCTGTCCACCTGTTCATCAATCATCCATCTGTCCATCCATTCACCCACCCACCCATCTACCCATCCATCCATTCACCCACCCACCCATCTACCCATCCATCCATCCACCCATCCACCCACCTGTGCATTCAATAGTCATCTATAGCACCCTGCAATATGCCAGGCAAACTGTGATCCCGTGCTCTTACTGCTTAGACCAGTGGCTTTCAATCTTCCTAATGCTACAACCGCTTAATACAGTCCCTCATGTTGTGGTAACCCCCAACATATAATAAATAACCCCAATAAAAAAAATTATTTTTGTTGCTACTTTATAACTAATTTTGCTACTGTTATGAATCATGATGTAAACATCTGTGTTTTCTGATGGTGACCCCTGAGAAAGGATCAATCGACCACAAAGGGGTTGAGACCCACAAGTTGGAAACCACTGGCTTAGAGGGTTAAATGAGAAAACACACACAAATACATTACATAAGGCCTCACTCATATACAGAGCCTTCACATCAATGTTATAATCACTTAGGTACTTCTGAAATATACAAAGATAGTAAGTGGGGCGAACGGTAAGAATTAGTTACCTGCCCAGCTTACGATATTAATTCTGGATTGGTAGTATAGCGAATTGCTACAAATCCAGAGTCTTTAGACAAGAGACATCACTTACCTTTATTTCTGTGGGTCTGGAGCCTGCCTGGATCTCGGGCGTTGGCAGGGATACATTCGTGTCTTAGGTATTCTAAGGGCAATCTGCTTGCCTGCCTTTCCCAGCTTCACGACCCTCTTTAAAGCTAGGATCATCGACCCTGGTCCTCCTCAGGCTGACCTGTCTGTGGCTCTCCCTGTCTTTACCTGGATGGATGACATATACATGAGATAATAGGAATGCAAGCGAAACTTTGTCTGCTTCAATCAGAAAAGGGCAGGAATCTGAAAGGTGCAAGGTAGCAACTGAGTTTTGGGAGGGGATGGGAGGACGAGGGCCTCATAGTTGCTTTAATTGTTTCCAAGAGCTTTCCCAGAACAAGTAGTATGTGCACTCTAATCTACTCACCTGTCCTTAAGGTGCCCCTGGAGCACCTCCGGGGCCTTAGCCACCGTTTGGCTGCTCTGACTGTCCTTTGGCTTTCCCTTCTCTCCAGGAGATTGATGGCAATGCCTTGTTGCTGCTGAGGAGCGACATGATCATGAAGTACCTGGGACTGAAGCTGGGACCCGCACTGAAACTCTGCTATCACATTGACAAGCTAAAGCAAGCTAAGTTCTAAAGAGTTGGAAACAAAGCCCCACATCTCCAGGTTACTTCTGCCAAACCAGCATCCGGCCAACATCATGAGTAGACTGTCCTCTTAAACGTCGCAGTCACAAGGACTGTGTCTTCTTATAGAACGTGTGCATCCTTGCCTTTTCTAATATTCCTCGTGGCCACCTTTCAGACACTCAACCGTGTGCTAGACTTGTCAGAAAAATCACAAAAAGCCTATTACAGTGTTCCTGTCGTGTTGGTCACTCTTTACGGGTGCTATTTGTGGATAACTGAATGCTGTCACACAAGGAGAGCCCTGGAGGGGGCTCACAAAGTCCCTGCAGGGGCTGTGGGGACGCCCCCAGTGGCGGTGGCAACCGCTCCCTGTTCTTGGGAGCGATCAGCACGAGTTTCACTGGACTCAGCTCTGGAAATTGTCTTCTGATGACCACCGCGCCTTGCACTATCTGGAAAACTTGAATTTTTGTTGCTGGGTTTTTGTCCATTTGTTTGTTTTTGTTTTTTTCCAGCTCTCGAAGAGAAAAGGGAAAGGATGTTTTGGAGCCCTAGCTACTGAAGTCCTTCCTTGCTCCACTAGAGGGCAGACTGCTAACGAGGTTTCGGGATGCACAGACTGCGTGGCTGGGGTAGGGTTTTTTATAAGCAAGACCTCGCTTGCACAGGGACAGGGGATGAAGTCCACACTGAGCACCCCAGATTGCCACTTGGGAAGAAATCAGGCTATGTCGGGCCGGGTCCAGCTCATACCCATTACTTACTGACTTACTCGGTACAAATTCGGAAGCAACCATCTGCCTAAACAAAGACTGGTGTCCCTTCCCTCCCAGAGTCTCACTGAGGCTCAGATATGATGGCATGCTGAAGAATCTTGGTGACATTTAGCTATGGGTATTTCTTGAAAAAAAGGCGGGGGGCGGGAACTGTCTGGACAAAGTTTGAAATAGGATTGCTGATTTCTAGTTTCATGGCTGCGTTCTTAGCTGTGTGTCTGTGGCTAATTTTTCTAGTCTTCAACAAATACGCAGACGTGTTTTTATTGGGTTTAATTCAATTTACAAATAGGTTTTTATTCTTCACTGTGAAGTAATGGGAAAAAATTGATTTTCTACCCTTTGCAGCTGTGTCCAGAGAGGGGGGTGGAGCCAGGGTTTCCTAGGCAGAAGGGTGACCTCTGCTGCCTATTCTTTATGGAATCCCCTCCCTGCTTTGTTTATTCTCAATGAATAGAGAACTCATGGGCACAGCCTTTTCCTTAAAGACACATCTGGGGAAGGTGAGGGTCAAGGATAACCTAGGGTCTCCCTTGACAATAGTATGAATTTTAGAAAGGCATCTTCCCTCAGGCTGCAGTCTGAGCAAGGTCTCAGCTGGCAAGTGTAGCCAGACGTCCTGGACTGTAACAAGACAAATGTGGTCTCTCAGATGGATCTACCTATTGCACCAATCAGGTAGAATTTAGGTAAAGAGCACGGGACATATTCCATGCTGTGCTATAAGGGCCCACTTTGATGTCCCCTGTTTGTGGGAGTGTGACATGACCCTGCAAGATCTTTGTTACATATACACGGGTGGTGGACTTAAGTACGACAGAGAAGGAGAAAATTGTCCCAGAGCGTCCCACTGAATGGAACCTGATCAGGCTGTGGATGACCCGGATGTCTGTTATTGCTAGCATGAGGCAGAAATGACCTTGAATTAGACCTTGAAGAGACTCTTTAAGATGTTAAAGCAATGAGCCGAATGAGAAGATTTTTAACTCTGGGTGCTCGCTGCTGCTCTGAAGTTAGATCCTTGTCTCAGAAAGCGTCAGGCAGTTCCCACATACAGAACTGCGTGTGTGAAAGCGTTGAGATTAGACCGGTCACTTCACACAAACGCTTGCCCTTCCCTGGAGGTTCATGGTGCCTCTTCCAGGCACACGGGCTCCTTAGTGAGTGGTGGTATTAAGCTTGCCAAATGTCCTGCCTAAACTTACCCATGTCTCACTGGTGCCCCAAGTTAAAACAAGGCCAAACAAGTCAGGGGAGGCCACTAATAATTTTTGAAGAAGAGTTAGGACCCAGTTCAAGTCTGTGTAGGAATTGGAGCTGTGTCCCCAGACATGATGTCTTATTTCACACGAAGCCTTAAATTAGCTCAATTGTAGAATTCCAGATATTTAAGGTTTGGCCAAACAAAACAAAATAAAACAAAACACCAAGAAGCAATCTCATTAGTCTTGGAATGAGGGGCTGCCACATCACAGAAGGCCCAGCGGAACCAATTCTTCTTGCCTGTTTTTTCATAGAATCTAATTAGTTGACCAAATCAGCATTGCAATACTGCAAGTATAATTAATTTTCATCCCTCTCAAAAATCTTGTCAAACAGCGCAGCTAAATAGCTTCTCAAATGTAAAACATGCAAGGCCACTTCCTCTAAACAGACCTTCCAGTGTCAGACTGTAAGAGTTACCCTGGCCCAGATGAGCAGGACTTGAACTCACACCTGACAGTTCACAGGCTTGCTCTTCCAGCTGCACAGCATTGCTTCAGCTTGGAGTGGATAATGATCACATTTTGCATAATTCCAAATTAAAGAGTGTGGGTGCTCATGTGCCAAACATTTCCAATTACATTTGTCTGTTAAACACTTGGGGGAGGGGGGTTCCAAGAGAGTTCTGTTGCCTAAAGCATTTTAAATGTTTTATGAAACACATTATTCCCTTTGTGAAGATTTTAGGTAAAAGATGTGGCCTGTGTGTATGAGTCTGTCTATGTGTGTGTGTGTGTATTTGTGTATCTCTGTGTGTCTGTCTGTGCCTGTGTGTGTGTATGTGTCTGTTTATGGGGCTGGAGAGATGGCTCTGCAGTTAAGAGCACTGACTGCTCTTCTGAAGGTCCTAAGTTCAAATCCCAGCAACCACACCGTGACTCACAACCATCTGTAATGGGATCCAATGCCCTCTTCTGGTGTGTTTGAAAACAGCTTCAATGTACTTAAATATAATAATAAATAAATCTTAAGAAAAAAAAAAGAGTCGCCACTTTCTGAAACCAGATCACTGTGTTTATATATATATAAAAAAAGTATGTCTCTGTGTGTGTCTGTATGTCTTTCTGTGCCTGTCTATATACCTGTATGTGTATCTCTCTCTCTCTCTCTCTCTGTATGTGTGTGTGTGTGTGTCTATGCATCTCCAGATACTGGAGTTGAAAAATCTAAGAAGTGGTTGGGAGGATAGCAGCTATTGCATGTTCTCAAATATCTTTCCAGCTTTGTAGTGCGGAGGCGCGGCATGGTCTGTTACATGGAGGCGTTTCCTATTATTGTAGCAGGGCCTGTTCTGTGGACAGCTAGATGACCAGAACAATCCTGGTGCCTGGGCTTGTTCCTCTGAATCAGCTGAGTGAAAATGTCAGGACCTGAGGACCTGGATGCCGCAGGAAAGGTCTTACTGGGGAGGCCTCAGCCAGGAACAACTGCCTAAGTGTTTCAGTTATGTCCGCCAGGGAGGACATGGGCCTGTTATTTCTCTTCCACAGGATTGCCAATTTTTTTCCCCTTTCAGAAATAAAAGAGCAGAGAGAACGCCTCAGAAAAACCTGTGCTCAGAATTGATAACTTGGGAAGGGATGCTGGGCTGAGGGTTTGAGAATCAAACCAGACGAACAAAATTATACACTTCTTAGGAAAACCATACAATACCGTTTGTGCCCACCGCCCCTGCCCATGACGGCCAGAACCTGATGATGCCACAGAATACTTCTTTAAATTAAAATGGGTTTAAATTTAAAACAAAACTTTTTTTTTTTGTATATTCTTTTAGAAGGGTTTTGTTGAATCTCTGAAGAAAACTAGAAACACCCAATGTTCTGTTGAACACAGTCATCATTAGAAAGCCTTGGAAGACCTTCTGATCTCTCCCTGAGAACTATTCTGGAGAGAGAATACCCGGAGAGGTATCCCAGTGCACAAGCAACGGGATATGCACTCAAAAGATAACCTATCCCACGTTCCCCAGTGGAGGCAGGCTCGAGCTGTTTAGATCATGGATAAAGACATGCTTTGGTTTTGTTTTTTACATAAACACACTCAGAGCTGAGTCCCTGTTCTGCTTGTGTGTTGCCACATGATTTTGCTCTGTTCCATGAGAGGACCAGACTGAGAGCCCCTGGAGGGGGGTTAGGGGGATCCAGCAGATGTCCAGATGTCCAGAGGCACCAATGGTCCTGCTTCCTTCCATATTGTCAAGTTAGCACCAGCTGCCCAGGAGCCCAGTCTGGGCCCTGCAGAGTTAGGGATGGATGCTGGAGCCCCAGCCCCCTTGTGTCTCTCCTCCAAGGCTTAGCCTCATCCCACAGGATTCCTTCACGGACAATTGGAAGCTGGGTTTTTGGAAATCTAGTATTTACTTGAAAGAGGATCACTCTTATTTACTGCCACCAGTTAAAGATTAGGGCAGCATGTCTGCTAACAATTTGCTTTGTGTAATTTTGTTCTAATGCTAATAAGCAACAGCTGGGACACTTCCTGTGGTAACTTCCTCTGTGGTTACAGTACAGTCAGCACACAAGACTGTACCAAGCGCTGCACTTACGAGCACACACTGGCCTGGAGATGCTGTGCTACGCAGCCAGCTGTACATTTTCCTAAGCCGTGCCCCTGGCCAACCTGCTAGACTTCCTACCCAAGACCTTGGGCTTCTTGGCACACTTAGCAAGACACCGTTTCCCAGGCCAGCTGCCATTGGGACCAGGAGTTTGATAATGTGACACAGAATGGCAGAACAGGAAGATGACAAAGAAGAAGAGGATGGAGAACTGGCTCGGCGGTGATGGAATGGCGATTCTTGATACTGTGGGGACAGCAGCATCTTTCTCTCTAAACATAGCCATGAACCACTCAGACTTGCTCTGTCACCTACTTGACCACATAGCCCGCACCACGGTGCTGAGGCAGAAGAGCAGTCTACCAGCGGGTCCCGCACAGGAACGAACAACTTGCTTCTTTAAACCATGAAATGAGACACGGCATCATTTTCCTGCAGCCATGAACTATCAAAGGCTACTTTCACCACAAAACAAAGCAGCCTAAAATCGTGTGATGTCTCTGCCTCCCCACCCCACCCTTGGACCGCCTTCCCTACAGTCTAGCAAAGCATCTCTGCTTGGCTTCTTCCCATCATAGGGAGTTCCCTCCCTGAGCAGCTGGCTTATCACTCTGTTGCACAACTCTGGTTGTGAAAAAGGTTAGTTCTCAGGGAGACACAGATGTCTGTGAATCAGATACAAATATTCAAGGTGAAGTAAATTCTGAAATTTTTGTCTGTTTAATAGAGTTTATCCATGCAGTAGCCAAATCTACACCACAAACAAACATTGGCTAGTTGATCTCAACACTCGGCTCCCTGTCTTTGTGGTAGAAGAGTGGACACATATAAGAGTTGTACCCAGAGGCTGCAGTTAGGTTTCCATTGCTACAATAAACACCACGGAAGAGCAATTGTTATGGATTGAATGTGCTTGGCTTATTGGACGTTACATCATTAGGAGGTGTGGCCTTGTTTGAGTGGGTGTGGCTTTGTTGGAGGGAGAGTAGGGGTGGGTTTTGTGGTCCCTTGCCCAAGTTCTACCCAGTGACGAAAAGACATACCCTCCTCCTAGCTGCCTATAAAAGATAGTCCTCTCCTGGCTGCCTTCAGATCCAGACATAGAACTCTCGGCTCCTCCAGCACCATGTCTGCCTGCACACTACCACGTTTCCCGCCATGATGATAATGGATTGAACTTCTTAAACTGTAAGCCAAACCCCAATTAAATGTTTTCTTTTATAAGAGTAGCCTTGGTCACGGTGTCTTTTCACAGCAGTGAAACCCTAACAAAGGCAAGCAATGTGGGGAAGATAAGCATTGGGATTGGTTTTGCTTTTCATCTTTCACATCACAGTTCATCACCAAGGGAGGTCAGGGTGGGAACTCAAACCAGGCAGGAATGTGGAGGCGGGAGCCAATAAAGAGGAAATGCTGTTTACTGGCTTGCTTTTGCTGGCTTGCTCAGCCTGCTTTCTCATATAGCCATAGGACCACCTGCCCAGGGATGGCACCACCTACAATGGGATGGGCAATCACTGAATTTACAGCAATCACTGAAAAGATGTACTACACACTTGCCTTCAGGCCAACTTGTTGTTGAGACAGAGTCTCACTATGTAGCCCTAGCTATCCTGAAACTCACTATGTAGACCAGGCTGGCCTGGAACTCACAGAGATCCTGCCTCTGACTACTGAGTGCTGGGATTAAAGGCATTCACTACCATGCCCAGCTATTAATTGATTGATTGATTAATTAATTAATTAATTAATTTCATGTGTATAGATGTTTGTCTGTACACAAGAGGAGGGCTTCAAATCCCATAGGACTATAGTTATAGATAGTTGTGAGCCACCATATGGGTGCTGGGGTTTAGCTCAGGAGCTCTGCAAGAGCACCCTGTACTCTCAACTGCTGAGTGTCTCTCTGACCCCTCTCCAGGCCAGTCTTATGGAAGCAGTTTCTCAGCTGAGGGTCCCCCTTCCCAAATGACTCTAGCTCCAGTCAAGTGGACATAAAACTAGTGTTTTCGTTTGAATAAGATTGCCCCCTCCCCCATAGGCTTATATATTTGAATGCTTGGTCATCAGAGAGTGGCACTGTTTGAAAGGACTTGTTGAAGTAGATGTGACCTTGCTGAACACCCAAACTAAAGCTGGGCATGATAGCACACCTTTAACCCAGCACTCAGGTGGCAGAAGCAGGAGGATCTGTATGAGTTCATGCCCAGCCTGGTCTACAGAGTGAGTTCTAGGACAGCCAAGGCTACACAGAGAAACCCTGTCTCGAAACAACAACAACAACAACAAACAACAACTCAAAGCTAGGCATTCTGTCTCAGCCTCTTCCTGCTGCCTGCCAACCTGCCAACTAAGTGTAGAACTCTTAGTTCCTCCTCCAGCACCATGTCTGCCTGGGTGCTGCCATGCTTCTTGCCATGATGATATTGACTGAACCTCTGAAACTGTAAGCCAGCCCCCATTAAACATTTTCCTTTATAAAAATTGTCCTGGTCATCATGTCTCGTCACAACAATAGAACAGCGGCTAAGACAACTCACCAGCAAGGACACCAGACATGTCATAGTCTTCAAAATTCATCATGAGAAGATTAATGAAAAAAAAAATTCTGTCATCTCACCAAAATGCTGCATTCATGTAAGCAGAGAAGTTGTTCATGCTTAGGTGGTCACATGCTACACTAACTATGAAAAAGACACTCAGAGATGGTGAGGCCCTGATCTGTGATGCAGGAACTGAGGATGCTTTATTTTGATTAAAAACAAACAAATAAATAAGTCTATAATTTATAATGGGAAAGGAAACAGTCTACTGGAGCTTTTTGAAGGAGCAATGCATCCTACCAGCAAGGCACCTGGTTGAGGTCTGAAGTTGCATGTCTTCACTCATGTTAGTCTGACTCTTGTGTGTTTCCTTACTTGGTAAGAGAGTTCGAGCAGTAACGGTTGTTGATTCGCTTATTGATACAACATCCTTTTCCTCATGATGCCTCTTCAGAAAGAATGCCAGATTCCTTCGGGGCCGAGTTCTCCACCAGGCAGACTTCTCTCCTTATGACCCACAGATATTCCTGCTTCCTTGCACTGATGGGGAATACCTGGCACGCTGGAAGTAGGTAGAGGATAACTCCGCCTATCCCTTTCTCATCTTCACTCACCTCCTCCCTGGAGAACAGTTCCAGATAATAAGGGCTCCCCTACTTCTCTAACTCCTGGCCCATCCACACACATGTACGTAGTTACTGGGGAACCTTGAGAGTAAAATCATGTGACTGAATATTTTGCAAAATCAAAAAACTCGAGTGTTTCGCCTTCAAAGGAATCACTTGAAAAGCCTAGGCACGTGTTCCAAGGATGCTGCATTGCTCAGAATATTTTTTAGTACATTCCTTTGGAGCTGGTCCTTAAAAAGACAGGCCACATTCTTTCCAAGCATTGCTGAAGCCCGTTATTGTCCCTCACAGCAATGCAAAGCCACTGGGGCGGTGTCTGATGGTGCAGGAGGGACCAAAGCGAGGTCTGAAGTTCCGTGACTTCACTCGCGTTAGCCTGACTCTTTCTTGTGTGTTTCCTTACTTGGTAAGAGAGTTTGAACAACAACAGTTGTTTTTATTTTCCAATTGTTGGACTGGGGTAGAAGCGGAGAAAACTCACCTCAGAGACCAAAGCTTAAAATGAAAGGTTTTCTATGAGCACAGGAAGTAGCCAGTTTGGGGTCTGAAGGAACTTCATCTCTGAAGGAAGATTATACAACACGTTTATAGGATGGGGACATAAAGTGGGGAGCGGCAGGGCAGGCTACTGCATTGACCAATCATACTTTGACACAAGGGGTTAAGCAAAAAAAGTTAACACTGGTGACTGGGTTTTATCCGGATCACCTGGTTTCAGGAACCTTGAGTCAGCTTTTGCAGTCAGGTCCCCTCCTGGACGCTAGAGTTTAGGATGATAAGGGAACAAAGGAATGGGCAAGCTGCAGGAAGTCCATTAAGTCAAGACAGGCAGCACATTCATGACTTGTGTGCCTCAGTTGAGATAACGGGAGAGAGGCATCTTCCCTCTTTACACCTTTTACTGGCTAGCAGACAAACGTGAGACATCTGAAGAAGTAGGACAGGAGTTGGGTCCCTGAACTAAGTTTTGTTCCTACCAGCAAGATTAGAACTTGTTCCTGAGATGGCTGGACTCAAGAAACCGTCTGCTAACACAATTTGTAGTGAGAATTCTGGAATTTTTGTTTCTTAAAAACAAAACAAAACAAAACAGAAATATTATAAGAATATGTTTTGGGGGCTGGAGAGATGGCTCAGTGGTTTAAGAGTGCTGACTGCTCTTCCAGAGGTCCTGAGATGAAATCCCAGCAACCACAAGGTGGCTCACAACCATCCGTAATGAGATCTGACGCCCTCTTCTGGTGTGTCTGAAGACAGCTACAGTGTACTTATATATAATAAATAAATCTTTAAAAGAAAAAACGAATATGTTTTTGTTTTAATCCCAAATGTGGGATTAAAGCTTCAAAGCAGCTGAGCGTGACTTGCCTCGTGCTCTAGCAGAGGCATGGTTTTGTCAGCTGCAGATAGTTCCTGCAATTGTGTGGCATTTGGAATTCTGGGAAACTTTCAGAGGGTGTATAAATGCTAGAGCGGAGATAGGTGGGACTGTGGTTTTTGGTTTTGGTTTTGGGGGTGGGGTGTCTTAGAATTTTTCAGCTGTGAGCAGGTACTATGACCAGGGCAACTCTTATAAGGACAACATTTTATTGGGGCTGGCTTACAGGTTCAGAGGGTCAGTCCATTATCATCATGGGGCAGGGGGGCGGGGGTGGGGGAGGGGCATGGCAGCCTCCAGACAGGCATGGTGCAGGAGGAGCTGAGAGTTCTACATCTTCATCTGAAGAACTGCTAGCAGAATATTGGCTTCCAGGCAGCTAGGATAAGGGTCTTAAAGCTCACACCCACAGTGACACACCTACTCCAATAGTGACACTCCCTGGGCTGAGCATATATAAATCATCACTGGAGGTGTTGGTGGTGGTTGCAGTTTGTTAGTAGTCTTGCCCAAAAAAGAGTCAGGGATTCTCCCCCTCCCCCTCCCCCTCCTCTCCCCCCTCCCCTCCCCCTCCCCCTCTCCCTCTCATATCTAGTGATAGAGGGTAAAACAGTGGTAAGGGTGGGGGATAAAGGGTGGAGGAGGAAAGCATCGTAGCTCTGAGGTACGATGTGAACAGTGCTGAATGTCTGTATCTGAATAGAGGGCAATGGTGATACATTTCTTGGCCTTTCCCAGCACAATCACCATCCCAGAAATCCTTCTGACTTAGGTGACTGGACTGACTTAGGTGTCTTCAATGCTGACTGGACAAGAGATCTCCCAGAATGCTCTTGGACATTAGTGTACTTCCCGAAGATGGTAGGAGGTGGTCTGCTCGAGAGAAGCAAGTCATCCAGGTCATTGGCACTCGACCTTCCAGACTGAATGGGAAGGGGCTGCTAGCAATCCTTCCAATGAAGATGTAGAACTCTCAGCTAGTCCGATGAGCACTGTCCTGAGGCCCGGGGCAGCCAATGAGTCGTGAGGTCTTCCCAGGGGCCAAATTTCTTTCTTTCCAGGAACTAAATATCACTCTTAAAGTATGAGAGAGTTTGGCGGACTTAGATTTCTTTATTGTCCATTCTTTCTCAGCTACAATATTTAATTTTCTGTTATTGTTTAATCTTATTTTTGATTTCTTAGGAATTAAGAGAAAAAAAGACAGCTCCTCTTCAAGAAAATGTAAAATATCAGTTGCATTATAAAGCAAATATTTTTCCTTTATAGAAATTGGTTAGTTATATTATTGCTCTCCATTCCGAACAGAGAAATAATTATTAATATAAAGGTTTCATACTTTAACTGCATTTGTGAATAAATTTACTTTTAAATTCTCTATATGTGCAAGAAAATTAAATAAATTGATTCAATACAATCTTTTCATCATAATTATCTTCTATTTTTTCCTTTTCACCAGCAGGGACAATTTTTTGTTAATTAAGTGCTATTGTAACATCACAAAGCTTCAGAAGGCCATAAGGTGTGTTTTACTACAGCACCAGGATGAGGCTGTCATTGTGTGACAAGCCTCTTACAGAACAATGAGCGAGCGAGCGTAGGCACTGGGAAACCAGGCTGCCTGAGCCTGCGAGGTGGAGTTGATGCTGATTGAAACATTATGGCTTTTGTTTTGTAAACTGACAGGTTCATTTGCAGATTCTTCAAACTCAGCCTTTGTTAATCTCCTCTTTATTCTGCTTCATTCCCCCAGCCTACTTGGGAAACTGTGATCTCACCCTACCTGGGAGCTGGCTGCTGCTCCCTTCCCTTGCAGCCTCTTCCTTTGCTGAACTGCATGAAGCAGACAGAAACCAAGGACACACTAAGTCCACCTCCCATCTCAGTGAGAAGCTAGCGGGTGTTCCCAGCCCTCTCTGTTATGAAACATAATGAGGCGAGGGGGTACCTAGGGGGACCTTACCAAGGTGTCCCTCTGAGAAGTTGTGCCAAGCAACAGATCTGGTATCAAGGGGTCTAGTTAGGGGGAAGGGAGGGAGCGAGATGAATGGATAGACATGTACACGTGCTCCCTATCTGGTCTTCCGTCCTAATTAAGGACGAGAGAGAGAGAGAGAGAGAGAGAGAGAGAGAGAGAGAGAGAGAGAGAGAGAGAGAGAGAGAGAGAGAGAGAGTTACTTGAGGTTGGGGACTTGAGAAAACATTGAGCCAGTGAAAGTCTGTGCATCATTTGTTTGTGTGGGGCATGGGTGTGAGCAAGACCTGGAGAACGTACTGCAGAATTAATCTAAAGCAACAGTGTTTTCTCTTCTTTTTGGACCCAGTGGGATCCTGGGACATTGCTGTAACCCTAGGTATCCTTTGAAAATGCTTGTGAGGAAGAGTGGAGCTTCGTGCTTGGAAGTGGGGTCGCTTGGGTGCTAACTTACAAAAACAAAACAACAACAA
Source organism: Mus caroli (assembly GCF_978045245.1). Lineage (NCBI taxonomy): Eukaryota > Metazoa > Chordata > Mammalia > Rodentia > Muridae > Mus > Mus caroli. The sequence goes on from NW_028227264.1 coordinate 41,224,420, forward strand.
AACCAAAAATCCTTATGGATGTAAGTTTGCAGGATAAGCAGCAGTGAGTAGCTTTCCTTAGAATACTGAACAGTGTTTGCATCGGAGAGAGAGCCCTAAAGCCTGTCTGTCACCTAGGGCAAGGGCTTCACCTTCATTTCTGCTCCGTGCAAGCATGATGTAATCAGTGCTTCCCAGTACTGGTGCAACCCTCCCACCTCACGGTGCTCCTATGTAATTGTGTCACATAATGGGAAATTGTAATAGGCAATTTGGTCGTGTAATTCAGTTTGCAAAGCATGCAAACATGAGATAACTGGGTTATATGCAAATGGGCATTACACTAAGGTGCAGGAAACAAAGGGGAAAGATGCTGTGTCCAAACTTAGAGACAGCTTGGGCTCTCCCCTCCTGGGCCTCAAGGTGGGGAGTTTATTAAAGTTATTTATCCCTGACTTTCCTGTCATCACATGGGATGCGTGCAGACACACTATCTCAGTGTGAGCACTCTTGTGTCCTTACTGCATGCGTCCTGCCAGTTTCTCGTTAGTGGAAAGCAGGCTGCAGGCGTGGTACGCTCTTTGCTTCTTAAGGATATATTCATCTTCGTGGTGGACAGTGTCTTAATATAAAGGCCATGGTCTATAAGATTTGATTTTCCAAAGCTTTTTTATATGCTGTTTGCATACGAGTTCATTATTTAGAAATCTAATCTTATGTTTTAATGCACTTTTAAACAGTAACCAGTCAGTACATTATATTTAGATGCATACAGTGTGATAGAATACTACTGGCCCTGATTATTTTAATAGTATAAGGGTATGTTTTCTTTTTTTGTTTTTTTTGTTTTTTTTAGGTGTGTGATTTTTATTTTTAATGAGTAACAGTTCTTAGTGCTGTGTGCCACCAAGTTGGGAGGAGGAACCAGGTATAACATTTAAAGTTGGCTATGATTAAAGTTTCTAAATTGTAAGATTTCAAGCTGATGCAGATTTATTTCTGTTTGTGCTACAATAAATAACAGCTCATGGACGCTGAGGCTGGGTAGCCTTTATGTGATCCACTCTCTAGTCCCTGCTGATGGGGGGGGTGGGGGGGCATCTCAGCTGGGCTCCAGGCAGCCACTACACAGGCTCACATGCTCTTACCAAAGGATTCCAGGGCCCTCTGGGGAATGTCTTTGCCTCCCTTGGAGCCCAAAACCACTTCTAAACTCACATTGACCCATCCCCCAAGCGGAGGTGCAAATTGGGTGGGTAGCCTTTTCTCCTGTATCCATTCAATCCCACTTCCAGGTGGCCTCCTTCATCGGCCTGCAGATCTCTTCTGCAAGCTGGCTCCCTTCATCTGATAGCCAGGCTATGAAAAGCAGCTCACGTTCTTACTATAGACTTAGAAATGATGTGGGAAGCCACATATGCCATTACAAGGTGGCGCTGGCTACCGCTGGCCACCACGCATAAGGTTGGGTAAACAACCAATGTGTACATATGCAGTAAAGTTTTTTGCCAAGTCACTGCCTGGCCTGAGCATGATAATGAGGTTCTGTGAGGTACTGAGAGTATGCATGTAAATGAGGTATGATAATGAGGTTCTGTGAGGTACTGAAAGTATAACCAATCGGATGAGAGACATGTAAATGAGGTATGATACTGAGAGTATAACCAATCAGATGTGAGACATGCAAATGAGGTAGAAAGCATAACCAATCCGGGTGTGAGACACACCTCTCCTAGGCCTATATAAGCAGCACCAGTTCTGGGCTTGGGAGAGGCAATCAAGCTCTCCCAATAAATATGTGCGGAGGGATCCTGTGTGGCGTCATTCTTGCTGGCAAGTAGGGGATTATTTTTCCTACCAACGGGCAATGGGCAGAAGATGCCGAGCATGAATACTGTGGTTTATACGTCAAGTTTGAACCTGAAATTGACCATCCAAACACCTAAAATCATTCAGTCCTAAAAAGGAATGAGCCAGCTCCACAGCCTGAACCAGAGCAGTAATATATAGAGTGGATGATTTGACCTCCCAAGGTGGTGGTGGGGACAAGGCGCAGCAAGTCAAGACGTGGTCTGGAAGCTGCCCTTCAGGTTTGCGCATGACTTGATCTGCGCATGTGTGTTCAGTGCCCAATTTCTCCCTCCCACTCTTCTTCCGGTCATCTCTCCTTTACACTCTCCGTCCTTCTTTCCCTTCCTCATTTTTTTTTTCCCTTAAAGACTCTCACTGTATAGCACGGGCTGTTCCCAGACTTGTGAACAGACAATGTCCCCCTTTGCTAAGATCACAGGAATGCTGATTTAAGCCCTTGGCCCCTGCTTCAAAAAGACAGAATGGAGCCATTGAACCAATAACCACAAAACCAGATTTAGTTGCAGTTTTTAGTGGCCCAGCTAAAGGCCCTGAACAAGTCACTTCATCTTTATTAGTATTATTTTAAACAAAATTAATTTTTTTATTGGAAACATCAGCATCAACCAGTTCGAGTATTTAAAGTGCTTCGGTACATTTATATAGATTTCACTGTTTGAGCAATATATTTTTCTTAATGTACTTAAAGAGATATTCCCCTTAACCTTGGGTGCTGGGGGGAGGGGTAAAAACAAAAACCTTTAACTTTTCCAGGATGCTCATCTCAAGATACTGAAAATAATGAAGTCACGTGATCTTCCCAGCTACCAGGGTGTCAGACCAGACAAGGCCCACGTCTTTGCACCTTTACACTGTCCCAATATGCCACAGGTCTGTGACTTAGCAGTAAAGCAGGCTTCCTGTGACTAGACTCCCATAGTCCAGAGTGGGAGAGCCCACCACAGCTTTGCGGGGTGGAGGCACTTATGACAAAGTTGAGGGCTCAATGATGACCTGCTTTAGGGGGTCTCTCAGATGTCAATCTAAGCAGCAAAATATTGAGAGCCAACTGGGGTGGGCTTTCGTGGGCAGGTCAGCAGAAAGAATCTCCGTGAAAGGATTGTTGCTTGGTTCTGGGAATTGAGTGCACTGTCACATACACAATGAGTGACGCGCGACATCGAACCTTCTGATCACTAAGAGAGCTTAGTGCTTCCATTTATTTGAGTACTCAGCAAACTCACACATTTCCCCACTCCACCTTTCATTTAGGAAAACAACAACAACAACAACAACAACAACAAAAAACATGTTTTAAATGGAATTGCTTTTCTCCTTGAACTCTTCGTTGAGGTTGATTGGATATCTATCTCGGAACCGCTCCTAACTAATGGCTAACCTATTAGCAGATGCAATAAAATACATGGAAAGATGAAGGCTATTTAAGTGAGAAATATTTCTCTGAGCTCTCTGGGGACTGGAGGAAGGGAAATGTGGATCTAACAGCCATTCTATTGCTAGTTTTAGATTAACAGGTTTGGCAACAATGTTTTGTTAGTAGCAGTTAATTAGTGAAACCCATTACTTCCGAAGGTTATCACTCCCAGCACAAACTGCAAATTACAGTTTCCTTCTCTCCAGGCTGAAGCTAACATTCTTAAAAATTTGCATCTACCAGTAGTATCTCATTAGCAGAAGCAGGGTAAACAGAAGCGCACTAGAAACGTCATTACAAACCAGGTTGAGGTTTGTAGTTCAGTCTTGTTAGCCACTGTTTTTTGGTGTTGGTGAGAATTATGTGTCAGAGAGAGCTAGGAAATGGTGTCTTCTTCTATCACCAGTTGCAGAAGGCACTGTCGAGTCCAAGTATTAATCCATAGACTTATTAAAAAAAAAAAAAAAGGCCCAGTCAGTTCAAACTCTAAGTGGACGTGCTCATAGATTTGAGAGGAGGCTTTTTAGTGACCCTGGAGAGCCACTCTCTTCTCCATTAACCCCATACCTCTCCCTTGTCCATGACTTCCTCACCCTCTTACCCGCCCCCGCCCCACATCTGTTGGCTCAGCTGATTGGGAAAATCCATGGCTTCATATTCCCAACTGCCTCTGCCTGTGTTTCTAACATATTTATCTAATCCCTCTCCCGATGGGGCCTGGGGGGGGGGTCCAGAAAATCCAGAGAACCTCAGAGCAGAATATGTTAGCACTAACTGCCTACCTAAGGGGCCTCCATTGCTCCAAGTGGAGGTTGTAGCATACAGTCCACAAGAAACGCTCTGGCGCCCCTGGAGGTGAGCACTGGGGAAGCCGTTTCCTTGATGGGAAGAGAGATCTGCGAGGCCTGAGCCTTAGAGATGTCCCGCCCCAGCCTCACCTCTGGAAGGGTTGTGGCTCAACACACATCTGCATTCACTGCCCAGAGCCCCAGCTCAGCAATGATAGCTCAGCCCCAGTTCAGCTGTTGTTTTTGTTTTTGTTTTTTGTTTTCCTTTTTTGGCTCAAACAGCTCCAGAGGGAATAAATTTGAGCTTTTTTCTTCCGTTGTGTGTGCGTTGTGTATATATTTAGGGCCTTTGACTCTCATTCCTGTTGTGGGTTCCGTTCCCCAGCCCATTCCCTGAGGCCTTCCCAAGTATCTCCCACCCCTTATCCCCTCGCTTAAACTCCCCAGCATCCTCCCTCCCCCACCCCAGAAGGATTCTGTTCTCAGGTACAACTACCCTTTCTACACTTCCAGTGAAACACTCGTCCCCTTTTGCTTGTACCTCCGTATCCTTCCTCCACTTGGCTCTTGAAACACTTGGGGGTGGGGGGGGTGTTTTATTTCCTTCTTTTGGCCCCTCTGCTCTCACCCAGAGTGAGAACATCTTGTGTCTTACAGCCTTACATTTCCCACCAGGAAACATTTCCAAGGGCCTCGGTGACTTGTGAAAATTCCTTCCAAACCTGTCTCTTGGAAACAGGATGGCAGATGAAAGATTTCTTCATTAAAATTAGACACTTTAAAGAGGCATCGGGTAAAAAGCTCTGGAAATCCAGTCTGCCTCTAGCTAAGGAGAAGGCTGCTAGGAGGCCTGAGCTTCAAAAGGAGGTGGGGGATTCAGGACAAGAGGGTTTGTGCCTAGTGCTCCCTTTTTTATGCTGAACCTCCCCTCCCGCAAGGGTTGGAGGTTTGAGCCTACTGGGCTGGGCTGTTGACTTAGAGTCAACTCTTCTCTCCACAGTTGCTGCTTAGAGCCCCTCTGGTAAGGTGTCTGGGAGTCCTACTGACCTGCTGTTATAATAGAGCAGGATATGATTTATGGCTGAGAGGCTGGTCAAGCTCCAGATGAGGTTTCAAGCAATGATTTCTCATCTGGGCATCTAATGTTTGATTATACAGCTGGGCGGCATCCCTTGTAAGGCTGCTTTACTGCCGAGAGCCAGTCCCAAGCTGGGGGCGAAATGGACCAGCAGAGTTCACCTGGAGCCTGGAGGAAACGCCTGGGCAAAGCCTTAGGAAACGTGGAACCTGGAAAGCAGAAGCTGTCTGATTCTGGCTGAGTGTGGAAGGAGGAGGCAGCAGAGCAGGGTTTCCTGGGGAGCAGATTGGCCTTGGGGGCTTCAGGCACAGCAGACTCTACAAAAAGCTCCCTTTTGAGCAGCTGAAGGACAGCGGGCAGGTGATTAAAATGAAGTCGGAGTGGTGCCAGCCTGTGGATAGAAAAAGATTCAGCTCTCTTCAGCCGAAGAAGATCTGTCCTTTGACCAAAGGCCTCATTTCTTAGATCCTGGGAACTTCAGGCTCTGCTCCCCTTGACTACCAGGTGACACTGTTCCTAGATGGCAAACCAGGTTGCACTCTTAGCCACCTCTGCCCTGTCACACCTGGTTTGAGTTCCTTCAAGAATGGGTCTAAGAGAGGGAGTGACCATTCTGTTACAGGAGACCCCTAATGTTAGCAATCAGGCACCTCCATGGCATGTAAGACTCTGACAAGCCTTAGCTTGCTTAGGATCCCGGAGTGGACAACGCAGAGCTGGAGATTGTGGCAAAAGCAAGAGGTATTTATTGTTCCAACGCACTGGGGTCATCCTGCACCAGAAGGAGAGGTGGCAACCGCGGGCAGCCCGTTCAGCCAGTTTTTATACAGTTTTCAGGGGTTGACTAGAGCAACAACCACTAGGCACGATGTGATAGGCAGAACAGTGTGACTTTTAAACTGATTGGTCCTTAGGTAATGAGGTAGCAAGGGGTTTCCTTATCTGCGGCGGATGGCTAATTGTAGGTCTGCCCTGAGGAGTGTGTCTGTGTGCTCTGGGCTTCCCTCATCTGCAGGTTGGTGCCCCCTTTGGTCTGAGGAATGTAGTTATCCTTTCCCTTCTGTGGGGGGAGGGGTGCCTGTGTGCTCTACGACCGGTCTCTTCCAGGAGGGGAGAGGTCTGGTGGAATTTTCCAAAGTTCCTGAGCTGACCTCTTCAGAGAGGTGACACATTCCCACTGTCACCTCTTGTTGTATGTCCTCCTGCGCATGTGTTTCATCCTCTGATAAAAGGCCCACTCCCCACCCCCACCCCACCCCCACGGGCCTTTTTCCCTCTACCTCCATCAGAGGCAGCTTCTGTATCCCCTCCCCACCTCCCTGAATAAACCTCCCACTTGTTGCATGGTATGACTTTATGGATCCTTCACCATACACCCAACACCTAAGTCCTCTGCCTTCTGCTGTAGCTCCCTTGTGCTGGGGATTGAACCGAGAAACTCACACAGGATAGGCAATTGCTCAATTACTAGGCTACCTCCCTGGCCCTTTTTGGAGCCACTTCATGTCACTGAGTCTGTTTTTCTTTCTGTGGTAGAAGAGATCTGGTTAACACACTTCATCCTGTGTCTGAGGCAGAGGACAGGAGTCTTGCAAGCCTGGTCTTGCTCCTACTCCCACCCACCCCCAACCCCCACCCATCCCAAGCTGGACCATCTTTACCTGTTTTCTTTGGAGGTTCAGTTGCCAAGGTTGTTGAAATAAACACATGCCAGACAGATTAACAGGAGGAAAGACATCCAAATCCACTGTCGAAAAAAAAGAAAAAAAGAAAAAAAGAAAGAAAGAAAGAGAAAAAAAGAAACCCTATGGCTCTCATCTTAGAGTGAATAAAAGATAGTTTATTCTGGAGCCATTCTGAGTGACCATGGTCTAGAAATACAGATTTAGAAGTAGATTTAACCCCAAATTCCATGTTCTGATGTGGAAGCAGTTTTATAATGTTGTAAAGTTTTACCGAACAAAGAAAGCTCTAAATCAAGACAAGTTTAAAACACATCGGTGGGTACATCAAGGGGCAATTACAGTGAGTTGGGAGAGGCTTTTCCATAGACCCAAGATGCTATCTGGTGACAGACATCCTCCTTAGCGTTGGGGTTGGTGGAAGCTAGTGGTCTGCTAAGTTAATAGATTCCAAAAGGGTTTTACCTGCTAGTCACATAATGTTACTATACAGAGGTGGACAAGGAATGGCTGTTCCTGAGGACCAGAGCTAGCCCAAGATAGAGAACTAGACTTTTGGACCTGCAATATTCCAATCTCCACAGAACTGAAATTCTAACCAGTCCACTCAGTCTCTGCAGACACGACTTCTTCTACAGTACCAATGCACAAATTCATGGACATTACACAAGAATGGCCAGATGGCTGAGGCTTAAATACATTCTTCACAAGAGAGAAAGAAGTTTAATGGGGAGCAAGGGTTTTCCTCAGGGGAAATGAATGAGCCCCAAAAAACCAGACAGAGTTTACCTGGGTCTGCCAGATTTAGTTTTCCCTCCTACGGTATGCCCTGGTCTCTTAGGTTGGCAGTCTCTGTGGTTATAGGACTCACAGTTGAGTGTGAACTAGGAAACCAGCCTTCAGATAGACATAAGAGCTCTGGAGCTGGCTTCTCCCAGCACTTCCAGACAGAGGTGAGCAAGAAGCATGGGAAGTCAGAGATCATGGGGTACTTCTTCAGTTTACCGTGTCAAAGTGTCAACCATGGGTATTGTTTGCTGAGTCCCACGAACCTCACATGTCAAGGGGTATGTTCACAGAAGAGAACTCACTGCTGGAGGGGACGCCTTTTCAAATATGCCTTTAGCTTCTGCCTTCTGGGCAGCCACATAACCTTCGATGAATGTCATAATTGCCATGGGTCAGTGCCAAGTTTACTAAACTTTACTTTTATCCAAAGAATGCAGGCAACGTGGGTGCTTAGTCAGCTAAAACCTCCTGCCCCTGCTTGGAACTATGGGAAAGGGTCCCCAGGATGTAGGTTTTGTTGTTGTTGTTGTTGTTTAGTTTCATTTTGGTTTGTTTCATGTCTCCTTCATCCCTCAGCACCAGGAAAGATCTTCAGGTAGACTCAGACTCCAAGTTCCATGAAAACCCTTTGTATTCATCCCCTCTACGAAGGTCACATGACCGAGGTCAATGGGCCAGCCACAACTCAGATCTGAGGCTATGTTATTTTTAATTTTCTTTACAGAAGGTAAACTGGTTTGGCAGGCCACAGTCAGGTTCCTCAGTTGATTGAAAAATTAAAGTATATGAAGGAGGCCATTCATGGTGGCAAATGCCTTTAGGTCCAGCAACCAGAAGGAAATCTGTACTCCTGGAAGTTTGTGGCCAACCTATTCTACATCGTAAGTTACAGCCCAGCCAGGAATACAGAGTGAGATCCTGTCTAAGAAAAGAAAGCAGAAAGGAAGAAAGTGAGAAAGGTGATCAGTGACGTATAAAAATAATGATGAGTGATGCAATCCATCTTCCAGAAACTGAAATGTATTGGCAAGATCGAAGAGAAAGCTGACTTGTAGCTAGCTCGCAGGTCGGTTTCTGATCTTCTCCCCTGCTTCTCAGGGCTCTGAGCTTGATAGTCAACAATAGGTTAGTAGTGAGTCCGGGAGACAATGAGCCCAAATCACTGCCCATTTCTTCCTTTCCCATCTCCTGAGTTCACAGAAGAGTCCCCAGATCCAGGGGTCTGGCCTGGTGGGACAAACACAACCCCATTTCTTCTGGTGGGGCTGGGGAAAGTCCCTAGGAAAGATGGGGAAGCCATCAGGGAGAGCCTTTCTTTCTAGGTTGGTTTCTCACTCAGAATTGCTGCTCTCTTGGTTACCCAGGTAAGCTGCTGTCTTAGTCAGTGTTCAATGGCTGTGGAGAGGCACCATGACCACAGAAACTCTTATAAAAAGGGAAACATTTAGTAGGGGCTGGCTTTCAGTTTCAGAGATTTAGTTTATTACTGTCATGGTGGGAAGCATGCTGGCAGACATGGTGCTGGAGAAGCAGCTGAGAGCTCTACATCTGGCAAACACTAAGGCAGAGATTTGATTTTGGACACCTGACCCATGCAAAGGAAGCCCGGGTATCGCAGCAGGCAGGCCTACCTGCTTCAGTTATGATGGGGAGCAGCAGGTGTGCCCATCCTTCCCTGTGTGGGATGTCTTCCAGCTTAACTGTCAACATCCTTGCCAGAACAATGAATCCTGAAGCTCGAGTAAGGGTCTCTATTGCGGGACTTCTGGGGGCTCCTGCTGGTGATTTAACAAATAGAGTCACAGAGGCACCTGTATTGTTTAAGGCCGTTGGCCCGTTTGCTGGGGCCGTCTCTCAGCTAGCCTCTAACTTAACCGGGCTTTCCCACCACTGTGTCTCTCCACGTGGCTCTCTGCTCTACCTTCTTGCTCGGCTCCCATCCCTCTGTCTAGGTCTCCTTTTCCTCTCTTCTGCCCCAGCTTTAGTTGCCAACACTTTATTGTGCACTTTATGCCACATTTCTTTCTCCTTCAAAAAAAGCTATTACTATAGTGGGAGAGATTCCTCCCCCGTGACTGGCTGCTGTTCTTTTTGGGGAAGTGAGGAAGCATCACATATATACATATCCTGAGCTGGAGGGGGTGGGATGCACAGCAATCAACAACTGAGAACACAGGACACACTTTCCTAGCCAGTTGATACAATGCATGTGGGTTACCCCAACAGACACACTGTAACAATGTCTTCCATATCTAGCCTCACAGTTCACCTTCCCCACCCTCCCCAGGTCCATCCCAACTGTTAGTCTCCTGTTCCTCCCATAGCCACCTAGCAGGTTCTATGTCGTCCCGGCTGCACTGTTTTGCTCCTGAAGCAGATCACTAGAGCTGTCTATTGGCTTCAAGAGGAGTCTTAGTTTTGCTTAGTTTTGTTAGCAAGCAAAAGGAGGCTGTTTCCTTGTTTCTAGTAAGGGATATCTGCACATAGCTGTGGAGGCAGCACAAAGCTGCAAAGCACCTGCTGCACAAAGTGTAAGGACCCATATGTGAGCCCCAGAACCCATGTTAAAAGGTAAGCCAAGTGTGGTGGCATATCTACAACCTCAGATCTGGGGAGTTGGAGACAAGTGGGATATCTGGGGCTTACTGGCCAGCCAGTAGAGCCTGATCTGCAAGTCCCAGGCCATTAAGAGACTCTTTGGTAGACTCTAAGGTGAAACCTCATGTTGTCCAATGTGCACACATGCATGCACACACATATGAAGTAGATAGAAAAATTAGATATAGATATGATAGATTGATAGATGATAGACAGACAGAAAGACAGTTCTGCTATGAGTAACTAGTGGCCAAAGATACTGTTGTTTTGTTGCTGTTTTTAGAGACTGAGTCTCACTATGTAGTTCTGGCTGGCCTGGAACCTGCCATGTAGACCAGGCTGGCCTCAAATTTATAGAGATCTGCCTACTTCTACCACCGG